>NC_089492.1:291404776-292006964 GCF_036850765.1 Saccopteryx bilineata
CAGAAGCCTGAAGGCCCCAGGCTCAGGGGACAGGCGGGGAGGGCAGAGATAGTAGACCCAAGACCAACCCCTCTGCCCCTGGAGACCAGAGGGTGGAGGCTTCTTCCCCTTGTTTCCATCCAGAGGTCATCACAGAGGACCTGGTGGACAAGTACCCAGCCGGGCTTCCCAGCAACCGTTGGACATGGGTCCAGTGTCCCAGAGACTGTGTTGGCACATGGTTTGCCTACCTCCCCCCTACTCCCCCATGGCCACGGGAAACATCTGGAAGGCTGAGCTTCCTGAAAGCTTGCTGGACCCCTTCCCCTTGCCCCAGAGCACGTCCAGTTGTGAACTCCCTCACAAACCGCCAGTCCCAACTCCACACGGACTCACAGTGAACCCGCAAAAGGACACACTGCGCCGCGCCACGTTCCCACGCGGAGACGGACGGCAGAAGCACCCTGCCCAAGCACACACCTCTCACTGCGCGTGAAGTTCCCCTTTCCCTGTCCTCACTAGCCGTTTTATTTGGCTGTTATTCTCAGACACGTCCGTAAAATAATAGATGTTAAATAATAATAATAATAGATGTGAAAATGAATTAAGAAACTGGACCATATTAACTTCCATAATTAAACCAACCATTAGGAACATCCCAGTTTTGTATCGTTTTACAAAAAAAAAAAAAAAAAAAAATACACAGGGGATGAATTATTATTATTATTTTTAAATAATCCGACTTGAGCTGCTGTTTTTCAAAATCTGACCCAAAGTGGATTGGAAGCTCTAACAAAGCGCTCTTGAACCTCTGAGGCGGTGAGTCTGGAGTTATTAAATAAGCAGGGACGGTCGCACTTTCGCGGGGCAGCCGGCGAGCACTTCCAGCAACGCATGTTGTAACGAACGCCACCGCGCACCGTGCCCGCCTCTGCGCGCAGGCCGGGGAGGCCCCTGTGCGGGCGCAGAGCGGAGGGCCCGTGGCCAGAGCGGCGGCTTCCGCGGGTCCCCGTTAGAGGGCAATGTGGGCCTGCCCGCGGCGTCCGTCCTTCCGCGCCGCGCGGCACGCACCCCCCTCCGCCCCCTGCCCCGCGAGGGCTCGGGACGCGCTCTGACCTGGCGTCCTGGCTCGGCGCGCGGCTCCAGGGAGGTCGCGTCCTCCGTGGGCCCGGCTGTGGGGCTCCAATCCGGCTGGGCTGGCGGGGCTGGGTGCGGCGCCTCCCTCCTCTGCCTTCCCCCCTGACCTCCTCGGACCCTCCGGCACCCCTCCCCTCTTGAAAGGCCACCGGTTCTCTCAAGACCCCCACCCTGGCTCCTAGGGCGGCCGGACTTCCTCCTCTGACCCCCTCTAAAGGCCGCAGGACTTGCTGGGACCCCCTTCCCCCGCACCTGCACTCTGAGGCCACCCGGGTCCCCGCCCCCCACACCCCTCCCAGCTCCGAGGGCTGATCGACCTCCTGGGACCCTTCCGCACCCACCCCTCCAATCCAAGGGCCACCGGACTCCCTCCTCTGACGCCCTCCGAGGCCGACCGGCCTCCTGGGGGACCGACCCTCCCTGGAGCCGCTGAGGGAGGGTATAGCGCGCTGGGGCTCGAGGAGCGATTTGCGCACCACGGTTGCCCCTTCCCCTGCTCGGGACCCACAGGACGGCCGGCTGCCCGAGTGCCTGGCGTGGGTGCGAGCTCAGGACGCCTGGGAGGGCGGCGGGCTGGTAGCCGTGGCCGTCTGGACTTTGAGCTGCAGATGGAATTAATCGCTATTAGTGTTAATCGCAGGGCCCCGGGTGGGGCGGGGGTGGGGTAGGGGGACAGTCTCCGGACCTGCCTCCACCTGGAGGAGGGGTCGAGGAGGAGAAGGGAATCGGCGCAAACTTTTCCAAACGCTGGCGGGCCGCCTTCCCCAGTGGCGCGGAGGTCCGTACGGAAGCCGCGGGCGTTTTTTTTATGACCCGTCCCCAGTGGCACAAAAGGCCTTATCAGCCAGACGCGCTGACAAAGCCGCGGTCGGTCGGCGGGGCCGGGCGACTTCCCGGGACAAAGGCCGGGCTTAGGTGGGACTGAGGCCCGGCTGGTTGGTTGCTCCTGGCTTGCAGGGCCGGTAGATTGCGCGCTCGCTGTACTGAGACGGCCCTGCCCCTCCGGGGCCTGTAATATATTATTGCCGCCTCTTAAAAATTCCTGAAGTCGGTTTATCGCCTTCCTTTTATTGTCTGCTCCTCAGTCCATCATACCCAGACCCAAGGGCCAAGTCAACCCCAGGCGGGCGCGCACAGCCTGAGCCAGAGGAGTTTCCACAAGAGGGGAGAGAGAAATCTGCCTCCCTCTCTTGAGCCCTTTCACGCCGGCTCCGCTGCCAGAAGGAAACACCCGTGTTTTGTTCAAGTGACAGCATCTAAGTGTCGGTGCCTATTTTTTTTCTGAACAGCCGCTGCCCTGCCCGCGCTGCCTGCCTAGCCCGGGTCGTGCGCCCAACGTGGCTGAGACGCAGCCCTTCTCTGGTTTCAGATCCCGGGCGGGGAGCTGAGTTTACTAGCGCCAATAAATGTCTGCTCTAAATGCTTCTGACAATAACCGTGCCAAACAGACTCGATCTGAGGAAAGTCCTTGCTTCCACCGCCCAGGGTTGCTTTGTAAGGACACGGACTTTTATTGAACACGGGCAAACAACACCCAAACTGGTCCCTGGGTGTTGTAACTTGCTCAGCAGCCTGCCCATGTCCCTCCCCTTTATCACCTTCCCCCCCACAAACATACACGACACTCCTTGTAGATGGACCGAGGTGTAGGACTCAGCAGTGACCACGTTCTCAACAAAAAGGCAGAGAAACTGCTTCAGAAGTGTTGGATTTAGCACAGCCCACGTTCCGTTCTGCTGGGCCTTTTATGAAAAGGAACATCATATTCCCCTCACCCTCCCACCCCCAACAACATTGTTTAAGATAAAGGAATATTTCAAATTTCTAATAGGGACTGGGGGGAGGTGGAGCCTGTCCCTATGGATACAGTTTCCATACAGTTTAAGAAGTTGTTGGTTTTTTTTAAATATCAAATCAATTCCTAAAGATAAATACTATCTTCCAAAAGGAACTCTTAAGAATTACAGCTTTTATTTATACTCAATCTTAGAATTCTTAAATTGAAATAGATATTACAAAAACTGCATGCGCGCTGCCCCGGGGTAGAAAGATGACTGGATGCCGACTCCCGGCCAGCACAAGGCACAGGGCTGCAGCCCTCGCTGCCCCTCTCCTGGGAATGAACGCTGTTCTCAGAGACAGGAAAGTGATCAGGTGAACCGGGATGACTCCCCCCCCCCCCAACCCTATTCTGAACAGTTTGAGACATTTTAAAGCAGCTCTCGAATACCGTATTTGAAATTTCTTTCAGTGTGCTGCTTATCTTAAAAAAAAAGAAAAAAAAAAAGAAGAAAATTCAATGTCTCTCTATCCTAGATTCTGAAACTTCGGTGGTGCTTGAATTCATGAAGGCTTTTGGTGTAGCGCCTGAGGGGCTTTTCACAGAAGAACACAGCAAGGGGAATTTGAAATCCCTCTAAGGGAACCACTGAATGCAAATTCACCCAGGGGCCCATCCACCTCTCCCCGGTCATTGGTCCTTCAGAGGGAGGACATTGGCCTGAGAATTATGCCTGGGCATTTTTTTAATTTTTTGATCTCTTGGGGACACTGGAGGGTAGCATCGTGCCGCCTCATTGCTTCAAGGACTTTGGATGTGCCACCACAAATCTTCACTATTTGCTGTTCCCAAACAGTGGGTGGCCTGCAGGTCGTCAGCAGTTCTGGGTTCCCGTCCCAAGGGCACGGAAACAATTCTTCCCTCTGGCCGTGGGAGGCGAAGGCTTGCTGTACGGGATTTGCCGTGCACCTCTCTTCCCATGCACGTGGCTGAAGTCGTCTGCACCTAAATCTTCAGTTTCGCTGTAATCTCTTCTGCCCCCTTCCCAGCGGCTCAAAACATTAAAATAATAATGATAATAATAAATCTACGCACTCATCTCTCAGGTGCCCAGTTTGGACCTGGATATTACTTCTGCCTCCGTATAAATTATGGGGTCACAGTTAAACTGTCTTCATCATTCTTTAACTGGCTTCTTGCAACAAAGCGTCCCACTCGATGAAGGAGGGAAAAGAATATGAATTCTGACAGATGATCACAGCTGGTCGGTATTGTGACAGGGGAGGAGGCTGGATTTATTATATCTTGTTCTTTGGCCAAAAAGAGGGCCGGGAGTACACTCTGAAGAAGGCTCGCTAAAATCGGACAGCGTTCTGACTCAAAACAAATTGGATACATCTTTTTTTTTCTCTCTCTCTCTCTCTCTCTTTTTTTACGTCTTTTGTAAACTGGTCAGGAAATGCTGAAAAACGATTCTCCTTCCCATTTCGTTTTCCAAGGGAAAGTCATGTCCCTTTAAACTGGCCAATTCATTTATAAATTTTACTTTACAAAAACCGTGGCAGAGGAACACAGAGGCAGAAAGGGGACCATCGGGATGCGGAGCAGTGAGGTGGCTGTATGTCAGAGGCCTGCTGTTTCAAGTCCCTGCACTGGCAGAAAGAGGGGTCCGCATCGGGGCAACAGAAACGAAAGCAAAAGGAAAAAAAAAAGCCCTACGCCAATGGGCAGCGCGGTGGCCAGCATGCACCGGGTTTGCATTAGGAGCAGGGTTGGCTCGTGCCTGGGGCTGCGTGGTTATCAGTCGACTAATCTGCTAATGAAATGCCTTTGTCTGACACAGAAAAAGAGATCAGCTTCATCTGCTTCCATGTTGGGGGGTGGGCCGGCCCCTCCTGCTCTGCCAGAGCCCCTCACCCGGCCTCTAGAATGTACAGCTGGTGTGGGTTTTCCTGCTGCCCAGCCCTCGGGGGTAATGGGGTTGTCATGGGACTCATAGGAGAGGGAGGTTCAGAGCCCCAAACTCTGCTCCCAAACATATGTGTGACCCCAGCACCATGTCACATCATCCTCAGCCCCATGGCCCTATTGCCGCCTCGCCACCAACATCCTTGCCCTGTGGAGGGGACGTGGGAGCCCCCTCCTACCCTCCTTCCGCCGTGGGCGCTCTATTGACATGCTCTTGTTTTTTTTTCTCAACATCAGAATGAAGCCAGGAACAGAGCCCGCCTGTCTCTCCTGACATTTCAAGACAACGCGTTTGCTTGTAATTGTGGGAGAATGAGCCCACACCGTGCAGGGGAGGGCGAGGGTGCCAGGACGGAGGTGCCCGCGGCTCTGCTTTGCCCTCCGTTCCTGCCAAGCTGCAGAGGTGAATGGACGCAGCCCAGGGTCTACAGCTGCGACCCAACCACCCCCGACGACCCCAGAGGAAGACTCAGTCTCTGCCCAACCATCTACTGGGGACGTTCTGCTCCTAGCAGCCCTGAAGCCCACATGGTCTCAGGACCACATAAGCCCTCTATGATGCGGCCATGCCCAGGAGGGAATCCACGGCCCAGTGTGGTCCCTGCTGCCCCGTACTCCGCCGTCCAGAACCACGGGGAGGAGGGCCGGGGTGGGCACCAGAGGAGCAGGGAGGCTGCTGCCTCCCCTAAGGTCCCCTGGGGCAGGGGACCTCTCAGAGCAGCAGGGGACCAAGGGGAAGGTCTCCAGGCAAAGACGAGAGAGAACCCGCAGGCGGGGCTGGGAGCACTGCCCTGCAGCCCCACGCCCGCGGGGAGGACAGAGCGTGGAGAAGATGGCCAACTTCAGGTGGGAGTGGAGGCCGGCGCTGCCCGGGAGGGTGGTGTTGGGAACTGTGGTGGCAGCTCCCACGGCGAGGAGGTGGTACCTTGGAGGAGTTCTCGGGGATCCTCTGGACACTGGCTGAGTTCTTTCACTCCTGGGGTCACTCTGTCTCCTATGCATCTTCCCCGCCCGGATCCCCGCAGGGGCACAGGCTACACCAGGATGGGGGCCTCGGTGTGCCAGGAGCTAGGGACAGGCAGGCCTGATGGCAGCAGTCTGTGCAGGCTCCAGGGAGAATGAGGCCGGGCCCGATGGACACTCTGCCTGTAGGTGCTGGTCTCTAGGTGTCTGGGCTCCCCAAGTGCCCGTAATATGACCTGAAAAGCCTCTAGCTGCTCAGAGCCCCCCTGGACACGCGTGGCCCAGTTGTAGCAAAGGCCCTGGGCTGAGGGGAACCTCAGGGGCCCGGTGACACCAAGAGTCACCGTGTGGTCCAAGGAGGTGCTCCCTGGCGAAGGGCTCCTCTCTCCCTCAGGCTCTCCTGGGGGAGCGAGGGAAAGGGCTGAGGAATTGACCAGCTCCAAGGGCAAGACTTTCTTTAGCCATTGCAAGCGTTGCATTTACTTAAAAACACACTCCCCATGCTTCTCCTGAGTTTGTATACTATAATGGGGGTGACTGTCCCCTGAGGACGTGTGGGGAGAAGCAGCTAGCAGGCGAGGCGCAGCCCAGAGGAACTGGGATAGTTGGCTGAGTGTCCGTAACAGAGCCAGGTATGTTTCTGACTGCGGGACGGAGCATCTGAGCAGGTGAGCATTGGGGGTGAAAGTGGGGTTAACCGGATGGGAATCAGTAAGCATTTAGGACTTCTTACTCCATCCTGGGGAAAAGCACTGCTGCACCCTTGGTCCCGACCGACCACAGACCACCATCACCGTGGAAAGAGTGGGCAAAACAGTTCAGCTCCATTTAGAGCTGAAATCGACACTCCCCGGAAAAGGTGAACAATGAAACAAAGATGTTGGGAGACAGGCTGATCTCCGCCGATGAAGATTATACATCTGTCTGCTTTTCCGAAAGCTTGCCGTGTACAGATCCTGACTTTCCTCCTGCGTGGGGGTTCCCCCATGCCAGCGAGCATTCTTTTCCTAAATGGGAAATCTGAAGGCTTCGTTATTCTCCTGTCCTGTCCGTCATGTCACAAGAGCCCGGCCCTGGCTCCAGCCCCGGCTCTGGCCCCAGCCCCAGCCTCAGCCGAGGACCCACGCACGCTTTTCCAAAACAAGGGGCGAGAAGACCGCCTTCCTCCGCGCCTTAAATCGGACTCCCCTTTTTGCTCAACATTCACCGCCTCTGGAAAGTTTTTTTTGTTTTGTTTTGTTTTTTAAAGTACCGTTATAATTTTTATGTTTGTTCTTTAGATTTCTACCTGCAACAGTTTTTTTTGTTTTTTTTTTTTTTGCAACAGGAAAAAAAAGTAACGTTCAAAATGTTGAGTTCTAACCAGAAGCCGTGGGTGTTCTGGGGAGCAGAGGTGAACTTGAGCCTCACCTTCCGGTGTCCGGTGCCACGTTGTGTCCCGGGAAGCCCTGCTCGGGGGGTGCAGGATGATGCCCTCCGGGGACACCCAGCTGATGAGGGAGAGCTGCCTGCCCGCCCTCACGCCCATGGGGGGTCCCGGGCAGGGACCGCTCTGGTGGCGGTGGCCCCTGTTTGATTATTAATGCCAAACTGTTCTCCAACGTCAAGAGCCTCGAGCCCGATGTTAATGGTTTGCACAGGCAAAGCAAGAATGTGCCCTTTGTTATGTGGTCTCCACAAACATTTCTGAAAGCTATGGAATCCTTTTCGCAAGTGAAATCTCATGTGTCACCCCGAGAGATTATAGAGCAGAAGCAAACAGCTCCGAGGGAAGGGGCCGGGCCCCCTGGCGGCTCCCAGGAAAAGAACCCAGTCCTCTGGGTTCGAGGTGACTACCTGGTCCCCGAGAGGCCGAGGAAGGTTCCGGACAGGAGAGGAAAAGGGCTCTGGGCCACTTGCCGACTTGTAATTAGAGTCATCACTGGGGCCGCTCCCAGCGCCAGGGACAGGCTGCCTTCTTGGTCCGAAGGAACTCTGCATGGCTTCTTCCATCCTGGTCAGCCCGTGGGTCTGGACGTCCACCATGAGGAACCACACTCGGAGAGGTCTGCCGCCCGGGGTGGACTGGCCACCCCCGGCCAGTGAGTCACCACCGCAGGCGGGCCTGGCTACCACAGTGGCCCTCGGTGGTTCTGAGCGGCTGGGGCCATGTCGGCCTTCCAGAGAGTCAATGCTGACCCTTCCGGAGGGCTTGGCTAAACAGTGCTGTTTAGATGCAGTTCTCCTGAAGACAGTCCACTCCCTGCTTCTCCTGTGTCCCTCACCCCAGTGGGTGCTTTGCTTTAAGCACATCGTCATGGTTCGGTTCCCAGGCCTGTCAGCTCGGAGAGGCCACTGACCGAAATCCCTGATGGAGCTGGCATGGGGGGGGGTGTCGCTAAGCTCCCGGAGACCCTGCGCTGACCGACTGTCAAACAGCCATGCCCCCGCGGCAGGACGAGGCTTGGCAAAAGTCCATGGCAGAGGTCAGTGGCCCCTTCACCTCAGCACCCCCACTCCCCCTCATCTCAGTGCTGAGGCCCCCAGCCCAGCCGCGGGGGTGGGGCAGAGGTCTCCTGTGCGCAAGCCCCCCGACCCACCTGCTCGTTGATCTGACACATGGTGAGGTTCTGGTCATCACAGGAACACGCCACACGGATGTACTTGAGCCAGCTGCCGGCTCCGGCCTGGCTGGCGTCCACGCAGAACTTCTCGCCACCCAGGTCTTCGGAGACCTGCCCGGGAAGAGAGAAAACCAAGATGAGTCAGAGGCATGGTGTTCGCCCCACGAGGTACTGGCGGCTCGGGCTCAGAGAAGCAGGCAGCTGACCGTCTGGCCATCAGCCAGGCCTCCCTCGGCCCACCCAGTCCACCCACCCAGGAGCCCCCGGGGAGCCCCGTGAAGGGGAGGAGGGGACCTTTTAAATTTTCTCTCACCGAGCAGGTCACTGGCCCAGAATGAAAAGTGCCACCAGCGTAGCAAACGCTCCCCAGCCACACTGCCCCACGTGTGAGAGAGCAGAGGCCTCCGGTCTCGGCACAGAGCCCTCTGCTGAGGGGAGCGGTGCAGGGCGACGGAAAACCACGCTCGAAGGTAAAGGTGTTGGGTATGCGGCCGGCTGCCCGCGAGCTGGGGTGAGCGCGTGTGCAGGCTCACACCAGCGTGCACAGCACCCTGAGACTCAGAGAAGCATTTGGTTTTCTGAAAAGTGGAAAGTTTCATCTGACACCATGGCCTGTAGCCACGGAGCCTAGCTCATGCCTGCAGGGCCACAGGGCTCCTCCCGGCTGTCGTTATGGACATTTCCCGGGCCGGCTCTGACAGGCAGAGGCTGTCAGCTTCTCAGAGCCACCTTGGAGCGGCCCCCCTTTTTTTTTGTGAAGAACAGACTGCTGACCCAGCTTAGAGAGGGACTCCCTAAACTTGCTGGACCCCGAGGGGAAGAAGCAGCAGGCAGGGTTCCATCCCTCACCCCCACCTGCTCTGTTCCGTGCCTACTGGGACTCCGGCTGCAGCCGTGGACGCAGCAGCATGTGGGGGATCACGTCTGGGGCAGCCCAGCCCGGCGCAGAGAGCATGGTGGTGGTGGGGAACAGGGGCTGAGATCACCGCCACACAGAGGTGCTGGTGAGCAGGTGATGGGACCAGAGCGTCAGAAGGACCCAGGGAAGTCAGGGCGGGGGGCAGGGTCCTCTCCCAGCGCGAACGGAGGAGGCTGGCCCAGGGCACCACGGCCTCTGCTTCCCGGAGTTCTCCTGAGAGCCCTGTTATGAACGCTCAGAATCTGGGATGGGAAGGAGACTGTCTCCAAGGCCTGGGGAAGAGCCCCCCTCTGGCCAGAGAATCAGGGTGCTTTCTGTAAAGAGTTTTAGTGGTCTCCAGATATCCAGAGACACTTTCTAGAGGGCCAGGGGTGTCCCATGAAGTTTTGAGGGAGGCAGACGCTTTGCCATGGGAGATGCAGGAGCTGTGTCCAGCCTGTATGTGCGTCCATCCCCACAGCCCCTCCTCTGAAATATAAGTCTCTGAGTGACACTCTAGCGCCCAGCTGTGCTGAGATGCCATGCGGAGTTCCTTCGGACCAAGAAGGCAGCCTGACCCTGGGGCTGGGAGCGGCCCCAGTGATGACTCTAATTACAAGTCGGCAAGTGGCCCAGAGCCCTTTTCCTCTCCTGTCTGGAACCTTCCTCGGCCCCCTGGGGACCAGGTAGTCACCTCGATCCCAGAGGACTGGGCTCTTTCCCGGAGAGCCCGGCCCCTTCCCTCTGCAGGTCGACCGGGCCAGGGGTGGTGAGTCCAGGGGCCTCAGTTCTGAGAATTCTCCATCTGAGGGGGACTTTAACCAAAGGGACCTGATCTGAAAGAGGAGCAAAACCAGGGAGTCTGGGCAGCTCCCCGCAGTCTCTGTCCCAGCCTCCAGCCCTCAGCCACTGCAGCCCAAGTGCTCCATGGCCAGGGGGGAGGGGCGCGGCCTGCTCCTTGCCACATCAGCAGGCCCATGTGGGCTGCCCGGTGGTGGCGAGCACAAGCCACGTGGGAGGGGCCCCTCCTCTCACCTTCCACCCCAACTGCAGGAAACCCGCCGAAAAGACCCACCAAACAAAACCTGTGGTTAGTGGCACCTCCACTCGGCAAGGCAGCCCCACCGCCTGCTCCTGTCACACGAGGAAGAGGGCTGACTGGGGGGGGGGGAGTGGAGCTCCCTGTGGTCCCCACCCTGCTGCCTGTGCCACACAGGTGCTGGCAGGGACAAGGTGGTCTCTGTTTCCCTCTCTCTCACTCTGTGTGTGTTTGCATCTCTCTCTGCCCAGCCCCTCATCTAGGCACAGGGCCGGGGACTTCAATGCTTCTGGGGTCTAGCTGGCTCAGGGTGTCACCTCACCTTTACCTTCCAGGACTTGGGGCTTGTATCCCCCAGAAACGTCGGAAGAAGAGCCATGCACAGGTGCATGCATGCGCGTGTGTGTGTGTGCATGTGTGCCCGGGTATATACATGTGTGTGGGGGTCAGGGATGTCACTTGGATGGTTGCGGGGGGCAGTCAATGTGTTTTGGAAAGAGACAGATCAGCTCCAATGAGGGATGGGCCCCCAGCAACCACAGAGCCCCGCCCGCCCCATAGAGCACCTTTACCTCCTTCCAGGACGCCTCCCATTTCCCCTCCTCACACATCCCCAGTGGGTCCGGGACCAGCGCACCCCTGTGCTGGGATGCAGGTGTCAAACGCAGACACAGGGGCCTCAGGCCAGGCCCCAGGCGCAAGTGCTCTGGGGCCCTGGACTCTGCATTCTGCTTTGCAGACTCACTCCCCAAGGGCTCCTGTCTACAACAGTGAGAGGGTCTCCAATGCACAGATTGGGGGGCTCCTCTGCTCTCCCCTTTCTGTCACCCCCCTCAGAGCATGCTGGCCCCTTTCGGCTCCCTAGAGACCTGCTCCGGGGCAGGGGGAAGGTGGAGAAAAGTCCAACACAGCCTGTCGCTTCCCAGTTCCACCAAAGGGATGGCTGGAAGGTTCCAGGCTCAGCCCCTCTGACCCCACACCCAAGCCCTTCCTTAGCTTCCACGAGCAAGTCCACACCTGCAGGCACAGGGACCCCACCGCGTGCTCCCAGTCTGTTGTGGACCCCGAGGCAACACTGAGAAGAACCCAGGATGAACAGGCCCTGTCTTCTGGTAACTTCCCATCTCCGCCCCTGCAGAACGAGCCTTTCCTCTTCCCACACGAGGGCCCTGCAGGTATCTGTACCTGACCCCGGTTCTTCTAAACCTCCCCCGTGCCCAGGCGAATATCTCCGGTTCTCTCAAGGGCGTCTGAACATGGACACGGCTGGCTGCTGATCCCCAAGAAACACTGTGCTGGAGCCTTCACACGGTCCCTGTCCCTCTCGGGGTGCAGGGCCTGAGCTTGCAGGGCCACAATCTTCTGGGGCCTCTCCCACTGGGTGCCCAGTGTGCTCCCACTCCCTGGCCAGCCACCTCCCTTCCCCGGTCACTCTTGGGAAATGTCCCTTCTCCTCAATCCAGTAGACCTGGTCCCCAGCCACTGACCATTTGAATGGTCACTAGGTGGCAGTTACTTCCTGGTGGCCCCTAACAGAGGCAGTCCCTCTCTCTGGTGGGCACCCTGGCTGGCTTTCTGGGGTGACAGAGGAGGTCTTGGTTAACCCCTTCCTTCCAAAGTGATTAAAACTCTCCCTCTGAGAGGCACCAGGTGGAGTCTAACCCTGTCCTCCGGCCTCTCTCCAAATTTAGCTCTCGTCCTCCTGCCTGATCCTGGTCCAAATCCTGGCTTCACAGGAAGCTGCCCCGATGCCCACTCCTCCTACTTGGCCTCGAAACCCCACCCACCCACCCCTTGTCCTCCGCCAGCTCCCCCAGCTCGTAAATCAACCCCCATCAGAAACGCCAAGTTATGAAGTAAAGGAATGGAAAAATTCTCTTAACCTTGACAATTTTTTTTGCACATCATTTGAGGTTTCCTGCACTTCTCATTTGTGGGCTCTCAGCTGGGCCAGTTCTCTCCCATTTGGCGGGCATGGCCAGCTGCTGGCCCCGTCCGGGGTGAGCAGGCCGGCGGGGATGCCCAGGTGTCTGTCCTCAGCTCGCCTAATGGATTCTGAGCGTGTAGGACAGAGTGCACCGAGCTGCCCTCCAACTGCGTTGCTGGAACGCGGCTCCTCAGAAGTTGGGGCACAGAGTCCACCTCCCACAGCCAGGTGGGCACTGGGAAGGGTCTCCTCCTCTGCTCTCCCCTGACCTCTTCTTTAAGGACCAATCAGCTGCTTCAGAGCCACCAGCTCGAGCCACAAAGCTGAGCAGGCCTCTCCTGTCCATAGGCACCCGCGCACGTGTGCACACACCCCCTGACGATTTACGGCATCTGCGAGGCTTTGGAACAGAAAGGCCATTCTTGTGATGGAGGGAGGTGGGGAAGGCATTCTGGAAACACCTCTGTCTGGGTGCCGACAGGGCCTGGATGAGCTCATAAATCCCCGTCCGGACTCTCATTACGGGGCTCGGTGACGAGATGGCCAAGCGCTGACACGGCAGCCAGGCAGGCAGGCGGGAGTCCCGGCAGGCGGGTTCTGGGTCCTGGGGCCCCAGGTGCTTGGTCTGGGAGGGCAGATGGGGCAGTGAGCAAGGGGGCCACTTCTAGGAACAACAGGTGACTCGGGAGAGACGGTCCACGAAGATGGTGGCCAGCCTGTCTCCTAAGAGCGTGAAGAGGGGGGGAGGGTAAAGCCAGTGTTTCTGGTCTCTACCAAACAGAACAGTTTCAGGGCAGTGACATGTGTGTGCCAGCTGTGAGGGGACAAGGACCAAGGTCCGTTGATCTCAGACATGCAGGAGCACAGCCAGGAGTGAGGAAGATTCAAGGTGTCCAGCAGGGGACAGTAGTGCCCCAGCTGGGCCGCTGCCCCAGCCCTACATCCCGGGGGTCTTGCCCACTGTGCTGATGACGACTGGAGCCTCCCTGCTTGGAGCCAGACCCCAGAAACCGCCCTCTGTACTGCGTGGGGGCCACGGATGCCTTCGAACATCTGACGAAAGCCATGGACCACAATTTACTCAGATAAAATGCCGTGTGAACTCCCCAAGGTTCTCAGACGTTTGTTTCTCCTGCAAACACTCAGACAGCCAGGGGCCCTGGAGCTCCCTGGGGTTTACACGCGGTGTCCCACAGAGGCCCAGACAGCCGGGGCTAAAGCGCTGGCCAGGTGCAGGGCCCCGGGGCTCAGCTCACGGCTGCTGGGCCCCCTCTTAGCCCTAACTCCTTCCCTGCCTCCTCTCCTTCCCTCAGACCCTTACTTTACTTCTCCCTTTTCCTTCTTGGTCCAGGGGTTTGCACACCAGGGGGACACCTCAGCCAGCAGCGTTGACACACTTTGCAGAAAACTGGAGGGTGCGGTAACAGCAAAGCTGAACTTGGAGTTGATGTTGTGTCCCTCTGGAGAGGGACTTAAGCACCCCAATTACGTAAATGGTGCTCAGGGGACAGGAAGAGGGGCTACACCCACTTGGGGTTTGGAGGTTGTTCCTCTCTGCCTGCTACAGTATCCGGGCCACCCGGCCATTGGGGTGACCTGAACACTGTCCGACTCCGGGGCTGTCCCCGAGTAGGGTGTTTGGAGGCTGGGCTTCCTCCCCAGCACGGGTCTCGTCCACCACGTAAGTCTGCCGCGTGTCCCGTTGGCCACAAGCAGTGGCCCTGAGCCATCGGACATAAACAGGCACGCAGGTGATTCAAACTAGCTCTTCCATCTCCCGGGAAATACATGAATGAATGACAGAGCCACTCAGCTGCAGGGTCCCTTAGGGGGATGGGCAGTGGGGAGGCGACCAGCATCAGGCGTCTGTTGAAACCTCAGGACCAGCAGCTGAGTCCTGTGGACAGGCAGCCCTGGCTGGTGGGTGGGATCCTCGCCCAGGGGTGAGTGCTCCATCCTCGTGAGATTTCAAGGAAGGCTTGGTGGCTGCGCCTGCAGGGTGCTCTGTAGGGAGGCTGGGCTGTCCACGTGTGCCTTTTCAGCCCTGAACTTTCCAATTTTCCACCTGACCCCATGGAGGGTGGGGGAGGACCTGGGGTCCTGCCTTCATTTCCCCTTTGGTACCAGAGCCGCTTTCCTGCTCTGTGGCTGTGTGAGGCCCGTGGCTCAGGGACGGCTCCTGGCCCCATGCCTACACCTCGCCTGGTCCGAACAGCGCTGTCGTCCCTGTGCTGACCGTGCTGGGTGCCGGCTGCTTCCCCTGCCGGCTGCACCCGCTCACCGGAAACGTGCAGGCGGAGCTGGCCGGGGAGCTGATCAGGGCGCTGGGCAGAGAAGCAGGCCCTTTCCAGGGCCTCCCAGGTGGGCGACAGGTATAGACTCCAGGCCAGTTGGGAACGTTCAGCGGGTGGCCCAGGGCCCCCAGAGGGACAAACCAGCCCTGGCACGGAGCAGAAGGGGCCTCTTGTGAGCTTCACCTGAAGAATACCTTGGCCCACTTGTGTGCTTCTCTGAATGTGGACACATCCCTGAAGAGAAGGCCCGGGTCACTGCGGAACCCCGTGCTGGGGGGACAGCAGGACGGGGCTCTCCTTACAGACCCAGGCCAGGGGCTGGGCAGGCTGCTGTGTGATGGGTGGGGGTCCTGGGGACTGTCCCCCCCCTCGAGGGGGGTAGGCTCCTGCAGACACTCCCACAGAGCACTCTGCCCAGGAAGCTCGGTCTTCAGACGTCATGGCACAAGGTGGTTCCCCTGACACGTCTGTAAACTGAATTCCTGTCACGGGGGCCCTGTTTACAGATGCATTCTCTTTGAAGGCGTCCTGCACTGTGGCCGAATGGAACGTGCTCCCAGAAGGTGATGGCTCCAGTGTGACTTCCTGGCTTGTTGCCTTTGGTAGGGAGCAGGCCTCTTTCTCCTAAGGGACACTGAGACTCATCCCGCAATAATGAGAGGCTCACCAGACCCTCTCAGGATTCAGCTCGGGCCCCGGGGTCCAATCCTGGAGCCCTGCCTTGGTCACCTCCTCCTAGCCAAACCCAGATGGACATCAGAGTAGGTGACACTCCAAGTAGAAGTAATTGGGGTGGCCTGTTGACACTAGTTCCCAGGGCTGCTTGAGCTCCATCCTTCTCCCGGGGATGGTCTCCGACAGGATGCACAGGGCTGGCCTAGGTCCCTCGGGGGGTGCAGGGCTGGCAGCATGCTCAAGTCGGGCTCACCCTGGCCACCTCCCTCACACACATTCCACAACAGCGTTCACCGTGGAGGGTGGAACCTGGAAGCGAGTGAAGCCTGTCTCACCAGGTGAACCCGACCCACTTCTGTGGCCTTACTGGGCACGTCTCACCAGCACCCAGGCGGGATTTTAGCTGCCGGCCAGACGACAGGGCGGCTAAAGCAAGGGTTTCGGGCTGGACTTGAACCCACTGAGAAAATCAGGCAACCTTGGGCCCAGAACCTCTTCTCCCTGACCCTGCGAGCAGAGAGCTGGTGTCGCAAGGGCAGCTGTTGGCCAGAGTGGTCCCTGCAGAGGTCTGACTTCAGGCAATCCAGGTATAATTTGGGTGTAAATTCTCTGACCCTCCGTGTCCCCCACCACCGTTGGGGGACCGTCTCTGCAGGTGCCCACATGCCAAAGCATGGTCTCTCAGGGTCTCAGCCCTGCCCCAGCCTCAATGGGGCCTTCTGCTCCTGGGGGTGAGGGGTGGAAACCGCCACCACTGGTCCTGCCGCTGTTGGCTGGACCTGGAGGCCAATGAGAGCTTGATGCCCCGGGAAGGACAGTCATGAAAACCCATGGATGTTCCAACATCTGGAACAGCTTGGAAAGTTAAAGGCTATTGGTGCAGAGAAGCCCCCCAAATCCTGGCCTGGCTTGCAAAGTGTCCCCCCGCCCCAGCTTGCAAGTTCCACTCCTGCCCCGTGTGGAGCCCCCAGCTGCCTCAGGTGGCCCCTGCTCCTTGGGCTGACGTGGTTAACACGCCCACAACCCAGACCCTTGTTCAAACCCTGGTTTGATCTGACATCGGGGTGGGGGAGGGGGATAGGCAAGGAGCCCTGGGCCTGAAAGTGCAAAAACCATGGACGCAGAGTGACGTCCTGATGTGAGACACTCTGGTTCCCTCTTTGTTTTTGGTCATGAAAAGATTTGGAAAAAAAGAAAAAAGCTCAAACAACCAACAGCAAACACCTGTGGTGGCATCTCTGCCCACAGGAAGCAACTCCCCCGAGTCTCTATGAGGCCCCCCGCGAGGTGTCACACTCGTAACCTTTCTTTGGCCACACAGAGGGTGACAAACAGCAAAGCTCTTGAGCGGGCACCGTCCCCCAGCAGGTGCAGAAGAGTTTCCACAATGCCTAAGCTGCTGCTGCAAATCGGAGGATGGGGGCTTCCACGCCCAGCCAGCATGTTCCTCCAGGCCTGGGGCCAGGTGCCTCCACTTTCTCTCTCCTGGACAAAAGCCCCAGGTGGGGAAGCAGAGGGCTGGGTCAAGACGCACCACAAGGACCTGGGGTCTCCTCCCCCAGCTCTGCCTCCCTGGGCTGGGACCCGTGCACTTTCCAGCCCATGGCCCGGGGAGGAGCTGCCCTGAGGCCCAGGCTCTCAGTACCCTCAGACTCTCTCGGCTGTTCAGTCACTGTGGACAACAAGGCAGACTGAGCCCGGTAGTGACTTCACATGCACGTCTCAGAGAACCAGACCTGCTCGGGCTCAGAGAGGCTCAGCGTCCCCTCGCTCCTCACTGCCTCCTCTTCAGACATCCCTCCACCACTCCCCTACAGACTGTGGTCATCGCTGAGCCTTGCCAAGTCTCCAGAGGCTCACATCTTCCCAAAGGGCAGCCACTGCCATAGCCACGTTTGGAGATGAGGAAAAGGAGGCAAAGAGGTGATCAGTCCCTGGCCCAACATTGTACAACAGGAAAGGAGCAGGCTGACTGCATACTGGGCATGGGATGCCTGTCTCACTCTTTTTATGGACTGTGAGGATCAATGTGGCTAAGCCTCCTGGCTGGTCATGCCCTTCTCACCTCTCTGCTTCTTGACCACGGTGGCCAAGGGTGAATAAAGCTTCCCTAGAGCCTCTCCAAGAACTGTGATTCAGTCAGGGCGCACTGAGTGTCTGCAAAGGGGGATGGGTGGATGGGGTGGGTGGTTGGATGGATGGATGAATGGATGGATGATGGATGGATGGATGATAGATGGATGGATGGATGATGGACAAATGGATGATGGATGAACGGATGGATGGACGGATGGATGGACGGATGGATGGTGGGTGGATGGTGGATGGATGGAGGGATGATGGATGGATGGATGATGGATGGATGGATGATGGATGGATGAAGAGTGGATGAATGGTAGATGGATAATGGATAGGTGGTGGATAGATGGTGGATGGATGATGGACAGATACCTTTGGCTATTCCTACTTCCCAAGGTGAGCTATCCTGCCAGGAGTAGAAGAGGTGAAAGAACACATGGACACCTCTCTCAGGAAGCCTGCCCTGATTCCACACAGCCAAGAGGCTCTCACAGGTCCTGACCTATCACAGAATGACTGCAGTTCGTTTCATTTTGCTGATTCCCAGAACCAGGCAGACAGTGGGGCCCCTGTCAATGTTTGGGGACACAAATAGGTAAAGTGCTTCAAGACAACTGAGATTGGCCTTTGCCCAATGAGTCTTTCTTTCCTCATTATTCCATGTCACCTTCCGGACCCCTCTCCTCCCATTTCTTCGTGGGTTCTATCAAAGGATGTGCAAGCCCTCCACTCTGTCACTCTGCTTCTCCAGAAATCAGGGTTGCGATTTTTCCTTGGGTCCAACGTCAGTGTCATTGTCCTGCATTCAAGGTCACAGTGGGACTTCCCCCTGGGTCTGCGAGGCAGAGGCCACAATGGCTTGTCATCCAGGCGCCCCATGGGACCTGCCACAAAGTAGGTGGTGGTCAGGGGGGGCCTGGCGGGGGGACAGCGGGATGGGTCCAGCCAGGGTATATTTAGTCCCTTCCCTGCCGCTGACTCAGTCTCTCCGAGCCCATCCCTTCCTCCTTCTGCAGGGGACACGTCGGTCTCGAGACGCTCCGTGACTCATCGCCTTCCCTATCAGGCCGCATGTTTTGAGATCAGCTCCCACAAATAGCTCACATCTCAGCAGGCCAGATCTAAGCGAATACCTTGCCAATCCCCACAGAGAGTACTCACAAACTCGGACATAAACATGGTCACTGGCAGAGGACTCCCGGTGCGGGCTGTGTTGTCTTTGGACGCTCCAGTCAGTAGCCAGCTCGGGAGTGGGGGGTGGTGGTTGGCCCTCCACACCCCCCGGGCAGGCCCACATACGCCGGCATGGACGCGGGGGCCTAGCCGCACCGTCGTTTCAGCTCTACGGAGAGAGGAGCTTGCTGCTTTCCCTCCAAACTCTGTCCTCACGATTCCACCTCCTAAGATTTCTTTTTCATTTGTTTTTTTCTCTCTCTCTTTTTTTTTTTTTAGCAGTGGTGCCCAGAGCTCAGCCATCATCTGCTTGAATGAGGAAGGGCCCCAGGGTCCTGTAACTTAACCCAATGGGCCCGTCTCTCCCTCCCAACCCTCCCAACGCATCCGATGCTGGGAATGGCGATGCCGGGAGGGATGCTGGGTTCTCCGATTCTCCTGCGCTGTCCGTCTCAGGCACGGACCTCGAGAGCCGCGCGCACAGGGCCCGGTCTGGCCTTAGGGTGTGAGGTCAGGCTGAGCTG
The DNA here is from genome assembly GCF_036850765.1 of Saccopteryx bilineata. Lineage (NCBI taxonomy): Eukaryota > Metazoa > Chordata > Mammalia > Chiroptera > Emballonuridae > Saccopteryx > Saccopteryx bilineata. Next base: position 291,423,816 of record NC_089492.1, read on the forward strand.
TCTCCCTGGGAACCTAAAGCCGTCTTCCTTCCCAAGCTGTGGGCATGCTGGGTGAGATCGGCGGGTTTGGCAATGATTCACGGGCCGAGGGGAGGCCGAGTCAGACCAAAAATGACAAATGGAACCAATTAAATTCAACAGGTCTGCCCCCCCCTTCCCCCATGCTCCAGCCGGTCCAGTCACCTCGGACACAATATATTAAAGGAATTAAGAGTGTGTCTCCCACCACGGTGTTACCTGGATCCCTTTCAAGTCTACACCGGCCTGGCCTGGCCAAGTTCAAACGTCTATTTGCGCTCAGGAAGTAGAATCGAAACGGTTTATTAAAATCTAATGACAGGCGTGTGTAGGATATGCATGTCTCTGAGGGGCCCCCACCAGCCTCTCCGGGGCAGCAGAGGGAAGCTGGGCTCCGCGTCGACGTGACTGGGAGGGCCTCACAGCGCAGTCACCGGGATCTTTCTTCAGGGATTCTATTGTATTTCTTTTTCTTTTTTTTTGAAAAACGGCAAAGGGTGGAGGACTGTGCTTCCTCGAGGGAACTGGGCACATGGCTTCTTCTGGCCGCGTGGTGTCTACGATGTTGTTGGATGAGACCAGAAGCCTAGGGAAAGGGGGCACCCTGCTGCGTAGTGAGAGGGGTACGGAGTGGCCTCGGGTGGCTCACCTGTCTGCTGCATCAGGACGTGTCCCCAGGTGACTGGATTGGAGCTGTGTCAGCAAGGGTGGGGCACACTTGGTCCTTCGGTCCTCAGAGTGGGAGCAGCAGGGGTGGGGTGGGGTGGAGGCACTCTTCTGGGGGCGTGGTTAGTCATCTCCATGTAATCTTGGTTCTCAGGGTGTCTGGCCCGTCCACGGAGGGTCACAACAGCTGTGGGTGCAGAGGTACCCCTTTGACGTCTTCCTAGCCGGTGGTGGCTGCCCAGGGCGTGATCACAGTGCCCCTCTCCTGCGGCCGAGACCCCCCCCCCAAACTTCCTCCGGATGTGGTCCTTTGTGTGGCTTCCGAGCCGGGGTCGACGTCCTGGAGGCTCTTGGCCACAGGGGTCCTGTGCGGTGACTTCTCAGTGGGTGCTGGGTGCAGCCCCACACAGCAAGGTGTGGGCTGGCCCAGGCAGACATGTCTTCCCCCGTGATCCCACGAAGGCCGGGAATGCTCGGGGGGTGGGGGTGGGCTAGCGATGACTGCGTGACACCCAGCTCCTCCCCTCTCTGAGGGCCTGGGCTTTTTTCTAGAAGGTTCCCTGCCTCTGTGGGGGAGATTCTGATGGCTCCTGTGTCCCCTCCCCCACTCTGTTTCCTTCCCTCTCACTCTCTAAGCATATTTCACTTTCATTTTAAATTATTTTTTGTTGGGCTTTCCTCTCCCAAGTGATGCCTATTTAAATATATATATAAACTTTTTTTAAAAAAAATAATAATCACTTTGATTTTTGACTTTCTCCCAAGGGTCTTGTTTTGAACACAAGGTGTTTTTTTTTTTTTGGTTTTATTTTTGTTTTTCCAAGTTTACTATCCGTGTTAATTTTTTTAAAGAAAATTTAATGAAAAATAGAAGAAATGAAAACCCCTTAAAGTGAGCACACTCACTTCCCAACCCAGTAAATCCCTAAGTCCTGGCAACCGTGCACGTTCTGACACAGAAACACAGACGTCTGGTCACGGTCCACGGCTGCCTCCCCTTCTGCGCACGCTGCTCTTCTGTGTGTCTGTTCTCGACCACGGGGGGCGGCTGTCTCCGCCAATAGCGTCCCTGCAAAACCTCGGGCGCACGTGAGAGCCGCAGGCCACACAGGGCGTAGGGCTGAGGTTTAAGCCTGCCGGATCCGGTGTTCTGCGGGGACAGGGGACGGCATGGTGACCAAGGTGCACTGGAATGTGCGTTCCCAGCTGAGCGGGCTCTGGGCTGCGTCTCAGGGTCCTTCTCGGGTGTCAGAGATTTTCAACCTTTTTCATTTCATGAGTCACATAAACTAATTGCCAAATTTTTGTGGCACATCAAAAAAAAGTAATATATTATACAGTATATATATATACTATATATACATATATATACACATTTCCCTATCTGACTAAAAAAGAAAAAATAATAATATAGGTATAATGTTGATTCATTCACACTGGATGGCTGTTGTTGTGTTGGCTGTTGTCATCTTATTAACTTGACAAACTAAGGGATAAAAGAGGTCAGTGCCCCTGATCAGTCAGGTCCTACAGGTTTTAAAATTTCTTGTGGCACACCGGTTGAAAATCACCGCTTTTGACTGATAGTTGCAAACGGGCAGGATTCTCAGGACTGGGCTGGCAGCCACCCAGCACAGCCCACCGTGGGGGCTCGGTGGGGTCGCTACGCCGCTTCAGCGTTCAGGGGCCGGCTGTGATGAGGACTTTGGGGCTGATCACGGCAGGTCTGCGTGGAAGGCACCTGCTTGGGGTCCCGGGCAGTGCTCCTTGGGATTCCCGGCTGCTGAAAGCAGGACACGAAGCCGCCACTGGAAAGAGGCGCTCTCCTTGGCCCCGGCAGGAGCCCGTGGTGGTGGAGACGCACCCTTCGGTCACTGCTGGCCTTGCCTGGGGTCCCTGTCGCCGCCTTGCCGTGACTCAGGGCGTGGTTCTGCACACAGACAGTTCCACGAGCCCCCCACATGGCCCTGGGCAACGACGGCTGAGTCCATCCCCACCCAGGGGGTCCTGGCAGCGGCTGGAGGGGAAATGCGTCTCAGCGAACAGCTCCCATGCAGACGGGGACTCAGCTGCCCGCGGGGAGAGGGATGTTGCAGAGTTGAAGGACGTCCAGCTGTGTCATGTCCCCTCTCACCTGATGGGGCTCCGTGACTCCTCCGGGCACAGACGAGCGCGGCTCCTTCCTGTGTGCTTGGTGGGAAGGCATTCGAAGGAGGTTTGAGATTCCCGTCGCCGCTTTGTGGCTCCTGGAGAGCTTCCCTTTTATGGGAATCTTAGGAGTAACTGCTCTCTTGGGGGAGCTGATAAGTCCAGACAGGTCGTAAAATCGGGGACCCTGGGGCAGCTCACGCGACACTGGACAACTGACGTCTGGGGGCAGCTGTTTCGAGGGAGCCCCTGAAAAGCCATGTGGCTGCTCTTGGTGCGTCGGCCCCCGGGGGTCTCCGCCGAAACCCGGCCACACAGAGCTTGCGTTTGACCTTCCTCTCTGCTGGAGGGACCCCCTCTTCCCAAATCACACCTGCATGCCAGCCAGCCACATGCAGTAACCCCTATCTTTGGGAATGGACAGGGGACCCATGCCCGTGACAACTGGGTGCCCAGGCGACAGATAGAAGATGCCCCTACTCGAAAGGGCCGGCATCTTGGAAACAGGGCAGAGCCAACAGGAACACGCCACGCACGGAGCCCCTTGCTCCCCCCCCACCCCCGCCACGCTACAGAGTCCTCTTTGTGCGCCGGGAGACGGGGAGACCGGGAGACGGGGGCTCAGTGTTCGAACACACAGTTACCGCCTGATAGCATGCAATAGGATGTTAACCACACATTCTAATAAAAAAAAATAAAACAAATAATAATAAACATTTGACCTAGAGTAAAGATCTTTCACGAGACGCCCCAATCCTTTTTCTGCTCCGACCTCGGTTTTTTCTGGACCGGCTCCAGGGAGCCCAGGGTGGTGCGACAGCCTTTTTCTCGGTGGGAACAAAAGGTCTTTTTTAGTCCTAAGGGCTGTCAAGTTTATCCAAATATTCTCAGCTTACTACTAGCCCCTTTCTGAATTGATATTTTCAATAAAGGGATACTTTGTATCTTTAAGCCACACTGGCCTCCCCCCCACCCCCACCTCCACCCCGGGCGAGGATGCGGAGGGCAGGGAAGCCAATTTCCTCGGGGATGGGCGGGAAGAAGGCGTTCCCGGCATCGTGCGGTGGGAGTGGGCGACCCCGGGGGTCCAGGCGCAGTGGTCAAGGCTGGGCGCTGAGAGAAGGAGACAGAACCCGCAGAGGGTGCCCACCCTCCGCCCCCCCCCCCGCCCCCGCCCGCGTCACAGCATTGCCACGGCACCTCCTCCCTGCCTCAATTCTAATTTTGGCCATGCCTGTCCAGTCTGCCAGCAGCTGCCAAGCGCATTAAGTCATGAGAGCGATCGGTGGCGGCCAGAGAGAATTCATTCCAGCCGGGCCGAGCCGTGCGAGGCCTGTGTTCTCCGGCTGTCGGCACGCCGGGCCGTGAGCGGCCTCACAGGAGCCCGCCTTCCTGACACGGCCAGGGCGATTTCTTAGCCTCAGCTCCTCCCCATCGGCCCAGATGTCTCCTGCTCCCCGGCCCCAGAGCCCTGTCCTGCTAGTGTGTGCGCATGGACGTGGGTGTAGGCATGCACGGGCGCGTGCCTATGCACACGGGTGTGCGTGCACGCCTGCGAGCACATGTGCATGAGTGCATGCATGTGTGTGCATCCCCAGCTTGCACACGCACGGAGCCAGCACCCTTCTGAGGGGTCCCTGCAGCCCCCACAAGAGGGCATTTCCTTCCACCGGCCTCCTCCAAACGGCTCTGATTAGCGTTAATGATAATTCTCATTAATCACCTTCGGCGGCTGCAGAATGGAAACGTGGCCGCAGCCGAGTGACAGGACCACTTAGGCGGTATTTATGACCTGTGTGTGCAGCGGCAGCACCGAGCCCTGACACCTCTGGCCTGCGGCTGACATCAGGGCTGACACTGGGGGCCACCGGCTGCCCAGCACAGAGGCTCTGTGTTTTTCCTCTTCGCCCGACCCCAGGCCTGCCCCACCCTGGGAGCCCTCCCGCTGCCCAGCAGAGCTGAGCAGAGGCTCCCTGTCAGGGCCCATGGTGGCAGAGGGAGCGGGGGCTTGCGGGGAGCAGGAGCAGGAGAGGCTCTTGTTGTCAGGAAGCCCCCGCCCGCTTCCCAAGCAGCACCGCACAGCCCTTTCCTGTCTCCGACTGTGTGTGTGTGGGGGGGTGGGGGGAGGGTCCAACGGCTCAGTGTTCCTGTCCCTGCCCCGGGGGAGCTTGGTACCGACTGCCCCCTTGAGGGAGGGGCTGTGTCTGGTCTCCTGGTGACTCTCAGCCATGTACACAGTAGGCGCTCGGGGCATTTGTGGTTCTGGGACAGTCTAAGTGTGGAGGGGCAGAGGGGCAGAGGAGAAGGGACAGGGGCAGGAGGTGTCCAGGCAGCCGTGTTTACAGAAGCCCTACTCGAGTCCCCCCGAGCAGCCAGCCGTCTGAGGTCCTCCCGTCTGACAATGGCCTGAGGTATCCTGCAAACCAACTTGCACATTCTAGAACCAACCACATGGAACCCTCAGCGTGCTGAGTACGGGCTGCTTCCCGGAGACTCCTCTCCTTGCCCACCAACGAGCTGCTCCCTGGCTGAGACGAATGGGGTGTATTTGAGGACCCCCCCTCCACACAGCCTCCCTCCCTTTTCTCTCCACGTGCAGCCCGGCAGGCCCTAGAGACGCGCGGCACGGTTTCAGACGGCAGCAGGCACAGGCGTGGGGAGACCGGCGCTCATGAAGGATGGGGCCTCCCTAAACACACCGCTTCCTTAAGAAGCAATAAAAGTGTCTTTCTCGGGGCTCGGGAGGAGTGCACCCCTATGTGAGGTCTCTGGTCCTCCCGTCCAGGCCCTGGTAATTAAAGCTGGGCCCGGGCTCTGGTTTCCATAAGGTCCACCTGTCCCCCTGGGCAGCGGGGCGGGGGGGAGGAAGTCATTGCCCGGGGTAGCAAATAAGTATGTTGCCATCAGCTGGGTTTAATTTTGCCCTGGCACCAGAGGACCAAGTGCAGGAGCACAGGGTCATTGCTAGGCTGTTGCCGGGGTGAGGGGCGGGCTGGCACGGTGCTGGTGGACATTCTGGTGGGAGACATAGCCTGGGCCTGAGCTGAAATGGGGAGGGAGCCGTTGCTGAGGTTTGTCCAGAAATCACCCTGGACAGGGCAGGCTGACAGTCGGTCAGATGGGATGGACCGGCTCTCATCCCAGCCCTCAGCCCCGTGCTGACCTCGGGGCATCTCAGGACGCTGCCTCTTGTCACCAGGCCCGCCGGTGTTCCTAAGCTACAGGGTTAGAGTGAGCTCTGAGAAGGTTGCTATGCAGGACTGCATGGAATCCACCGGACGGCTCATCGGAAGTCCCCAAGGACCACAAAGCCACCTCCACCCAGACCCTGCCCACGAACCCCCACGCCACAGGGAGAGCAGGTGGGAGTGGGGTTGGTCTGACCTCTGCGTCCTCTGGAAGCCCACCAGAGGCTCTCAGAGAGCTGAACCCCTGACATCACCTGGGAGCTTCTCAACTCAAGGCCACGTGGAGCCAGCATCACCCCCACCTCCACCGTCCTCCACCGGCCACGTGGAAACGATAAAAGGAATTTGCTTCTGTTTAAGGGCTCCAGGACCCCTTCAGGTGGGGTGCCGATTGGGGCCCCTCTGTTCTCTGATCTGCTTCTACTCAGTGAGGGGCTTTTCTTGGGGTGTTTTGTTTAGCTTGGGGTTCTTCCTCCCCCTCTTCTTCCTTCCTTTATGGAAGGAGTCTGGTCTCAACCACCAGCTTCCTGAGCACTTTTCCTTGGTGCCCTGCTCACTCTGCAGGATGACAGACCATCAGGTGGCGGGTTCCTGGTCACACCTCGGAGGTGGGTGGAGCCTGTTGGAGGGGAGGGGGCTCTTTGGGGAGTAAGGGGGGAGCGTATCATGAGTTTTATGTTCCTAAAATCGAGGCTGGATCACACACTCAGAAATAAAGACATCTGTGAGTGACATGTGGGAACGCTAAGAAATCCAGCAGCTTCCGTGGACCTCCCTGGACCCGCCAGCCCTGGCCCCTTCCCGCCGTCCACCCGGGGATGCCCTCCATGCGGGTCCCCCAGAAATGAATGTCTTCCTTGGAGCGTTTGATTACAATGATGTAGGCACATCCATGTCACACTGGGGGTTAAACCAGCAGTCGAAGAAAAATGGCAGTGGACAGACAGCAATAACAGGACACCAGCCCACAGAGCGGCCACCCCTCTTGACACGAACGTTGTCAGGGGAGGCTGCGGGGTCAGAACCAAGTGTCCCCCAGGGCAGGTCGTGTGCACACTGACTTGCGCTTGCCGGTTCACAAAGCCCCTGTCCACCGTCAGCGTCTCTGATGGGGTGGGGGACAGCCACCTCCTGGAGGAGAAGTCACGAATGGGGGCTACACTGGCCCACAGAGAACGAGGCTTCGTGTTGTGGTACCCTCAAATTCCTGCTTTTCCCCAAGAGTTCTAAAGGGACACAGCTCTGTTCTTTGGAAAGAGAGCCATGCATCGATCTACCTACCTACCGTCTATCAGTTATCTCTCTTATTATCTATATCTATATCACCTATATCTATCTATATCTATAACTATATCATATCATATATATCTGTATCTATCTATATCATCTATATCTATATCTATGTCTACATATCTATATCTATGTAACTATATAACTACAGTGTGTCCGTAAAGTCATGGTGCACTTTTGACTGGTCACAGGAAAGCAACAAAAGACAACAGAAATGTGAAATCTGCACCAAATAAAAGGAAAACACTCCCAGTTTCAGACCTATTCAGTGCAGTTCGATGTGGGCTCATGCACAGATTTTTTTAGGACTCCTTAGGTAGCTATCCCATATGGCCTCTACAGACTCGTCACCAACTGATGGCCTACCAGAACGGGGTTTCTCCACCAAACTGCCGGTTTCCTTCAACTGCTTATCCCACCGAGTAATGTTATTCCTATGTGGTGGCGCTTCGTTATAAACACGCCGACATTCACGTTGCACTTTGGTCACAGATTCTAATTTAGCGAGCCACAGAACACACTGAACTTTCCTCTTTACCATCCACATCTCGACTGGCATGGCTATGGGCTGCTCCACTGTATACACGGTGTTACATCATCATCTGCGCATGCGCACATGCTGCCACATCATCCTACAGAAACTGGGAGAGTTTTCCTTTTATTTGGTGCAGATTTCACATTTCTATCGTCTTTTGTTGCTTTCCTGTGACCGGTCAAAGTGCACCATCACTTTATGGACACACTGTATATCTATTATATCTGTATCTTTCTATATTTATATCATCTATACCTATATCACCTATATCTATCTATATTTATATTTCTCTATCTATAGCTATCTATATCATCTACATCTATATACCTATACCTATACCTATATCTATATTTATCTATACCTATATTTATCTATCTACATGTATATGTTTTAAACAAGCATTAATGCTCTCCACAATCCAAGGTTTTCAGCCCCATTTCCACAAGGGACCCAGGCAGGTCCCATCTCCCCATCTCCTCCGTCCAGGGAGCCTGCCCACTGCCCTGCACGGCCAGGTCTCTGTCCAATCTCTCCCTCTCCTCATAGGACACAGGACTGGTGTCAAGGGAGACCTCTCTTTCTCTCTCCTTCCCTCCTCTCGGATCTCAGGGGAGGGCTCCGAGGGCGTCCCTGTGGGTATATGTGTGAGTATGGAGGGGCGCATATACCACCATGTCCTCCCTGGTTGCAGAGTTTTCCATTGAGTATGCAGCCCGCACTACAAATGCCAGGAGGGGAACACTTGGCATTTGGTGGGAGACGAAGGCCGAGGTCCCCGGAGCCCAAGGGAGGCCACTCCACTCTTCTCAGGAAAGCCCGCTGGGAGTGGGGACTGAGTTGAGGGGGGTGCCTTCTCTCACCTTCCAAACCAACATCCACACTGCTCCGGGCTGCCCAGGTTGTGACCAGCTGGGCCTCGTCCCTGGCCTTCCACCCACTGGGACTGGCTGAACCGTCCTCTGCCCCATCCTTCACCCCAGCCCAGAGTCCAGGCCAGTCCCTCCTTGCTGCTTCCTCTAAGGAGGTCAGGGTTTGGCAGGTGTGAAGTTCAAGATGCACTTCAGGGTTGGACAAAATCCGGAGAAAATTCAGGCTTCATCATAGACAAAGAATGGCTAACGGCTTTGTTAGACAATCCCTCTCTCTCTTTTGTTTAGCTCTTTTCTTTCCTTAACCAACAAAGGTTATCTCGGGCTCTCCACAGCCCTGAGGGAGGTTGGTTGTCCCGCATGGTTGACACCGGGCCCTCACCCCAGCTGTCTGGGACATGGGAGAAGGTTCTAGGGGATGAATGCTGCAGACCTGGCTCTGGGTCCCCAAGGCTTCATGTGGCTTCACTGTCTACAGAGACCTTGTCTCCAGCTCCTGCTGGGTGTTGGGGCACAGGTGAGGCTGGCGGGAGGGGGCCGTGGGGAGGGAGCCCCACAGGCCGAGACACATCAAAGGCTCTGGCCTCATCCGTCTGTCCGCCCGTCACAGCCTGAGTGTGCCCAAGCAGCACTGTCTCTGAAAACTGCCCCCCCACCCGCTTCAAAAAGGCTTTTCCCGCCGCTCTGCTCAACAGAGCCCTGTTTTGTGGACACAGACGTGAATGTTAAATCAGCGTCTTCGGTGAAATGCAGGCACACAGGAGTGGCTCCCCTGGAGGAGGCGGAAGTGGCCAGGACTGCGGCCTTGCCCTCCCTGCCCCAGCCAGGCACCTGCACCCCTGGCTCCCTTTCCCGACTCTCCAGGGATGTTCCTCTTTGGAAAAACAGGGTAGCTTTGTCCAAATAGGACCTGGTGGGGGGTGGGCCCAGAGCACTGGGGCAGGACAGCTCAGTGGCTCCTAGGGTCACCTGGCGCAGTGTCTAGTGTCTCCCTCCACAGCGGTTCCTGACTTGGTGGCCACTCCCTCAACCCTCAGCGCAGTGCTCGGCCCTGCTGCTCCTTCCTTCCTGCCCACAAGACCCGGCGAGGACAGAGACAGTGTCCAGTGCAGAAGGTCACGCTCCCTCCTGCTCCGTGAGTCAGTCTACGCACAGGTGAGGGCCCCGCGGTGCCCCCTCTGGCCGCTGACCGGCTGCTGCCACAGGTTTGTCCGCAGCCCAGGCTGCCAAGGTTTCCGACGGGGGGCCTGAGGCCTGCTGGAGGGGGTGCAGGGCCATCCCTGGGCATAAGGACCCAGCAGAGCCTGCCCGCGGGTCCGAGAACAAAGAGCCTCACAGAGTCTAGAAGCGTCCCTGCCCCCGGGACGACGGGCCTCTCCCGCCGGCCAGTCCCGTCAAGCACATTTGGGTCTCGGCGGCAAACACCACCCTGGGACTGACGTCCCCCATCCAGGACACGCGAGCGCAGCACATATGGTCGTCATTAAAGCGCCGTGTCCCGGATGACGAGATTAAAGACGTGTTTGATTCATTTATCAGAGCTTTCAAATACGTGACAATTAGGGACAACGGGTGGTGGCCCTGTGAACAGGAATGCATGGAGTTAATTACTTTGCTGGTGGCTCCTGGCCATCCATCCGTCTGTCCATCTGGGGCCGGGGGTGGGGGTCGGGGTGGGGGCAGCGGCCCAGACAGCGAGGGAGTCATCTGCATTTCAGAGGCTGCCTGTCTGCACGGGTCCCGAGCTCCATGTCCGAGCCAAACACGTGCCCACGGCGTCCATCCTCCGAAAGACCTTACACACCACACACGTGAGGCCCTCACCCGGGCTGGCTTCTAAATCAACACCTCCTTTCAGCCAGGGTGTCGTGCTGAACGGCAGCTCCCTTTCCGTGCTCCTGACTCCAACCGCTGCTGCTTGTCTCGGCCACATGGAGGACACGGTATATATAGATATATATATCTATATATACTTTTTTTTTTTTCCAGGGGAAAGAAGTTCAGATTGCCAACAATTTTCTAAAGGCCCTTTAAAAAGAAGGCCCGAAGGATGGAGCTGTGAACGCTGACAAGGATAAACAATGATGACAGGTGGGTAGGAGAGTGAAATCCAACCCCAGAGTAACTGCTAGTCGAGATTTCTTGCAGATGGCGCAGACAGGCCTCCCGTCGGGAAGGCTGCTGCGCGTCGGGGCTGACGGCCCGGCCTGCGGGTCTCCCCGTTATTGCCTCTTTCTGGAACCCTGGCCTCAAGCCCCGGACAGAGGGGATGGAGGTCCTCATGGCCCCAAGATGGGCAGCGGCTGTTCTCATGGACGTTACCTGTCCAAGGAGGGGTGGCCAGCCCACCTCCACTGTGGGGCACAGGTTTAATTTGTCCCCCGCCTTGCCCTCCCCAATTTTCTGAACTTAGAAAAAAAATTCTGGGTCTTTAAAAAAACAACAACAACAGATACATTTAAAGAGTCCAGTGGGCGATTGGCGGCTTTGGGTAGGTCACCCGAAATTCAAACCTGGGTGACACCATTAGCTGTGACGTTTCTCAGGGTGACAGCCACTGTGCCGGTCGCCACAGTCTTCTGTCCTCAGGGTGCGGAGGAGCATCCGTGTCCCTCAACACAGTTTGGATTAGGGGTGAGCTCCTCTCCCCTCATGGCGCGATCCTCGCTCACTCCAGCAGAGCTGGCATGGGGGTGGTGGGAGTCAGACGCCATTTCTGACTGTTCCATGGATTTTCCCCTGTGCTACTTGCGCAGATGAGGGACGGCCGTTTCTGGGCATCCATCTGGGCTGCGGCCCCCGTGAGATCGCGGACCTCATCGCACTTCCACAGAGGTTCCAGAGAGGTCTTCAAGCGAGGGTGGGGCGGCGAGGGGGTCATGCCTGCCACCTCCCGCTCTGTGGGGGAGCCAGGTCCCACCACACACCCCTCCCAGCTTCCCTCGGAGGCCACATCCGGGCATCGGAAACGAGGCAGAAGCGGGAGGCAGTGGCAGCGTTCTCCTGCAGCCTCCAGGGTCTCCTGCCTTCTGCCTCCCTGGCGGCCACTCTATCCAGGTCCCCCCGCCCCCACCCGGCGCCCTCGTCGGGCAGGTGAAGGTCTCACATCCAGAGAAACCCCTGCAGGGCCTGTCCCCCGAGTTTCTAGAGGCTGGAACCAGGAGTATTGTGAAACTGTTGTCTGCACACAGGAACGCGGGACAACCTGCCCTCCCAGGTGGGAAGGGGCCCCTTCACTGTGTCTGTGTTGTCCACGCTGACTGAGGGGCAGGGGTCCCGAGCAGCCCCGTCCCTGTCCTGCCTCTGAGGACAGACACCAGCACACGAGCCTTCAGGACACGCGGGCCACGGGCACAGGGTGCATCTTCCTCTAGAAGTGAGAGGAGGCCTGTGGGCTTGAACCCCGGCATTGACATCAGCTCCAGAGCTCGGCGAGACCTGCCGTCCGCACACTCCTGACATACGTTAAGCGTTTCGTTCTGTTGAGGCGCCGGCCTCCCCACCTCATCGCCATGGACTGCTGCCTGGGGGAGGGGGGCGCGCTGGGCACTGCACGGCGTCCAGCAGTGACGCCACGTTCCACCCACCATCTCCCAACAGTGACAACCAAAAACGTGTCCAGGTGTTGCCGATGTCCACTGGAAGGCAGAGTGGCCCGCACGTGAAAAGCACCGGTTGAAGGTCATTGCTTTTCGGACGGAAGCTCTCACCGCTGTTGCTGCCCAACCCGGGCGCAGCTGAGCGGGTTGGCAGAGAGGGGGTGAATTGTTGGAATGCGGGTCGAGCGGGTGTCCCCCGAAGGCCGTCTGCACCTCTCTGAGTGGCACTGCCCCGGCTGCCCGTGGGGAAACTGTTTTCTGGATCCAGGGAAGAGAGGACAGGAGAGGTCTCCAGGAAGCTCTGCGTGTGAGCCATGCTGAGGGGTCCCCTGGGGACATGGCGGTTCTCACACCCAATGCTGGGACCTGGGAGCGGACGAAGGCTGTGGACACTTGTCCAGCTCAGTGTGGATCGGCTGGCCTCTTAGGACGAACGGAAACCACCAGGTGTGTGCAGCCATGAGGGTCCTTTGAAGAAAGTGTTTTATTCATTCAGAGTGCAGTCGACTCCAGTTGCAGAAAGAACACTGCTTCTGGGGACGCAGGTGCCTTCCTCCTTCCAGCTGGGGTCCCCCGTGCACAGCCTGGGTGGGGTCCCTTGTGCACAGCCTGGGTGGGGTCCCCCGTGCACAGCCTGGGTGGGGGCGCATGGATGGTGGGGACACCCAAACCTGCCAAGTGTCGCTGTTCCTCCCGGGCCCGGCCGCTCTGTGGAGCAGAAGCCACTTGTCTGTGTCTGGCTCTCGCAGGGCTGGGAGTGAGGGACCCCAGGGTCCCTATCCGGGTCTGTGTGGGTCCTCCGTGGTGGAGGCCTGGGCTCTGCCTCTGGGCCGGTGCTGGCTGGTGTGTTTTTCACCATGGCCCGTGGATTGGGAAGCGAAGCCCCTCACCTGTCTGGAGACCGGTGTCCCAGTTGCCTAGCCTGAGGTGGCTGGTGTCACTTCAGTGCCGTGAGTGTCTCTGCTGTTTGGGAACTTTCTTGACTTCCGTGACCTGGCCCCTGAGTCTGGGCATGAGAGACAGTGCCCCATTTTGCCTTGCAGTCAAGGTAGAGCCTGATCTAGCTCCAGGCACCATCATCTCCATGCTCGACCTGCTCACAGATGCCCCTTTCTGTGGCCTCAACCTGCTCATCTGTAAAATGGGTATAAGGGCGGGGCCTCCCACAGAGGGTGCCTGGACGTAGCAGGTATTCAGAGCCGGCTCTCCTGTGGCTGTTTTGATATGTAAAGCTCTGCAAACAGGCAATGGGGGGCAGGGGGAGGGAGGGAAAGGGATTCTAGAGACTGAAGGCTTCAGCCTTGCTGCCCCTCCGATCTCCTCCGAGGGGGGTCGACGTGAGCCCTGATTCAGGCTGATCAGAAGGCGGCCACATGTCATGAAGCGGACGGCCATCCTGTCTGCCTGGAGCTGCTCCTGCCAGCACGGACGGACTTCCCCACCCTTATCTTCTCAGCCAAGGTGATGGCTCGGGGGACGGGGGCTGGGGGCTTGGGAACATGGTTCTCACGCTGGACCTGTGGGGCCTGCTTGGGCTGTGCGGCCATCCATCTGCACACTGCGCACGGATGTGGGCAGAGGAATTATTTGCTTAAGATTAGGGCAGTTTTTGCTAACGCCGTCATGGGAATCGTGGGAAATGCAGACAGCAGTGTTTCCAGAAGAACGTGGAGGGGCTGGCGCCCAGAATGCCGCACTCAATCCAGGTGTAGGGGGCAGTGCCCACCTTTTCACCACAGGAGGTGCCAAGAGATGCCCAGGGGAGCTGGTACTCGGTGTCCCTGCCCACACTCATGTAGATGGCCTGGCTGGAGGCGTTTTGAGGGGTGGGGGATAGCATCTGGGTCGGCAGGGTGCCCTCATTCCTAGAGACGGCTGTGATGTGAGCGGGCAGGCAGCTCAGCCTCCTTCTGCTTGAGTCTCTCATCCGTGTGACCGCAGAGGTGCTGAGTGTCCCCATGTGATGGCAGGTTGTGGGCACGACAGGAGCGAATGTTTGCCGTGAGCTCGGCACAGTGCCCAGCACGCTCGCCGTGCTGCAAGTGCTGCCCTTGTTCTTACCATTGTTCGCGCACACCCACCCAAACCAGCACCCTCTCCCCAAACCTTCCCCCTGCAAGCGAGAGCTGCTATCAGGGGAACCTCAGTAAGCAAGGGGTGACGTCCTCTCTCCCGGGGACCTTCCCTCATTCTGTGCGCCTTGACTCTTTCTCATCCCGGTCACAGTGAATGCAACATTTGGGGGGCACGCAGGGCAGGGGACAGGGCTCCTAGGGCTCCAGGTACTCAGACCCCGGGGCGTGCTCAGCCTGCGCACTCCCTCAGAAAGTCCTGCGGGACTGTTCAGTTCAACCCGTGCGTTACACAGGGAAACCGTTGCCGAGCTCCTGCCCACCTGCTGGAGGAGTGGAAGAGGTGTGTGTGGGTGAGCCTGGCTCTTCAATCTGATCGGAGGACTTGAGGGTACGACCAGGGGCAGAGCTGGCAGAGGGGTTTGGAGGCTGTCTGAAAATGTGCGTCCATCTCTGGTCTCCCATCCGCAGGCCCTCATCTGCCTCAGCACCCCTGGCCCCAGGTGCTTTTGCAAAGCTCAGATCTCACTCACCCGAGTGTCCTGTGGACCTCTCTCCAGTGTTCCCCTCCCCCATCTGGCCTCCGAGGCCCTCATGCCCTCTGCTCCTGGTCACACTTGCCCAGGTACTGGAGTGTCCTCTCGGCGGGTCCAGACCACACCGCAGGCCGGGCTGCTTCCTCCCTGAGACCTGTCGCACTTTGTGTACACAGCCTTCACCGTCGAGGTTCCTTGCCCTGTCTCTGTACGTCCGGGTGTCAGACCCAGCGCCCCTGTTTTCCCTGCCCTGCAGGGTGCTGGTGGGTTGGTGGGTCACATGCCGGGGGTCCCGGCATTCCTGATTGTCCCAGAGCCACTGCTCCCTCTGCCAGCTCAGAAGGGAAGGGAGGCTGTTCTCCTGCCCTGTAAACGGTGCCCTCTGCACACAACCCAGCCAGCGACACTCTCCTCCAGGCCCGGGGAGGGTGGCCCTGGGTTCATGCAGCCCTGCAGCCCCCGGGCTGCTGCATCTGTCCCCTCCAGGGTCTATCTGCTCTTGAGCGGACCCCCAGGCCTGGGCGCCGCCAGACAAGGAGTGCAGGGCAGAATCACATACCCAGGCCTGGCAAAGAGTCCGTAGAGTGCCCCCCAATGTCACAGAACTCAGAATCCCTAATCCTCTGGTTTTTAATGGATTTGTAGCCATTTGAGGTATTTCACCGCAGTGTTTTCAGAGATGCCTCCTCCACTGGGAACCAGTTCCCTGAGCAGGGACATCATGGGAGGGTCACTGGGAGCCACAAATTCACTGTGGCTTCCTTCTCTCTGGTGACCCGCGTGAGCTGAGTAGCCTGGCCTCATCTGCGTGCCAGCTCCAGCCCGCTCTTGGCCTTCCACAGACCCCTCTGGGCTCCCAGATCAACTCCTCTTGGGGACACTGGCTCAGCGGGGGGTGAGGGTGGGTGGGGCACAGAGCAGGGCAGCAGAGAAGGATGCAGCACTAGGGGCAGGAGACCCAGCCACAAGGGCTCAGCTACTGCCTGCATGTCTGCCCATCCTCACACTGCCCTCAACCTGGGTTTTGATTGTCAAGTTGTCTCGCTGAGGGTTTGTGAGAGGCCGTACCCACGGCGTGAGGGCGGAGGGTGAGAAGCTCGGCTAACCGGGAGGTTCAGAGTCTGGAGATCAGGACCTCGGTCCGTGGTCAACTGGACACTCTCAGGGAGGAAAGCGGCTGACCCAACGAGGGCCGTCCTCAAGGACGGCACTTTCGTACAAGCCCAGGACGAACGCAGAGGGCTGCTGGACTCCCTCACTACAGGCCCCCGGGGCCGTGTCTGTCCACCTGCAAGATGAGACGGGGTGCCCCGCCCACTGCACGCCCCGCCGTGAGTTTGGTGAGGCCCCAGCAGCTGCTACGGGGACCTGGGTCTGCCGTGCAGGTGGGCAGGGAGACCAGGCTCTCGGCAGATTATCCGCCACCGTAAACTTTTACCACAGCCCACGCAACACGCATTTCACAGCCGGTTAACTTTTATGACAGACTCCTGGAGGAGGGAGCAGAGGGAAGCAAGCGGATCCTAGCTACAGGGGCTGCCTGGGCACGGTGTCTGCCTGGGGCTGGTGTGCAAGCTCCTGGGGACTGGGGCGCACGCACAGTGGCCACCTCCCTCCCCGTCCGGTTGGGTGAGACCCAGGGCCGGCACCACGTTCGGATTCCACACCAGGGCACTCCCTGGAGACAGCCCTGAGCGGGGCCCTGCCTGACCCCAAAAGAGTCTCCTGGACACTCTTGGGGACCAGCCCTCAGGGTGGGTGCCCTCACGCTGGCCGCCGGGCCCCCCACTTTGGAGGATGGCACCGCTCCCCACTTCAGCATCCCTTTTGCACACGACACAGGATGCTTATGAAACACCAAAGGGGCCCGACCTATACCCCGGGCTGTCTATTGTTCGCTGAACTGGGCAGAGGCCCCGGTGGGAGCCCTGAAGTGGGGGGCTGGTGCCGCATGGGAGGGGGCGGGGGCTATCCAATGTCTGTTTCCAATATGCGGCTAATCGTGGCCTCTCCCCCTCTGTTTAATATAATTTTGTGCTGGGGGCGGGTGCGGGTGGGGGGATGCACTTAGGCCTGAGCGGCTGACAGTGATGATTAATACCGTGCATCGGGAGATTCCAGCGTGGCTTTCGGAAGGAGCTTGAGCTGCGGGCCCTTCTCATCAGATGGTCAAGCCTGCAGGCCTATTAAAAGCAGCAGGAGTCCTGCAGGCTTAATCACAGAGGCCGGGCCAGCGGAGGGGGAGAAAGGGAAAGGGGAAGAGAACAAATAAAATGATAGCAAGAGGGAGGAGGAAGTGTCCCTGGCCCTCTGCCCCCCCACCCCCGTCCCCCGTCCCCCTGCCTCTGCACAGCAGCCAGAGGCAAGGCAGTGAAGGGGAAAGACTCCAGGAGGAAGGGAGGAAGGGAGGGAGGGAGGGCTGGAGAGCATCGGGGAAGAAAAACAATGGAAAACGGCGGCCACCACCAGAGACCTGCAGCGCCACTGACCAACAGACGCGCAGTCTGAAAGGGGAGGCGGCCGAGGGCAGGGGCAGTTTTGGGCCCCAGCGCTGTACTGGGGGCATAAGAGGAAGTGTCCTCCCACCCAGAGGAGGGTCTCTCCCATGAGTGTCCCCTTTGGATTAAACTGTGTGGTCATCCTGCTCTGCCAAGGGTCCTCAGGGTCTGGGAGATGGGGAACCGGACAAGGCTGATGCTGGCACAGGCGGGCCACCCTCTGGGCTCTGCCCTTCCTGCCCCAGGAGGCTCCACACCAAGTCCCGGCACCATGGGGGCCTCGTGCCCGGCCGAGTCAGAGCCCGAGTTCCCACCGTGGGCTGGAACCCCAGAAAGTGGGCTGGAGGCTAGGGGGGCAATGGTGAGAGAGATGGAGAGAGAGGGAGAGAGAGAGAGAGAGAGAGAGGAAAAGAGAGAGGGAGAGAGGGAGAGAGAGGAAAAGAGAGAGGGAGAGAGGGAGAGAGGGAGAGAGGAAGGAGGGACAGGTGGGCAGAGAGGCAGAGGGCAATAAGAGCATGGGAGAGTGGCTAGGGCGTGGAGCACATGCAGTGTGTGTGGGGTCCCGGTTGGGGGTTCCAGGAGGGAGGCTCTGAGTGTAATGCTGGGAGAAGCAGAGTCCCCTTCTGGCCCCTGTGGACCTCACCCTGGCGGCCCGTCCCCCTGAAGGCCGTGCCCTGGTTCAGGGGCAGCAGTCTGATAGGAAAGGTGAAGTAGTCCGAGGGGTTGGAGACTCAGTTTCATCTGAAAGTGAGGGTGAGACCTGCGGGCAGTTCTCAGAGCACCTGTGTGTGGAGCCAGTGGTGCTCTGCCCACAGGGACTCAACCCTGCGCCTCTGTCACGTGGGGTTAACGGGCCCACACGGGACAGGTAGGGATAGTGAAAGCGAGACGAAAACACTCCCCTGAATTCCTACATAAAAGGTAAAGGCCTCCTGATCAGGCGGCGGTGCAGTGGATAGAGCATCAGACTGGGACACAGAGGACCCAGGCTCAAAACACCAAGGTCGATGGCTTGAGCGCCAGGTCTCTGGCTTGAGTGTGAGATCATAGACAGGACCCCTATGGTCGCTGGCTTGAGCCCAAGGTCACTGGCTCGAGCAAGGGGTCACTCGGTCTGCTGTAGACCCCTGGTCAAGGCACATATGAGAAAGCAATCAATGAACAATTAAACAGTTGCAATGAAGAATTGATGCTTCTCATCTCTCCCTTCCTATCTGTCTGTCCCTATCTGTCCCTCTCTCTGTCTCTCTCCCTATCTCTGTCTCTGTCTCTGTCTCTCTCTCTCTCTCTCTCTCACACACACACACACACACACACACACACATACACCACCCAGCTTGTCTGAACAGAGGTCAAATTATTCCTTGGTTCATGGTACAGCGTGCTACCTGACTATCACCCTCCTGAGGGGAGAGGCAGCTGTTCTCTGGGGCTTCCACAGCCCTGGGCACCAGCTTCTGGACCAGGAGGATGGGGTACCCTTGTGCGGGGAAGACCACCTGCTTTGGGGAGTCCTACCACCTGCCACCTGGCTCGATTCCTCTTGTTTGTACAGAGACAGATCCTGCAGAGCCCCCGGACCCTGAGGCGGCCCGACAACATGGTTTTCTCTCTTAAGCACGGCCCAGCGAGCGTGAGCTCTGTGTCAGAAACCCCTAGGCGTGTCTTCAGAACACTTGCCCATAGCGGGGCCTTTTCTACTCGAAAGTCCGAGAGGGCCACCCTGTGCCAAGCCCTGTCTGAGTGCCTCTGACAGCCTGCTGCCCGGTGGGCGAGGGCAGGGAAGCACGCAGGCGCCCATCAGGGCCCCGGGGGACCCTGGGAGAGGCGCTCTGCTCAGACACCCTCAGGAGGCTCTGCCTAGGGAGGAGGGGGCCGTCCGGCCAGGCAGACAGCCCCTGGCAGCTCCGCCCCCGCCCAGGGGACCGGCCTGCCCTCCCACTGGGGGCTGCGCAGACACACATCGGCCCAGACAGTTCCCACTCTCTGTGGGCTATTTTTGGAGATGGCGTTCTGATTTGTTTTTCCTCCCAGGCCCCAGAGTGAGGAGTCGCAAGTGGAGGCCCGACACCCCCTCAGAGTGGCTCTGCGGGGACGATGGGGGCTTTGTGCCACGGATGCCATCTTCCAACCCCCTAGACAAAGAAAAAACACTGATGCACTGATGTTGCATCGGGGAGGTGCCTCACAGACACGAAGCCCTGGCCCGGGGAAGGCTGCAGCGTGCCTCGGCCACCCAGCAGGGATGTCGCGTTGGGTGCCATCCAGGAAGGTGTGGGACATGGGCCCTGCCTGGCAAGACCTGCACCCCGAGGCTGTGCTGTGCCCAAGAGCCACCAGGGAGGGGCTGCTAGCCTCCTTTTCCTACCTTTCCCATCTCCCTGCAGAGGCCGACCCCATCCGCCACGCCCAGGTGGGGGCTCCGAGCATCTGGGGTCTCTGGTGTCCTGAGGGCCATGCTGGCCCCCAGGGGACCTTTGTCTTCACACAAATATATACTTCACATGGACCAGAGCTTCACACCCACAGGCTCAGCAAGCCAGACCCTGGCCCCACCCTGGGCCGCACAGACTGGATCAGAGACCTGGAGAGGGCGTGGGGCCTGCCGCAGGGGCACCCCTTCCTCCCTAGGGGACAGGTGCTCTGGGGGTGGGGGCAGTGCTGGGCTCTGATTTCTGTTCTCTCCTCCTATGCTCAGGGCTCAGGGCTGGGCCAGGAAGGGAGAGAGTCCTAGGCTGGGCTGAAGCTAGCTCCACGTCCACGGTGGAGGGCCCTGAGCAGACCCAGACAGCGGCTGTGAGGCTGGAGGGCTGAGGCACGTCCCCTCCACACCCCACGCCCTGCACAGTGTCTGGCAGGGCCGGCAAGAGCCTACAGAACAGGCCAGGTCCCGCGGGACAGCTCAGCCACAGCCAGGAGCTTCCTGGAGACATGGGAGCTGACCCCTGGACCTGGGGAAGAAGAAGAACAGCAGCTGAGCTCTGATGGACGCCCAGACTCCCCTGGAGATGGCTGTCCCGTGCTCCTCCTTCCTCCCGCCAGCTGGGGGTGCCCCCTCACTGTCCTGCCACAGGGGGGCCCACAAGGCCAAGGAGCACCGCTTGACAAGAGCGGTTTACCCCCCTCCCCCCGCGGGCAGTTGACGGCCCTGCTTCCCGCGGCTGCACTTGCTGGACGCCTGACCCCAGGTTATCAGGGCAGCGGCTTGGGTGATGACCTCATTAAGCCCCGTGGCCACGTCAGCACCTCTCTGAAGCTCCTTTTATCACTCACAGCGTGCTGGGGCGCCCCGTCCGCACCTCCTCCCTGACACCCGCTCTATCTTATCTACCTCGGGCGGGACCCTTGCTGGGAGCCAGGGAGCGGGTCTGGGAATGCCATGTCCAGACAGCCGGCCATCGGCGCTGACATGGCCAGGGGGCTGGGCATGGCGAGGGGACAGCGGGTCCTGGCTGGCGAAATTTTGCAGAAGCTCACTGACTTCTGGCTTCCCAGGTTCAATGATCCCCGTGATTAGGTGTGCAAAGCCCCAGGCTGCTCCTACCTCCATTTTTGCAGATGGTACCAGGCTCCCCACCACCCACTAAAGGCAGGAGCCCCCCAACTGTCTCCTCCTCTCCACTTCCCAGAGCAGGGTCCCAGGGCAGGGTGTCCATGGTGCACCTCTCCCCAGCATGGGCTCCAGAACGAGCCACCCTCTCCCTGGGCTGGCGTGAGCAGGCAGAGGGTACACTGCTTGGAGGGCTGAGCTCCGAGCCCTTTGGGGGGCGGGGCCGGGGGGTGGGTGAGGGCCCCCCTGCACGCTCCTTCCCGAGATCACTGTAGCCTGGGCCTGCAGGGGTGCAGAGGTAGAAGACTTTCCCGGGGAAGAACCCACTGCTGGTGTCAGGAGCCCTGCACGGGGCCGGGTGGCACCTGACGTTCAAAGTCACCTTGGAGGACAGGCCTCTTGAATTCAGAGACCTGGCCACCCCGTGGAGGAGAGGAGATAGGAGCGTGCTTGTGGCCCCCAGCCCGCCCCACACACTCAGACCAGCTGTGTGCACGCCGCTCTGAGGAAGACAGGTCTTTGCCCCGCATCCTCAGCCGGCGGGCTCCGTGAGGTGCTGAGCAGCTGCCCCTCCGGCTCGCCGCTCTCCGCTCTGCTCGACTTCTCCCAAGGCCACCACACCAATGCTAAAGAGGTCCTGCCAGATGGCCAGTGCTTGCTCCAGAAAGCTTGGCCAGGGCCCATGGTGGGAGGGTGCTGGGGCCGGGCAGCGCCAGCAGACATGGTCCTGGGTGTGCCCGTGGGCTCCGTGTCACCCTGAACCGGCAGAGTAACAGCCCTGGGCCACAGCACTGTGCCCGAGTCCACTTCTGGCCTCTCTCCTGCCCTCTCTGTACTCCAGACAAAGCTCTGCTTCCTGTCAACAGATAAGTCCTCTCTGCTCTGTGGTCCAGCGCTAGTTCGAGCAGCCTAACCTGCAGCCTGACTCTGGCCTTTGCAGGAGGCTGAGAAGCCACCAAGCTCGACAGCCCAGGGGCGCCAGCCCTGGGGACCCCTGAGAGGATCCCACAGTCACAGGGGATGGGTTCAGGAGTGGCTACTCTGAGTACCAGGTGGCTGCCCTCTGAGCTGGCCAGCCCCAATGCTCACCTGTGGAAGGTGCAAGGGCACCTGGGGTGGAAACAGGGCCAGGTGGGGAATGGCAGAGCAGGTGTGGCTTGTTCTCACAGGGGCCTTGGGCTTGGGTTTCAGCTCCTGGGCCTGGGACTTGCCTGTCCAGGGTGGGCACATCCCAGAAGTCCAAGAGCATCCATTTCACACACCCAAATGATGAGAGACCACTCCCCAGGGCTCAGGCTCACGTTGGCCTGAGCTCCCAGGTGAACTGACCAGAGCAGGGACGGCTCTGGCTACCCGCTGCTGCCCCGCCCCCCGCTGGCCCCTGGCTGCCCCTTGCATTTGCACTACGGGCACTTGCTGACCACCCACTGCATGCAGAGCTCTGTCCTGGGTGCAGAAGGTGGAGGGGCAGACCTTCCAGAAGCAGACAGACAGCCTTACCAGAAGAACCTATGTCTCCCCCCGTGGCCAGGTCTGGGGTGCTCTGACTCCTTCCAGGGCTAATGCTGGAGAACCGGGGACCGTCCACAGTGAGCAGAGGACGAGGGTCTCCCTCTCCCGGGCCTGGTTCCCCATCTGAAACAGGGGCTAGGGTCCCTTCTGGGCTCACTCCCAGCTGCCCTGGTGCCTCTCTGCACGCCTGTCTGGGGCAGAATCTCCCGTAAGATCATTAATTCCGGGTGAGTGGCCTGGGAAGCATAGTCCCCCATCCTGCTCTGCATTCTCGGGGCCACACACCCTCTTGGACTCCCTCGACCCTCCTGGGACAAGACTTGGAAGCCAGGTCTCCTGAGCATCTTCCGGGATCTTCAAGGAGCTCGCAGCAATGCCAGAGATGTTTCCTAGGCTTGGCTATGCCCCCGGGGTCCTATGGCCATGCTGAGGACCTCTGGGGAAAGGTCAATCTGCGGCCCAAAGCCAAAACAATGTCACAGGCCAGCTCAGACAAACACACAGAGCTTGGAGAGGAGGGCTGGCAGAACCACATGGAAACAGCGAGCGGGACTTGCTCCGGAGCCAACGTGATCGACAGATCAAACGTCCGGTCTGTTCAACCACCACAGGTGTGTGCCAGGCGCTGGCTGGACACCAGGGGCGGGTGTGCGTCGGAGGTAAGCCCCTCTGCCCGGGAACCACCCACTGGTACCTCCAAGCAGAGGGTGTGCTGTCTGGGCGCCCAAATGAGCCCAGGTCTGGACCACGGCGGGGAGATGGGATGACCTGGGATGTGAGTCCCACTGACTCAGAGAGGCTGGCACGTAGCCCGTGGTAGCCCGTGTCCTGACAGGAACAGCTAAGCTGAGATGGACTCAGCCTCACCAAGGGTACAGCTGGGAAGAGGGCATGGGGCTGGGGTGGGAGGGGGACACATGGGTGTGTGCACCCCGAAGTACAGCAGACACCATGCTCAGAGGACAAAGGGGGTAAACCTGGCTGGCTGGCCATCATGACACAGTATAGGAGAAGGTGGCATTGGCATCACCCCCAGAGAGACTGAGGTGGGCAAAGAGGAGGAAAAGGGACCAGCAGAGGAAGGAGGGGCTAGAGTAGATGTTTCAGCCATCCTGGGGGGGGGGGTGCACAGGCCACCTGAAGAGAAACGCCAAGCAATCTAGCCGAGGGGGTCGGCCCATGGGGGACCGACAGTACATCCCGATGGTCGCCTTGTGCACTCAGATGACACCACCTCCAGTCAGCCAGCCGGGCCTCCTGCTCAAGACCCTGGACTCTCCGTGGCCCCTTTGCCACAACAGCCACATCAGCAGCTGGGGGGGGGGGACTTGTCTGCTAGAATACCAAGCCCCCTGCCCGCTTGGTGCAGAGCTCAGAGGACGGCGGCCGCCGACTCGTGCGGGGGGGGGGGGGGGGAGGGGGCAACCCGCCCACCACCGTGGGCACGGCCAATGGGAAAAACAAAAAAGGAAACCTGATAAACAGTTTCCATATCCAACATTTTCCACATTCAATTATTTTTAAATTAAATAATCTCCCGAGGAGAAGGAGGGACGTTCCCGTGCGGCCCGGCCCTGCCCGGCTGCACAAAGCTCGCATTGTGGGCCCTGGAGTGCGTCTCCTTGGAGCCCGCCCCTCAATGCCCCCTTTTATAATTCACGCTCACAGCAGCCCCTCTGACTGCCCCTGCGCGCTGGAGACCCTGGACCCCAGCCACACGGCCTCTGTGGGGCTCTTGTCGGCTCCCGGGAGCCTAGGTGGGGGCGCCGGGCAGCCAAGGTGGAGAGGAAAGCCCGCCAAGAAAAACAGCGATGGAAGGCAGCGAGGAAGGACCTGAGGGGTGGCCGGGTTGGAAGGACCTGAGGGGTGGACCAGCGGCTGGGAGAATGCGGGGTTTACGACCTGCCATGCTCTCTCCCCACCCGTTAAGTGACCCTGAGCAAGGCATCACCCCATCTGCTCGCACCCTGGCCGGCTGTGAAACGGGAACGGTGTGCACGCTGTAGCCACCTCCCCCGGGCTGTGGCGAGGGTGCCGGGACAGGGCCCCACGGTCACACGTGTGTGGCATACTAAACATTGGGGCCCCTGGAAGGGTGGCAGAGGAGTCCTCCTGCAGAGAACAAGGATACGTGCTAGACAGTGGGCTTAAAGGGAAAAACTGAAGGCATCCGAGAGTGACAACAAAAAAGTGAGAGAACACTCAAGGGGTGTGGCCCTTGAATGAAGGAGCTGCCCTGGTAAAACCCACTGTTATCTGGCTGTGTTCTTGAAGTCATTGCCCATTCCACTTGGCACAGGGCAGCAACGGCCCCAGCAGAGAACCACAGACTAATCGGATTGAGGTATGTGAGGATGGCATTGCAGGCTACCAGAGCAGCTGGACATCCTGGAGGGATAGGGGCCACAGACAGGGAGTCCCCTATGTGTATATTATCGACCCCCTCCCCAAGTCCTGGGCGTATCCATGCATTGCCCATGCCTTGGAGAGACAGTGAGGAGCCCAGCAAAAGTCGACAGCTGGAAGGTTGAGAGAGCTGAGGGAAGGTTTTGATGGCTGCCGTCCACAGCAGGGACAGGAAACCTGGAATCTGAGTCCCATCAGCTCAGAGGGGTTTGACAAACAACCTCCAAGAGCTGTGCTGTAAGAGCAAAGCCTACCTTCTGAGACCAAGAACACAACTGAAAATAGTCACTCCCTAACGTAGTGTGGAGTCGAGCTTCTGCAAGATGACCATAAGGTGAGCAGCCAGGAACAGAAAGTTCTGCCAGAATAAAACCCAACATGTTTCAGGTCACAGAGTCTAGAGTTTCTACAATGTGTCATCCACAATGTCCAGTACGATTTAGTAATTTAAAAAAATCACAAAGTGTAAAAAGAAACAGAAAAACGTGACCCACAGTCAAGAAAAAAAATTATTCAAGACAAACCATCCCTGAGAGGACCCAGAAAACTTTAGCAGACAAAAACTTTAAAGTGGCTGTTACATATTTGTCCAAAGACTTAAAGGAAAAGATAACCACAAGGAGTGTGCAGATAACCATAAGGAGTGTGCAAATGCCACCAGCAGAGAAATGGAAAATGCCAGGAAGAACCAAATTCTAGGACTGAAAAGTACTCTGCATGAAATGGACATGTCCCTGGATAACCTTTTACTAGCAAGTCAAAGATGTCAGAAGACAGGGTAAGTGAACCTGAAGAAAGATTTGTAGCAATAAGCTCATCTGAATAACAGAAACATACAGACACAAAATGAACAGAGCCCCTGTCACCTGTGGCACAATACTTGCTGTATGTGTCACTAGAGTCCCCAAAGGAGGAGAGAGACGATAGGAAACAGAGGAGAAAAAAATAAATGAGAGAAAAAAAAAGGCTGAAAAAACATTAACCACATACACACACACAAATTAAAAAACACCCACTAATCAAAAACCTCTGTTAAGGAAATAAAAAGACAAACCACGCACTGGGGGAAAATATTTGCAATACGTATACATGACTCGCGACTTGCATCCAGAGTATATACAGCTCTCCTAAAATTTGATCAATAAAAAGAGGAACAATCCAATAAAAAATGTGGACAACAAACTTGAGACATTTCACCAACGAGATTACACCCACAGTGTAGCACATGATGTGAAAACATGTTTCAGGTTGTTAGTCATCAGGGGGAGACCATGAGATACTATTGCACTACTTCGAATGAAAACAGCTGCGATTTACAAGACCAGACAAGTACTAAGTGTCTCTAAGTATTAAGAGGACCCAGACACACAGCCCTTGCTGGTGGGAGAGCACACCAGCCCGTCGCTTTGGAAAACACCTTGGCGATGTCTTTACATAAATGGAGATGGACCCTTATCCTGTGACCTGACCGTTTCCTACCCAGAGACCAAATACAGGAGAAATGAAAACTCAGGAATACAAGAGAGCCGGGCATCAACTTTCACAGCAACTCTTTTCATAATAGCCCAAATCTGGAACCGAACCCCCCATGCCCGTCCACAGGACAAGGGAGGACCCACCTGGTGACGCATTCACACCACAGATAGGGCTCTGTCCCCGCAGCGACGAAACCGATACATGTGACTGCGCTCAGTGTGGGTGACTCTCAGTGGCTGTCCTGCTGAGCAGAGAAACTACAGGAGGGCAGAGCGGACGTGTCTCTTTGTATGAAGCCCAAAGACAGGTAAAACTAATCTCCTAGAAAGCAGAACGCTGTGCAGTCTGCCCTCAGGAAGTGCTGGCCAGAGGAGCAGCAGGGATGGACATACCCCAGGTCTCGGTCAGTGGTCATCGAAGTGTGTGTGATTTGTGCAGATTGTCACGTCTGTCCCGCTTGGTGCACGCAGGGGCTCTGCATGGACTATGCATGTCTCATATCCTCTCTAGTCAATGATTCGTTAGATGGGGACAGTCCACCGTGAGGACTATCCTGGAGAGCTGAATGAAAGGCTCAGCTAAACCCCAAGGAGATACCTGACCTTTGTCAGTGTCTGTGATCTGCATATCAATGCAGGCTGAAGCGCATTCCACAACAGAATTGTCAGCGGTGTGTGTGTGTGTGTGTGTGTGTGTGTGTGTGTAGGGGGGGTGGTTTCGGGAGCTGTGAGCTCTGGGTTAGCAAGCCGCTTCCCTGCAGGTGGGCTGGCAGCTTCCCCGGATATGGGTCGTTCATCTGTGTCTCCTGGGACGCCCAGGGAAGAACTCCACGCTTTTCTGGAGAGGGGAGGGGTGCCTGTTGTGCACTGTGGATGCCCGGCTCCAGGGTCGGGGGGGTGGGGTGGGGGTGGGGAGGAGTGGCAGGGGCCCGGGGAGCCAGCTGGCCCCGAGGTGCCCTCAGAGCCCACCGGTGTGTGTCTCAGCCGCCTCCCACAGCCTGGGGAAGTCACCTGACATGCCGCCTGACGTGGCCTCATTCCCCTTCGGAAGTGCGTTTCTGGTCTTTGCATTCTGGAAGCTTCCTCATCTGTCTGCTCCTCACTGTGGTAGCTGGGCTGGCCTGACATCTGGCAGAGGCAGGTGGAAGTCCCTGGTCCCACACATCAGGTACTGTCACCTGCGTGCCCCTCAGGCGTCACTTAGCTCCATCTGCCTCCCTCAAAGAAATGTCAGCTCCCCAGGGGGAGCAGCTGGATCTGCATGCCCCCCACCCCCAGTCTCCAGCCCCTGGCACATGGTCTGGCCCCGCTGGGCATGAAGTCCCTGTCGCTGCCTCTGCATGTCACCACTCCTGTGAACTTGGCAGGGGATTTGGCGGTGGCCTCTTACACTCCACCAGGCGTCTGTGGGTCACTGCCTGAGCACTTTGCACCAGACAGTGTGTTCGGTCCCCATGCTTTCCCTGGGCCCTCTGGGTGATCCCCCACACGGCCAACGGGAAGCAAGGCTCAGACAAGCCAGTCGCCCCTGTGGCTGAAAGCCTGAGATGTGACGGTACCGCTCCCCAGTCTGGGGCCTGTGGCACCACACTGCCTGGCGTGAGGGTGCCCTGGGCCGAGTCTCACTGGGCACATGCTCCGCCTCCTCCTCCAGGACGGACTCCAGGCTCTGTCCTCCCAACACCCACACACCCACTCTGGAGGGGCGCGGGCGCCTTCTTTTGGCCACTCTGCTCCCGGCCGCACCCAACCCTTCAGCTGTTAATTTCATAAAGAGGCTATTGTTCATCTCGATGGTCTTTGCAGAGAACCATGTCCCCAGCGAGTGGAAATATTTAGTTAATAATTTAACACTGTGCTGTCTGCTGAATTTTCAGGCCCCCAAATAAGATCGATGGAGCTAACAATTGGCTTATTGAGTTTGTGGCTGTTTCCTGAAAACACAGGAGCGTGTGGACACAGGATGGCCGCAGTGGGGTGGGGGGTACATGCGGGGAGGGGGGCAGGGGGAATGTAGATGGCATTGATGCATGTTGTCAAAAATAACTGTCTTATTTTCCCCAGGACTTTCCAGACACCCCCGGACACACTGATCCATGACACGCTCGGCGGGAGGTGGGGTCTGGCGTTTCTCAGTCTCCTGCGGGCCCCTCCCTAGACGTGCACCAGGTGAGGCTTGTGTCTCATCATGTCACCGTCTAGCCCCAAACCATTTCAGGAGGAAGAGGGGAAGGAAGGGGTAAGGTCCTGCACCCTCCTTTCTGCTGGTCGTTCAGCCTGGACGCATGGCCCGAGAAAGGCAGGAACGGTGCCTCTGTGGTAGGCATCAGACTTCACCTCCTGCCTAGGTAACCTCTCGGCTCCGCTGCCCCAGCTGGCTCCCGACTCACCCCAGTTCTGAGTTCAGAGCCAGAAAATGGGGGACCTGTGCCATGGTGTGTCCTGCTCAGAGAGGCCCTCACCTGTCTGTGCTCAGAGCACATCTGTCTGGGTCTTGCTTGGTATCCCAGGAGGGCTCAGTGACCAAGACCACCAGGGTTCCAGGTGCTTCCCCAGCCTAGTGTCGGAGCCCAGGGGGGCTTGTCAGCCACCTGCCCTGGGAAGATGGAAGGATGGATGGACAGACACACGGGGCTGCACCCTCGACCCTCCACTTTCCTTCCTCCCTTCCTCCCTTCCTCCCTTCCTCCCTTCCTCTCTTCCTTCCTTCCTTCCTTCCGGCACCCTGGTCTGCTGGGGCCTTTGTGACGAGCCCAGAGCAGCCGGTGTCCCATGGCATCAGTCACCGCAGGCCACAGAGCGTTTCTGGTGGGGCGTGAAGCCCTTGCGCCACGGTGGGACGAGGCGGGTTCTCTTCCTCCCTGACTCTCAGGTCCCCCCTTGGCCCGGACGCAGCCTTCCTGGAAAATGCCGGGGGAGGGCGCTCGCAGTCCCCAGAGGGGACTCCATCTGTTCATTTCTCTACAAGAAGGAGAAATGAAAAAAATCTCTCAACTGGGGCCGGACCTTCATAAAGCTGAATGTGTCTGTGTGTGCACATATGTGTGTCTGTGTGCACGCACGTGTGTCTGCATGTGCAAACACGCACATCTCTACATACACATTACACATGTGCATGCCTATGTGTTTGCCTGTGTGTGCATGTGTGCACATGCCTGCATGCGTACCTGTGTCTGCGTGTGTGTCTCTGTGTGCATGAGTGTCAGCATGTACACATGTGTCTGCACAGCTCTGTGCACATGCGTCACACATGTGCATGCCTTGTGTGCATATGTGCGCATGCTTGCAAGTGTACCGGTGTCTGTGTGTGTGCATGTGTCTGTGTGCACGTGTGTCTGCATGTGCATGTGTGCTGCCTGCCTGTTTTGTCTCTTTCTCCCTTTCTCTCCAGCACCACAGCCCAGGGCGCTGGGCTCTGGATCACTAGCTGAGAGGGGAGAGAAAATGCAAACCTAAGAGATGCTACCTCCAGGCAACATGCACCCCGAGAAGAGAGAGCACATGAGAGACTGTCCCAAATCATGGAAGGGGAAAGTCCGCTGGCTCTGAGCTTCGAGGGCCGTGAGGTACATGCCCACAGCCTCTGCCATGCTGGCGCAGTGGCACCGAGAAATAGTGCCCCCCAGTATGGTCCTGGGGGTTTGCTGCACCCGCAAGATTGTAGCTTCAGAATTCCGACTTCTCCCACAAACCCCACCGAGGACTGTTCTCCAGAAAGGAGAAGAAGCTGTTGGCTCAGGGGGGCAGCGGGTGGACATGTCCAGTATAGGAGGACGGAAGAGTGCTTGAAGTCTGGGGGAGAGAATGTGCCCGCTCTCCTGCGGCCCTTCCTCTCCTTTCTCAGGAGTTAGACTTCCAGGGGAAGCATGTGCAACCCCCCCCCCACACGAGACACAACACATGCACGCACCCCATGTGTGTACACGTGCAATACACATGTACACACAAACATCACCCATACACACACACCACCTGGCTGTGTCTCAAGCACATGCAGTGGCTTGGCTTCTGGGAAGACCCCATGGTCTCCCTGTCCTTCCATGTCCTCACGAGCACAGCTGCGGGGACTGGCTGACATGGAAATGGCTCAGTACCACTCGGGGGTGTCCGTCCATGGAGGCACAACCTCCTCTGTCTACTGCCCATGAGATCTCATTCTGGAACTCCAGCTTGGCTGGGTCCCTAGAGACCCGCTCACGACTCCCCACCCGGCACGCGGAGGCCTGGCTCCGTGGCTCCTGTGTACCCCGAGAACCTGGCTGGAGCTGCAGGGGCACTGGGAGGAGGAGCTCATGGGGGGGGCCCACGTGTGCCAGGCCGGCACTTTCTACCAGGACACGGGACGGAACACAGAACGAGTGAGGGAGGATTCTGAAAGGAGTAAATGTTTTCCTTCGGAAAGTTTATTTGTAGATTTATGTCCGAGGGTGTGTTTTTTCTAAACCTCAGCCAGAGGTTAGATTTCAGATGTCCTCGGACACGCTTGCCCCTTTGAAGTCCTGTTTATTTGTTTGGATTGGCCCGTCCGAAGCTAAAACACACAAGCTCTGCTCCGCTCAGAGTCCTGTTAAGCGCCGTCTCGGACACGCGCCACACTGGCTGTGACTGGGCAGAGAACACGCTCTCTGTGGAGCCTGCGCAGGGCGAGGCGGGGGCTCTCCCATGTCCTCCAAGTTTCCGCCCTGCCCCCCGCCCTCTGTCAATAACCTCCTTCCAATTCACTTCCCAGAGCGGAAGGTCTGAGAAAGGCTGTCTGTGCAGGGTGCCCGCTCAGCGGGTTCCTGCCCGTGCCGCCTGCCGCTGCCGCCACCTCCCTTGGCAGCAAGACGCTGGTTCTGAATGCTCCCTCCCTCCGCTTGGGCCTCCGCACAGAAAATGCTGCATGGGTTGTCATCTGCTGCGACTCCTTCCCGGTCGGGCGCGAGTCCATGGCCCCCTCTGGGCACCTGCCTGGTGCCACCCGCCCACACACACCTGGGCTGTATCGTGTTGGGTTGGGATCTCTGGCCCTGAACACACACACAACAGGTGATCATCGGCATGGGTACTGCCACTGTCACAAAGGGGCAGGTCACTGGTGGCCTCGTCTTGTTCACACACCTCTAATGAGGGTTTGGTCGTTAG
Source organism: Saccopteryx bilineata (assembly GCF_036850765.1). Lineage (NCBI taxonomy): Eukaryota > Metazoa > Chordata > Mammalia > Chiroptera > Emballonuridae > Saccopteryx > Saccopteryx bilineata. The sequence continues at coordinate 291,455,302 of NC_089492.1, forward strand.
AGCCGGCTGAGAGTGTGAGCAGTCAGGTCACTTCCCGGCCATTGCTGTTGTCATGGGCAGAGCTGAGGGTCAGTCTGGAGAGCTTCGGTGGAGCTGGACGCAGCCCAGAACACGACGGAAGCGTCAGGGCAACAGAGCCCAGGTGCTCGCTGGCCGGCTTACAGCCGTCTTATCCAGTGCCGGGGCGGGGTGGCCTTGGCATCATGGCATCGCGGGCTCCTTCTACTTCCTGCTTTCTTTCCTGGGACAGGAGGCGACCCGTGGCTCCAGCATGCAGGAGTGGGAAACACAATGGGTCAATGTTTGGTGGTGAGGCCAGGACCCTTGGCGACACCGTGATGACCGGGACTGGGGGACCTGCCCCTGCCTGGATGTGCTTGACTTCGGGAATGACCCCGTGATTCTCGAGTGCCCTCAGAGAAACGAAGGGCAGGGTTTCAGGCTTTCTCGTGTCCTTAGAATCTCTCTCGGGCTCTCTGGTCTTGCAGACATGAACCCCGACCTTGGGCTGGGGTCCGGGTCTGTGGCTCTGTGTCCGGGGAGGTCTCGGGCCGTGCCACACTCCACGTGTTTGTTTCATCTTTGTGTTTCTGGTTCACGTCATGTCAGGCGTAGGGCCATGTCAACCCCGTCCTCAGGGGCAGGGTGGTTTTGGAAGCCCGCCTCCATCTGACAGGTGAGGAAGCAGATGACCCCGGGATTACGATTGCCTAGAATCACACAGCGTGTCAAGTAACAGGTACACCAAGCAGCTGGGTTCTCTGTCTGCTCCCTGGACCGTGATGGCTTTTGGCAGAGATGACTCCAGGAACTTTCAGAGGAAGGCATGTTCATCCCAGTGGGCCAAGCCTCCCCCTGCACGTTCCAGGGGCACGCTCTGATCTGAGTCCCATTCCGGCCGTCCCCTGGGCCGCAGGAGGCAGGAAGTGCCCCGGAGCTGGGTTCTGGAGTCCGTGGGCTGAGATGCAGCCCGGGACCCCCAGCTCCTCCTTCTGACTGCTGCCTAGTATTCAAGCTCCTCCTCCTGTGGGGACCAGATCCTCCCACCGCTGCAGCCACCAAACTCACAGGGACCCTGTTTCCCAAGCCAGGGCCCTGCCCTGCTGAGGGGCCTCTGACGCTCCTGCCTTGTCTGCTCCAGCCCCCACCACCCCGAGGGGCTCCCAGGTGGAGGGGACAGACACCCCCCTCTGCAGGACATCTTGGCCTTCCTGCTCATCACCAAAGCAATCACACTTTGTCACTGTACCACCAGTCAATACACCCTATGGCCCAGCAGTTCCCCTCCCAGATCCCAGATATGCACTAAAGAACTGAAGGCAGGTGTTCACAGCAAAACTTGAACCGGAAACACCCACAGCAACACCATTCACAGTTACCAAACAGCAGAACAACCCAGACGCCCACCAGCAGATGAACTGCCGGAACGTGGGCCCTCCACACTGTGGAGTACTACGCAGCCACGAAAAGGGCTACACACAGACACGGGCTGCTACGGGGACGAAGCCGGGAGCAAACGTGAGCTGGCCCCAGGTGGCCGCAGACTGTTGTGTGATCCGTGGATGTGAACCGTCAGAACAGACAAAGGCCACGGAGCCAGCCAGCGAGCAGATCTGGTTGCAGGGGTGTCAGGAGTGATGCTGGTGGTTGTGTGTGTGTGTGTGGGGGAGGGTCTCCTTTTGGGGTGGTAAGAATATTCTGGAACTGGACAGACGGAGAGGTTACACCACTTTGTCAATGCACTGAATGTCCTTGAAGTATATACTTTTAAAAGGTTGAAATCATATATTCACGTGATGTGTATTTTACTGTCATAAGGAAAACAAGCCCCAACCTAAGCCCATCACAGCTGCAGGGCCGTCCCTGGGCTGTCCCCTCCCCCTACTCGTCAGCATCTCACATGGCAGGCCGCTCCTGAGCCACGGTGAGCAGCCCCGGGGAGAGAAGTCCTAGGCTGCCCTCCCTGCCTGCAGTGGAGACGGGGGAGCCCTGAGCCCAGAGGATGGATGGGGCTCCAGCCTCACGGACCCCCCTGGAGGCTCTTACTCCCCCGCAGCCCCCGCCACGCAGGGTGCGAGGACCGCTTGTCCAACCCAGAGCTCCTGCCTAGAACCAGAGTGCCGCCTAATTGAAACGTAGGAGAAACAATTAAGAATAATCAATTAATAGATGATTTTTCTCGGGGAACCAGTTCACAATGTGAGGTGGATTCTAATTACAATTTCCAAGTGCGCACCCTCCCCCACCCCCCAGTCAGGCTTCGTCTGGGCTGGAGGCAGAGCAGGAGGGACCAGGGCTGTGGAGGCGGAGCGGACGCCTCAGGAGCGTGGGGACGGCTGAGTCCTCGGGGAGGGCGGGCAGGCTGGTGTGAACTCACAGAGGGCGGCCGACTGGTGCTCTAGCAGGTGGGGACCTGGCCTGTTGCCTGCCTGGGGGTGTGCCCACCCAGCCCTATGGCCAGCTTTGTATTTCAGGGACATGGTGGAGACACTGCCCGGGTGTGGGAGTCACCCTATCCTTATCCGCTGAGGCTTGGAGACAACTGTGTCAAGTGAAAGAAGGACCCCAAGCCAGGAGTCCCAAAACCCTCCCTGCCCAGGGCTGTGTGTACAGAGCGGCAAAAAGGGGGTCTGCAGGACAGCTCACAGCCCACCCACCCGTGGGGAGCGGCGGGGGGGACAGCTGATGAAGAACCAATTAGCCCAGGACAGGGGACTCAGCAGGACGGCCCTTCTGCCTCCTGCTGCCCCCTTGGCCCAGGGTGCTGGGCAGCAGAAAGGACCTCTCTGCCAGTTCCCACTGCCGGGGGCGCCCGCGTCCCCAGCACCAGGGTCTCCCACGCAGACACTCATGGGGGGGTTTTTCCTCCGGGGTTTGGCCCATGTCCTAAAGAACAAGCCCTGAGGCGTCCCCTCCCTGCACTTCTGTCCCCAGTTCGTGTCACCAGCCAGCAGTGGCTTGGCCTAGAAATAGAGCCTGGATCATTCATTAGTGCATTCAACAGAGGTATGAGGAGTCACCGCTGCAGGTGGGTCCCTCGTTTGGGGACCCCTGTCAGTTGGTGTCCTCTGAGGACGTGGCCATGCATGTTAATCCACAGAGCTCCAGATAGGGCAGCCTCTTCCCCAGATTCTCGGGGGGGGGGGGCAGGGAGCTCCCAGGAACATGTCCTATCGGGCCAGCAAGGCAGAAGGGGCAATGGAGGCATTGTCCAGGGGCCCTCTGCAACCCACAGGGCCAGAGCCCACCCAGGTGAGGGGTGGAGGCCCTGGGCAGCGTCCCTCACTGGGCTGCTCCAGGCTGGTGGCCCCTCCAGGCCCCCGGAGCCTGTGGGGTGGGGTGGGGGTAGGGGTGGGGGTGGGGGGGACGGCTGTCAGTGTGGTTTAGTGTCCTCCCCTTATCAGATGCTTTCCCCTCCACCAGGAGCCTATTCTCCGCACCGGGGCCCACTTCCTGTGCGCTGAAAGCCAAGCTCCCCACACAAAGGGCTGGCTCTTATCTCCTTACCCCCTGACCCCAGCAGGCACGCGAGGCCGGCTCCGGTTTCTGCCCCAGAGCAGCAGGTGAGAAAGTGTCTGGGGAGCTGTGAGCAGGAGAGGCGGGGGCGCCCGGGCAGCTGCCCAGCTCAGCGGCTCCCTCTTCGGCCCCAGCAAGTAAGCAAGAGGGCCAGTCTCTTCCTACAGGGCTTCTCCAAACACCCAGCCAGCCCTTCCAGGTGGTCACCCCTGACGGGACTCCCGTGTCCCCTGCAGCCAACTGATACTTATTCTCACTTGCTCTGAAAGTCAGGGTCCTGGGGGGGGGGGTTGATTTGAGGTTTTTGGAGCTGGCAGCTGGCTGGGAGACAGGGGGGTGGGCAAGGCCTCGGGATGAGGACAGTGACCATCACGAGGGTGGAGGGGGACAGGTGGACGGTGGAAGGAACACCGGTGGATGGTGCTCGGGGGGCCGGAAGCGGATGAGAGGAAGAGATGAGAGGAGAATGGGGTCCCCAAAGTGGCATGTGTGCCCTCTGCTCAAGGTCACCATCATAGCGGTCAAGGGCACTGACGTCTGCAGACCTCCACCTCGGCGGCCTGCCACCCTGGCCGGGCAAGAGTGAAGGGCTGCAGTGTGACTTGACACGTCCAAGGTGAAGTGGCGGGCAGAAGTCTCAGAGGCATCCTTAACCCCTCTTGGCTGAGAATTCTAGCACTGTTCTGGGATAGTCTCTCCTGTCATCACTTGTTCCGGGAACCAGGGACAGTGAGTCCACAGCCGTCCTCCTGGGAAAACGTCTGTGTTCCCCCCCCCCCCAGTGCCTCCCTCAGCTCCTGGGTGACCTTCTTCCCAGCACAGCGAGAATGCTGAGGAGTCCCTGCTAGGCGGACACGGGGCATGGCGGGGACTCGAGTCAGAGCAGAGAGGACGGCTGCTACTAACTGAGAGGGAGCTTGAGGCCCTCTCTCCTCAAGGACGAGCTTCTCCAGAAACCTACACAGACGGGGTGGGGGTGGGGGGAGGTGCTGCTTGCTTTCCTGCCATCAGAACAAGTCCCAGCCCACTGGCCTGGCAGCTGGGAAGGGAGACAGACGGCTGGCCCCGGGTGGGCAATGGGGGGCCTCTGTCCTACTCCTTCTCTGCTCCTCAAAGACTCCTTCCCCCACCAGGCTGGGTGGGCTGGCTGGGTGGGAGTGTCCCCAGACAGTATGGGTCTTAGCAGCATCTGGCCTAAAGGGCTACCGTGGGGTCACTTCCTGGTGAGAGCCAGCCCATGACTCTTCCTCATCCTGGTGTTCCTTTTATCTCGAGGTCAGGATGATTGGGGACCATGCGCATGTCCAGTACCTCGGCCACCCCGAGTCTCGAGGTCAATGGCAAGCTCCCCTGCTCCCTGCCAGGGCCGGTACGAAGGTGCAGTGTCCACGAGTCAGCCAAGGTCCCAGCCCTCCCAGCTCACCATCCAGGGTGCCCACCGACCTGTTTCTTGCAAAACTCCCCAAATCCAGACAGCAAGACACAGCGGGGGGCAGGGGAAGAGGAGGCTGTGGATCCGAGGGGCCCCATGCGGATGTTAATTCTTTAGATGAAGAAGCAATAGGAAAGCCCTCACCCTCAGAACCACAGTGCCTCTGCCTCCAACCCTGTGCAGCCCTCAGCCCAGGACGGCCCCCAGCACCACGACTGTGGCTCAGACCTGAAAGCTGCCCCCTCCCCCACGGCACGCTGGACCCCAACCCCAAAGTTGGCCCTGCCCTGAGCTGCTAGCCCAGCCGTGGGCACACGCCACTGGATGCCAGGGGTTCCAGAATTACAGAACGAGAGCCCCTGGGTGGAAGAAATGGGGAAACAGTTGTGCAGTGAGGGCTCTTCAAAGCCTGAGGCTGTGGCCATGCCTCAGTTTCCCCCGAGGGCAGACTACTTACCCCCAATTAGGGTCCATTTGAGACTGCCCTCACACTGGGCTTTGACAATGTTTGGTGTGGGGTGGATGGCACAGCTTGGAAGGCCCTAGGGTGGAGAAACGCCAGCAGGAGGGGAAGGGAGTCCACAAGCACTTCTTACTTTGCCACGGGAGAATGGATGCAGGGAAAGGGTGTGTGTGTGTGTGTGTGTGACATTTTCTCCCCTCCGTGTGGGTGCTACTCCTCTTACTCCACTGCCTCACCCGGTCTGAACAGGAAGCCGGGGGACGGCGCCGCACTCTGGCCCGTTTTGACAGTGGGAAACTGAGGCACAGAGGGTCAGATGACGTGACCCACATCCCAGTGGGCTGCAGAGCCAGTGTGTGGACTGGTTCTGGGGACTCCTGAGTCCTTGCCGGCCGTGAGACCCAACCTGGTCTTCTGGGTGGGGGTCACCCAAGGGTCTGCTACAACTCCAGTCACAGGAGCACCTTGGCCCGGGACCCTCTTTGTCCCAGAGTGGGCTGTGCATCTGGAGGGGCCCTGGTGACACGGACGCCCACGGTGTCTCCTTGGCACCCGGTGGGACACTGTGACCTACAGCTCTTTGAGCCAGAAGGGTCTCTGTGTGTTTCCTACCCACCTTGGCAAGGGCCCCAGTTACTGGGGAATGATGGAAACTACCCCCTCCCCAGGAAGGCACCCCCCACACACACACACACTTGAGGACAATTCTAGTTGTCACTGTCATCTGGTGGGCGGAGGCTGGGACACTGTGAACATGCGACATGGCACAGGACGGCCCCCAGGACAGGCTGAGCTGACCCTGACCAGGATGCCCGTGGAGCCCCATGGCCACTGCGGCTATGGAGACAGGGGACAGTGTCTCAGAGCTTCTCCTTGGTCAGCCAGCTCATCACTCAGCCCAGCCGGATCCTCGTTCCCTGGGTCCCTACAGTGCAGTCTGGAAACGCAGCCCCCCAGAGGGGCGTCCTACAGGTAGAGCACCAAGACAGCCCAAGATCTGGAGATGTCCCAGTCCCCAGAGCCCCGGCCCTGTCCCCAAGGAGAGTCCAAAAATCCCAGTGTTCCCAGCATGTTTTCTCCCATGAATTGGTTTTTCTACTCAGGAGGCAGGCTAGGAGCTCTGCAGCCCTGGGCACCCTGGGCGTCCAAGGTCCCTGCTGGTGCAGCAAGGAGACAGCACCCCTGCTGCCCGGGAAGGTCTGCCCCGAGCAGGGTCTCCTCCTGAAGCTCTGAGACCACCCCACGTGGGGAAACCCTGACCCTCCTGGGGCCCCTCCCTCTGGACAGATGACCATGATGCCCAGGTTGCACCTGAGGACCCTGCACCATCCCCTGGGCCTGTGTGGCCTCCCAAACACCCTGGGTTCTCGCCCCTGATATCTGCGAGCGGCAGCCGTGCGCGTTGGCCAGCAGGCGGGGAGCTGATACGCTCGGTGTCAGTAACCAGATCAGCGTCCGGGTCAGATAACTTATTGTCCAATAAATGGACTTCCTGCCCGGGACTTCCATGTGTCGGTCCCAACTGTGTGGATGGGGACTGAATGATGATCCTTGGGCACACAATCGATTGGGGCCGGGGGAGTGGGTGAGGTCATCTAGGGGACGGGTGTCCGTGGAGACAGGGAAACAGGTGACAGAGGGTCCTCCTAAAATGCACATCTGCCCGGAACCTCAGAATGTGACCTTATTTGGAAATAGGGTCTTTGCAGGTGTCATAAGCTCAGAGGGGGTCGTAATGGGGTAAGGTGGACCCCAATCCAATGACTGGTGTCCTGCTAAGAAGGCCAGCGGGCCAGACACCCAGGGAGAAGCCATGTGACAACGGGGGCGGAGGTCCCCCATGGGGATGTTTCTCCCAGCCAACAACAGCAGGGATGCCGCAGCCCCAGAAGCCGGGTGATGATGTCTGGAATGGACCCTCTCAGAGCTCCCAGAAGGACCCAGCCCTGCCCACATCCCGACCTCGGACGGGCAGCTTCCAGAACAGTGAGAATAAACGTGTATCACTCTCGGCCGCCCAGTCGGTAACCCTTTGTAAAGGCGGCCCCAGTGTCACTGACATGTCCTGAAGAGCCATCGCCCAGGCATCCCAGGCGGGAAGCCCACTCTGGCGGGGCCTGGGACTCCTGTGTCCTTTACTCTGGGGGCACAATCACCTCCCCTCACCCCAGGGGAGCGTCCCCTGCCTTTATCTCCCGAGAAGAGCGCTTGACCCGGCAGGACTGAGCTGGCCCCGCAGTTGTGTCCACCCGGGCAGTCTGATGCCGTCCCGAGAGCCTGGCCGCCCCACGGCCGCCTCGCCTGCTCTGAGTGCTCAGGCCGGAGAGATTTCCTGAGAGATACTCCCCATCACTCAGAGAGGCTCTGGGTTTCAGGTACCCACTTCAAGGGAAGCGTGTTCCTTCAGTCAGAACATAAAGACAAGAGAGAGTGGGACCCGGAACCGAGCCAGCTCGGGGCAGGGTGGGTGGCGGCGTGGTCCTTCCTGGACGCTCTGTTTGCTAGAGGGTGGGGGCGTTTGGGGGTTGGAGGCAGGGGTCTGAGCAGGGGGATGTAACATGTGCCTTACCACAATGCTGAGGGCCTGCCCGGACCTGCTCGTGCATCCTCCCTGGGGACAGTGGCACGTCCCCCGAGGGCTGACACCGGACCAGGACTGTGTCTCACGTGCAGCCGACAGGCCAGGAATTTGCTGGCTCTTTGCTGAGAACTGGGAGGAGGCTGGGGGTCACGGCTGATTCGAGCAGGACAATTCTGCTGAAGATTAAACCCTGAAGGTCCAGCCCCGGCTCACCCCCTGCTCTGTGCCTCGCGGGCTCCTGCTGGGTGTTAGTGCTTGGGTGGCAGCCCAGTGCCTGGAGGAGAGGCCACTGCCGTGGGCGCGGCACGCTGGCACGGGTGAGGCTGTCTAGCTTTTGTTCTAGGTGCTGAGGACCTCAGACCCTTTCCACAGGGAATGGACGGACGGATGGATGGATGGATGGGTGAGCCGTCAGACGGGGGTCTTACAACGCCCAGCCCCACACCCCAGCCCAGCAGTAATGTGCAGCAGGTGCGGGAGATTGTTTGGAGGTCACTATGAACGTTCTGGAAAGAGACGGTGACTGTCCAGGACAGTCAGCCCGACATAGGAGGACACGGCAGCGGTGGCCTCAGGGAGGACAGACTGAGCTGGACAGCATGGGGCAGCCCCGCAAAGTGAGTCCTCTCTTTGGGGTTCCCTGTTTCCTCTTTGTCAAGTGGCCGGGGAGGAGAGACAGATGGCCAGCAGGCTGCCGGACTCATCCTGTGGACTCTGAGTCCACACTAAGTCCTCCGGCCGTGGAGATGGTTGTGCAGCAGTGATCATCAGCTCCTCTGCCCACAGCCTGCTTGTGCTTCTGACTCCAGAGTCGTCCCTGAGCTGCGACTCTTCCTCCCTCCATCCTTCTCACCCCCCCAGCAAGGCCTCTCCTTTCCTTTCCTCCTCAAAAGCTGTCCCTGGAGCCCCTGGAGCCGCCCCGCCGTGGCCTGCAGCGCACAGGACTCACGGATGTCTGGAGCCGGGACACCCGAGGCTCTGGGGCTGGAAAGGACGCTTTGACGGCATGACATATAGACCATCGCGTTGTTTCCTGTCACTCCAGGGACTGTAAGAAATCGGGGGGGGAAAGACCATGTCGCTGACAAGGCTAGGGTGTGGGCCATGCCATGTCCCCTGCTCCAGATCAAGGACCGTCAGGCTGGGGAGGACGTCTCCCCGGGAACGTGGTACCCTTGACTGTGCCTTTGATGACATGCACGTTTGATTCCCAGCCCTGGGGGAAACAGGCGGGAATCCCTGGCCTCGGGCTCATGGGTCCACACACATCCTTTCTTCCTCTGTTGAATGGGCTCCCTAGCCCCCCGAGGGTCCAAAGAAGCCCCTCCCGAGAGAGAGGTGATGCCCTCCCTGGGAGGCAGGACGGTCAGCCTCTGTCCGCTCGCCCGGGGCCCGAAGGCCAAACCTCTGTGCACGGCTGCAGCCAGAGCGTCCTCACGTCTTCCCGGTTCTCCAAAGCCAGGGGATCCAACTTTCTAAGTGGCCTTGGGGATGGCGAATACTTATTTGTATGTTTGCTGCAACCAATCCCAGCGAGGGCGGCTGCTCGCGGAGTGGCTCCAGTGCGCCTGAGCACTCAGTGCAAGGCCTTCCCTGGATCCCGTCTGAGAAGACACCGGAGCATTTCAACCCCCCTCCCTCACGTGCCCACGGCGCTCTAAGAAGCTCATGGACACTATGGACCAGTCCCCATGGGGTGCAGAGATGCCCCAACGCCAGCACAGGAGTCCGTCCCCACGGGCCATGTAGGGGCCAGAGCTGAGTCACGGCAAGTTCCCGGCGAGGACTCATTGCCCCACGGCCCTGGCAGTCCCACCAGCCCACCACAACCCAGAGCAGGAAGTGCAGAAGTTATTTGGACCTCAGCTAGAACGCAGGAAATGCAGCATGCCACGAGCCTCCACTTTTAAAGATTAAAGGGTATTTTCTTCATTCCTCCCCAGGGACTTAGTGGGGGCAGTGGGTCCTCAGAAGCGAGCGGGTTCTGAGTGGATGAGGGAAGATGAACAAACCGGGGGGTTGATGGGTGGGTTTCCAGGTGACAAGACGCTTGTCCTATCAGAGAGCTGTATCTGGGGGAGAAACACTGTCCCAGGACCTGTTCCCTGGAGCTGGTGGCCTCGGGGTGCTTGTCTGTGTCCTCTGGGCCCACCCGGGACTGATAGGAGCCCCCAGAATGGCCAGGGCCCCCCTGATGCTGGTCTCAGGGTGGGAGCAGGATGGGGGCCTGGGTCCAAGGGGGGTGTATGAGCGGGCCCCCCCCCCACACACACACAGTGCCCTAGTCCTGTCCACAGACCGCTGGCTGAAGCAGGTGGCCCCAGGGCTCCTGATTGTTTTGCAATTCTGTTTTTACATGGAACGTGAGATTTATAGGCTCTGGAGGGGAAGAAAATGATGTAACTGGAGTCAATCAACAGACCGTTTGTTCCGGGCCCTGTTTCCTCCCAGGCTCGGAGCTCCCAGGCGACGCAGGGAGCCGTGGCCTTCCTTCACAGAAAGCCTGCACCACACACACGCCCACACTCAAACCCGTCCCAGTCTCGCTCACACACTTGCCCCGACACGCACACACACACACAGACATAGAGCAAACTCATGGGCACGCACACACATGCACATGGACATGTGCACACACATGTATGCACATTCATACGCACGCACACCATTGTGCATGCTCGTGTACACACACATGCACACACACACACGCACATAGCCCATCCGCACTCGATGTAGGGCAACAGAAGAGGCAGGTGCTTCCTCGGGCTTCCCTGGGCTTTGCCCTCAGACTGCCCCCCTCCTGACTTCCCCCATATTGTCTTCCTCCATCAGGACTAGGGCTGCATCCATGGTGTGACAAGGACAAAGCCCAGTGTCCGGCCTTTGTCCCTCTTGGAGCTGTGGCAAAATGCCCTTGGGGGACACACGTGTCATTACACAGGGAGGTGTACAGCAAACTCCCCTCCAAACCCTGGCCTGCAGGGCTGAGACTACAGGTGTAGCCAGAAGCTGTTCCTGTCACCCCACAGGCAAGGTGTGTGGGCAGGGCCACTGAGTCACCTGGGCTGAGGACAAGCCTTCACAGGGACTGATGGGGATCGAAGGACTTTGTCTTTGCATCAGGGGGCCCTCTGGGCGTCAGGGAGGATGGCCTCAGCGGGACAGGCAGCAGGCATCTCCCTGCAAGAGGTCTGTCCTTAGAGGGGCTGGGACACATGACTGATTCCTTCCCTCTTCCCCATTCAGAACCAAGGTGGACAGACGCAGACTCTGTGTCCTGAGATGACCAAGAGTGACCTGGGCCACCTGCAAAACCAGCCTGTTCCCCAAGAACGCGAGTGTGCCGCCGGCCCACAGCCCCGCACCTGCCCTGCCTCCTGAGGCAGGGGTATGCATGTTATTATGGTGATGCAGTACAGACAACCAACAGTAGAGGGTGCAGGTGTACACTTGCATAGCTCTGCTTCCAGGAAAAAGGAAGTAGGACTCTCCAGAGGCCGCCCCTGGCTGTTGTGGCAGCCAGCATTAAGCACTTCTCTTAAGGGGCAGCCTTGCTATTCTGTCCCTCCATAGTCACATGCCATGCATGGCCAATGTCTTGCTGACTGGGGCGATGGCTGTTCAGCTGTTCATCCCAGAGGCTGGAAGTCCTATTAGTCTAACTAGGCTGATCCTGCCTGGTCTTCCTGTAAGTGACTGCAGAAAACACCATGTCTTTGCGGGGAAGCCACTGAAAGCTGTGGGAGAGGCACGTACCTGCTCAAGGACAATGACTTCTCATGTCAGGTGGGCGGGCGGGGGCAGCACAGAAAATGGACCCCCCCAGACTAGGAGCCAGCAGAACTCGGTTGTGCCCCAGTTTGGGGAAGTCAGTATATTTGGGCCTCAGTTTCTCCAACTGTGCATCAAGGCAGGAGATCGGACGGGTACTCAGAGCCCTTCCCACCCTCCTCTATCTGTCCCTGGAACCGGGGGCCAGCCAGCAAGAGGCCGATCCCAAACCCACCCTGGGAGCACTTCTGTCCCCAGCTGCCCACATGTTCCCCAGGCCTGGGTCGATGGCCTCAGCCTTCTCCCACAGCTCTGCAAGAACCGGAGGAGGCAGTCACAGCCCCCCGTCACCTCCTACCGTCGGCCCTCTGCCTCAAAGGCCAACGGTCCCAAGCCCCAGAAGGCTGAACTGTTTGGAATAAATGCCCAAGCATGTCAGAAGATGACAGTGACCAGTGACTCATTCTGCAAATGTAGGAGCTCCTCATCTCTCCAAGACCAAGCCACACATCAAAACTCTCCTCCCAGCCATCCTCCCATAGCCCCCATTCCTGCTGGGTGGCAGGGAGGACAGGTTGGTGTGGCCCTTAGAGCTTGTCCCTGTGTACCCTGAATACCCCCACCCCCTACTGCCGAGAGCATCTCTGCTTCCCGGCTTCTGAGGAGCACACGGCGCCGATTTCCCCTGAGACAGTCGAAGCAATGCTCCACGGGTTGGAATTCCCGGGTGTCACTTCAAATGTCACGCCACGTTTGTAGCCGTTTGCGGCATTACGGACGTAAATGAATTAATTACAGAGCTCAGGGGCCTTTATTTTTCATTCACAGTTGCTTTCTTTTTCCATGGAAAGTGGGGAGAACGCTAGCAGCGGGTACCACCCCCTTGGCGTTTTGATGACTTTTTATTGTTACAGATCTTTCAACGAGCGGGGGCGGGGGTGGGGAGGCGGGGGAAACACCCTCTTTGTTTTTTTGGCATGCCTGAAATATCCAGATGATGCTCGGAATGTATGAATTTGCTTGAGTTTACTTGCAATTTGGGAATGTGGTTCTTGAGATCTGCCCCCCGCCCCGCCCAGCCCCGTGCCCCATGGGGAAGTTGAAGGCTGTGAGGGTTTGTCTGGCGAGGGAGAAGCAGAGAATTCCAAGTTGGAAAAAGATCATATGTGCGTGTGTATTGTAATACGCATATTCCACACATACTCTAAGTGAGATATCTCGCATGTATACTAGGTTGTTATATATGCGATGATGTGTCGAAGCTCCCTTTCCCACATTTGCTGGTTGAAGTTGTAGAAAGGAAGAAAAAGAAGAAGTAAATTTGAACCAGATAATTTTCTGTATCGAAAAAACAACAAAACAAAACCAAAAAAAACTCAAAAAAAACAAACGCAATACCCAACTTCTCAGAAACGGGAACAACGGAAGGTGAACAACCCTCGGGTAAGATGAGGCAGAACGAGGCTCGAAAGACGCTCGTAATGCCGTTATTAAAAGTCCTGTACGTGTCTTCCCCTTGTAATTGAATTTCACCGCATAATTTAAGAAAAGCCACACGAAAAAAAACTTGTAGTAAAAAAACTGGGGTATAATTTTCTTCAATCAACTCTGGCTCATGACTGCAATTACCCCGAACCCTTTGCGAACCTCGCTGCGATGCTCCCGGGACGGGCCTTGGGGCCGCCGTGGGTGGCGGCCTTTCATGTGCCTCTCAAACTGTTCTTTATTGTAAGGTTTCAAATTAGTGCTAGCAGCAATGAGCAAATTTGATAATTCGATCTCAAATTAGTTAATGTAATGTGCCAGTAACCACTAACTAGTGCATTACAAAGAGGAAAATGTATCTTTTTTGGAGTTGAGATATAAAGTTAACCAGCCTGTCATTTTGCTATTGGAAACTTTTTTTGAGGGGGTCTTTATTAAAAAGAAATAATCCTAGAAGCAATGTGTATCCCTAACCAGCACGGATGGTGTCCGGAGGAAGGAGGCTGGGGTGCGTGGGCGAGCTCCCGAGCTGATGATGCTCCTCCTCCCACCCCGTGGCCCCCAGAACGCTTCCCAGGGGCTGGGGCTGGAGGCGAGGTGGTCACAGGTCCCCCCGTGAAGAGCTGAGAGGCAAGTGGAGAGATTGTCCCCACGGTGGCTTCGCTACAGGGGAAAGTCAGATCTTGACAGCAGCAGGATGTGGTGGGGAGCCCATGACACTCAGATCCGGAGAATTCCCACGGACCTGCACCTTAATCCCAAGGTCCTGTGTGTCCATGCTCATACCCTGCTGAGCAACGAAGCCAACAAGACACAGGGCATCCAGAGAAAATGTGCATGCAGTGGCCCATCTTTGTTCACTGGAGTGCCCCACAGGGTCAGTGAGGGTCTGGTCAAGAGTCTATCTCATCCTTGTAACTCCCCAGGTAAGCGGCCAAAATGTCCCATGGAATGCCTACTCATGTTACAGTAACAGGCAGCCAAGAAGGCAAATACGCCTTGCACCCAATGGTGAGGGAGATGGTCCTGTTAACAGTCAGTGTCAAACCATAGAGATCAAGAGCCAATGTTTATTCCCTGCTTTCTGTGTACCAGGCTGCAAAGTCTTGTGCCTGTTTCTGAGTCATTACAGAGGTCACTACTTCTCACTATGTGGTATCCCTGCTTCTAGCCATACTGTTCCCCTGCTTCCTGTTACACTGTCTCTTGTATCCCTGCTTCTCCTAATACTGTACCCTGCTTCCCACTACAGTGTATCCCTGTTTCCTATTACAACATATCCCTGCTACCTGCTACACTGTACCCCTGCTTCCTGTTTAAATATATGCTGCTTCCTATTACCCTGTATCCTGCTTCCCACTATAGTGTGTCCCTGTTTCCTATTACAATGTTTCCCAGCTTCCTGCTACACTGTCTCCTGCTACCTGCCAGTTGCTTCCTGTTGCAATGTCTCCTGCTCTCCATTAAATTGCATCCCTTCTTCCTACTACACCATATTTTGCTTCCTGTTACATTGCATCTCTGCTCCCAGGTTCCCTACCGTACTGTTGATTTCCTTCTAAGTTCCTCATGTTCCTCTTTCTTTCCCAGTACTCGCTGTGTATCACTGGCATTTCATAAGCACCTATTTTTTTCCCTCTGGAAACTGAATGCCTGTGCAGTTGGGACTTGAGGGACCTGGAGCTCTTACCTTTGGAAAGAGTTTCCTTTGGATGCTAGCTGCCCCTACCCCCCACGGTGTGGAGTAAATAAACCGAGTCAGGAAAGCAAAAAGAAGGACTGGGACGACTTTCCAAAGCTCCACTCTGGCCCTGAACTTGCTACTTTAATCAGAGCTGAAAGGTCCCTCCCTGCCCCCACGTGCCCTCCGTCAGTGACAGACGACTCCTGCCTGAAAAGTTTTAAAAAGGAACAGGAGAAGCTCTTTATCTGTGTGGCCTGAGCCCATTTACTGCGGGAGAAAGCCCTAGACCCTGTCCCACTGAAAGCCGAGGCTTGTTCTCTCATCTGATGGATGAAAGGAATTTGGAAGCCTGATACTGTCCCTTGAGATGTCATTCAAATCCTCAGATACCTTCTCTAGGCAGGGCCACCGCAACTGGATGCATCTCCGCCCCCTCCCCCGCATTCATCCCGGCCCCGTACCTCCGTCAGAGCCCTGCTCTAATCAATAGAAACCAGAGTGACCTGGAAGGGGTGGGGGGGAGTGGATCTTCAATTGGTAGGCCAGGAAAGTAAAAACATGATTAGAGATGAAGTCACCGGGGATGCTCTAAATTGGAGCTCTTTGAAACCAGCCTGGGCAGATCGGCTTTCCTTCATGGCGGGGGTGGGGGTGGGGGTGGGGGGTGGGTTCTTGTCAGTCTTCATGTAAAGGGAAAAGATGGAAAATGCAAAGGACAAAGCTTGCAGCCCTCCTCGCCCAGGCGGAGGGGGGACAGCCGCCCTGTTCTCTTGGCTCATTAAAGAAAAGTACAACAAAGAACAACAACTTGTTAAGTGTTTCCTCTTAAAAAGAACAAAGAGAAAGCCGCAGGTCTTAATGGTCCTCACTGATGGCTTATAAATGTGCCCATGTCCTTCAGCTAGAAGCTCTTCCTTTGCCAGTCCTCCTTGGTTTTATTCCAAACTCCCCCTTTCACCACAAACCACTCCCCCCCCACCCCAATAATAATTCAAGCAAACTTTAACATCTATAGATGCAGCATTCCTGGGTGATGGATTTGCCCCTCTTCCTGAAATTCGAATATAAATCCCAGCCTTCTGCAGAGTAACCGTGGCAGCTTGATTTATTTGGGCTGCTGCAGGGTTGCCCTGTAGACTTTCAAAAACTTGGAAAGGCAAAGAATGCAGGGAGAGGGAGGGAGGGAAGGAGGGGAGAAGAAGAAAGAGGGAGAGAAAGAGAGAGAGAGAGAGAGCAAGAGAGAGAAAGGAGGGAGCAGCCAGTTCTCTCCTGCTGGTTGGGGTTCCCACCTCCTGCCTTCACGGCCTTGGCCTTCACGGAGGGGGCTTTCCCGCGAGCCGGGGGAGGGCGGGAGGGCCTGTGTTCAGAGCAACCCCGTGCACTCAGTCAATCCATCTTCCCCCGGATGTCGCTAATCTGCACATTTCTCTTCTTGTGTGATGTTACCATCGCTTTATCATAAATGGGCTATGAAGACATTTGGAGCTGCTACTGTTGTAATCTATCCAAGATGAATAGGGGCGAAGGCTGAAATAAACTCCCCGTTTCCTGTCCCATCTGTCTGCCAGACTGCCGAGGCAGGTCGGGGGCATCCTCCCTCCAGGCTGGTAATTGCAAAAAACGGAGCAACTGAACCCAAACCATAAGATCAAAGCGCTCGGGAGAAGGGAGGGGGCGCTTTTCTGAGAACAAACTGGCTAAGGGGGCGGCGGTGGCAGGGAGGGGGGCGATTAGGGGAAAAACAACAACACAAAACCCAACCTTCACTCATTAGCGGAGGGAGGGGGAGGGGAGCTGGCAGATGAGTTGGCGGCTGGGAGGGATAACTGAGCCTGGTGGCAGGGGACCTTCACGAGGCTGCGGGGAGGGGGGGCAGGTTCAGACCCTCTTCTCTGTCCTTGTCCTGCCATTCTCTGACCTGCAGGTCCTCTCGGTCATTTGATCAGCCACACAGGCAATCAAGTTTTTCAGCTCCGTGGACAGGATCTCTCTCTCTCTCTCTCTCATTTTCTCTCTTCTCTTTCTCGGCCAACTTAAAAAAAAAACAACAGCCTTGTGCACAACAGAGTTCAGAGGATCCAGAAAGAGTGCTGCTGAGTGGCCAAGCCCACACCAACCACAGCCAAGACACACTGTCCCCTGTCCCCAAACGTCCTTCCTCGCCTGCCACATAGAGCATCCTTGTTACTCTCCAGAGAACCACAGCACCCATGGCCTCCCGGGCCCCCCAGGACTCGGGAATTTTCTTTTTCTTTAGGTTTAAGTGACACCTGCGTGGCTGGGTCTGTGTTAGGACCCCTGGCCCCTCACGCCCACCCCCCTGTGGGGAGGGAGGCCTGTCACCGGGAGACAGCCCCACACCTCTGCAAACAGCTGTTGCTGGGCCTTGCTTCCGGGGCTCCCCCGCTCGAGCGGCTCATTAATACATTGTATATTCAAGTGGACACGACGGCACGGCCCAGAGATGGTTTCCCCACCAGGGGCAATAAATCGTAGCCAGGAGTGCTAACAGTACTCACATTTTCTCCTATTAATTCTTCCTGTTTCTTGAACGCTGGGCCAGCTCCAGACTCCGGCTCTACAAGCCTTCCTGCTGGAGAAGCAGGCCTCTCGGCGGCCGTCCAGTTATAACTGCCAACTAATACCTTCACACATTCACAAATCCCGGGCTCCGTGCAGGAGGGAGCTCGAGGTTTGCCCGGGGTCAGCGGGTGGCAGCGCACAGAGGCCGAGGGAGCCACTCCAGCCCTGAGAGCCCAGAGCGGGGCCCACAGCCCCCCGGGATCCTGGACAGGACAATGGGCGGTGGGGGCAGGGGGTGGGGAGGTTGGGGGGGGGGACCAGGCCCTGGGGACCATTGCTAACTTTGCAAACATGTTTCTGTTCGTGTTTAGCTTTTTCTTTGCTGTTCTTTCTCTTACCTGGATGCAAGGGTGTGGGTGTGGGTGGGACCAGCAGGGCTGAGGGGTGGGGGGCCACCACGTCTACCCCACTAAAACTTTCCCACCCTTCCCCTGACCCACGTGGAGCTGTTTAAAATTTCACAAGGGGCCAGCCTCTTTCCTTACACAGGTTTCCGGCAAATCCAGCTCCCCGTATGTGGATGCTGCATTGTCACCTTGTGACTCAGGGCATCGGGGATGACTAACGTCGCGGTGAATGTGGACGGCGCACTGGGCGGGCGCGGGGACAGCGAGCGGTTAAATTCCTTTTCAACTGTTGCTTTCGTCTCCCTGTCTAACCCTCCTCCGTGGGCAGAAGGCCACGGATGAGGCAGCAGAAACCACATCCTCTCCCATCACCGATGCACGAGATGGGCAATCCTGCCGTGGGGCTCCGCGTCACAGGTCTCCCGGCTCTCCGCGGAGACACCGCGGGGACCACGGCCGCCAGCCCGTGCCAGGGCCCTGCTGCACACGACCTGGCCCCTTCACACGAAAAGCTCAGACCCTCCGGGCGACCCACCCGCTGGCCGTGGCGGGCAGTGCTTAGTCAAGAGTACGTCAGAGGCACATTCAGCGTGCTTGTGGGGACGCACGCGTGCGTGCGGGTTTTGAAAAGCCTTTCTCCAGGTATGTCAGGATTACACGTGTTCAAAACCCAGGCACACTTTTCAGAAGTTATTTCTGGAAAAATGTTGACTCTCATAACAGCAATAAAAGGAAAATACTGCCTCGGCCAACATAAATGTCTATTTGGAACAAGCTCGAAGAGCATTGGAATATTTGTGTAAGTTTGAAATTCCAGCCCTCGGAGCAGAGTGGCTTGGCAGCCGGTAAGCTTTGCGAAGAATGGAGGGTCCATTTCTGAAAGCCCCTCACTGAGCTTGTCCATTCGGTGGACCCTGACCTGCCAGGCCTGGGCGCCTGGACGGGCTCATGTAGCTGTCCATCAAGAGAGCAATGCTGATGTCACACATGGCCAGCCTGGGGAGGTGGGGCTCTCAGGGACAGTTGGCAACAAGTTCAGAAGAGGGTGGGCGGCAGCCTCATGGCCTGTGGAGTCCTGTGGTCCTGCACCCCGGGGCCTGTCCTACTACGCTGTCCCAGCCCGGCCAGGCTGCGGACCCCAGAACCATTTCCACTCTAGCCCCTGTGCTGGCCACGGTCTCTGGCACAGGGTGCGTGCGGGAATGAGCCAAGTCCTCGAAGAAAGCGGGGACACGGATGGTGCCACTGCCGCCTACACAGGGCTGAGACGTTTGGCCAAGACATGCCCCGTTCCCACAGTCTCTGCTGAGGTTCTGACATGACAGGGGTCCCGATTATCCTTGGGTTCACGAGAGGAGAGACAGAAGTCAGGATCAGAGCTTGGGGCATCCCTCTGGGGACAGCCACACTGGGATTTGAACCTGCGGTCAGCCTCCAAGGTCGGCACGTCGCTGGCCAGGAGCCGACCGGTGGATCTGGGGTCACCAGGGACAGTGCAGACAAGGTCTTGCTGCCCTTCAGGTCCAGGGGCCCGGGGGAGCGAGGGTGTCGGCCTTCTGGTTCTGTGTGCGAGGTGGGGCTCTCAGAGATTCTGAGGCCTACTGGGAGGCCGTGGAGCCCAACTTCCCTGGCTGGGAAGGGGATGGAACTGAGACCATTCTCCTGAGTGACAGGCCAGCTCGGGGTGTCTTTCAGGTCTGCCACACGTGGCCTCCTGTTCTCTCCCTTCCTGGCTGTGCCATCTAGGCAAAGTTCTGGACTGCTCCGTGCCTCAGTTTACCCATTGCATCCAAGGTCACAGAGTGAGGGTTAAATGGCGACAAGTCTGTACTATGTTTGATCTGGTCTCTGCCGGCACGTGACCTTCGAACTCCCTTGAGACCTGCCACTGGGCCGGAGGTTCTGGGGCCCAGAGGGTTCCTGGAGTCCGGGTCGTGCCTTGGGAACACCGGGCACAGGGCAGAGCGTAGAGGCCTTGTCATGGGGTCAGGTTTCCAGGCAATCTGGGGAAGAGAGAGAGAATCTCTCTCTCCCTCTCTCTGGACCTGGCTCCCCTTGCTTGTTTCCAAAAGCGAGGCGGAAAATGCGGGCACGTTGAACCTACTTCTCAGGAACAACAACAAAGATGCATCCCCGTGCGCGGCCTAACACTGTGGCAATTGTTGCAGGAAGGTCTGGTTTACATTAGCGGAAGTGACTGCCGGCTGGGCACAGGACCTGGCCCGCGGGTGGGTTAACCCCTTCTCCACCACGCGCACCCTGAGCCGGGGGTCCCGGGCCAGGCTCACGAGGACCATCTATCTCCCCTGCCACTGATGACACTGCCGGCTGGCACTCATGCACGCTCTCACACGTGTGTGCACACGCATGATCATGCAGGGACGTTCTTCCATGGTGGTCCCTCATCTCAGGTTCTGCAAAGAGCTGCCAGACATTGAAGGTCCACAGAGCATGGGGTGGAGGAGGGGGAGGCTGAGGGAGTCAGGGGCTGAGGGGTGGGGTCAGGTCTCGGCCCATTCAGGTGAGAAAGGCTTGCTGACTGACTTGTGGGAAAAAGGCAGCCATGGGCATTGGGACCAAGTGACCCATTGGCTTGTGGCTCTGTCCCCCTCCTCAGCCCAGAGGCCTCTGGGCTTGTGATGCCTGGAATGGAGCCATGGTGCCACCAGGCTGATGTCACCTTACATAGCCCAGGGAGTGCGTGTGGCTGGAGTCAGGGGTTGTCCTGGGTGGTGGGTGGTGGGACATTGCTCTTCGGAGGCTGAGGGACAGGAAGAAGTTGTTGGTCCCTATAGGCTTCCTGCTTCTGGGTCCACAGCCAAAAGTTGTGGCTTTGTGTATGTTATCTCAGGTGACTTGCCCCAGGATCACCACCGAGGCAGCATCCATTTAACACCCATCTCACAGATGAGGGAACTGAGGCCCAGAGCGGGTAACTGGTCCCAGCGCCCTCGGCCCAGCAGCGGAAGGAGGAGAGCCCCAGCCGGTGGCCCTGGCACCTGTCATAAAGTCTCAGACCAACATGAATGTGAAGGCATCACCGTACCATGGCTTTGTTTTCAAAACGTGCCTTTCATGTGGAAAACATTTCAAATACTCCCCACGAGATGCATCTGTGTATGCACACCCTTGGTGAGGATGGGGTCCAGGGGCCTCTGGCTGGGGGTCAGGCCTGCTCCAAACTCTGCATGGACCCTGGGGCCGGGTGAGGCGTCCACTCTGGGCCAACAGCATTGCCTCCCCCACCAGGCACTGGGGATGCTGCCACGACCTGTCATCATTGCTGGAAGGACCCTGCACGATACCATGGAGGTGCTGTTATCATCACTTTTGAGAGAGGAAACTGAGGCACGGAGGCATGAGCTTACCCACCAGGGTCACACAGCCAGCAAGCGGCTGGGTGGGCAGAGAAGTCAACACTCTGGCTAGAGCCCAGTCTGCAGCTGACCCCCACTGGGCAGCACGGTCCAAGCTTGCTTCTTTTCCAGAGTTGCAAGAGGAGATGGCCCAGACCCCTAAGCCTGGTCGGGAGCTACAGGTGCTGCTCCTTAAGAAACCAGGAACCTCCTGACCAGGCGGTGGCACAGTGGATAGAGCATCGGACTGGGACGCAGAGGACTCTGGTTCGAAACCCCAAGGTTGCCAGCTTGAGCAAGGGGTCACTGGCTCTGCTGCAGCCCCCCCAGTCAAGGTACATATGAGAAAGCAATCAATGAACAACTAAGGAGCCACAAAGAAAAACTGATGCTTCTCATCTCTCTCCCTTCCTGTCTGTCTGTTCCTCTCCCTGTCTCTGTCACACAGAAAGAAAGAAAGAAAGAAAGAAAGAAAGAAAGAAAGAAAGAAAGAAAGAGAGAGAAAGAGAAAGAAAGAAGGAAACCAGGCACTAGGATATACACTGCAAACCCAAAAAGGTGGGCACAGCGCTCGGGACCACAGAGGTGAGTCCCCACCCTCAGGGTTTACCTGGCAGAACACAGAGCAAGGGCGATTGTGTTCACCTGCACCACACTAGCCCTATTCCCCAGCCTGTCCATGTTACCTGGCTGAATTGTTCGGTAGGGGATTTAGCTCTCCATAAAGCCATTTTAAAAATGTGATTACTGTGTAGTGCAAACATTTCTCAGCATTCACATTTTTCTGCGGAATACTTAAAACTTCTCCAAAACATCCCACACCTGTGACCAAAGAAGAGCTGCCCCGTGAACTGTCACAAGAGACAATCTTCATCTATCACGTTCGCCAGTCACCACGTGGCCATGTCCAGGTGTGAAGGGAGCTCCGCGTCCCTGAACCCGTTGCTGCCCACACCATTCTGAGCTATGAGGTCTTCCAGGGAGAGGAGGCTGTGTGCCTCTCGACTGCTCGGCTCTTTTCTATGGAAAATCTCTAAGCCCAGTGTCCTGTTTCGAGGCCTTCTTAACCAAGAAAAGCATCTTCTGTGTGGCCATCATTGTCCTTTGGTCATTCTATGCAGTGACGGTGAGCTGCCGTGTGCCCCATGGCCCTGGTGGTCTCCAGGCTCGGTGTGCGTGCAGCACGGGGTCTCCCTGCTGCCAGGGGGCGGAGGGGACGAGGGCAAATAGGGGCTCTGTTCTTGTTGGAGCCCAACTGCCTTCTTCTGATTTGCTGGAGGCACAGACATTGGAAAACCGAGCTGGTTAGAAGTGTGGGAACCTGGAAAGACATGGGCTCGGGGCAAGGCTGTTCCGGGAGGTGAAGGGGCGCTGTGCCAAGGACGCCGCTGCCCCGGCACTCAGACACTCCCCACAGTCCTCAGCGACCTGCGCCTCGCTGAGCATCTGCACGCAGACTTGAAGAGGATGGGGTTGTGGGGGGCGGGGAGCTCCCAGGGTTTAACCAGGGTGGGGCCCAGGCAGGCAAGTGGCATCATGTGACGTCAGTGAATGAATAAGACAAACACCGGGCCACACACACTTTTTGTCACTTGGGAGGGGTTTCTCCTCCCATCTCGGGTCTCAGCCGTGTCCTGAGTCCTGCTCCAGCGGGGCAGGTGTGTGACGTGGACCCACGGCACGCACGAGGGCTGCAGAGGCGGACCTGCGGTCCCACCGTCAAGCCCCCTCCCTGTTCTGAGCTGTGCTCTGCCAGGCCCGTAGGCTCTCTGGTACCTGGTATGGACGCTGCTTCGCTATCATTACGACAGGCCACACCAAAGGATTACAGCGATGGACAGACTGCAGCCTAAATCGTTAACAACGTGGACGAGTAAGTAAGGAAATAGATGGGGGTTTGAGGGGGGAGGAAAATCCACTTATAGCCAATTATGTGGCAGGAAGGTTGCCACTGATCAGCCCCTGGCTGTTGAGAAGCAGAATCCAGCCAGAGGCAGTGCAGAGAGGCAGGACCGGCCACCCTCCCTCGCCACCACCGCCCGTCTTCCTGGGGACCGGGCAGCGCACTTGCCACCAGGACTCCCTGTGAGCGGTGCCCCAGCAGCCCGTCTGCTGGACTTGTCACTCGGCGTCTGTGGGGATCTCTCCTGGAGTGGGTCCCTTGTGAGCGTGCACGGACACGTTGCCACACAGAAGGACCGAAATACAGAATGGCTGCTCGGAACACAGGCAGCCTTCCTCACTGCACGCCTTCTGGGCTGCAGCATCTTTGATGTGCGTTTACTCACTGTCCAGGGATGCAGGCCTGGACAACTCTTTCTGTGGGTGCAGAGGTGGACCTGTCCTGCCTTGGCCATGCCACGGGGGACCTGGGGTCGCAGCCAGCTCTCCAGGCTCCCGGACAGCCGTGGTGCAGCAGCAGTGAGGAAGAAGTCTTGGGGGGAATGACCCTGTGCTCTGAGTCCACTCCCTGCCTTCTGTATATAAAGAATCCTGGACCTTGTGGGACAGCCGAAAAGGGAAGGGGACAGTATTTTCTGGGTGCCCTCACACCAGCTCCCGGGTCTCCGGCTTACCCAGGCCGCCCCAACTGCCCCGGCAAGACCACCCTGGAGGTGTTGCAGGTAACAGCTGCCTCCCCTGCTGGCTCTGCTGTGTGCGGGGTGGGGGGAAAATACAAGGCATCCTTTGTTTGCACCAATGGGGTGGGTCTTTGTCATGGGCTGCAAATTCGGTTTCCATAGACTGTGGCTTGTCACAAGAAAGTTCCATGGAAAATTGCTTTCTTCATTCCGTTGCTTCAGGAGGAGGCCGCGCTGCTCACCACGGCTGTGACCACCATGTCCTGGCCGGGCTCCTGCCTCACTGGTCCACAAGCCTCCAAAGGCAGGTCCCTTCCCGGCGTCCCTGCTTCCCCGGCCACGCACATCACCTACATGTCCCATGCACTAGGATGCCACGAATGAAAAGGACAAGTAACCCCGAGCATCCCGAGGACGTGGGGAAGTCAGCCCGTGGGAGAGCCCGACGGTGCAGCCCCTGCAGAAAACAGCCCCCAGCTCCTGTCAAAGGTAAACAGAGTCACCATGTGACCCAGCCAGCCATTCCACTCTGAGGCGCAGACCCAAGGCAGATGAAAAGATGCGTCCGCACAAAACTTGGTTCAGACACACTCATCGCAACTCTGCTCACAAAAGCTCCCCCCCCCACCCCCACAAAAAAAAGCAGAAACAGCTGTCAATTGTCTATTGACAGGAGATGGATACACAAGAGGTGGTTCACCCCTGCAGTGCGACCAACCATAATCAATCATAACAAGGCACCAAGTACTGACACCTGCTACTGTGTCGCCGACCCTAAAAAACATCCCAGTTAAGATCAGAAGCCAGACGGACACAAAGCCTGCCGAGTGTGTGATTCCGTGTGTCGGGGTGGGTATCCAGAACAGGCGCACCCATACAGACAATAAAAGTAGATTAGGGGTTTCCGGGGATTGGAGGGTGATTGTGAAGGGGCGAGGAAGGTTGCTTTTTTTGGGGTGAGGAAAATGTTCTTAAGATCACATGGTAGTGATGGTTCCACCGCCTTGTGAATTAAAACCACCACTGAGTACCCTTCTAAAGGGTAATGCTCATGGGATGTGAATCAGACCTCAACTGAAGCTGCTCTCTCCATAAAACTGATACATATGTGTTTGTTTATGTAGCCTATCCTCATTCCTGAGCTTACCGACTGGATCAAATGTATTGGTAACCCCGAATCAGTAACTATTTATGTTTATATAGTCAATCTGTAGATTCTGCATCAGTGAGCTTCACCTACTGGATAAAATGTACCAGAAACCCCGAGAATCGAGAATCGGTAACTGTGGTCCCTCCAGAGCCATTGTGAACGCTCACAGAGAGGAGAAGTCGGGCCATCTGCCTGTGCGCGCCGATGCTCTGCCTCTGGGCTCAGCTCCCCTTCTGTAATCAAGCGTCCTCTACTGAGTGCGTGTTTCCCATGTCTGTGGTTTTCGCTGGCAACGTCTGATTTTGAGTGGCCCCTAGCCCAGTCTAGCGCGGAGTGCCGTGCAGTGTTCCCGGGAGTGAGGAAGCCACAGGCACCCGCCGGATGAGGTGGGCGCAGTGTTAGGAGTCACAGCGGACACGGCACGAGGTGTCTTTCACTAGAAACACACATGAAGCCAGGGTATGCAGTGATCGGCTGACCACAGGGTTGTGAGTGGAGGCTGGCAGCAACCTTGCCCTTCGTGCCCCTTAGGAGCTCCGGTCAGTGTCTGCTAATCTCATGTTTGTGGGGACGTTATAGACCTTAACTACCACTGATGACAAGAATGGACTGCTACAACCCACGTGCTCATGCCATTGCCGGGGTCTCACCCAGGTGCACCCATGACCAGCATGAGTCAAAAAGGCTCCCGCGGGAGGGGCCGATGTGGGAGAACTGGGAGGTGTTTCTGCAGCCGGGACTCTGGGGGCGGGAAGCACATGGCTGTGGCAACAGCTGCAGTCACAGGCCAGAGGGCGTGCAGGTGTGGGCCAAGCAGGCAGCCGGCGAACACGCAAGTGTCCTGCGGTATCCTGGACTCCAGGGCTGGTGTGGTGCGGTGAGACAGCTCCAGATAAGTCGTCACCCACCAGACAAAAGCCAGAACCCGTGCTCTGGCGGGGCCTCCTGTCTGTCGTGGCTGACTGCACACTCTGGAAGCCTGGGTCACAGCCAGAGTGGAGGCTTAGAGAAGCCCTGTCACGGCAAGTGGAGAACAAGGTCACCCAGGTGCTATCCTTTGAGAATACCCAAACTACAGAGGGCTTGATGATCACAGGGCCATTTAAAGCGCCTGGGGCCAAACCTACCCTGACTGTAACGCACACTCCCCACCATGAGACCACCCACTCCTTTCCATCTATTCCTTCTCCAGCAGGGATTTCCTGAGCCTGGGGAGGAGAGGTCAGGCTCTGGGGTCGGCGACTGGATGGGGCTGGACAGGGATCTGGCTGGTCACCCACGGGCTTCATCTTGCTGGCAGAGGCTCGGCGGGGGACGCCACCCGGATGCTGCAGGAGGGTGTGCAGCACAGCCCGACCGTCTGACCCCTGTGCTCCCAGAACTCCAGACAGAGCTCCTGTCTACAGACCCTCACACCACTCCACATGTGCCCCCAGAACCAGAGCCCAGACTCCAGGCAGGGTCTCCAGACCCCAGTCAACTGAACGGTTGCAAAGACAGGAGTCCTGCCTGGCTACTCGTCGCCTGAGGGAGCCCCCCCCCCCCCCAGGATATGCGGCCGAGGCAGCTGCCTCCCTTCAGCCCTGACAGCAGAACTGGGAGCCGGGAGCTGCACAGGCAGGCATTGCCATGACACGTGGGGTGGGCCCACGAGGTGCTGGGAGGTGGGGAGACACCTAGACCCAGAGCCCAGAGCTCTCCCATCTGACAGAGTCGCCATTGCCATTGACATGTAAGTAATTAAAATGAAATCAATGAAATGAAAATTCAGCGCCTCGGTTGTACCAGCCGCACTTCCTGGGCTCAGGGGCCACGTCTGTTTCTGTGGCTACCATCTCAGATGATGCAGTGCGAGGCCACGTCCATCCTCACCGACAGCCCCACCGCCCTGAGCCTCTGCTCTAGGGGTTTTGTCTACAAGGAGACAGGACACGAGCACTGGACACTCAGGGCCATGCAGGCAGAACCGAGGGAGGGAGGGACATGAGACCAGGTCACGGGAGAGATGTGGGTGCAGAGGGACACGGTTCCTGCAGCCTGGGGTCTGGTCCAAGGCAGATTCGACCCCATGCATTTAAGAGACAGCTGTGCTCGGTCACCTCACTCTTGTCCCCACGCCCCAGGTGTCTGGCTCTCGGGAACCTCCTGGGATCCCACCTATCTCTTCCACGTGCTCCTTGGGCCCTGCTGCCTCCCTGGTGTGGCCTCACAATGTGGATGCCGTGGCCGGGGCTCCCCCGGGGCCTGGTCCCTTCCGAGTGTTGGACACTGGATTGCATCTCTTCTCTCGTCCCCCGGGGCCACGTCCTCCTGCCCCCTTCCTTCCTGGGCAGCTTTCCTGTCTCCCCTCTGCTCCTTGCTGCTGCCTCAGGCCACAAAACACAGGGCAGGGGGTCCCCCGTGGGCTGGCTTTGGTTGGAGGCCAGGAACCCTGCCTTCAACTGATCCCTTCTGCCTTCCTCTCCCCTCACCCTTCAGGCCTCAAGACACGCTCCCCACTGACATTAACAGGGGGTCCCCGAGAGAGACATAAAGAAGAACGGGCTCCAAAGTCCCTAGCACCCCTCCGCGGGGTGTGGGAAGAGAGCCAAGTGGACACCAACACCAGGGAGGAGAGACGGAAAGCAGGCAGCCACCCCACCTGCCAGCGCAGCCCCTGGGCAGACAGAGGACAACGGGGCCAGGTGGGCCGGGGGCCTCGGAGTGGGGAGACGAGCCCCAGGGCAGGTGTGCTGGCCGGCCCTGCATCTGCCCACCCCACTGATCTTTCCTTTTCTCATGCCTTAAACAGCACATACGTGACACACAAACAACATCCTTCATGCAGAAAACCCCAGAGCCTGATCCACCCGCTTCCCAGTCCTGCGTCTTGACCACCACGGTGCCTCCCCAGCCCTGCTGTGGACCTGCCTCCTTGGAAGCTGTCCTCCCGGCTCCTATAATAAGATGGGGCGCTTAGTCCCCCCGTAGGTCCCCTGTGCCTGTCCCTAGACGGCAGCCTGTGCCTGTGTTCCCTCACTTTCTGCCGGAGCCCAGCGTGCGGCCCGGCATGGGGACCCGAGGGCCGGTCAGGTGAGGGGGTGGGTTTACCTCGGTTCTCAGGTGCCTGTGCCAGGAAGCGGGACAGCTTTCTCCGGGACTGCAGGAGCAAACCAGGGGTCCCGGGTCCCTGCATGGGGTGAGGGGGAACGGCATCTCAATGGGGACATCAGGCAAGAACCTTAAAAACAGCACTGAGCCAAGAACCGTCCGGCGGATGGACATTTCTCCAGGACCACACAGGTGCTGTGCTGATGCAGACTTTTAAGTGAAGGAGCCAGGACGGAGTGGCCAGTTGGGACTGCGGTTTGAGGACAGCTCACCATCCTGGGGACAGTCCCAAGACAGGGATGGAAGCAGAGCTGCCTGAGCCCGGCCCTTAGGAACACCCCCCCCCCCAAACACACACACACACACACACACACACACACACACACACACACACACACACTTCTGTCTTGATCAGGGGACAGGCGCCAGCTCTGCGGCCTTCCTGTGGGGGGTGGGCGGTGGTCACGCTCCAGTTCCGCCAGCCCCCTGGCCTGCTGTCACCCTGGGGGGGGACAGGAACTGCCCCATCGCGGAGGGTTATTCACTCTCCCCTTGGGCTTCAGCGGTGTCATCGGCCTACAGAATTTTGGAAGTATTTGGAGAGAAAAAAAAAAAAAAGTCCCAACGCCCAGAAACCCAGACTAAACAAAGGCTGCGGTGGGCGAGCTGCGGCGTGGGGGCCCCGGGAGCCGGACAGCGTGGAGAGAGCGGGGGCAGCGTGGCTCCTCGGTTACACGCAGGCTGGCCTGGCCCCCGGGGAGGCGACGGTGAAGGGGCCCTTTGTTCCTCAGACACACGTGCGCGGCCACCTCTCATGAGAGCGGAGGCCGTGCACCTGCATCAAAGGGCCCGTGTTTCCATCTCCCACGGGGCAGACGCTTCCCGGGCCGGGGTGGGCGGCCCCGGGGGCCAGCGAGGGACCCAGAAGAGTGTCACCTCCATGAGCATGTCACAGGACGTCCAGAGTGAAGCGTCCAAGGGGACCCTTTCTGCCCTCTCTCATCACGAGGCTAGCCTGTCTTCCTGTAAGGGAGGGAAACTGAGGCCAGAAGGGATGCGAAACCCAACCGTCTCACCCACTGTCTGAAACTACATTTCTCTTGGTGGAGAACACACCTGAGGATAAAACGCTGGCCTGCTTGTGGCAGGGACCTTGGCTCGGTTTGTCTGATTCCGCTCCAGGCCTGGCTCTGGCTCTGTTGCTGAGTGTCCTGCACGGGACCACAATGGTACTGTCCTCGCTGGTTCAGAACTAAAGTCTTCCCAGCCAGGTGGGACTGGAGCCAGGGAGACAGCTGCTCTGCCAAGGCGAGGTGGAGGTCCCTCCCTCCACGCTCCTCGGCGACCTGCCCTTTGTGGGGTGCCGGGTGGGGGGAAGCCGCCCAGGAGGGCAGAGAAGGGGCACAGGGGAGCCTCAGGTGGACAGAAGCACCGGGTGGGAAGGGCTGACCCACTGGCATCAGCACAGAAAGCGGAGAGCTGACCTTCACTGGCTGTCTGGGGCCCCGTCTGTCATGACCCTGTGAGGGGACGTGTGGAGCGGGGTGGGGGGCAGGCTCTGGAAGTGCTTCCCACAGCCAGTCAGAGGGCGGAGTCCAGGGGAGACAAGGAGAGGGGACCAACCTGTCACCTGCTTCCTCCGCACGTGGAAGAAGCCCCCAGGGGAGCACAGTACCCCCGCCTGGGTACATGCCTGTGTCGCAGTGCCTCTGAGCCCCGCCCGGCCGGAACAACCTGTTCACCTCGATCTCCTCATGCCGGCTGCCTCCCTCGGGCAGGCACAGGAGGGACCCCAGTCCTCAAGGAAGAAGGGAAGTAGCCCAGCTGAGGCTCTGGTAAAGTAGCCACAGACCCAGATCCCACACTGTGCACACACACACATGCAAACGCTCATACACATGCACTCTCATACACACCCACACATATATGTACACACAAGTGTATACCCACGTACATCCACACACATGCACATATATACTCACAGGCATGCACAAACATACCCACATGCACACACAATGTACACACAGGTGTGAACTCACACTCAAACATGTGCGCACACACACTCATGCATGCGCGCACAAGTGCTCACACTCACACATTTGCTCACACGCACGCACACATGCACACACACGCATGCACACTTTCTGAGCACCCATGAGGAGCTGTGCGGTGGGCGGGCCATGCCGTCAAGACACTGCAGCACCCGCAGGGGTGATGTTCATGGGGAGATGGCGAGGAGCCCGCTAGAGACAGGAGCCGTGGCGGCAACGCCGGCGCCCCCCTCCCAGCGACTGACGAGCATGCCGCACAAACAGCCGCGCAGGATCCTTCCATAAATCCCGCTCAACAAGCTCTTAGCCGTGAAATACCCTACTATTAGCCGAGACAACCACTTACTCAAAACAAATGCCCGTCGCGAGTGCATCTCATACGCACGCCCCTACGATCATGATCCCTGGTCCCGGCCGCGGCACTTCAATCTCTCTGTTTATGAAACAATCAAGGAATCCTATTTAACAGCATGGCCCGAGTTCGCGCCTCTGATGAGCTGGCATTTCAACTTTGCCCTTGGCGGTCGGCGCCTTCCTATTACCGCCTTGTCCTGCGTCACAGATGGATGGATCACCGGCTCAGACAGCGGAGCAGCCTCTCCCCACGTGTTCCCATCAAAACCAGCGACCACGGCGCTTTGCAAAGGTTTCATTCTGACAGTCACAAATGTGTGTGTGGGGGGGCGCATACATGGGTCCCGATGATGGTAATGCTGTCCGCAGATGCCAGGGGCCGTGTGATCTGTGTGTCTTGGATGGACAGGGAAGCTTCCGGGCTGCCTGGCTTCCTGGTGGGCTGCACGGAGGATCTCGTCCCTGGACAAACCCCTCCGCCCTCGCCCCTCGCCCCGGTGACTGTGTTCAAGTGTGCACATTGTCTGTCCAAATGCCTGTGAGCTGCGGCCACGTGCCAGGCGCTCCATAAAAGAGTGGTCCGTAGGATTCGGTCCCCATCCTTGGGGGGCAAGCAGTCCTTGGGAATATCCTGACATAGATAATGTCCCCTCATCTTGGTAATTAACTGCAGAAAGACAGTTGAACTCAGGGCTGCCGACGTTCAACTTCATGCGACAGCTCAACGCCGCCTTTCGGGACAATTCACAAAAGAGGAGCCAGGAAACCTCGATGCCTCTTCCTGTGTCAACCTCCCAATGGCCAGAGACCCACCAGGGACATTCTGAACATATTCAGGGGTCCTATAATTTCAAGGCTTGGCTGTGGGGTGGGCACCACCCAGCCAGTGCTGAAGGAGGAGAGTCATCTGTGCCTTGGCACCTCTCCCTCGATTGATTCCTGTCTCCTGGGTGCCCTCTGCCCTGCAGAAAGCCTGACAGCGTTCCCACACCACCCGGCCTTGTCTCTTTTTTGGGGGCCAGGGGGGCAGAAAGACCGTTTATCCTTTTCTTCTCCCCCCCCCCCTCAACACCCCCAACTCCTTATCCGCCACCAGGCCGTGCGGTCAGGGGTGAAGGTTACGTGCGCGCTGCTCGCCAAGAGGGCTCTTTTCAACACCCGGGGGCAGCAGACAGCGGAGCGGCCTGGGGTGAGTGTGACCCGCTCAAGTGCTGTCATCTTTCTGTGCCCCCTGTCCCTCCAAAGGCGGAGACCAGGCGGGGGGATCAAAGGCTCCTGCACACTCTGGATGCTCCTTTGATTCACGGAGGCTAAAAATGAACAGGTTTGGAAGGGCCCCTGAGCCCCCTGCGAGCCCCACCTCCGCTCTCTCGTCTGGCTGTGGGGGTAATAATGCGAGCGTTGAGTAACAGGCCTGTGGCCGGGCCTTGGAAGATTCTTACTGGCCAGGTCATTGGACAAAACAGCTCGACCTGTTTTCCCCTCAATAAATCAATCACGTGCGGAAGGTCACGAGCACGACCTTGGGAGGCAAGCGTCTCAAGGCCCAAGTCCTGCCCCCTTGGCCCAAGGACTCCGGCCTCTAAAGCAGCCATTCTGAAATGCTCATGTGTCCCTGGCATCTTGGAGGTGGCAGCCCTGCGGGAGCCCCCGTGGGGATGTACCCACTGTGGGGTGGGGCAGGCAGACCCAGGAGGAGCAGTGGGAGCTTCCCCTGCCTGGTCCCAAGCAGTGGGAGGCCTCTGTGACCGTCCCACAAAGAACCGTGGAGAACAGGAGCTGGAGCCAGGCTTGTCCTCTGTGTCCAGCCCAGAGGGAGGGTCTCATCCTGGAACCGCATTGATCTGCAGGCTCATTTGCAGAGCACAGGCTGTACCCTCGGCCCCCACTCAGAAGGGCCGGGCCAGACCTGGGAACCTGCATTTCTAACAAGTGCCCAGGAGAGGCTGACCATGACAGCCTTGCCCCATCACACGGCGCGAAGCTTATTTGGAACCTATTTAACGTGGGCATTAATCCGAGTGACCGGCAGTTCGTGGCAGGGGAGGCCCTGTTCCGTGCTGGCCGGTAGGCAGTCTCCTTGGGGAGATGGGTGCCAGGGGAGGCTCCCAGCCCAGAAGGCCTAGGGACTGCGGGACTGATCCTGGGGTGTTCTGGCTGCTGGTGAAATCATGACAGTGCATGCTGCTGCTTGGGGCCTGGTGCCATGTGTTGGCCCCTCTAACCCAGCAGGTAGATGAAAAACCAAGGTTCAGGGAGGTGGGGCACCCTCAGGACCAGATGAGTGGGACCAGATGAGTGTGATGGAGGCCCCTCCAGGGCTCCCTGTGGCCTTTTGGTTTGCCTTGTCACGGGGACCCCTGATCCTGATCCTGGGGCGATTTCCACCTGTTGTCTTCCATTCTGGGACGTGGCATTATTGCTGCCCCCAAACGAGGCTGCGGGGGGCACGTGCCACCACGGACTTTCCATAGGGACCCTGCTCCCTGCTCCGTGAGCAGCGCTGGGGCGTTTCTCCCACACCTCGCCGCCCAGCCGCAGGCGAAGGCAGCTTCTTCGGGCCCCCTGAAGTCAGGAGGCCAGGCTGCTCCGATCACATCGCAGGACAGTTAATAAGACCCCTGATGAATGACGGGGGTGGATTTCTGCACCGCTAATTTCCGTAACTATCACCCTTTGAAAGATAGCTCGGGGCCCCTGTGCCCCCGGCCCTTCCCAGACAGAGCTGCATTATGTAGCCAAGTTCAGGTTGCGGATCCCATTTCAGGGACCTGAGAAGTCCTGTCCTGGAAAATTCGGCAATATTTTGAGATAGATCCGTGGCTGCTGTCTTGAGTTTCTTCCTCCGTTGCAAGTCCTCTTGGAGTCCAATTCTTTCCTGGGGGGTGGGGGCTGGTGCTCCAGGTGGGGACGTTGCTCCAGGTAGGGACATTGCTCTAGGTGGGGACATTGCTCCAGGTGGGTATGATGCTCCAGGTGGGGATGGTCTTCCAGGTGGGGACGTTGCTCTAGGTGGGGACATTGCTCCAGGTGGGTATGATGCTCCAGGTGGGGATGGTCTTCCAGGTGGGGACATTGTTCCAGGTGGGGACATTGCTCCAGGTGGGGACATTGCTCTAGGTGGGGACAGAGCTCCAGGTGGGGACATTGCTGTAGGTGGGGACAGAGCTCCAGGTGGGGACATTGCTCCGCGTGAGGACAGTGCTCCATTCGGTTTTCCCATGAGAATCCTGGGGTTCAGAAAGCAGAACGGGGAACCCCAGGAGGTGGGCTATCAGGCTCCCAACCCGAGAGCAAAGTCTGGAGGACACCTCCTTTCAGAAGCCAGTGAGGCAGAGGAGAACAGATAAAGGCTCTGAAGGGGGCCCTGGCGGAATCCTGTCCCTGAGCCCTGGTCATGTAGTGTGTCCAGGGACCTGCTCGCAGCTGACCATCAGGTCTCTGTCCTCTCTGTGTGAATGCTGGGCTGGAGCATGAGGGGCACAGGTCAGCCCTAGGTGGCCAGAGTCTCTGACATGCTGGGAAGCTCACCACATTCTCTCTGAGACTGAGGCCGCTGTGCTGGGGATCTGGGATGTTGTGGTGCCAAGCTGGACTCTCGGGGTCTGCCGGGTAGCCCCTCCTGGCCGCGAAGGCCTTGCCTCCTTGACTGTGCAGCTCCCACTGCCCTGGGCAGGCCAACTCATTGCATACACTCGCTAGCACCCGAGCAGGCAGGCCCACCCGCACCTCTGTTTCCTCCTCTGGTGAGGCCTTGTGGGAGTTCAGTGTCTAGCACCCAGAAGTTCTGCAATGTGAAGCAGATCAGAAGCCGTCCTGGGCATCGTTGATGTGCGGGGAATGGGGTATGGAAGTGTCAGTGCCGTTTCCAGACCCACCAGTCTCCTGAGATCTGAGCAGTGTCCCCTTGGGGCAGGGTGGGACTGCTGTCTCTCCTCCTGCCCACATGGGAACCAGTCGTCTCCTCCACTGGCCCAGACCACCAGGACGGTGACCAGGAGGACACAGGATCACAGCTGGGGCTGATGGGGAGTAGCACCTGTCCCTGGAACATTCTGGAAGGCACATGTGTCCCCCAACCCCCATTCCCTTCCATGCGGGGGTCACACCGGGCCAGTGGGGTGGGCTGGTGAGGCCCCACGTCCCCTGAAGGGTTAACTGCAGTGGCCAGCCTCCTAGATGCACAGACGCTGCCGCTTTATCAACACATGCTTGCCGTCACCCACCCGGCAGGGGGCACGGGGTATATTTGGTCTCCGTAGCCACTTGATTCAATTACGGGACTGTGGAGAGGGGTGTTCCCTGCAGGGGGCCCGGCAAACGCTCCAGTGCCCGCGGATGGAGAGGGAGCCGGAGCCCGTGGGCAGAGAATGCTGACTCCATTCCTTTAAAACTCCTGTAATTGACTTTTTAAAAAATGACATTAGCATTTAAATGGTCCCGTCGTTAGGAGGGTGAAGGTTCACAGGAATAGGATCAATGTATCGAGCTCTTCAAATGTTCCTTGATATTTCGTTTTTGTTGTGTCGTGCCGCAGGGGCTGCGCCTGCGTGAACCTTTCATTAGGCTCCGGAGTCCGCCTGCGGCGGGGTCTGCCCCCTCCCGGTGGACACGCGCCCGCCTCTGTGGCTGCTGAGGGCAGCACCCCACTTTCCCCAGGGCCTGTGGGGGGCGCCTTCCCCTGACCACGTGCCTGCTGCCCCGGAAGCCCTCAGGAAGCAGGGCAGGCATGCCCTGGGCTCGAGGGGCTGTGACCACACCGGATGCTGTGTGGGCAGAAGTGGGTCCGGGCACCTGTGTCTGTCCCATCCCAGGGGCTGGAGACCTGCCCACACCTGGGGCCAGAGCAAGGACGTTTCTGTCCGGAGCTTTGTGAGCGGGGACGAGAGACACCAGCTGCACAGGGTCGCTGTGTGGCCTGGGAATGTTTTGCAGAATTACAGGGATCAGGTGAAGATGTAAAATGACCTAAAAAGAGAGTCTGCAGAACAATGGGGCACAGGCGGGAGGGAGAGCAGCTTCCCCAGCTACACCTGGAGAGGTAATACGAACATCCAGGTGGCCGGCCAGCCGGCCAGAGGGAAGAGATGTTTGTTCTCCACGGGGCTGGTGACAGAGGGACAGGGTCCCGAGCCAGACCGCCCAGTCACCCCGGGTCCCCGGGTGTGCCCGGTGGGCTCTGACAACCTCACTGAGAACTGTGGGGAAATCTTCCCATTGGAGCTGGGAAAATTTCAGCTTGTCCTCACGCTTGGGCTAATCCAAAACTTGGGGGACACAGCATCAGCCTGACTCCCCACCTACACTGTCTGGACACCCTGGCATGTCCTGGGCACCCAAAGACTGGCCTGGCTAAAGGAACCTGCCTGCATCTACCTTCCAAAGTTCAAGCTCCCTCCAGGACATGTCACTGGGGGCTCACAGCAGGGGAAGGGGCCACAGACTGGTAATGCACACGCGGGGCCTGGCTCATTCATTCCAGCTTTGCCTCAACCCCCGGCAGGTCCTTTGCACGTCTATGCTCTGTGGCTGGCTGGGTCACAGGTCATCTCTGCCGCCCTCTGGATGGAAGGTCCTTTCCAGGGCCCATCAGAGACGTGCTCGCTGAGACTGCAGTCCTCCCTCCTCCGGGTCCAGTACAAGCTCCCCAACTTCCCGTCGTCCGGCCACCCGCCTTGGCCACAGATGGTTTGTCTGGATGGAGACGGTGTCCCCTTTCTTTCTTTCTTTCTTTCTTTCTTTCTTTCTTTATTTTTTACAGAGACAGAGAGTGAGTCAGAGAGAGGGATAGACAGGGACAGACAGACAGGAACGGAGAGAGATGAGAAGCATCAATCATTAGTTTTTCATTGTGTGTTGCAATACCTTAGTTGTTCATTGATTGCTTTCTCATATGTGCCTTGACCGCGGGCCTTCAGCAGACCGAGTAACCCCTTGCTGGAGCCAGCAACCTTGGGTTCAAGCTGGTGAGCTTTTGCTCAAACCAGATGAGCCCACGCTCAAGCTGGCAACCTTGGGGTCTCGAACCTGGGTCCTCTGCAACCCAGTCCGACACTCTATCCACTGCGCCACCGCCTGGTCAGGTGGTGTCTCCATTCTTGCGGGGGATACCTGCTCTCGGCCGAGCCCCAGTGGTGCCTGAAACAGGTGGCTTCTCCCGACTGCTCGACGCGAGGGGGAAGGGCCCCGCATGCCCAGGGATACACGGGTGGTGGACACGGCCCATCACAACACGGGCGCCCGGAGGTTTCCACCTCTCAGGGAGGCCTCACACACCCACGCCTCCGCAGCTGCGCCTTCTCCTCCGTGAAGTAACAACCATGCTCGTAGACACTGAGCCGACAACACTGGTCCTGCGCACCTGGTCATGTCCCCAGGGCCATCAGAGATCCAGCCGTCTAGGTGGGGTGGTCACATTGTCTGTTACCCAGGGCCTCGTTCGGCCGTGTCCCGAGGAGAGCCGCAATCGCACGGTATTGAAACGAGGCTCGGGCCACCGAGAGGTGCCCACCAACGCAGAACCTGTCTAACAGCAGCGCCACGTCCTGGGAAGCTGGAGGCCTCTGGGAGTCTCTCCGGGGGGCGAAGCGGGGGAGGGGGGCTCAGGACAGGCGTGTTGCCGTGAGGAGAGGGCCGGCTGGGTTGGTTACCTCAATGCTTCCCTCCCCTCCCCACCATCCAAGCTGTCCTTCCTGCCCTGTCCCACTGGTGAAGGACCACGTGCCAGCCACCTTCGGGAGGAACTGTCCGCGTGAATGTCGTTTTCAAACGGCCTGGCCCTCAGGGGCCCCAGAGCCTCCCCACACGCAGGGCCGGCCTCAGCATGCCTGGCTAGGGACACCGGACAGAGGCTCCAGGGCATAACTGTCCCTGCAAAGAGTCACCGCGGCAAGGAGCAAATCGCCACCAAAGGAACAACAACAAAAAATAAATAAATAAGTCACACATTTGCCTCCAGGTGGAAAGCAAACATTTAGAAACCAAAAAAAACACACCCAACAACAACCAAATAAACAACAAACCAAGAAGCCAGAAACAAAACCCTCCGTAAAATGCCTCTGAGGCTTAGGAAATAGGAGGTTTGAACACATGAGGGCCGGCAGGGGAAAGCCCAGAGAGGAAGCTTTCTCCCCAGGCGGGGACACCAAGGGACCCGGTCCCTGTCTGCCCTCCCACAGACAGTGTGCCCTCTCTGGAGGAGCCACGAGGAGCCCGGGGACCCCAGCCACGCTCCCGAACGCTAAGCTGGGACAGTACGCGTGCCCTCCACCCCACCCACCCCCCATCCCTGGTGTTCTGGACCTTTCCGAATGCGTTTGCTCTGGACAGAATTCCAGGCCACAGGGACACAAACGCCTCATCTGGGCCATACCCTCAGTTGCTCTCCTACAAAAATGGGCTGAACGGGAGTTGTTCAAATGCCTAAAAAAAGAAAAACTACTACTCAGGCTTCAAGAACCACACGGTTCCTATTACGAGTCCGACCGGAGCTGGGAGTGCTTGGCTCTTGATTTTAAAGGGTCCCCAAAGGCAGCTGACATCTGGGGAAACCCGGCACTTGCTGGTGGTTTGCAGAGAGACTTCCCCGGCTGCCAGCTGTGTTGCAGGAACGCCGTCCCCCGAGCAGGCGATAGAGGGCGCCTGCTCCCCAGCTTCCGGGCGCCGGGAGGCGGGTCGCCTGGCCAGCAGGCCTTGGGACCAGCCACTTGGGTCTCCAGGGACCCCTGGCTGCCTGGGACGCAAAGCCCGCAGCCAGGCCCTGCCAGCTTCCCGTCTTGAGAGGCAGCTGTGTTAGCCCAGCAGCCAGCCGCTGTCACAGTCAGGGTGGCCCCTCTGAACTCGGGTGGCTTGTCTCCCACGGCCCCCGAGTGTAGCCTTTGGATATCATTTTTTGCCCCCCCCCGCAGGGAAAGTCCCCCATTCCCGCCTCCAAGGCACAGAGGGGCTAACGGGCAGCCGTGTCCACCGCCACTGGGCCAGATCAGATTCCTCCAAAATACAGTGTGTGACTGACACCCTCACTCAGGCCTTTGGGGGATGGGGAGGGCTCATGGGGTCCCTGGGAGCTGACCTCTCAGCCTGGTACCCAGGCCGCGGCCCACCCCATCCTGCGGCTTCCTCCTCCCTCAGCTTCCCAAGGGTGACATGTGTCCCCCTCACACATGAAATGTGTCCCCTCACACAGGAAACGTGTCCCTTCGCTAAGGAGGGAGGAAATGCAGGTTCACGGAGAATTACACATGCAGCAACCCAAAGAGTGACCAAGCTGACCCCCTATCCCCCCCCCCGCCCCCAACGCACACAGGACGACTTGCTTTTGCTGCATGTGTTTCCTGGACACAAACTGTGGCGGAAGGTGACCTCACTAATCTCGGCCATGACCAAGCTTCATGGATACTCCGTTATAAGACACTCCCCCCCCCCCCACCCCACCCCTGTCTCCTTAGAAGATGGCCTTCCTGACTATGGGTGGGAGGCTCCAGTACCCTCAGCAAGGAGGTTCCAGAGCCCCCGGGGGGGAGAGCGGCTGGCCCACCAGGCATCCTGGGGTCCAGGTTCCGGAGGGTGGCCAGTCAACAGGCCCGAGTGCCAGAGTGGGGGGTGCGGGTGAAGACTCTGGATCAAGGACACGTGGGGCTGAGCCAGGAGCCCAGAGCCTCTGCTCGGCTCACAGACAGCCCCGAGCTGCCCGGCTGGTGGGGCCAGCCTGCCTTTCCAGGGTGAGTGCCAGCCCCTGGCACTCACCGACCTCTCCCTGGAAATGTGTACATGCCAACGCCAGCCCTGAGCACATTCCTCTCCGAGAACATACTGAGAACTCACGGACCAGGCTGTTTATAACCCGAGCGCAGCGCGGAGCCAAGCCCGAGACTGGTCTCAGATGCTTCACATTTGCACATCCATCCAGCGGGGCTTCCTTGGTAAAGAGCTGGCACCTCCGCCCGAGGGGGCTGGGCGGGGACCGGGGAGGAACGCACGTGACGGTCGTTAGAAAACAGCCCTCTTTGCACAAGCGCAGCTCTCGGGTCACCTGCGAGTGGGGACTCTGACCACACAGAGGGTGCAAGACCCACGTGAGACTTGGGGGTGGGGGCCCAAGTCTGCGTCCTGAGGGGTCCCTGGGACCGTGGTGAATGCTCCGCTGTGGAACCTGCATCAGCAGCACTTCCGTGTGGTGCCCCTCCCTGCATCCCCCTGCTCCACGCACAGCTCGGAAGACACCTGCCTAGCATCCACGAGGGCCGGGCCGTGCTCTGGGGCCAGACCTCAGCAGTGTCACAGACAGGAGCCCGTGGCAGCTTCATGAGGTCTCGGGGGTCCTGTGCACGCTGCGTGCAAGTGGTGTGCGGCTGACTTGGCTACAGCCCTATTCGCTTCTGTCGACACCAGTCGAGCCCTCCTCCTGGGTGACAGGGCCCACAGGCCTGTCCTCAGGCAGAGGTGGGTGGGGAGCTTATAGGACATGTGGTAAAATTCACAAAGAGAACTCCTGGGTCCTTGGCTACCTGTTCCCCCGATGGAACGTCCAGCCGGCCCGATGGTGCTGAACCCCCACCAGCCTCGGCCCAGAGCTCCACGTCTCCATTTCTCTTTGTCCCCCCAAGAACCCCAGGGGCAGTCCGGCAGCGGCGTCCCCCTGTCCACAGCCAGCCCCCTGCTCTGCTCTCCAAGGCCCCGTGGCCTCCGGAGCCAGAACCGGAGAAGAAAACATCTATGATATCAGAGACAATCCTTTGCATCCCCTCACTCCTCCAGACCACCTTCCCCTCATTTCCCAAGTCCCTGACCAGACTCTCCCCAGTCCCCACACGTCGAGGGAGCCCAACCCCGACTGCTTGTGGGCTCACTGCTCCGGGGACAGCTGCTGAGACCCTGGACGACTGCCCGGCCACTTCCTGCTTCACCTAGGAATGGGTTTTCCCCTCCATTGGCATTCATATTTCTCAAAGCGGAACACCTGTTCCCAGACCTCGGGGAAGGTTTTAGTCGCTGCCACCGTGCGCTTTGTGAAGTCATGGCCCTGGGCAGCAGAGGAGGGGACTCCCCCAGCCACCTGTAGCCTGAAACAGAGGGCACTGAGGGCAGCCCTGAGTGCCCACATGGATGTCTTGATGTGGGGCAGGACAGACACTGACGACGAGGGTGGATTGGGGAGGCTGGGAGAGGAAACATCTCCTCTGTGTGTGAGAGACCAGCCTGAAAGAGATCCATCTTGCCCAGGTGAGCCTGGGAGCCCCAGGAGACAAATGATGTCCCCCTGCCAGGCCATCGGTCCAGCCAGCTGTCCAGTGATGCCACCCACTGCCACCGACAACAGCGTCCAAATCCAAGTACAAGAACAGGTTGTGCCGTGGGGAGCATTCCTCGTGGAAAGGCGAACGGGAAAGGTGGATGTCACCCCATGTCTGTGCCGTGCCCTCGAGGGTGGCAAGCATATGTGTGGGTGCACGCTTGCACAGCCCTTGCACACCCGTGTGCATGCAGACACCTAAACAAACACGGACACGCCCGGCTCCTGCCACGCGGCTGCTCCCTGGACTCATGCCGACGGTGGGAGAACGTGTCCTGTGGTGCGTGTGCTCGTCTTGATGAATTAGCAGAGGAATCGCGATCGTTTTGGTTTTCTTATTTATACCATCTTGTCCCCACCCCCCACCTCCGACTGTCTCACAAGGAACATATATCCTTAACACGACTGGAAGACAAATCAGTATTTCTTCTAAGACACTCGGGATTCCACGAAGTTCTGACCGAACGGGGCTCACGCTCTCCTGGTGATGAGATGGAGGGAGACAGCACCTGCCGTGAAGGGTGCACACGTCTTCTGGGTGACAGTGCTCAGGGGACATGCCGGGCACAGGCTGGTTTCCCTGTCGCCTCCTCATACCCAACCTTGAGCTCTAGGCTGTGCTTGAACCTCTGGGGCTGGGGACAGGGGGGTTCCCTCCATGGCTGCCCAGGTAGGGGGCATGGGGCAGGGGGCAGAAGCCCCCTTTGTCCTGTCCTTCCTCCTGTCCCTGCTTCCCTCCCTCTGCAGGCCTTTCACTCTGTGTCCCCAGCCCTCTTGCAGGACCGTCCAGTCTAAGCACATGGTCCTTGGCAGCTGCCCCCTCCCTCACCCTGGTTCCCTCCCTCTGGAGGCAGGGACGGGGAAGAGTGGGGAGCCTCTGTCCCCGAAGTTTCTACTGGTGTCTTTTCCCTCCAACAAGTCTGAGAGAGAGAGCCCTGAACAAAAGGGGGCTCTGACCAGGGTGGCTCAGGAGGAAGCCAGCCCTGCAGCTGGGGGTGTGGGTCAGGGGGTGCCCGGCCCCAACCTGCCCAGCTCAGGACCTGAGTGCTTTGACTTTCTTTGTCCCTTGTCAAAGATCTGACAAGACCACCTTCCCGCTGTGTCTCGTGCATGGTCTCGGGCTTTGCCCGTCAGACACAGGCCAGCAGGAGACACTTGCCTCCCTCTGCCGAGATGCCCATGGTCCTTCCTAGCTGATGGGCAGGGCTGTGGTGGTGGTGGGGGCTCTGATGACCATTCTGCCCTTTGGTAAGGGGAGGCCCCATGGGCACCCCCAAGCCTCAGGGGCCCCAAGCTGCTCTGGTGGTCATGGAGGCAACTTCCATACCCCTTTTATCTGCAAAGGCAGCTCAGGGAGAATGCAGGTGGGCTGGCCCCTGGGGCCTGCAGGGCAGTGAGAGGCTCACGATGACAGACAGAAAGCACACTGCATCCCGCATCCTGAAGGACGGACGTGCAGACTGCTTCTTTCCGAGAGAGGTTGCAGCTCCAGCTGCCAGGGCAGGAATTACGGGGGGGATTGACGGGGTGATGGTGGGCATTGAATAATTACTACCCACGGACAGATGTTGGGGAGCCTGGCCATCACGGGAAGGGACCTACAGGGTGGTGTGTGCTGTGAGCTTAGCCGTGCCCTCCTGTCTCTGTTTTCAGACCACGTTTTCTGAATCTAGACCCATCTCTCAAAATTTGCTTTCAATTTGTCAACACAATTGGGAAAGCTCTCAGGCAGTCAGTTTTCTACAGGTCACTGGGGATGAGGACCTCACGGGCGGGCCTTGCATGCAGATGCCCCTGGCCACGTCCCCCACAAGCTCCGTAGCCTGGTGGCCCGTCAGCCACCTCTAGGTGTCCTGGCTCACTGTGGGTGCCGGGGGTGACCCCGAGGTTTGAGGCTGGTGTTTCACGTCCAGCATGGGGCTCTCTTGGGCACGTGGTATTAGCTGACCCACATGTACCATATGCGTATGTAGCAAGGGGTTTCCAAACCAGCTCTACCTGGGCTGCTGTGGCCAGTGACAAGCTTCTGTCAGAAACGTTTCCTGGGCCTGTCCCCCGCACGTCAGGCCAAGGTGGTCACAACTGGGGCAGTTGTTTATTTTGTCCCCCATTTGTCCTCCCCACAGCATCAGGCTTAGGATGCTGGTTCAAGGGGGCAGGACTAGGCCAATCCTGGGGAGGGACATCGTTGGGAGGCATTGGGAGGCAAGGAGACTCCAGGAGACCTCGGGGGTTTGCTCTACCACCGGCAGGGAGAACTGAGAATCAGGTCGAAACCAGGAGGATGCAGAGGCTAGCCATGCGGGGGTCAGAGGGCATCTGGATAGGGTAAAGGAAGGTCCCCAAACCTTTCTTCTGGTTGCTGCAGTAACCGCCCATGTAAAGCCTCTAGCAGCATAGGACTCCTGACCTTGGGACAGTGTGCATGTGGGTCCCCCAAGGGGACCCACTGGAGATGCTGTGGGAATTGGAAAGCAGGCAGGACAGAGTGATATGGGGTGTGTCTACTCGCAGCAACATGTTGGATGCCTGCTGGTTAGTAACTGGTGCCCCTGGCTGGACAGGCCCAGCCAGACCCTCCTCCTTGCTGTGTGTGTGTGTGTGTGTGTGTGTGTGTGTATGTGCCTGTGTGATGCCCATGTGTGTGTGTGGGGGGTGTGTACAACAAACCAAGACTTATGCCCTGCTCTGGGCGCCCTGTGGATTCATTTGGGGTCAATGCCCCATGGCTCTCAAACCCCAGTGTTTGAGAGTCTGCGCCAGCACTGTCCCTGGGTCCCATCCTTAGGGGCATCCGCAGATTCCTCTCATAAACCCCAAGGAACAAGGCAGGGTGTTCGCAGGGAACTTCCTTTGTTTCTGCAGGTGCTGGGAAGCCACATGTTGGGGAGACACCTCAGGAAGTGTGCCCCTTGGGGGACCCAGGCAGCCGCACTCCCTGTGGTCCAAACAGCCTAACCGGCCACCGCAACTGTCGGTCTGCAAGCTGCCTTCCGAGGTAGGCAAGGTGGACATTGGTGCTTAGTGACATCCACAGGTGGCACCTGGCCCAGGGGACCTGGCCAGAGGCTGGAGCCACACCCCTACCTCTTGCAGGGTCTGATGGCCACAGATGCTGTCATGTGCCCCCCGCCCCCCGGCCGCGGGCTGGCCCCTCCCTAAGCTTCTCCTGGGCCTGGTTCCTGTCTGTCTGCTGGTCATCGCACAGTGACAACAGGCGGCAGGTGACGGATGGCTAGTGTCGAGTCCTGTCCTGCCAACTGGGTCCCGGGGGAGACGCGAGAGGCTCTGCAAATGGCTTTATTACAAACTTGTGGCCGCAGTGACTATCAATCACACTGATCGGGGCTGGCAAACACGGGGTGAGATGAGAGGCAGATGCTGGCCTCAGAGGTCGGGGGTCAGCGGCAGGGTGGGACGAGGGAGACCTGGGAGAGCATGGCGTGCTAACTGCTGAACTTGACCGCAGTCCCGGCCCGCAACGTGCACGCGGCCCTCCATCACCAGGCTGGCCTCGGAGGCTCTGTAAGGGGGCACAGGGGGCCGGCTCCCTCCAGGGAGGGGGCGGGGGGGGGGGCGACGAGACTGGGGTTCCTCTTGGCAATGGCTTTGATTTCAGACCTAGAGCAGGCACGGAGACAGGGCTGACCCACCGAGGAGGCTCTGCTGCTTCCCGGGGACCGAGCCCCGAACTTCCTGCAGGCAGGGGCTGGACGCGGCCTCCTGCTCTTGCTGTCCAGGGCAGGATGAATCAGACCTTTCTTGGGGAGGTGCCTCCTGCACAAGGACGTTTAGTCAGACATAATTGCAAGGAAAAATAAACCTGGCTTAACAGAAAACAGCTTTCCCGTTGTTTCTTTCCCCCCGTGAAGCCTTTCCAAGTCCAGGTTTTGGCAAATCCCGGCCACGGGTAATTGTCAACACGGCACAGTGTCCAGAGACCGAAGCCAGCAGGGCGGAAATGGCACCGCAGCCTGAGAGGGACCCGGACACGGCCCGCGGGCATGCGTGCGCTCGCATGTGTGCGCAAGACGCCCTTTGCGGGCGCCGCCCGACCACGGGCCAAGGGAACTTTGTCTTGGCTGCGGTGCCGACGCCTCAAGCGCACATCACGGGCTCTGATCCCCGGGCAGGCACGGAGGATGGCCGGCCTCGCTGGGAGCGGCCAGAGCGGTGACTCCGGCTGCGCAGG
This sequence comes from Saccopteryx bilineata, assembly GCF_036850765.1. NCBI lineage: Eukaryota > Metazoa > Chordata > Mammalia > Chiroptera > Emballonuridae > Saccopteryx > Saccopteryx bilineata. The sequence continues at coordinate 291,500,230 of NC_089492.1, forward strand.
GCTTTCCCAGGTGGGGGCAACACCCTCCCGCCCTAGCTCTGGCCTCCTACGTCTCCTGTCACCCAGAGTGCCAGAGGGAGCCCTGGCGATGTCCTTCCCCAAGGGGACCCCCTGGAGCTGCTGTGGGAATCGGAAAGCAGGCAGGACAGAGTGATATGGGGCGTGCCTACTTGCAGCGACATGTTGGATGGCCTGCTGCTTAGTAACTGGTGCGCCTGGCTGGACAGACCCAGCCAGACCCTCCTCCTTGCTCTGTTTTCTTTGGGAGGGTGTCCTGCCAAAGGGATGTGGGGCGAGTGGAGGGCCAGCAACAGGCGGCGGTGAGGAGGGGCGCGGGCGAGCCGGCGGGACGAAGGCCCTCCACGTGTCCATCGCCGGCGTCCTGCTATTCGTTTCTAGAGATGTGTGACAGGGTCCGTCAAGCCCGTGGCTGACAGGCGGTTGTTCCTCACTCGGCTGGGCTCTGGGGAACACAGGGCTCATTTGCCAGGCAAAATTAATGAGAGAAGAAAGACATAAACGAGATAGTAATTTATGACTTCCGCCAGGCCCAGCCTGCCAGTTCCCCACACAGCGTGGCGCACTTCCTTTGCCACCAAGCTCCGCCTGACGAGGAGGAAACCAGGGGGCGGCCCCAGCGGCCTGGTCCGGCCCAGCACCTGGAGGCCGGGTCCCGCTCTGCTGTCTGCACACACAGGGCGCTCGAGGTCTCCCGTGTTCCGAACACCCATCTCCAGATCTCACATCCAAAGGAGCCCTCGGACAGCGCGTGCCCCCCCCCCCGCGGCCTGTGTCCCAAGGGCCCGGAAACCCCCCTGACCCCCGACCCCCTGACCTGCCTGTCCTCGCCACCTTGCATTCTCTGCCACCGACCGCACCCCCCCTCCTCAAAATACAAAGGAGAAGAATGTAATGGAAACAGCCAGCCATCCGGCAGCAAAATAAACCTTCCCTAATGGCTACCAAACTTGCTGAGTGTCAGCACTGGTCCCTTTGTGCGGAGACTCTGTAATAATCACGCAGCTCGGAGACAAGGCCTCTCTCCGGCGGGATCGACGTGACGGGGCCTGGAAGGCAGGTGTTACTGTAATTAGCTATTGTTTGACTATCAAAAGTCAAGGCTGATTAAAGCCACTAAGCACAAGTGCGCGATTTTATTTCAAAGAATATTATGAACTGCACGCTGGGCCCTTTCAGACGGGGCCTTCCTCGCGCAGCCGGCGAAGAGCCCACGCCAGCAGTAATCAAACGCAAAATCTGCATAAACCTCCGGGGTTTAATTCAAGCAGAGACCTTTCATTAGAAATATGTTACTTTTATGAAATCCGGTCCACCGGCGAGGGGAGAAAAATGTGACTTCTTAAGAAAAGTGAATGGCACCTCTTTAGTGATTAACCCGAGATTAATGGAGGGCCCCACTGCTTGGCCTAAGTCCGTTTTATTGCGAACTCATTTAGGTACCGTTTCAGATGGGGCCGATGAAGGTCACCTGCCAGGACGCCGGGTCTTGGCAAGCGAGGCTAGCCATTATGGTCAAACCCCAAACACACTTTTTTATTAAAGAAGCTTTGCAAAGTGTCTGGTGTTAGCCTCTCTTTTTTTCTTTTCCCTCCCCTTCCTTTTTAGGAAGTTTCTATGTAAACGTACTCAATTACTTAGAAATGTGGGCCCTTACTCACTCATCAGAGGTTGATGTTAGTGTTTCTACATGCAGGGGTTCCTTTGTGACTTCCACACGCCCAGTCCCTCCTGGTGAGGGGCTGTGCTCGGGACCCACACTGCACACCTGCAAGACGGCACACCCACGCATATCTGCAGCTGTCACACGGGCACACACACGCGCCTGCCCAGCCATGCTCACGTGTGCATGCACCCCCCACACGTGCACATATGCACATGTACACGCACCACATATGCACACACTTATACCTGCATAAATGGGTCACACAGCCACATGCAAGTCTGCCTGGCCACATTCATGCATGCATGCACCAAGTGCACACATGCACATGTGAACATATGCACACACATGCATGTGTGCGTGTATGCACACACACTCACACACACATGTGACCAGACGGCATCAAGAACAGAATCACAGTAGATGTGGAGGGGACACCTCTCACTACTTCTCCCCTAAAGTCCCCTCCTATAAGCAGAGGACCCACTGTCCCCTTCACTGGCACTTGTCACCAGGCCACCGCCCCAGAGACACGCGAGGAGGAGCTGTTCTTCACACTGGGGGTGAGTCAAAGGCCAGGGATGGGGCTGTCGCCCTGCCCACTGTGTTCCAGCCCCGGGTTGCTGACCCTCTCTCCCATGTTCAGGTAGTGCCAGCCTGGCGCCTCCCAGAGATCTGGGCATCCCAGTGGGAGCTTTAAATCCACCTCAACTAATGCAAAACCAGGGACATGCAGCCAAGTTAGCATGATTCCCAAACCCACACCTGTGTCCCAAGGTGAAACGTGACTATCCATGGGCCGCAGGGAGCTGAGGCCCGGGAGGCAGTGTCCTGAGCACGTACCGCGAGCCAGCACCCTGCCCCCCCAGGGGCCAGACCCAGCGTGGATGGAGCAGGGGCTGTGTGACCCAGCCTGTGCACCATGCCCTCTGTGTCCTGTGGACTAACTCAGAGACCGCCTCACCCGACAGAGCGACTGCCTCCACAACAGAGGCCACAGTGCATCTGCTCAGACCTGCCCCCAACTCCCACCCAGACCCTGCAGAGGCTGCAGACGCAGGTGCCAAGAGGGTCCCGACCTGTGGCAGCTCAGCCCTCACAGATTTCACCCTGGAATGAAACTGTGAACCAGGTCCCCCGGGTGTGAGCCCTTTCTGGGCACCGGCCATCTCTGGAAGTTTCTGGAAACTGAAGTCTTCTTGCAGCCCCCCGGGCCCTGTGTCCCAACCTGAGCAGCCCCTGGGCAGCCAGCTAACCCTGAAAGAGGGCTGGAATGGTGTTTCCTGTGTAGGACCTGGCAGATGGCTGCATTCAGGACCGTGGGTGGGGGCGAGCCTACACGTGCAGGGCTCTGGACACGGGATGGCAGTTCTGATATCTGTCCAGCAGGTTGGGGTCTGGTGCACCCTGGGCCAGCAGTGGGCCCTTAGTAACCACGCCTTTTGCAGGTTGCTCTCCAAAGGGTTGCCGTTATGTCTGTACTGTTGGATTTGGCCGGAAGTGGCGGGAGAGTGAATTCTTCATCCCAAACTCTCCTGATTGGCTGTCTTTGTGGGGGGAGATCACTGGGCACTCTGCCAGGAACACAAGGGTCCTCCCTGAACGACCAAGCAGCCACCAGGGGGTCTCCTTTTGAGAGATGGCAGGGGCCTGACCGAGGGTCTGCAGAGACTTGAGGAGGTGCAAGCCCATGCGGGGCGCTGTGGGCGGGGTCTCTGGGATCAGGTGGGCGGGGCCTCTGGGATAGGGTGGGCAGGGTTTCCGAGATCAGGTGGACGACTGCAGCTCCATGCCCCCCCCCCCCCCGTACGTGGCACAAGAGGATGGGACTTTCAATTCTGACTTCTGGACTTCCAGATGGGCCCGGTGCCCTTGCTGCACGTGGTCCTCCAAAATGAGCCCTGCTTCCTCCAGCTTTGCCTTTCCCTGTGGCTGGGTGGGCAGGACGGGCACCAGTGTCTCCTTTGCCTCCCCCAGGCCTGTCCACCCGGACCCTCTAACCGCTCTGCCTCTCTGCTCAGAGGGTCTCACAACTCTGGAGATGCCCAGCGGCCATCACCAGCTGCCCTGTTCCCGCGAGGCTCCATCCTACTTTGTGTGTCTTCTGTTCCTGTCTGGGACACGAAACACACCTGAGACGCCCTCCCTCGTCTCCGGGACCCCCCATCTGGCCGAGCCTCGCTGAGTCCGGCTGTGACCGGCAGTGGGAAAAGCATGCTGGTGGGTGGGAGTTAGTGGCAGGGCCGCCCTTACCATGGGGCCTGAAGAATCACGTCCCTGACCTTCACGGGGTAGGTCCCCAGCCTCAGGAGCTTGGGCCCCTGGAGGAGGTTACAGATTGGTTTGGTTTTCACTGTCTCCCCAGTGGAAGAGGCAATACCCCCCTACACACTCACACACCCAGACAACCCCAGAGTAAAACCCGAGTTGCAGACAGAGCAGCGGGACCCGATGGGTTGGAGGATGAAAGTCAGCCCCTAGCTCTCCTCTCGGCCCCACGAAGGGGAGGCGGCGTCCTGGGGCCAGGTCATCGCTGACGACCCTGCACCTCCCGCAGTCCAGAAATGTTAACATGTTCTAGCAGCCCCCCTGGCCTCTTGGGCTGGGGTGGGCAGTGGGAAGGCCCCTCCAGTGTCCCATGTCCTCTCTCCACCCCGTCTGTTGTCATTAGGAAGGTGGCGACCACCGTAAAGGCCATGGCCTCTGCTGAGGACTGTGGCTGTTTCTCTTCATGAAGTCGACTTGGAAATGAAGGGGCAGCTTTGGCTGACCTGCCCCGGGGTCAGCGGATCGGCTGGCCAGCGCACGGCTGTCCCCCCGGGCGCCGCGGGTCCCTAGCAGGCTCCTTCACCTCCGCGGCCTGCCCTGCACAGCCTGGCGTCCTGTCCTGACACCCCGGCTAAGAGTTTCTCTTTTAAATGCACGTGTTAATTATCTTGCCACTGCGGCAATTTCCCCCCGTGGTCCATTAATTAAGGGGTCACAATCCGAGAGCATGTTTACCCAATAAGCTTTCTTTTTTAATTATCCTAATTGCTTGGAGACTGACAAAGACTCTACTCTTCTCCTTCCCCCGGCGGATTAGCTGGTGACAAACGCACTTGCCCGCACGTGTGCTCGCCGAGTGGCTGGGCGGCGTCCGCAGTGGGCGCATGGCCCTCCCTGGGGTCTGGTGGGTGCTCATGGGTGGCTGGACAGAGCCCGGGGACGGCCAGGAACACGGACACGGAGCAGTGGGGCTGCTCACCACATGCTCACACGTTTGTGTCAATGGGATCCTCGGCGGCCCACGGTCTGAGGACCTGGGGCCCAGGCTGGCAGGGGTGCTGGAGCCCCAAGGTTGGGGCCGAGGCAGCTCGTTTTCAAGAACATGGCCTGTGAAGTGCAGGCAAACCCGGCCCTGGTCTAAGCAGAACCAAAAACGGTTGATAGGTCAAACTTGGCCAGGCCTGGCCTCTGTACTGACCGCAATCTATAGAAGGAGGCGCTCAGGTCACCCGGGAAGTCCCTGGGGGCTGACCCTCAAGCCACTCTGTGAAGCCCATTCTTGTTCCCAAGCCAGTCCGAGTCGGAGAAACACTCAAGACTGTAAAATGGGGCAGTCACTGCGAAGACCAGTCTGGCACGTCCCCGAATGGTCAAACCTAGAGTCCTCTGAGGCCCCAGCACGTCTCCTCCCAGGCACACGCCCACGACGCAAACAGACGTGTGAACACGGGGTGCAAACAGACACGTGAACACGAGGTACAAACAGACATGTGAACACGGGATGCAAACAGACACGTGAACACGGGATGCAAACAGACATGTGAACACGGGATGCAAACAGACACGTGAACACGGGATGCAAACAGACATGTGAACACGGGATGCAAACAGACACGTGAACACGGGGTGCAAACAGACACGTGAACACGGGGTACAAACAGACATGTGAACACGGGATGCAAACAGACACGTGAACACGGGATGCAAACAGACACGTGAACACGGGATGCAAACAGACATGTGAACATGGGATGCAAACAGACACGTGAACACGGGATGCAAACAGACACGTGAACACCCAGCGCAGCTCTCAGCACTACAGCAGACGGCGGGGGCCGCTCCGGTGGTGTCCACCAGCAGGAGGGCGGGTGAACAAACGGGGCGGGTCCACGCCGGGACATCACTCGGCTCTCAGCACGAGGTGAGAACTTTCAGATACAGAAGGCCACGGGCTGTGGCTCCATTTACATGGAAACGCCCAGAGCAGCCACACCCACGGAGAGAGGCAGAAAATGGATGAGTGCCTGTCACGGGGCGGGGGTGTGTGACCACTGGCGGGCACAGGGTCTCCATGGGGCTAAGAAAAGCGTACTGGGACCACCACCTCCCGAATACATGGGATGCTGCTGAACTTTTCCCTTCAAAGTCGCTCATTTGTGTGTTTCTGTGGCTGTCGCCTCACTGGAAAAGAAAAAGGAGGGTGTGGAGATGGACCCAGAACACAGCCCCGCGGAGCCCGTGGCTGGCATGAGCGGCAACGTGGTCACTCGCTGCGTCTGTCCCTGTCCGTCCTGCATGTGCGGGCTCTGCTCTGGCCGGCTTCGCGGGGCTCCTGGGGGGTGGCGGGGGGTGGTGGTAGGGGTGGTGGGGATTAATTCACGTCTGCTGAGTCAGCAGCAGTGATGCTGGGAAGAGCAGGTCCAGCCACGTTGTTCCGTGGGGGATTAGGGGTGCCGGCGGTCCGCGGCCACCCCGCTGGCTCCCCGGGCGGCCGGCGGGGCTGGGCAGGCCCGCCTGCTCCGTGCAAGTTTAAGTCTCTTTAATAAAGATTAAGATGTCAGAGGGCCAGCGTTGCACAAAATCCCACTTTTATTAACTTCTCATTACCAGCTGAGGGCGAGGCCTGTTGCCGAGCTTCCGAAAAGCAGACCAGTGAAAAAAATGGTTATTAAATATGCATCTATGACGACGGGGCTCGCGCCGGTCTCGCTGACTCAGCGAACGGGCCGCAGCTGCCCCGGCTGGACACAAGACAATGGGGGGGGACCTAATGAAAAGAGTGACCATGAGGGCTGCCCCGGGCTTGGGAGTCACAGGGAGGCAGGGCCCCAGGCCCACCCGGAAATGGGTCCTGAGGACCTCAGTGGGCATTGACCGTGACTTCAACCCCCCGGGTTTGCTGTAATCTCCCTGTTCGCTGCCCAGGGCTCCCAGGACACACCCTGCTGTCCACTTCTCAGGCAACCCACAGAGTGGCCGCTGTGGCTGTAAGTTCACGGCTCCACCCCAGAGCAGGAAAGGCCACTCTTGTCAGTTTCATTCCTTCTCCAAGGCCACCCCCTTCAGCCCTTCTCTCTTTCCCTGGAGTCTCAGGGAGGTCCCCTGAGTCCTAGGTCACGACTCAGGCACAGGGGGACCAGGCAGGGGCAGCTCACCTGCCCCCACAAACTATCCTCCCCTCTGCCCCTGAGCAAGTCCTACACCAGGTCAGACCCCACACTTCTCCTGCCACGGCGTCACCCTCCCAGGGCCACCTGCCCGTGTGCCAGCAGTACCCTGCCCGTGTGCCAGTCAGACCCCTTCCTCCTAGCTTCTGTCCAGCTGCCGCTTGTGCCTATGTTCCGCGCCTGTGTCCCCAGACCCTGTGGAGCTCTGCCCCAGCCCATGGGAGAGGCCTTCATCCTGGCCGGTGGCCACAGGGTCCCCAGTCCATCCTGTAATCTCTCTCTGTCACCCTGAGCAGCACCCACAGTCAGCGTTCTCCTGCCTCTCTCTCCGCTGGCTGCAGATGCCAGACCAGCTCGGGCTTCTTCCTACTGGCCCTTCTGGGTTTGCATCCCAGATTTCCCCTGCCCATTGGTCCACATCTACCGCCCCCCGATGCCCTCTGGGACATCCAAGGAGCATCTGAAATTTAAGGCTGACCAGGCCAGCGTGTCCACTTCTGCCAGCGTCCACGCCCGCTCCTCACCCCTCCCCTCCCCAGGCTTTCCCACAGCAAACGGCAAATGGTAAACGGTGCTAGTGCCCCTGATCATCCAGGCAGCTGTCCTGGGCCCCTTTGTCACTGTCCACACACAGATGCAGCTCCCTCCGACATATCCCAGGCACGTCCATTTTCACCATCTCCCTGGTCCCCACCCTGCCCCGGGCACCTGCACCCATCCCCTGGCAGTCTGTGACTCCAGGACCTCCACCCTGACAGCACCCCCCCCAGCTACCTCTCTCCGTACCCTTTGGGGCCCTCCAGCTGCTGCTGGTCGCTCTGCCTGGATGCACTGAGCTCCGCCATCGCAGGCCTCCCTTCCCCTCGGTCTCAGGGAACTTCCTCCAATACCCCCTAAGGGCCTGTCACACCGTCCCCATGTCCTGCACGTCTGGTCCCTTATCACCGCTCACATATTTATTGCTTTGCATTGGCATTTGACGTGCCTCTTCAATGGCATCACGGGTTGAAAGTCTGTGTCCCCCAAATCTAAATGCTAGAACCCAAGCCCTGATGTGATGGAATTGGGGACAGGGGTCTCTGGGATGTGACTATGCCATGAGGGTGGGGCCTTCACAATGGAATTAGTGTCCTTAGAAGGGGAGACGCAAGAGCTTGCCTCTCCCTCTCCACCCTGTGAGGGCCGGCGGGGATGGGGTAGGGAGAGGGGGATGGCCGTCTGTAAGCCCAGAGGCCACACCAGACGTGGATTCTGCTGGACCCTTGCGACTCCCAGCCTCCAGATCGGGAGAGACAAACGCCTGGTGTTTTTGATGAAACGTCCTGAGCAGACTGAGACCGACCAGAGGGGACAGGGGTCCAGGGGAAGGGACTGACAGCTCATGGCTGCAGGCTCAGAGCCCAGTGCGGGCCGGCAGGTAGTATGTGCTCAACAAACAAGTGCAAAGGGGCTGCCAGGGGGTGGTGAGGACAGTGGGCAGCGTGTCATTTCAGCTGTTTGGAGCCTTAGGCAAAGTCTGTCACCTCCCTGTGCCCTACAACACAGGTCCTCAAAGGGGGATCAGACTCTTCTTGGGGGAAGTGGGGTCACAATGAGAGCTGGAAGCCATGTGCTGGGGACAGTGTCTGGACAGGGGACAGCTCTGTCTATGAGATCTGTCCACGGAACAAGAAATGAATGAATGGTGCCGTGCTGCCAGCCTCTGCCATCTGACCCGTGGTGGCTGACCCCCGGCTGCCAGGTGCTAACAGAATAATGCTGGGACTTCCCGGAGACAAAGGGAGCCCTGGGTCTCCCAAGTTGGGCAGAGCACGGCTATGGAGCAGACCTGTCGGGGTGCATAGCGTCACTGTTGCTAAGATCACAGAGCGGATGACTGGGCTCATCCCCTGGCTCTCTCTCTCTCTCTCTCTCTCACACACACACAGCTGTGTGACACTAGACAGTTACTGAACCTTACTTCTCCACCTGTAGGATGGGCACTATTCTAGGGTGTTGGCCCCAGGGTCACAGCCAGCCATTTAGTAAGTGAGCGTGTAAGCGCTCAAAAAATACCAGCCACACACCTGGAGTGGTCAGTGCTCAGTTTTCCCCCTGACTACCCTGCTCTGGGGCCTCTGATTCAGCTTCAGGGCTGTGGGGAGGTGGTGGCTTGAGAAGGAAAGGAGACAGAAGGGTCAGTGGCACTGTCCCTTCCCATCCTGACGCCTCGTGGCCCAGAACGGCAGCTAGACAGGCTCCCTTTGACAAGGGGCCAAGCAGGCTGCAGCTCAGAGCCACCGTCGCCTGAGCAAACCTGCCCCACAGGGGACAGCTCGGAGCTGAGGCCAGGGTGGACATTGAGACAGGCTGCAACGGACGAAGGTGCTGGCTTTCCCGACTCTGCCCCGGCGGGGCGGCAGGCAGGTCACATTCTCACAGACCAGAGAGTCCTCTACATCGCTGAAAAGGGGCCGACTTGTCACCTGGGAGTCTGGCTCTGGGGGAATTGGGGCAGGCCTGGTGGGGTGCAGAGCGTGGGTGGGCGGGCGGGTGGCCATCGTGTGTACCTGCCCCCACCCAGCCCCCAGCGCTCAATAGCCCTCGCCCCAGCCCTGTTTACCCGATGGGAAGATCGGCCTCTCCCTGCTGTGTAAACACATTTTCCAAAGGCCCTGGCGTTCTCACCCGCTCCGGCGCTCCAAACGCACACTGTGAACTGGCGGGCTTATCGGAAGGGCCGTCTGGCAGTTAAAAGATGTTTCCACGCATTGTGGGGCTACATGGAAACCAAGTCATGTCAGCTCCAAGGACAAAGGAACTCAAGTGTTTGAAATGCAAAAATATGTTGACCTGACTACATCATTTTTCAAAGGAAGAAAAGTAGTTCGCGGCTCACAATTCACTTGCTATCTCGCAGGAAGTCCTGTATTTCTTATGAACTCCCCAAGGTCTGCTTCTCCGTGTGAGAGGTCACCTCGAAGGGCCAGTGCGTGGGGACATTTATGAGCTTTTTTTGCGTCTCTTCCTGGTTTTTCTTTCCTGTTGGTGCCGCCTCATGCGTGTGAGGTGCTTGCCCCCATGTCGCGCTGGGCCTTCTCTGCAGGTCCTTCCAGGCCAGGGACCGAAGTGGGCACAGACTATCTGCTCTGTGTGGCTAAGTCAGAAATCAAGGTTCTGAGGGGTTAGCTGACATACCCCAGGTCATACCAGTTGAGGGTAGGGCCAGAACTGGGGCTCCTTTGGTCTAATCCTCCTCTGGCTATCTTCTCACATGTAATGATGGTGTCTGGATGGCACCTCAGGGCTTATCACCATCATCACGGTCAACATTGGCACCATCATCAACATCATCAACACCTCCACAATCACCATCATCATCACCATCACCATCACTACCATCATCACCATCACTACTATCATCACCATCACCTTCACCACCATCACCACCATCACCATCACAATCACCATCACTACCATTATCACCATCACCATCACTACATCATCACCATCATCACCATCATCATCACCATCATCACCATCACCACCACCATCATCACCATGATCATCACCACTATCACTATCATCATCACCACCATCATCATCACCATCATCACTATCACCTTGGCCTCACTCTGAGCCCTAATTATGAGCCACGTGCTATATTCTAAGTGTGCTTTACTCATTGTGACTCATGTAAGCAGTAACCACAACTTTGAGGCAGGAGCTATGATCAGGTCCATTTTACAGCTGAGTTAGTGGAGATGCCAGAGGTTAAAGAAATCGTCAGACAGAGTTTCTGGCCTTCTCAGAAGTTCCTTCCTCAGAGCCCACAGAAAGTGCTGTTGACAGGCATTCATGGAGACTGTGGGAGCCGCTCCGAGGAGGCCCAGCAACCTATGAGGTCCGAGCTGAGGGAGCCCCCGAACGCCTCTGAGGCGTGTGTGTGGGACCTGGGCCTCCGGAGCATAGGAGTTACAATGGCACAGAAGGTGCTCCCGTGGGTGAGATACGCAGTCACGGCAGTTTGTCCTGATGGAAAGCAGAGCTCCCCTGGAGGGTGAGGGTGTGGTGCGGGGCCAGACAGAGGGCAGGGGAGATGCCACTCTCTCCCACACGGCACTGGGAGGGAGCTTCTGCGCAGGTGAACGATGTGTCATGTTGGGACACCAGGGGCCCAAAGAGGGGCCCACAGAAGGGCGAGGGCTTTAAGGAGTATTTCAGTGACACTGTGGAGGCCAAAATGTGATTATGAAGGAGAAAACCTGGTTGTTTAGTATGGGACACAGGAGCAGCCTTTGCCACTGTAACTGGATGGGGGACCAGGACGTGGCAAGGTGACCAGTGAAACCGGGCAGGAGAGGAGGTGGGCACCAGCCCAGGCTGAGGGCAGGCGGGCCCTCTCGGGCCCGGCATTCAGTACCTGGTCCCAGGGACATGTGCTTCCCATTCCACACCCAGGACGATGGATGATGACTCTGTTCCGGCAAAATGCCTTGCTGGGTCCCTCTGGGCACAGCCTCGTGTCTGAGAGTCTGGGTTTGGGAGCATTCTGCCAGGGCCAAGTCTGTCCCTCACTGCCTGTGTGACCTGAGGTGGCTGCGTTCTCCTGTCTGAACCGCAGGTTTAGGGACATGTCCGTCAGCATGCACACAGGGCCTCTGCCCCGGCATGGACCTACTTTGCACACAGACCATCACGGTGCAGACACGGTCCTCCCTCGCCTGGCATTTGGGGTCTTAAAGTCCCAACCTGGCGTGTTTGAGTCAACAGCTGCCTTACCCTTTCTCCCGATGAGCTGTGAGAGACACAGCCCTCCCCTTGGCCCGTTCTGCCCCATGAAGGGCTGCACGTGGGCGGGTACTGGACAAAGACACCCTTGGCCCCCCAATCCACCTCCAGCCCCAGGGCGGCTGCCACTCAAGACCTCTGCCTCGCCAGTTCCCTCTTAAACCCCTGCCTCTGCACTTCTCGTCCAAGGCAGAAGTACAAAGGAAGGAAATCTATTCAGAACACCTCCTCCTCACTTTATTTTTGCAGCTCTCTGGGGTGCCCACACTTCAGAGTCTCTTCCAATAATTACGTGCCTTGGTAACCTTTCAGGGCCTTTTGGGGCCTTGGTAACCCACAGCCCTGGGTTTGGGAGGCAAGAAGCAAGGGCCAGCCTGGCCAAGGCCCATGGGACGTCCTCCTGTTAACACCTGGTCCGCAGAGTTGTAGGCCCCGTGTCCCCCCCAAGGGAGCATGTGGAAAGACAAATTTTCATGATTTTTTTTCTTTCCTGTCTTGGAATATCTCTCCTTGCTCTCAGCTGATCCATGATAAATGCCACATCAGGCCCCCTTTTTATGTGATAATTTCCCGTCCCCGGCAACGCGCCCATTTCTGGCTAATACTCAGAATCCTGGCCATCGTGCAGAAATAACTGAAGCAAGGTTCCCACAAGCAATAATAACTCTCGCCTTTTATGACTTAATTTATCAGCACTCCACCGGAGAGACGTCTTGTTAGCCGGGTGAGAAGCAGCCGTCCTCAGCGACGGCCGGGCTGATGGAAGTGGCGTCGGGCGGAATGATGGGCCCGTTAGCACCCGGAGAGGCTGGCCAGCGCTGAAGGACAGATTAGTCGAAGAAAGAAAGACCACGCTCAACGCATCTGTTAAATTGAGAATCCCACTCTTTCCAGCCCAGATCCATTTGTTATCCTCACACGCACTGTCCCCCGAAACGGAATAGGGAATGGAAAGGGACATGCCCAGGAAAAATGGCTTCCTGGAATCACCCACCTGTGGGGAACATGGCCACACCCACGTGACAAGGTGGGGCGGTTTCTGCCCGAAGATGAACAAAGCAAATAGCACAAGAGGCTCTTGGAATCTTGCCCACCATGAGGAGGAGTATCTGATTTAGGACGTTGTCACTGGGTGTCCCCGGGGGCCAGCAGCACCAAGAACAAAGGCCGAGAGGCCCAAGGCACAGGGGACTGGGAGGATCACGGAACAAGAACCCCAGGAAGGCAGAGAGTGGGAGGAGGTATCAGCCTCGTGTCTCCAGCACCTGGTCCCACACACAGTGGGTGCGTGGTGACAGGTTCTCAAGTGGGAGAGGGAATGAATGGAGGTGTGGCGCAGATGGAGCGGAACCGGGGAAAGCAGAGAGCGGTCGATGATTCAGGGGAGTGAGGTCAGGCGTCCACAACAAACAGCCCCCAACGTCAGGGGTCTAACAAAAGTCCTGTTTCTCCTGCATGCCCGCGCACCCCGTGCGACGCCCAGCGGGGCTCTGCTTGTGACCATCACCTCGGCATCTCTCCGCCACTTCCTGGCTACAGAGTGGGAGGACTGAGACCTCAGGAAGGTGTCATTGGGCAGCTGGTGGCTCAGCCTAGAAGTCACCCAGCAGGCATCTCCCATAAACACCAGCCAGCCACAGAAAGAGCCTGGCATTGTGGACACTCTCCCTGACTGAACATATCCAATCATGGAAGTAGCCCGAATGGCTAGCAATTCTTAAAAATCACCCCTTACATCACCAGCCTTCGCATGTAGGCAGGTCCTTAGATACGTGTAAATATTTCATACAAGATGTGTGTGTGTGTGTAATATGCATCCTGTTGAAAATCCTCTTTCTAAAACCACAGATAGCTTGATTTTTTTAGGGCAGGTTTAAGTTTATAGAAAGTTGAGTGTGAACTACAGAGTTCTCACAACCCCCTACCCCCCCACCCCAGGCTCCCTGGTGAGTAACATCTTGATCAGCATGGATCATTCAAGTCCGTCATTTACCTACGGGTTCACTCCGGGAGCCGTGTGTTCTGTGGATGGAGAAGCACATAGTGTCGTGTACCCACCATCAGGGCAGCATACGGAATGTTTTCGCTGTCCTAAACCACCTCTGAGCTCTGTCTATTCCTCCGCCCACCCCCTAACTCCTGGACACCACTGATCTGTCCACTGTCTTCATAGTTCTGTCTTCTCCAGAGTGCAGAGAGTTGGAATCACACTGGATGCAGCCTTTCCCAGACTGGCTGCCTTTCGCTCAAGAATGTACGTTTAAGGTCCCTCCACATTTTCCCTGTGGCCTGAGAGCCAAGCCCTCTCCTTAGTGCTTGACCACCTCTCTTAGTGCCTCTCTTAGGCACTGGGCTGGGTTGAGCTGACTTACCTTCCTTTACCTGGGTCTCTCCTCCTCTTTCCTGGTCAGCCTCACTACCCAGTGATGAAGGTCAACGAAAGGCAGGTGTTGCCCTGAGCTGTTCTTCAGTCTCATTGGCAGACGCAGGTCTTGCCACATTCCACCCAGCACAGGGGTCCAGACACCTCTCACGGCTGGCCCCACAACTCGGGACCAAAGGTCAGATCCTCCCTTCAAGGAAGCGGGTCACTCTCCAGTGGGAGGTACACCCAAGAGCTCCATGGACATGGAGGGGCAAGGAGCCGTGCCACCCACACACGGCGGCGGGGTCCGGGGGCAGGGATCAGGCGGTATTTCTACCTTATTCTCTCTTTCTCCATGTTCATAGTTTCCTTAGATCACCTCATTGTTTCTACCTGCTTTAGCTATTGCCTGGGAACTGGCCGTGTGTCCTCTCTAGGGCCAGCTTCTCCAGGAGGCCTGCTGCAGTGGACTGCATGACTGCTCCACCTGCATGCTCTTTGTTATGTGTGACTGCGCCCCTCCCATGAGAAGCATAGCTGTGTTGTCGGCCGTGGCCATAAGATTGACCTTGGCTGATGTGAGCCTAGACCTAAATGACTAGGAGTGCCTGCCATCACCATGACAACAACATGGCCCAGAGAGTCCACTGCCATAGGAAGTCAAGACATTCAAAGAAAACTGGACCTAACCATCAACCAAACCCAGCTGAGCCCAGCCTTGACCAGCCAACTTGCAAGTATGTAGGTGAGAATCAATGAGTGTGTGAGAGTTTGGGGATGGTTTGTTATGTGGTATTATTATGCTAATAGCTGACTGATACACTTATTTCCAATCACTCTAGTCCGGTTCAGGCTTGCCTTTCTTTGGACTGTAGGTCTTTGGACCCTTAGCTTAGTGCCATTATGAACTCAATTCCCAAAGTGTCCAGGTTGGCTCCAATTTTACATCTGAAGAGCAGTCCCGGGAGGCATACATATGACAAAGTCCTTAGAAGACTTGCTTTGGAGTCTTCTCTGCTGCCATTTGAAAATTCCTGGCTTCACCACTGAATGGTGGGGCTCCAGTAAGTGATTGACTCTCTGTGCCCTAGTCCCCCCTGTAGTAACATGGTGGATTGGGGCCTATACCCAGTGAGCCCAGGCACACAGGTGGGTATGGCCAGCGCTCTGTGGATAACACTGCAGTCATGATAAGAGCGCATCAGCGGCGGGTCTGTGGTGCCTGACCCACAGGGCTTGTGTCCGGCAGGAGACAGCCTCCCTGGGGGCAGGTGGGTGGGTTCCACTCCTCACAAGCCCTACACCGTGGTCTCTTCTTCCTGCCCCCAGGGCCCCACCCCTTAGCACACAACCAAGCACAGCATGTGGTCAGCCCAACAGCAGCCTGAGCCCAGAAGCTGCTTGTGGAGGTGAGGGCAGAGACCAGAGGCCCCACCAGACTCCCGCACACACACTCTCCCACCCCTGCGATGTCATGTCAGCGTCTGCGGCAGGAAGCTGGGCCCCACCCCAGAGAAGCCAGGGAACAAAAGCTGGGGTGCAGGTGGAGGGGCCTGCCCCCAAGCCAGGGCAGGTGCCTGCTCCATCGCAAGGCAGCCGGGGGCTTCTTAGATGGGACAGGGAGGACACAGCCTTCCTGGAGGGCCCTGCGTCCCCTGAGAGTTTCTGCAGGCCTCAGAGTCACCCCCACCCCCAATGCAGCCCCTGCTGAAAGATAAGATTCCCAGCATCCCAGGTACAAGCAGGGAGGTCCCCAGCTCCACCACAGTCTTGGGCTGAGACAAGTGATGGGACGCCCTGTGCCCTCCATCTCAGGACCAGGATAGACATGCCCAGGCCCCTGCTCAGAAACTGCATGCCCATGGCCTGTATGGGCCCCGGGGCTCGGAGGAGGGGCAGCCATACAACCTGGCATCTTGGAGGCCTGGGATGTTCAATCAGCACCCGGGAGAGAGAGAAGCAGGCATGGCCCCCTCTCTAACTGCTGCCTTTTACCTGGAGAGGGGTTGGCCCCCTCAACATCGTGTTTGTGTAAAACAGAAGTGGCCTTGGGCACAGAATGGTAATAACCACACTCGGGCTCTCCAAGAGGAGGTGAGCCCTGGCTTTCTCCTGCTAACAGAGGCTGTGCTGGGAGGTGGGGAGGCTCCCCCAGGCCGGCCGCGCAGACTCTGCCGGGGTGAGTGTGTCTGTTTGAGGCAGAAGGTGCTGAAGGAGCCCAGCACTGATACATTTTCCCTCCTAATAGTGTGGCACAATTTAATTAACTCACTATTGCACCCCCCCCCCGAAGATTATGCCGTTTATTGACACCACCATCTGGCTTCTGTAACGCTGGTAATGTAGATAATAAATCCGGTTCATTACCCTGCTGCCTGCGAGAGGCGTCCTGCTCCACAATATCTCTCTCTCTCTCTCTCACCCCCCCCCCCCCCCCCCCCCCTCTCTCTCTCTCCTGTCCCCCTCCTGCCAGTGAAGTGGGCCCGGGACAGGCTCCTGCTCCTGTGAACTCTGACCCACTGCAGGTGTCACAACACCACTTAGGAGACAGGTGTCCTAAAAGAGGCCTGACACCCTTGGGCATGGTCAGCATGCACCCAGGGTCTCCCTGGCCCTCTTGGCCCCACGCCAGCCACAGCAGCTGCGCCCCTAATGCCCATTCTACAGGTATAGAGCCCAGACCTGTACCCAGCCACATCCTGTGACCCAATGTAATGCCCGGATGGACCACTCGGTGCTGGAGACTAATAGCTCCCTGACTGCAAAGAAGGAAGCAAAGATGCAGCCATCCAGGTTCAGCCAAGGGCCACACTGTCCAGGACAGAGCCAGGTTCAGAGGGCGGCGTGGGCTGGCAGGGGTGGAGGGGGCAAGGGACAGGCCCAGCCTCCCTTGGCCTTCAGGGAGGATAAGGTCTTCTGTGCAGCTTCTGGGTTAGCGCACAGTTTCAAGGTCTGAGTCTGTCCTTCCAAGGCGTGGCTGTGCCGTCTGCTGTTGAGATTTCAGTTTGGGCAGAAAGTCTCCACAGGGCCAAGGAAACGCCATGTCACCTGTGGTGGCACATGGTGCTGGGCTGCGACAGGACCCCTCCTCCCCAGGGGACCTGCCCCACTCTCCCTCTTCCAGAACCTCTGCCCCAAACTGCAGCCCAAGACCCTATGCAAGCATTTCATCAGGGGAGCCGCCCAGGCGGGAAAGAAAGTGGGTTCCCTGCTTTCCAAAAAGGGGAACATTCAACTCTTATTCCTCACCCCCAGCCAGGTGTGCCTCTCAGGCTTGGGCAGGTCTAGGAACAAAGTGCCCTCCGCCCCGGCTCGGAGCTCTGCACCCCAAGGCCAAGGGCCATCCCAGCCCGTGAGACTGTCCTCTGTCCTCAGGCTGGACCCTCAGCAGGTAATAAATGACTGTGAAAGAAATTAATTACCTGCCTCTCTCCCCAGCCTAATCCTTTGGGGATGGGGGAAGGGAGGTGGAATCAACTCATTTGGAGGTGTGTGTGTGGGGGGGGGGGGATGACAAAATGCAAAAGGCTGCCTTCATAAAGTCATCAGCTAGCCCAGAGCTACCCCAATGAACAAAACTCACCCTACCCTGGCCACACTCTGGGCCCATTAATCACCCTTATCTTCTCTGGAAGGGGCCACAGAGCCGCCGCCCGGGGCAAGTTCAGGTGCTCCGAGGTGGCTGCAGGTCAGAGTCCGTCCGTGGCCCTGATTTTCTGGAGGGGCCACCGAAGTCACGCCTAAGCAGCTGAGGCCTCTTCAGATAAGCGTCAACAAGTTGTGAAAACAGAAGCCTCTCTGGAGGGGCAGGGGGAGGGGATGGGGAGGGGATGGTGCTGCTCCTCAGGCCAGGGCTCTGAGGGTCCCCAGGGCCACCAGCCCCAGAACAGTGGCGGGAAGGGAAGAAGGGACAGGCGGGCTGGCGGGGCGGGCGGAGGCTCCGCTCGCTTTCCTCAGACTTTTTCTGCGTCTTGGCCTCATTACACCTCTTGGCTTTGCAGCCTTTGATTCAGCAAAATCAAGGATGCAAACTTCTTAGGAGTACTTAGTTTCCATGGCAACCGAAGCTGACCTCAACATTATTGTTCTCCAGAGGGGACTGACTTTCCTATATGTTCATTCACTGAATTAATGGACTCCTGGTTCTTTTATCAGCAACCCCCCGAAACAAAGGAGGGGAGACATGTCGTCAAAGGGCTTTCAGCCACTGTCCAGCCTTTTGTCCGGGGCTTAACCGCGACCAGGCCCGTCTATTCAGCCCCAGATTATCAAAATCAACTCGGGGCTGTCTCCGTGGCAGCTAAACACACTTTGATTTCATAAAGACATAACTGATCCTGCATGCAAATTCATAATTGGGATCGCGGGGTCCTTAGGCTCGGGTCTCTCTTGCGGGGAGGGGGGTGTGCTTTCTTGGTGGTAAAACGTGTTGGTAGGTAAACCATGGTTGAGTTGCGGCGAGCAACGGCAGCATGGCAGGCTGGGACCGCGAAGAGGAATAAGGGAAGGAAGGATTTCTAAACCTCCCCTTGCTGGCTGGGGCCGGCAACACTGGAACAGCTAAAATAACCGAGCTTGCGGGACTCTGAGCTGACAGCTGAACCCGGCATGCGTCCCTGGGCTCCTCATTCTGTGGGCTCTGTATTTGTGGTCTCTCCATTTCTTGATCAGCCCCCCCCCTTCCTCCAGGCACCTGGAAAATAGCTTTACTTCCCTGGGGGTAACGCACGCAGCAACACTGAGCACAAATGCTGGGCTACTGAGGTGCCGTGCAGAGTGGAGCCCAAATAGCTGAAGAGGCCAGGACGGCCCCACAGAACACCGGGTCACAGCCTGGTCCTTGGTCGCAGCCCAGCTCAGCCCTCAGGGTGTGTGGCCTTTTCAAGTAACCTCTGCACAAAGACACATCCCGGTTGTCTGTCTCCACTGTCTCCACGGCCACCACCGTCCTGGGGCTCGTTGAGTTCAACTCCCATTCTGGCGCTCTGGTCTCCCTTCATTAGCACCCCCTTCCCCCACAATGAGGGACACAGGAGACCTCCAGGACTGCCCATCACTGGAGGCATTTCGCCCGGGTCAGACGATGGAAAAACATCTACACACAACAGCCCAGTGGGACAGGCCACGGTCCTAACATCCAAATAATCATTTCACAAATTATCATAATTATCAATCCATCACGCCGTTTGGACAATGCCAGCTGGGCTATCAGATGACTTTTATGACCTGTAGCATTTTGTACGTAATAACAGGGAGAGATTTATGGACCCATCACCTTCCCTCTTCCAGCAGTAGGACTTTATTAGCTCAATTTATTTTTGACTCTCTCTAAGCTGGGGCCCTCCCTGGCCTCCCCTTGAGCGCTGGCTGGGGTGGCCACAATCTCCCAAGCTTCTGAAGAGGCACCTTTTCCACTTCTCCGTCCCGTCCCAGCCATACTGATGAGAATTCTCAATTTATTAATTTGTGTGTGTGTGTGTGTGTGTGTGTGTGTGTGTGTGGTGAGTGGACTGGTGGAGGAGAGAGAGAGAGGAAAAAATATAAGAATAAAGAAAAGGAACACTTTGCTTTGTGTATTTGTTCCTGGGTTGTACTGTATTAACACATCTGTCCTTCCTTTTTGAGACAGTCCGTGAAAACAAGGCACATGGGCACAAAGCAAAGGCGATCGGGGGCCCTTGTTTCCCCTTTTCATATCTCCAAAGAGATTGAATCAAAATTCTTTTCACTGATACCATCTCCCTGGGTGGACTACACTCTTGTTAAGGGATAAATTCAAGCCCTCCAGAAAGTCAAAGAATAAATTTAAGCCTTTTGCCAAATGTCTATCCTATTGGATTTTGATAAGACGGCCATTGAGCCTTAATAATGTCTTCCATCCATTTTCAGCGGGCCCTTAACACGGCTCTTTATTCGTCCCCAAAGCCTCTTCGCCCCGGCCTTTTTATTACCGGCTCCGGCGGGATCTCCAGGGAGCCGGGCGACCCGAGTGATGGATGGACCACTGGTTAGATTATCTCCCGCAGATGTTTGCTCTCCAGGAGCCCCGGGCTTTCCCTCTAAGTAAACAGACTAAATAGAGTCGGAGGGAGCAGTCCCAGAGGTCCCAGCACTGCGGCAGGAAAAGGCGATGCAGCGCGACCTGCAGCCAAAGTGACTTTAGAGGAAGCGCGAGGGCCCAGCGCCCAGGGCGCGCGCCAGGGCGGCTCCGGCAGGCATGGCGCGGGCACCAGGGCAGGCGAGCGCGGGTCCGGGTCCGAGTCTCATCAGCAGCAAAGCTCCTGGCTGCTGGGGCTGCGGAGGGGACATGGGACCCGGGGGTTGTGGGGACTGAGGAGGATGCGGGAATGCGGGGACAGGAGATGGAGATGGATGAGAGGGATGGAGAGGGGGCTCTCGGATAGGGGCATTGCAAGAGATACCGAAAGCGGGTTCTGAGGGGCGGGAGGGCCCAGCTCGGCCCTGTGGTTGCTCCGCCCCTTCTGGAGGCGGGGCCATGCCTGGCGCTATTCACAAGCTGCTGCGTCTGTCCCTCCAATGAGAGCCCCCGCTCTGCGCTGCAGGCCCAGCTACATACATCCTGTGCTCGAATCCCACCGCCCCTGCGGGTGTGGACATCAACCCCCTCTGAGCCTGAGCTGTTTCACTGATAAACTCTGAACAAATGGATCCTTCAGCCCCCTTCGGCAACCAGTCAGTCTAATATTTGCAATTTTTATTTTAATCGTGGCTTCCCAACAAAATATCACATTTTGCGCCTCTGTATCAAGCCACTGATCGAATTAGTGAACATCTGTTACATTTCACTGATGCACATAAAGAACAGGAAGTATAATCTTCTTAACGTTGGAACAGATGAAGCTCAGAGATGTCAGCTGACCAACCCAAAGACGCACAGCACCTCAGTGCTTCCCCATGTCATATTTTTAAGACTCCTAAACCTGCGTGTTTGGGGTAGGAAAGGCCCTGTTTAGCCAGACACTGAAATCCCCCACAATGGGACTGGTAAGTGGGAGTCTAAGTCCATGACCGAGGAATTCACCTAATTAGTCTGTAACATAGCACAGACGTATAGTTACATATGTAAGAAGCATACGTGGCTCCCTCCCTGTAAGTACCATGGATTTGTCAGGTGGGACCTCCTATTTGAAAAGAAGGTCAAATGAATGCGGTATTTCCTCGTCTCTTTGGCTTCGTGTAGAAACTCCTTCACCTTTGCTCACACCTGTCTCGTGCCATCCCCTCCTTCCTTCCCAGAGCGGATGGGAACATAACCTGATGGGTCCACATCTAAGCGCCAGACTTAGGTTTCTATGATCTCATCACCGTGACCTTGGGCACGCATCTCATCTCACACACACACAAATGCCTGGAATGCCAATAATGTCTAAACTTAGTGAAAGATGAGACAGTTCTGGAGTTCAGGGGACAGTGGGGCTGGGGAGAGCAGCTAGAAGAGGTAGGCAAAGTCCCCTCCAGAGAGCCCTCCTTAGACCAAAGCTGGCAGGGCACCAGGAGGCCTGTTCCCAAACAGACAACAGCCAAGACGCCCTGCACTTCTGGTGCCCAATGCTGGCACCCTGATGTTTGGGTTGCTGTGGGATCAGGTCTGTTCTGACGGTGTGCAGACTGGGGATCCTGGACCTCTCAGAAGGACCTCCCATGCACCTATGTTCGAGGAGACGCCCACGCCAAGCCAGGCGGTTGTGAGCAAGGCCCTGTCTGGAGGGTGCCTTGCCCCCATCCCGTGAGCAGCTCTGAAGAAGACCTCTGGACCACATCAGCCAAGGCCTGATGGCCCCTCCACTTATAAAAGCACGGCTTCGGGAGGACAGAGGGTGTACTGATCGTGTCTTGCTGGTCAAAAATGGACAGCAGTTGCTGCTAGACTTGAGCTTCTGGCCTCTGCCTTGACCCTTGTGCTCAGGCTGGACAACCGACCGCCCGTCGCAGCATGAATGCCTCACCTCCAACCTCCTTCTGGGCCACCTTTGTGTCAGGGGAAGTCTACGCAGGGTCAACGGTCAGGTACCTAATTGCAGCATGAAAATGAAGATTTTGCATTCGCTCTAGAGGTTGACACTGGAGGTGACTGCAGTCCCTGGTCAAGGGACATGAAAATACCTCCATTTCTTGGACCGGCAGGAGAGCCACTCCCCATCTACTGCGACCCCGTGTCCTTCAAGAGAATGTGAATTCACTCCCAGCAGCAGGAAAAGGGGAAAATGCTGTCAGGATTTACGTCACCAAAGAAAGGCCTCAGGCTGCCCCGGGCAGTGTGAGTGGAGTAGACACCTTGTCCTAGCATTTTCTCAGACAAAAGGCTCCCACAGGGGCTAGACCATTGAGGTAAAAAGGTCACCCTGTCAGAGGTTATTCAGGAGGTCATGGCAGGGTGAGAAAATATCGCCCAGTGCAATGTTTTCTCCAAAATCAATGTCTCCTGAGTTGAACCTGGTGAGAATTGGCAGGTCCCTCTGTCCCTACCACATAGGTCTACCCAGATGGCGGGTCCCGTCCCTTTCAAATAAACCTGCCCAGATGAAGGGTCCCCATGTCCCCTGCCCCCCACAGAGAACCCTATCCAGATACTTGTGCTTCAACCACCAGACCAGGTGCACAGAGAACGTGGGAAAGTTTGGCCGAACATTTCATGTCGGGAGGGACCGAGAGAGGCCTGGGCCGTGACTTCAAAGCTCTGCTCTCAGCCCAACAAACCCAGGAGCACACACGCTGCGATGCTGACCCTGAGAAACAGCCAGCCTGTGCTGGCTCATGTGCCCGTGGAGTGCTTCCTGTCGCTGTCTGGGTACATACAGACATGCCACGTCCTCCTCTTTGTCAGGGGTGGGGTCGGGGTTGGGGGGTGTCTGGAATCAGAAATGCCAAAGGAGAGAATGCCCCCGCCCTTTAATTCAACTGAAGGCCCAAAGCGCTAGACCAGCTACCGTGTGTGAGAATGGGTGTCTGTCTGTGTGTGTATCATGTGTGCGCACCATGTGCACATGTGTGAATGCTGTCATGTGTTTGCGCATGTGCGTGCTCCTGGATGGCACACCCAACGCAGGCTGTGCTGTCTGGTGACTGGCCTCGGGTTTCGGGGATGATTTCAGGGTCGGGTCTCTCCGCCGCTAGGCAGACTGCAGCGTGCAGATGCAGGTATGTGCCTGCCTGCGTGTGTACTTTCCTTGGTGTGTGTGTGTGTGCATTTTTCAGGCCTTGTTCATTCTCTGGACCTTTTAGAGCTAATGTTTGTCACCAAGCTATTAGCTGTTACCGGCTGGCAGAGCACAGATGATGGCTCGGCTGCTTGTTTAATTCCCCACAGAGCCCTCCTTGGCAGCTGAGAATGGACAGCAGGTGTGGTGGACTCTGCTGCCCACTGTTTCCTCCTCCCCGTGTTCTTTTCACGCAAGGATTCAGTGAAGATGGTGAGATAAACCCAACATGCGTTGACTTAGTTTCACACGTTGCCGGGCCTATGGGGCTCCCGCAGGTACGGGGCTCAGCCAAGGAGCGGTGTCTGCCTGCCCACACGACGAAAGCAAGCCCCGTCCTGCTTACAGGGAGTCACTGTTCTGTGCCTGCAGCGGCCAAAACCACGAGCGATCCGCTCCACGACTGCCGTCCAGCCCGGCCCGCCACCGCCCGACCACACATGCCGCACGCCGCACGCATTCGTTAGCTCAGGGACGCCCTTGGCGCAGGCCAGGGAAGGCGCGGAGCAGCTCTCCTACCTTTTGTATGGAGCCCTCCTGCGATGACACCTCCGCCTCGGTCAGCATTTGCTGCAAAACAATTTCGGAAAAGCGGGTGTTAGTTTCCTACAACATGCAGCTCTCGGGCCAGCCGGGGCTGTGACTCATGGGGGCAGGTCGCACGTTCTCCGACACAATGGGCATGCGTCCCAACGGCTGCTCCGTAACATGCAAGAAAGCACCTTGTGGGGAGCTGGAGTCCTTCGTGCCCTGACAGCGTCTCCCCCCATTTCTGGAGACCAATAGGAAACCCTTGGGGGAGGTTGTCTCCCCGGAAAGGCAGCCAGGGCCCTTTAGGGATGGAGCCACCTGGTATAACACACCTCCACCCCCCCCATCTCACCCCCCTGCAGTAACTGGGCGGAGACCTGCACCTGTTGCTAGAAACAGTTCAACAAGATGTTTAAAAACATGTAACAAAATGAAGATGTTTTGAAACAATGTAACAAACTCTCTCCCCTGCTCCCTCTGCATTCCACCTGCAAGGTGGGCGGCTGCATGGGGGGGGGTGACTTTGCCCCAGGGGAGTCAGCCTGGAGGGGGCAGGACGGCCCCATCTGGCCACACTGGACGCAGGCCTGGGACAGCGAAGAGAGAAAGTGCCCACCATGCTGGGTGTCCTCCTCCGTCAGACTTGGCGCTCTCCCTGGTTCAGGCGGGGGGCGGCAGCAAGTTGCCTGGCAGGCAGCTCTTTCTAAAAACCACCAGATCCCCCCCACCCAGGAGGTGGCATTTTGGGGGCCATCGGTCCCATGGCTCTTTCTAAGCTAAGCAAACTGACAAATGGGCCACGTCCACGGGGTTTTCCCTTCTGGACTGAGGAGCCACACAGAGGTGGGGATAGAAACTGGAACATCATTTCCAAGAGGATGCAAACTAAGATGGAAACTAATATTTGAAAAACAAACAAACAAAAAACAACAACAAAAAAAAAACGAGAAATGGCATCAGAGCCAGGGGCCTTGTTTCCCCTCCCCGTGAAAACGGCGTGGTCGCCTTGCCAATCCCGAGCATGGAGCGAAGTGCCGGCCAGCGCCGGCGTGGGCTGGTGAGAGGATCGGACGCTGCGTTCCAAGAGGCAGCGTATGTGCCCGGGCTCAGCTGTAATAACAAGAAGCCATATTTTTACATGTTGGGAATTCTAACCCATTGGGGAGTTTATGTTTCTTTTAATAGATTCTGAAATTGTGGTTTGGAAAGTGATGGCAGGGAGTAAAGAAAAGAGACAGAAGAAGGTGAGCAGCGCCCGCGGGGTCCCGGGATGGTCCCCTGGGGCATGTGCAGAGACCGGGCCACCTGGTGCCCTGTCCCTGCCAAGCCTGGGGCTGGACAGGCCCGTGGAAATTAGTCCCTGGGTTCAGCCAGCGGGCAGGCTGGTCTTTCTGCCCCCTCGTCTGTCTGGTTTTCACTCTGAATCCAGAGCGGGGGAAGGTGGACGAGGTTCCATCTACACGGAGACGGGAGGACAGAGGGAGGCTGGTCTCAGAAAAAGCCAATGACTTCAGGAAAGGGCCAAGCTCACCCATGTCCAAGATTAAAGAGGGCTGCCCAGGACCACCGAGGAGAGAGGTGGATGGAAGTCCCATTGTGGGCTGTCTGGGCCTGCCCCTGGGCTTTGTCACCCCGCACAGGAGAACTTTGCCACTGTTGTCTAGAACTGATGGCTCCTGATTGGGTCACAAGGCCCGCTGAGCTGGGGGCCACAGAGTTCTGTGGTTCATCCACCTGCCCCTGATGGACCGGAAGTAGAAAAATGATGCTTTAACTTTTCTAAGGTGCACAGTCCCGAGGGCCCAGGGTATAACCACATGAGGGGTATCCAGTCCTGTCCGCTGTGACTGAGGCCCAGACACTG
This sequence comes from Saccopteryx bilineata, assembly GCF_036850765.1. NCBI lineage: Eukaryota > Metazoa > Chordata > Mammalia > Chiroptera > Emballonuridae > Saccopteryx > Saccopteryx bilineata. The sequence goes on from NC_089492.1 coordinate 291,526,094, forward strand.
TGCTGAATGAGGAAGCAGCCCCGTGGCCCTTGGTGATCCCCATCCTACACTGACTCCAGGAGGCCTGAGCCATGCCCGGTTGCCCTGTATCTGCCGGGGACCGTTTCCAGGACAGAGGTTTCAGTGAACCTCATGCATCAACACACAGCAGCTGTGCAAAGCGGGAGAGCGTGCTGAATGCGTCACAGGTCCCGTGGGACCTTGTCCAGCTGTAGCCAGGCCAGCTCGGTCACATCCCCACGAGGGGCCCTCAGAGAAGCCCCCTGTGGAAGAGGAGAGCGTGCTCAGGGGTGTGACCTGCCCAAATTCCCCGGGCTCATGGCACTCCTTCAGGCCTGGGGGGGAGGGATGGCCAGCCCCCCATGGCCAGGGACTCCTGAGAGGAGGGAGCTGGGCTGGGGCGCTGTCCCACGGTTCTCACTGGGCCTTCGTCAGCAGAAACGCTGCCTGCGGGTCGTGACGTGAGCTGAAGACTTCCCAGCCCTGCCTGTTCCTCGGTGATGTGGTTGAAGATGTTGCTTCTCTGGATGTCCGAGAGAATTCAGTGCCACCCACAAAAGTGACACAATGGACCATGCCACCGAGCCCCAGGTCAGCACACTGCCCTGCAGCCTGTGCCAGAGCCAGATGTGCCCCGTGGCCACACAGGGTGTGCTGGCCTCTGGTTGAGCCCAGCCAGGGGGTCCCTCCTCTTCTGGTGGGAAGAAGGCACTTTGAAGAGTCTAGGCCAGAGCCTGAGGTGCGGTCATGGACACTGCTCTCTGCCATGGCTCTCTGCCGGTCATCAGCCCCCCACCCCCGCATCCGATCCTGCTGGTCCCCAACACGTGCCGCACTGGGCCCAGGGCAGGAAGCGCCTCCCCTGCCCCCGGCCCCTCTGCAGGAGCACTGGCCTTGCCTGCTGAATGTTCTCTAGCAGGGTCTTCCCACGGGCTTTTGGTGGCCTTGCCCTTCCTCACCCCTGGCTCCCCGTGATCGTCATCGAGAGGTGGCAGTTGTGATAAGCGAGCAGGTTTGATGGGTGCAGGTCCCTCGCTTACATCACCTTGGCCATCCCGTAAGCATTGGGAGGGGGTTCCTGGGGAGCTGTGGCTTATGGTCATTTCCCTGGAGGTTCCCTCTGGCCAGTGATGGGTTCACAACACAAGAAGGGCCGAGGGGCTGTTCTCTCCTGCGAGTGTCCAGAGGCTGCCCTGGAACTGTCCCACTCCATCGGGAGTTAGTGCTCTGCTGGACAGAGGCCACGCTGCACATGGGGACCTGGAGAGCACCCCACGCAGGAGCCCCGGCCTGGAGGGGGGCAGCTGGGCCTGCCCGCTCTGGATGCCAGACAGGGCACCGCAGTGGCTCTGTGGACGTGTCCCTGCAGTGAGAAGCCGGGGGTGGCCCTTCCAGCAGCCTGGCTCCTACGGGTTTCCGGACCTACGTCCAAGGCGCTCACACAGACCGCTGCCCGCTCATCCAGAAGTCCTTGGTCAGAAACCAGCTGGAGAAACTTTCCAAGGGGAGCCCAGGCAGCACCCGTGGCATGGGACCAGCCACTCTCCACCGCGCTTAGGAGACGGAGCGCCGTGGTGCCACACAGCCTTCCTCTCCTGGACCTCTGCTGTCCTTCCACATGGCTGGCCCAACTGTGACTCACAAGCCTTGGGCAGAGCGTGGCCAGGACCCCTGTCTGTCGTCAGAGGCTGAGGGTGGTGGCCAAACGGGATGGAGCATCTCAGGAGACTGCTTTTTTCTGCCCCCCGCCGCCCCGAAATGAGTCTGACGCGGTCTTAGCCTGGGATCAGCACTGCCTCCCGTCTCCCCAGGAGCCTGGGCTCAAATGGGGACGGAGAGATGGGTGTTCAAACCACACCATCCCTCACAGGGCGAGATGCTGCACGACACAGCAAGCAAAACCAGACAGAACTGTGCACATTGGTGCAGAGCAGGACTGGGCAGGGCCAGGTGGGACCAGGCCGGGCCAGGCGGGACCAGGCAGAACCAGGTGCCAGGTGGGACCAGGTAGGTAGGACCAGGCAGGAGCAAACAGGACCAAGTGGGACCAGGAAGGACTAGGAACTCCTTGGTCATCTTCCCTGCTCCTCTGAACCGGATGCTGGGTGTTTTGGGGGTTGTGGGTGTGGGTGTTTGAGCAGTGTGGCTGCCTGAAGCACAGCGAGGGGGCCAGGGAAGACCCCACCACTCCATCATGTGACACAGAGAGATGTGGGGGAGTTAGGCCTCATCTTCCCACTAACCCCCTCCCCCAAGAGGAGGCAGCGCAGCGACTGTGAAGAGAAGTGTCCTCCCTCAGTGGGAGGGTCCGAATCAGGTTCCCGAACCCCCTTGCTCTGGAAGCTTCTCTCTGCCTCCCCTGTGTACCAGCCTGCCTCAGCAGGCGTGCATATTGCTACCTCTGCTCTTCACCCTCCGCTGACCTCAGGTGGACACCCGCCGGACGCGCCCCTCCTGGAGCCTCCGGGCCCCGGCCGCCCCCCCTCCCCCCGCCAAGGCTGCGTGCCGCTGAAATACCTCTTTATGCTGTGAGCTGGGCCCGCGGCACCACCATCAGGGGCCAGCCAGCGGCTGGCAGGGGCTGGGGCCGCCCTGAACCCCATCTCCACACTCCGGCACAAGTATTAGGTGTGTTTTGATTAAGCGTTTTAGCCAAAAAAGCGTGGTCTGACCTCCGGCATTTCGCTTCTCTCGCGGGTATCCGTGCCAGGACTGAACTAAGTGGGGTTGGTCAAAATATCTTTTTTTGACTCTTAAAATAAATACCCTCTGTTCTCCAAGGAGTCGGCCAGAGCAGACAGACACAGACATCTCATAGGCTCACAGCTCCGGACTTCTGGCGCTGTCCCCCGAGGGGGGGCGTCACAAATGGATCCCAGAAGGCTTCCCTCCCTTCAAAATAATCGGTTCCTCAAGGATCGGAAAACGTCGCCGCAGGAGGAAACCGGGCAGAGCCTGGCCTCTGGGCTCCCAGAACGAGAGGGGAGCGCTTGGTCGGAGCACCCCCCACCCCTCCCCTGCCATTCTGTGCGGTGGCCCCAGGGGTTTCCCGGGCCTCTTACTCTTGGTCTTGGAGTTCAGACCTCTTCCTAACCTGCTTCTCCCTTCTCCACTGCCGAGGTCACCGCTCCGCGCCCAGAGCTGTGAGTCTGTGTCTCAAAGTGGCTAGCAGCTGGTTATACCAAGGACCCTTGAGGAAGCCGTCATGGTTGGGGCTTCAGGGCTGTCTGGGAAGGTCATTCAGGGTGGCCAGGAGAGGAAGGCTGGGCCCCCGGTGCTTGATGGAGAGACCCCCTACTCTGGGTTGTCTCTGAGCATCACTGTGCTGACCTCTAGAGACCAGGGGCCACAGGTGTTCAGGGTCCCACTGGGGATAGAGCCTGACTGGAAGGATCAGGCCCCAGGCCTCAGGGGCAGCTGCTTGGGCCCCACACGGCCTGCCCTCCGTGGATGGTTTCACACCCACGAACAATACCTGCGGCATGGGCCTTGTGAGCTGACAGTCTGAACTCATCGAACTGAAAGTTTTAGGCTCGCCTTGTTCTTGGCACAGCGAGCCCACAGCCCCAAGCTTGCCCCCTCCCTTCCTGGGAAGACGGGCCTCATAAAGAACCGACCTCACCCTTCACGTCCTTGTGTCCGACATCAGAGCCACACTGTGACCACCACTTCCCCCGGTGTAAATGCTGCCTTGGCCCTGGGACAGCAAACAGCAGCTGTAGTGACGTGATGGTGACACTTGGGGGGTGGGAACACACGTCCCTGGGAGCCACAAGGTAGGGGCCTGTCCCAGGCACCTCGCGGTGTCTCCTTTACTCCTCCTCACAAACCTATCGGGGGCCGGAGCTGTGATGACCCCACCTTACAGATAGGAGGCAGAGGCTCGGGGACTTGGAGCCACAGTGTAAAGGTCAAGGTGCTGCTAAGTGGGAGTTCAAGTTCAGGTTCCTGACTCTTGCATGCGGGGAGGAGGAACGTGAGGCTACTGGGTGTGTCGGTGGAAACCAGCCATGTGGCGCCCCCGCTGACCGACTGGGACTCACACCTGAACGCTGGCCAGGACCCGCCCAGGCGAGGACGCTCCCCATGGCCCGGGCTGCGGCCCCCGGGAGCCCAGGCTGAGCTGGGTGCCGGCCCACTGGCAGCGGGGACAGGAACTGCAGCTAGCGTTCGTCACCGCAGTCGCGCTGGCCGCCGGAGCAGAGGCCCCCGTGGTGTTGACACAAGCCCTTGAGCTCTCAGCTGGGAGCAGGGTACGATTTATTTATTTTTTGCATTAAAAAAAATTTTTTTTTTCTCTTTTAGCTTGGCCGTGTTTGAGCTACAGAAACGAATTTTTTTTTTCTTTTTGAAAGGCGCCTTGGACACTGTTTTTAGCTTTTATGCCTAAACAGATACTTCTCAGTTCTTTCAAGCAAGACCTACCCAATGAATGGAGGCCCTCTCTTTACGCCTAAGAAAAATATTTACACAGTCAAGTATGGCACGAAAAGGACCCAAGCTCCTTCAGAGAGCCCATCCCCAAATCCAGATGGGTCTCCCCACTGTTTACATTCCCAGCCCGGCCTCTCCCCTCCTCCGCCTCTCCCCTCCCCAACACGGTTCCCAAGCCTCCCCGCGCAGGACCCCGGAGTCAGGGGCGTGCCCGCTGGCTCCTCACTGTGAGAGCCCACACAGGCCGTCTGACTTGAGGACGCATGAACCCTGTAAATGACGGCGATGTCCCACCGTCCTAACCCTGTTGTTGTTGTCCAACAAGAGAAGCCTGGGCTACTCCGGCTGGGAGGCCCGGAGCTGTTATGCAGACTTCCCCCGGCCTCCCCCAGCCGGCTCTCCCAAGATGCACCACCTCTCTCTTCGCCCCCAACCCCATCCTCTACTCTGCTGACCTGTCTGGAGTGCCAGGGCCCCACCCCCCTCCCTCTCCGCTGGCTTGCCCGTCCGCAAGAACTAACAGCGGATTGGACAATTGTTTCCTGGCCAGCAGGAATGGCCCTCGCTCAGACCCAGCATCTCTGGGCACGGTCTGCCCACTGTCAGACGTGCTTAGAACACTCTGTTCGCTGGCGTCTCCGTCCGCGGTCACGTACCCTTCGGCCTGAATGCCCTGCCCCCTACCCCCAACCCTGCGCCCACCTTGGAGCCCCACAGGGCACCTCCTTTCCTGCAGGGTGAGTGACTGAATGATGAATGAATGAATTCCCCGCCCCCTGCCCAGTCTTGTGCCCTCAGATGTGTTGGTCTGGTCTGTCCCAGGTGTCCTGTAGGCAGGGTGACAACGTCCTTCACACCCTCATTTCCACGTAGCCATCGAGTACCTGGTGTTCACGTGAACCCTTGAAAGAGGCCTTGCAGAGATTTAAAAAAAAAAATCTCAAAACAGCGCTGATTCCAGTATTGGCTACCTTGGGGCAGAGACAATGGTGTGGACCCCCCTCTCCTCCAGTGACTTGAACTTGAAGCACAGGGAAGCCCCATGGAGGGGGGTGGAGTGGGGAGACCGTGAGCGCTGAGTGGTAGTGGGAGCAGGAATCCTGAAGCTGGGCGTGGGGAGGTAGGCAGAGGAAGGTGGGGGTTGTGACATCGGGGGCGGGGCACGGTGGGCAGAGGTAGACAGAGCACCCAGAGGGAGGAAGAGAAGGGGTCACAGAGCTTGGAAAGGCCTGGGACTCTGCATGGGCTTCCTCCGGCAGGCCGGGCTCCATTTGCCCCTGAGGGTGGATGTGGACGCAGATGCTGGTGGGACAGGGGAGGGCAGCCTCGCAGGAGCTGGGTGACTTGAGGTGACACTACTGGTCTCTGCGTGGGTGCTGATCACACGGCCACTCCTCAGAGCACATGGGGCGTCTTCCCCACCCACAGGCTGCTGGCTGCCCGGTCCCCTCCGCTTTTTACTTTTTTTTTTTTTTTACCAGCGGGGGACCTGTTGCAGGCTGCCCGGCGGGGCATGATGAGGTGGAGAAGGGGCCCGGGCAGGCCAGGCGCAGTGAGGGTACTTGGCTCACAGTAACGTGTTCTGACTTAGCACTGGCCGGGAAGGGTTGCCGTCACCCTCTCTGTACAAATGGTGAAGAGGCTCAGAGAGGGAGGGTCACTTCCTGCGGGTGCACAGTTAGTGAAGGAGGACATGGGGGTTGAGCCGAAGGCCCTGCCAGGACCAAGGTGAGCAGGGCCCGTGGGGCAGGGGAAGTGGGCAGGTGGTGCAGCTCCTTCCCAAGCAGAGACCACAGGCGGCACAGGTGCGGACACCTGGCTCTGATCCCCGGCTTCTGGTGCCTGACCCAGCAGGGTCCCCACCACAAGGCACCGTCCCAAAAACACATCCAGAGAAATAAAAGTGATGCCACCACCCAGGTGGCTCCCCAGCCCCCTTCCAGCCCCAAAGCCACTTCAGTAAGGAGCCTTAGCTCCTGAGCCAACAACTTCGGTCCACACGCTGCCTGAGCGGACAGCGCGTCCACGCTCCCTGGACTGGAACCGTAGAGGCCCCTCGCAGGCAGCAGCTGCTGGGAACCCTCTGGGCGGCGGTCCTACTTCTCATGCTGGCCAGCTCCTAGCCTTGAGCAGTGGCCCACTCAGACCCCTACAGGGCCTTCACCCTGGTTCCCGGGCTGTGCCCCAGGGGACAAGCAGGCAGGGGTGGCCCCTTTGGCCTGCCCCTGCCCTGACCTTGCTTTGCCCCTTGTGTGTGAAGCCACAGGGCCAGGTAGTGTTGGGGCAGGACTCATGCTGACCACGTGGCCTGGGGGCTGCTGTTGTCAGAGCTGGTGGGAAGGATTTCCACTCTCTGTGGACTGCCCCCAGAGCTGTCCCTTCCCAGAGGGGAGAGAGTGCAGGTTTCCCCAGCTGGGACATGCGAGCCCTGCAATGCTAGAGCCCCTCCGGCTGAGGCTTTGACTTCTCCTGTAGGACAAAGACGGCCCCTTCCTATACTGGGCAGCCTGAGTCTCAGAATCTCTTCTACAGATGGTTCCAACCCTTTCTGTCACCCTGGTCTCTTGTCCTTGCCTCTACGGGAGCTCATTCCTGGGGGATCTGGGTTCCACCGCACCCCTGGACAGAGAGAACATGCTGGTGGCGCAGGCCGGTGGCGGGGGCTGGCAAGGGCCCTGACCAGCTGGGAGCTGGCAGGAGAAGGCCACCAGTTCCACGCTGACCTCAGCAGCTGTGGTCCAGGCTCCCGAGGCCCTTCTCTGTCAGAAAGTGTACCGAGTGCGAGCCCGGGACGGTCCCCACAGACTCTTGTCCTGAGGAGCAGTGTGTCCAGTGTCACACCTGCCCTGGCGGACAACTTCCTTCCCCTGCTTCCGGAAGATTGATGGCCCCAGAGGAAGTGCGTGTAAATCATGGGAATGGGGTGACACACGGTCCTTCTAATCAATGACTCATGACAAGCCATAACTTTCAGCTGCAGAAAGGGAAGCGCTGGAGCGTCCAGGGACCGCGCTCTCGCTGGCTCCAGGGACTGAGACTGGACATGCGTGCCCTGGGAACAAGGAGGGCGTTCCATGGGGCTGTTTGTTCATGGGTCTGGTGCCGGGGCTTCCTTCTGGGGATTTGCGTCTGGGAGGCGTAAAGCCAAGCGTGGGAAGGACCGTGCAGCCTTGGGTAGCCCCAGACCCTGCAGAAGGGGTCCGAGGGGTGGGGTTGCTGCTGAGGTTCAGGCGCTGGGCGGGTCCAAACTAGACGGAGCCCACGCTCGCTGAACACTGAGCTGGTGTCGAAAGTGGGTGACTTGAGGTGACACTACTGGGTGGCCTTGCCCATTGTTCCCTCCCTCGCCCGTCCCTCTATTCCCCTGTGCCTACTTCAAAGCTGCCCTAACCTGGCTGGCATCTGTTCTCCCCAGTGGTTTACACGCTGCCCGAGGCCCGGGGCAGGGTCCAAGGCCCTGTCGTGGTCCTGGTGTGGAAACAGCGGTCGACCCCGGTCAGCGTTGACCAAATAATAAGTTTGGAGTGGACGAGGGAATCATGCATCCCTGTGTGCTGTGATCACCGAGGAGCTGTCCCGATGGCCACATCCACCTCATGGCTCAGGTCCCAGGAGGAGTCTCTGGGGAGGGACGGCTGAGGTTAGAGTATGGCTCTGGGTCCCTGGGCTAAAGGTGGCCTGGGCCCCGTGTCCACGCAATGCTCCGTGATCTCAGGTGCTGAGGTGGCTATGGTAGCCGCCCTAGAAGAAATACTCAGGGCCCTACAAGGGTCTGTGCCACGCGGGGGCGGGCACTTCGCCTGGCTGGGCTGGCATCACAGCGGGTGGCAAAAGGTCAGACACTGAGGTCTAAGGTGCACAGGGTCCAGCTCCCCTGGGGTCTATGGCCTGGGGAGGACAGCCTGGGAGTCCAGGGAAGATCGGACCCATTCTGGGGTCCAGGTCTTCCCTCCTAACCCCCGACACCACAAAGCTAGTCCCTCCATGGATGTCGCACCAGAGGGCCAAGCTGCAGGGCGACCAGCAACTCCAAAGCCCCCCATCCCAGGAGCCTCTCCATGGGATGGAGAGTGAGTTTTTGGAGTGGGTCTCAAGGCTGACCCAGAAGAATTTCCAGCAAAGATGGGGGTGTGTTAGGGATGAGGCCCCCAAACAGAAAACACAACAGCTGCAGCACGCAGCACACCAAGGCTCCACATTCCCAGGTCACTCCCGGCGCTCAGTGCTCCTGGGATGCAGGAAGAAAGAAAACACACACTCTGCACATGTCCAGCCCCGTGGATGCAGCTCCAAGGTCTAAAAAGGTCCGAGGGCTCTGGACGCTGCTGGACGAACAAGGGGCCTGACAGGCACAAGTCCTCACTTTCCAGCTGCCCTCGGAGACGCACAAGGATGGCCTCACAGGACCCCCCGCTGGACTTCCCAGATTGCTCCGTGATGTCCCCGTGCAGCCTGACCCCCTGCAGCCCCAGAACACTGACTAGCCCTTGCGAGAGTCACAGTGTCCAGGGCACACCTGGCCTGTGGTGCCCTGCCCATGCGCCCCACACCACCCCTAGACCAGCCCCAAGCTCTGCGGGCTGCACACCAGCGAGGTCTCTCCAATCTCTCGCTTGAAAAGTATGTCCTCCCAGGGCCCCAGCGGGCCATCCGACTCTCGCTTATAACAGCAACAATAGTCTAGCACACAGACTCTCACCCAGACAGCCCCCTCCAATGATAGCTCATCCCAGATGCTGCCCGGCCACCCTGCGCAGCCCCTGGTGGACGACTGTGCCCCTCACAGTCCCCCCAAGAGGACATAAATCACGGGGTCAGTAGGGTCGATGATCTGAGCCACACAGAGATTTGTCTTTTATCCCCAGCCCTTTACGGCGATAGAAATAATATGGGTCTTGACAGGCTGATATTAATGCACTTACTCTTGACCTTGCTTATTGATAATGTGTTTGTTAAAATGACCCTTAATAATCATAAGTGAGTGAGGGGCGGGCATAGATCTCCCAGCACGGCTGGTCCAATGCACTCACGGTCTGGGGGAGGGGGGTGCGGCGGGGCCAACACAGAGACGCAACCCTCCCCGGGGAACCCCCCCCACCCGGGGATTTGAACTCTTCTTGGACTGTGAGTTCCCACCTCACTCCTTGGGGTTGGAAGGCCACCTTCTATGACCTGTAGGTGGGAGGGTCTGAGATCATCACCCCCACCCCCTATTTCGAAGCTGAATTGAACCTTAATTCTGTTTAAAAATCACAAGCGCTTTCTGGGGACAGAAGAACAACAAAAGATGGAGAAGAAGCCACCTGTCGTCAGGGTCCCCCCGCCACCCCCCCCGGAGGGGGACCATAACCTGGGCGGGACAGAAGGCCTTTCCCGATCGAGCTCTGGCCTCGTCTGACCCTCATCTCCGATTATGCCACTCACTCCGCAGATATTTGCGGGCTCTTCCGCCAACATGCCAGCCAGGAAAGCCCGAGATACCACTGTTCCTTCCCGGGTCGTCACAATGGCCAGGGTGCAGGCCATCGAGTTGTCTTATTTAACGCTCACCGCCGCCCTCTGATGATCCCGACTCGCCCGGGGAATGCCGCGCTCAGAGAGGTTGAGTCACTTGCCCAGGGTGCCCAGTTGAGACCCCGCCCAGGCCATGTTCAGAGACATTGTGTTATGAGACCCCTCCGCCCGCCTCCGCACAACTGGCTGCATTTGGAGCCTGGGCGGCAGCGGTGAGGTCGGTGGGGCTGTTGAAGAAGGAGAAAGGATGAAAAGGAACTGTGCTCTCTCCCCCATCAGGAAGGGTTCCCATCTGTGGGGAAGAGACAGGGCAGGGGCCACCCTGTACCCGGGTTTCAGTCACAGTTGCTGTGCTGACTCGGGACCACTGTGCGTGGGGCGGCGGGGGGCACAGGGCCGCCCAATGAGACTGCACACTCTCCCAACAGGACCTGACACTGGCCACAGCTGTGCCGAGGAATTCTGTGCTGATCTGCCGTGAAAACGGCAGCCGTGGAACCCGGCGGCATCCATGACACTACGGCTGCAGCCAGGAGCCCCCTGGGGCTGGATTTGCTTTTGGCAGGGACAGGCGTGGAAGAAAGGACGGGCCCACCCAGGCAAGTGTGGCCGGCCCCCCCCATCAGCCCTGCACCTTGCATATGTCCGTGCAAACCCTGGCATCCCCTTCTATATCTCCAGCTCAGGTTCCGGCACTTAAAGGCACCGCAGACGGGATTCTGGAGGATGTCCCCGACCAGGGCAGACCCAAGGCAAAGGCTGCCTGTCCTTCGGGATGCCTTTAAAGGGCTTGATGGTTAAGACAGCGGTGCCGTGTGACCCTCCTTCCTTTGGGAGCCTTCGCAGGGTGGGGCGAGGCCATAGGGACAGCACAGGGAATGTGAACCGGAGTCGGCTCTACACCCTGGGCCCTGGCCGCAGTCCTCCGTCCCTGTGTGCCTACATAGCCAAGCAGCCTCAGATCCCTCATCTGGGCAACGGGCTATAGGTACATTGGACACACCACCCATGCTGCCCACAGCAACCCCAGTAACGAGAGAGAGGCAAACGGTGACGGGGCCCAGCCAGTGTCCAACAAGGACACACATCAGGATGCCGGTGAAGGCATCACTGCCATTTTTGAGACAGCCCAGGCTTGGGCCACAGCCCTCTTTGGAGGTGACCTGCAATGAAGGTGCTGGATGAGCAGCCACATAGGACAGAGGGCCCCCCTGGGCTGCCCTGGCCTTTGGCAGGGTCAGGGGGCCACATCAAGCCCATGGCCTGTTTAATCCAGCCTGCAAGCCAAGGGTTGTAAAAATAAACCAAGCAGGACACAGGACAGAGAGTACGCGTGGCACAAAACACCTGTTATTCCCTATCTGGTCCTTCACAGGAGCTGGCCGGACACTATCGCCCGGGGGATAGAGGGAGGACGGGCGTCCCCCTCCCAGTGTCCTCAGCAGCTGGTCCAGCTGCAAAGCTTCCCAAATGTTCATTTGCAGGAACAGGAGGCTGGACGGGAGGCGATGGCCGGTTTGTCCCAGGTGCCAACACCCAAGCAGAAGAAATGCAGTGAGGCGGTCAATTCCATGCCTTAGGTCTGCGGCCCCGTGCGGTGGCCCTCCAGCAGGTGGGACAGCCCTGGGGCAGTGGGCAGCCACTGCGGCCAGCGCTCCGGGAGGCAGAGTTCCCAGGGACGCCTGATCCTGCAAACAGCTGCCAACACGTTCTCAGCTGCAGCCTCCCACCAGGAAGAGAGGAAGAGACGTGTGAAATTGGAAGCGGTTTGAAACCTCTCCACTCAGTTTCCTCTCTGTCCTCCGTGCTTGCTGCTCCCCCTCCAACCCCTCCTGCCATGTGTTTTCCAGCAGGGGAAGGGAATCTCTACCTCGACCCCTCGACGCCCCTGGAGGTCTGGCCTTCCCTGAGACGCGGAGGGGTCGCTTCCCAGGGCAGGTCTGGCGCCAAGAGGGTCCGTGCTCAGAGCTCCTGGGTGGTGGCCTGGAACCCAGTGGACTCGCCCCAGGCCCATCTGAGGGGACCATCGAGGGAGGTCGGGGTGAGGAGTGTGTCCTCAGGACACCTGGGGATAGGGAATATCATTCTGCTCCTCACAGCCACCAGGACCGTCAGGAGTGGGTGGGACAGCTGGCTGTGGGTGCAAGCGCTGTCTCCAGACCCTCAGCTGGGGAGCTCAGTGCTGGAGACTGTCCACTAGTGATTTCGTTTTAGGACGATGCCCGGGGCAGGAAAGAGGACCCAGATTGCTGCAGAAAGACATGCAGGCCCCGCCCCGGGCCACAGGGACACCTTCGGAAGGGCAGGGAATGTGAAGGCCAACAAAGCACAGCGGCCAAAGCACCTGCTTTTTATCCTGGCTTCGGCAGGGAGCACGCTTACATTCTGCGTCCCCGGCCCTCTCGTGCGTGGGCATGGGGGTGCGGAGCACGCCGCGGAAGCTCTAAGTACTGGAAGCGCTGACTATCATCGGTCCCACCCGTGCTCTGAGAACCCAGCTCCAGACCCCACTGCTCTCTGGGCATCAGGAGACGCGCCTGTGCGCGCACCTGCTCACCTCCCCACGCTGTGGTCCTGGGGGCAGAGTGGGGCCGCCTCCCCGCCCCTGGGTTTCCCGCAGCCGCCCATGTGGACCGGCCACCGGGTTCACAGGCCCCACAGGCGAAGGGATGGAAGACGCTCCACTGCGTCCCGCGGCCTGGCAGCCTGGCCGGGGGTGGGAGGGAGGTGATGGCCCTTTGAAGCTCATCAGCCCTACATTGAACCTGTCAGTTTAACATGACAAGGTCACCATCTGTCTACAGGACGGACTCGGAACAAGGACCCCCTCCCCCCATTAGTGTAGGAGGAAGGTTGGGGACTGCAGTCAGCGTTCTTCCCCAGGGCCGTTGAGGGAGCGCCTGCAGGTTGTCTGCGTCTCCCTGCGGGACCTCCCCCCACCCCGTCCTGCCCTGGCTCCCGGCTGGTGTGCGGGTAATCGACACTTCCAGGGAAGCCTGTCCAAGAGATGACCTCGGAATAGCACTGGCTGCGCTTTCAGAAGTATTCTTGGACACAGCGGGATTTTGAAAACTGCTCTTGGAGCTGGGAGATTTTGGTCGGCAGCATAATTTATTTGCTCTTTCCAGAGATGGAGATGAGAGTTGAGGTTTTCCAGGTGGTGAGCCTCACAAGGGCTGCCCGGAGCTGGGGGTCGTGTGTCCTGTACCCAGGAAGGGAGAGAGACAGAAAGTGGGGGGGGGAGACAGAGAGAGAGAGAGAAAGAGAGAGACAGAGACAGAGGGAGAGAGAGAGAGAGGGAGGGACAGGGTGGGGGAGGGAGAGAGTGAACTAAGCATACCCAGGAGACTGCGCATGGCAGGGGCTGTGGAGAGCTGGGACCAGCTGAGGGTGGGCAGGGCGAAGGGAAGAGAAGAGGGTCTGACCAGCGGAGATCGTGGGCAGTGTTGCGGATGGGTGGGCTCCTGGGTAAGGACACCCTGAATTCACCAAGGACGCTATTCCCACTTGGACCTGGGGCGGCCTCTGCTTGGCCCGGGGTTCCACGCCGGCCTTGGGAAGAGACGATGACGCAGAGAGGTGCAAAACGTCTCTGTCCTTCCTTTAGGTGACCTCCGGTGGGGGCCGTTTTATTGGGCCTGGTGGTCTTCCATCCAGCACACACATGGGCCTGACCGATTGCTCTCCGCGGGGGCTGCCGGGGTTTGGGGAGTCACCGTGCAGATCAGAGCAGGAAACCCTCGAGTCACCTTTCCTGTCCCAACACCACACTTCAGGAAAGCTCACACGTCTAGACGCCATCGCTGGTTCACTTCCCTTCCCTAGAAAACTCCGCTCGTCCAGGCGTCTGTCCCCGGAAGGAACGTGAACGTGAATGTGAACGGACCCTCCCTCCTCAAACCCCCTTTGCGAGAGGAGCGGGAAGTGCCCATTCCTTAAATCCAGCCCACAGGAGTGGCCTTGCCCAGTTCTCTTCTGTCTTGGTTTCCCCAGATGGAAATAAAGGTTTACTGGGAGAAAACCGGGGATCTTGGGGTACGCCAAAGAGGCCACATCTCGGAAAAGAGAACAAAGAATAAAGTCGACCCTCTGGGGTGAATGTCTCGAAGGGCCCTTGGCAGAGCTGGAATAGGAGGCACTGGGACCACCGCAGACCAGCACTGTCCACCCGGTCCGGCCTTTGCTCAGGACACAGCTGCCTCGAAGAAGCCTTCCATGGCAAGCCAGGGAATTTGGCCTTCGCATCTTACCGAGGCAGGATCCAAACCTGGGCATTAAGTCCCGGGAAGTCCCAGGTCCCAGGGTCGGACTGGGGAGTGCATGGGTCTGACTTCCTTTTGCCATTGGCTATTAGAGTGAGCCGCACCCCCCCCCCCCCCAGCCCTGGCCGTGTCTCTGTGCGCTCAGCTGTCACAATTCCTCCGCCTGGAGCACCTCTGCTCAGCGGCTCACGGCTGAGAGACACTGCAATCTTTTTACCCAATTTTCCAGCTGAGTTGACTGAGGCCTACGAAGGTCAAGGGCTTGCCCGGGGTCACCAAGCGAAACAGCAAAGCCTCTGGCCTCAGGACAGCGACGCGGGACTCTGGCTCCTGGTTCCTGATCGCTTAGCCAAAGGCTCTTTCATAAATAATGGGAGGAACAGGGCTCCGTGTTTCTTTAGAGAGGATGAACGCCCCAAACAGCCACCAAGGGTGGTGGTCTGCATGCACTGCCAAACCCCCGCTGGCTGGGGGGTGGGTGGGGGAGTGGGGGACACTCGCCAGAGCAGAGTGGGACCAGGGGCTCCCAGCACTGCCGACTCTCGGGCAGGCACTCATCTGTACCAGACGTTGTCCGAGGACCAAGAAGGAGAGTCCGAGGGTCCAGGGCGCGCGGCAACGCTGACGGTTCTTCGACCGCTATCCAGTGTATGAATTGCCTCTTACAAACCCGATGCCCGTCCTGAGAGTGCTGTATGTACCGACATTCACCGACCCGATTAGCCAAAGATCACCGTGTCTGTGTGCTCAGTAACCCGAGGCTTTGTTCTGTCTCAGCCAGAGAGAGAAGAGGCCTCGGATGTCGAGGGGAGTAATTTCTGCCACGAAGAAAAGTGGCAACCTGGGAGGTCAGCCCAGGGTAGGGGGGGCGGATCTCTGACCCCTGGGGTCCCGGTTAGGTACCTAGACTCCTCGGAGCTGGGTGGGGCTTGTTTGTTGCATCATTTCGGCCAGTCTGGGGGCTCCCTCTCGCATCCAAGCTGCTGTCTGCAGTTGGCAGGGCCATCAACACCAGGAAGGGGAAATATTTATTTTTATTATAAGAGGAGAGGCCATGTACTCAGGAACCTTATTATTCAAACTCTCCCAATCCAACTCTACAGAAAAAAACAACAACTCAAAATCCAACTTTGGGTATTGATTGCAAGTTTTGTGTGTGTGTGTGTGTGTGTGTGTGTGTGTTTTCTAATGAGATGCCAAAAGGAACATTGTGGGGAGGGACGTCTCAGGGCCGGCCTGTGCCAGGCAGTGTTTCTGTTTATGTCTCTGGGTGAGCAGTTACGTTTCCGAGACGCAGAGACGGCGAGATGGGGCCCTCTGTTCCCCATATAAGCTCAGGACCCACAGCACATGCGGTGGCTGAGACCTGGGCCAGGGTGCCATCCGAGGGGTCAGGTCACGGGGTCCACCAGGAGCACCCGTGGGAGACGTTACTGCCGCCATGAGATAGCAGGCCTCGGCCTTCTGGGCGCTTGGTGGGAGCCCTGAGTCTCACTAGTTTGTGACCCTGCAGAGCGAGTTCTGAGCATCTGAATGGCTTCCTGGCACTTCTCGGGGCCAGCAAAACTGATGTGCCCTTGTTTCTCGCAGTTTTTATTTTATTTATTAGGAAGCCCAGTGACGTCCTCACCTGAGGTTCCTTCGGCGTCATCCCCCTAGCTCTGGACAGCTGGACAGGTGGCCCCGCCTCACCGCCTGCTTCCTGAGCCACCTGAAGGAGGGAGCTGCTGCTTCACCAAAGTGTCCCTGACCCCGTCAGCCTGCCAGGCACCGCCTGTCCTGCCCCGCCAGGGAAGCCCCATCCTGTGGTGGCCACCACCGTGACCCCGGCTGGCTGTCCCCGGTGTCCCTGCGACACAGGTAAAGGAAGGTCACACCCGCCCTAAATGTGTTTCTGCAGAGGTCAACATCCCCCTGCTGCGCCCGATGCCAGCGCCTCTGGCTGAAGTGCACGGTGCCCACACGTCTGGCTGCCCGGCTCCGCCTCCAGCTGCTCTGGCTGAGGGATCTCTCTCGCACATTTCTGGGGGTGGGGCTGGATTTACTACTGGCAACCCCGATGTCTGGGCAGCGGCAGTGGCCTTCTGACCTCAGCCCGGCGTCCGACCTAGATGCAGAGCCTTTATTTCAACTCCTTGAAACATAGGGTTCTTTTTGTTGTTGTGGTGGTGGTGATTTTTTTTTTCCATTTTGTGTCCAAATAAAGTTAGAATTCTTCACATCTCAAAGCCTTGTCTCTTTTGGGATCTTCCTTGCTTGTCTTGCCCTCTGTGTGCTCACGTGAGCGCATGTGCACGCGCACACGCGCGCACACACACACACACACACACACACGACCTGCCCATCCAGGCAGGTAGGGAGGAGGCCTCTGGGAGCTCGCAGAAGGTAGGGTGGACGAGGAGACCTGGGTGCAAACATTTCAGAAACCTCTTCAAAATATTTGGGTTTGTCAAAATCCCAAACCGCCGTTTGCCAGGCACTCTTCCCGCTAGTGTTTGAGCCCGCGGGTATTTTAAAGGAAATGAAATCCGTGTGTTTCTGATTTATTTATACTTAACTCATCAAAATGCTGTTTTAAGGAGCTGTTTTGTGTCCAAATGCCCTTTATGCCTTTTTCCCCTTCCAAACTGAAAGCCGTCCTCTGCCAAGCGTAGATGACCTTGAACGCTAACGCTCTCAGGGCTCTTTCGAAAATCAAGTTCACCAAGTCCAAAACAGACCTGAACTGGAACTAACGGTGCCACCCCCACACATACCTGGGGCTGGCCCCTGGGCAAGGCGACGCCCTTTGGCCCCACCAGCTTTTTTGCTCTAAGGCTCCAAACCGATTGGAGTGACCACCCGCCCACCCACCCCCGGGACTGGAGCCTTACGACGCGCTGTGCACATGTTCCAGAGACGAGGATCCCCGGATCCGGGATTTGAGTCTCTCCCGGAGCTCCTGTTGGTCAAGCTCAGGGTCCCCTCCTCAGGATCCCCTCGGAGCACCTCTGCGTTCCACTGGCCAGAGAGATGAGGGGCGGTCTTTGGTCTTCCCAGGAGGGGTGCAGGGCCTCCCTGTTCCTGTGCTACCCACGGCAGCTTTGAGACCACCCCTCGGCCTGACTCCCCTGCCTCACGGCGGCCAGGACAACCTAACACAGATGGTCAGCTGCGTGCACACAATTCCGATGCCCGTTTTGGACGATGCAGACCAGACCAGGAAAAGGTCTCTCCACCAGGGGATGAGAAAGGTGGCAGCTGCAGCCCCGAGCAGGACGGCAGCCAGGTGTCCCCCGCCAGGCTGGGTCCCCCTGGAGAGGGGCAGCCTGGAAATACTGTCGCCTGCCCTGGGGACACGCAGATGTGGGGTTCTGCTTTGGGTGCAATATCTATTTCTGGTCGATTTCATGCAACAGCGTTCCATTATGAATTTAATTGTATTTTTGGGTTTTGGTTTTTTTTGGTGTACGATATAAAACCCTTGATCTTCGCAGCATTTTAATTGTGAGCCCTGGAAGGTTTGGTATTCATCATGGCCCCTCTGTCCCCAGCCCCACAGATAAACCATCTGAGGAGGCAATAAAGGTCCACTCTGGTTATTGATGCTTTCAGGGAAATTGATTATCTATTTGAGGGGTGGAGCGCACTGGTGCATGCTGCTGCCCCGGCCCTGAAAGACGGATCGCTGGATGGGACCGATGGATTTCCTATTCTGTTTAACAGTTTCTAAAGTGACACCCTTTTATCTTAATATCTGAGGAAGGGCCGAGGGCTTCCGAGGTGGGTGGGAATCCAGCCATCTCTTCCGTCCTTCGTTGATGAGATCTCAGGTTCATCGAAGCAAAGCTCCTTTCCTGCGGCTCCCCCGCCTCCGGCCGCTGCAGCTGACCACAGGGGGGAGGCTGCGATATTAACATGTGGTCAGAATAGGCACCTTCCCGGGAGGGTAAGGCAGGCTCTGGGTGAGTTTAATCTGATCTAAAGGAAAAACAGATCCAAGCAATTGTGGGCTAGGTTGAACAGCACACACCACGGAGGGCGGTGCTCAAAATGCCTCTTTCCATGTTGTCACGGTTAAAAACAATATTTGTGCCCTGGCTGTCAGCACCCCCCCCCCGGGGCAGGGGGCACTGTGCACCCTCCCGGGCTGCGGAAGGAGCTGGGACCAAAGATGAACTTCGGCTCATCAGCGTCCCTTCTAATAGTCAAAAGATAACAGGTGTCGTAAATTCAAGAGACGTTTGCTCCTCCACAAAAATCAATAACCAAGTCCGTAATCTGCCCCGCGTAGCTGTGCCCTGGTTAGAGTCGGCTTGGGTTTATGTGATCGTTACCCAACAGCAGAGGCGGGGAGGGTGACATTGGCTTCACCCAGGCGGTCGGTGGCAGACGCGGCACACCTGGGGGCAGGTGATCTAATGCAAATGCCCCCGCACATGCTCGCTTCCGGGAGTCCCTGGCGCTCTGGCTTCCGTGGCCGATCCCAACGCCCTTTACGCTGCCCTTGGCCCCGTGGGAGGGTCAGCAGCCACCGGCCGTGATGGCAGGGTACCACGCTGCACCCTGACTCCTGTCCCCTTTGGAAGCAAAATGCCTGACCATCAGCTGGGGACTCGAGAGGCAGGCAAGGCGTGAACCCTGTCGCAGCTATGGTGCTGGGCGGGCACCCCGGTTCTCATTCCTCAGCTGCTGCCATCCTCAGCTCAGGGGGGGGCATTGGAAACATCCAGGGGCTCTGCAAGATGCCAGTGCCCAGGCCTATCTGGGGCTCATGTCACAGGTGTGGGGGGCCAGGAGGACCCAGGCATGCCTGGTGACCCTGGAGCTCAGCCAAGGTAGAGAGCAGGTCCTGCCCTCCTGTGTGGTCACAGGATAGCGAGGCCTGCTCAGCACCATCTGTAGGCAGGGCTGGCAGTGTTCACGTGGTGGAGGGAAGCAGAGGCCTTCCTGGGGGAGGCAGCACCCAGCACTTGGGCTGCGGAGAGCTTGGGATTGTGGTGTGGGGTCTGGGCCTCCAGAGCCACATCCACAGGTGGGGTGGGGGGTAGGGGGCAGCTGCATCCTGCGGGCAGCTAGCTCGTTGCCATTGGCTGGCCCACGGGGCTGTTTGCCCGATGGGACCAAGCTCACAGGCATGGCAACTGGCACTGAGGCCGGCCCTGTGGGGGCACCTGGGGTAGCCCTTCCTCGCTGTCACACAGCCCCAGCACTGGGCCCGAAGGCCTCTGCGGGGAGCCCTTGGTTCTCAGGGGTCCAGGGAGCAGAAGAGTGGCCAGCCAGCTTTCCAAGGTTCCTGTTCTTGCTCTGCCTTCTCGAGTGTCCCAGCAATCTCTCCAAACCGGAAAGCTCAGTTTCTGGACCCCAGAGGGAGAGGAGAGTGGCTTATGCAGGAGGGATTCCCATGTGCATGTGTGTGCTTGTCTCCATGCGTGTGCACACGTGTGTGCACCAGGCTCTGGATAGCTCAGGGCCG
Organism: Saccopteryx bilineata; assembly: GCF_036850765.1. Taxonomy (NCBI): domain Eukaryota; kingdom Metazoa; phylum Chordata; class Mammalia; order Chiroptera; family Emballonuridae; genus Saccopteryx; species Saccopteryx bilineata. Next base: position 291,545,759 of record NC_089492.1, read on the forward strand.
AGCAGGAAGGGGCTGAACGCAACATGCCCGTCCTGCCCCCACTCCTTGGGAGCAGCGCTGTGCACTGTCTGGCTCTGAGGCCAGACTCGGCCGTGATGGATGTCCTGGGCAGTAGCTCTTTATTTTTCCCTGGAGAAAATACAGTCGTGCTTATAGACTGGGCCCATGTGGGACAAAGGGTCTGTCCCCACGGTGTAGGCCCGGGCATTCTTCCTGCATTTGCACACAGACCACGCCTCCAGGCAGCTTGTATCTTGTGGGGTGGGGTGGGGTAGGGAAGTCCCACATACATTCTCTGGTTTGATCATCTTCCTATGCTGGGAAGCAGAAGCTCAGAGAGGTTAAGTGACTTGTCTGAGGCCACACAGCAGTAGACCACACACCAGCACCTGGAGGGAACACATCCAGGCCTCTGCTTCCTTAGTCTGGAGGCTGTTTCCTCAAAGAGCCGAGCAGCATGGGGGGAGGGGGGCGCTCTGCCGAACGCTCTTCACCTCCCTCCACACGGGGGTGGCATGTGGCGGGTCTAACGCCGATGTCAACAGTGGCCAGACTGCTGCTTGAGCCATCCTGGTTCTCTGCCTCACGGACCCACCCGAGCTCTCACATGATGTCTACTCCCCAGACACGGTCTGCTGACTTGACTGTGTGTCCAGTGTCCTGGAGGGCACAGGTGCTCCGACCTTGCATGTTGAGTGGCTGACAAAGGCCAGCTTTGCTGGGGTGGTGGTGTTTCTCCCTGGGCTGTCCTTTCAGGTGGAAGGGAGCCACCAGAAGCCCGTGTGGACAGCAGGACCCGAAGACGGTGGAGCCAGGCACTCCTGGGGCCCGAGCCCCCTGTGGGTCTCAGCTAGCTTCAGCCCCACCAGCTGGTGTCACTGGCTGTGCTGGACCCCGTGTGAGCTGGTCCACCACCCACCACGGACGGGCAGGGCCTAGAACCCTGCACACAGGGAGGAAGCCTTGCAGATGGAGGGCCGGCGTGGGCTGAATGCGGGAACACGGTGCTTTCATCCCGGCCCCTGTGGGCACGTAATGAGTGTCTGCTCAGGAGGAGGCTCGCGTTCAGAGGGGGGAGGCTGTGCTGTCCTCCAGAGCACCACGGGGGCTCTCCTGTCTGAGGTTACATGGTCAATGGTTTTCAGGGGAGGCTCATTATTACCTCAGCACCAAACATCTGTGGCCAGCGTGGCTCCCAGAGGAGCCCCCATCTTATGTCCTATTCTATGCCAATTCTGGTGGGTTCCAGGGTCCTCAAGGCCAGAAGACATCCTGCATTTCCGGGAGGCTCACCGAATCCTCACTCATGATAGGCCTTGTGGTGGTGGTGGGGGGGTCACAGTGCCTGAGGTTCAGGGAGGGACCCTTCTCCCAGCAGCTGCTGCTCAGGGCTGCAGTCAGACTCCTGCAAGGAGGGTGGGCGGTTCCGGTTGCCGCAACGAGCAGCGAGCAGCGTCAGAGCAACACCCTCCCCACCTCCCCCGCCATCCTGGGCCTGTTCAGTCATTAACTCCCCTGGGACATTATCTGGTCCTGAATCTGCCGGGTGCAGAGCTGTGGCCGGGCTCCGGGATGGTTTTATCGTCCTGTTCCCCAACAGTGCAGACTGGCCGCGACAATCATTAACCCGGGCTCCTGCCGCTCTCCGAGGACCATCCTGCCCCGCCCTCGCCTCCCACGCTTGCTGGGCTCGGACCCCCTCCCCCCGCCCGGCTCCCCTCCGAGGGGAGGAATGGGAAAGCAGGTCCTCCGGGAGCTGGCACGCACACAATGCGCGTCTTGTGTGAGTGAGTCAGCGCCGTGGCCAGTCAATCTGGTTTCTGGGCCCGCTGCCCTGACCCTCTTTAGAGAGGCTCGCTCTGCAGCCCAGTGTGAAGCGTTTCCTTTCACTGCCCTGACACTCCGCAGATTGAGACGTCAGCCCGGTCCAACTGCAGCAAATTAGCAATTTTTCTTTGGCTAATTGGAAATAAAAATGTTTGCCGAGGGAACCGTTTGTCGGCATGCGGTTTTCGGTTTCCGTGTGCATCGGAGAGGGCTGCGTGGAACACGCTTCCCCCCCCCCCGGGGGGCGTCGCACACCCTGGGGTGCTCCTCAGCACACAGGTTCTAAGGGGCCTCCTCTGGGAAGATGTACCAAACATGCCTCTCTTGCCCCTGCCCCCCCACAGCTCCCCTGGGACCTGGGTGTCTGTCCCCCCACTCCCCGTTCTTCAAGAGCTGGGCTCTGGGGCCACTGTGCACTTTCAGAAAACCATCAGAGTTGGTTGGGCAGGTAGAAGCCCTGTTGGGGGAGGTGCTAGGCGAGAAAGCCCTTTGCGGGGAAGAGGAGAGCAGAGAATCAGGGCTTCACGGCCAAGGGCAGCCCACAGCCTTCCTGAGCACAGAACCATCTGCAGAAGCCAGCTGGGTTATCTGCCTTCCGAACCCCTGCCCTCCCTGCCCAGTGTGCGCCCAGGGGAGGCATGTCCGCTGGCCTCTACGACACTTCTGGTTTTGGCCACCTCTTAGTCCCAATGGTGGAAGAGATTCCTGTGCCCAGGGAAAGGGGGCAGAGGTCCCCGCGGGAACGGAGGAGGAAACACAACCTCTCATGCCGACTGGAGCAAAGAAAGAGCAAACCATGTGGGAGGCCCTGCGTGTCCTCCCTTCCTGAGGAAAGTGGCCCATGGCCTTCGGGTTAAGTGCAGCAATTTGGGGATCTGCTTATAAATCAACACACATGCACCCACCCATGCCCGAGCACACCTGAGCCCTTGCGTGCATGTCCACGCCCCTGCGTGCGTGCACACCCATGCTGGTTCCTGTGCTCCTCCGTGGTGGCCCGGCCCCCTCCCGACCGACGCCCATGGCCTCTCGGGAGTCAGGCCTATTGGGCCAGCGCGGAAAGGGTTACCCTGTCCCCCCTGCCCTGCCTTCCTGATAAAGCATCTGACAGCCATGCCTAATAATTCTTTTGGTCGTTTTTTTTTTTTCTTTCTTGATGTCTTTATGTGAATATGAAGCCGGAATGAAAGGCTTTGGGGGACCCCCACGAGAGAGGAAAAGTATGAACCAGGGAGGAAGAAAGAGCGTGCCCTGGGCTCCCTGCCGAGAGCCAGCATCTCCTCTGGCAGTCCACGCCTGGGCCTCAGAGGCCCTTTGTAAGTGGAAACGAGTCTTCTTCACTCGGCCACGACAATAGGTGTTTTGTCAGAGGGGGCCCGGGTGGGGGGCGGGTGGCAGCAGTGAGGGGCTGCCCCCGGGGCCTGCAGATGTTGGACGAGAGATGATTTATGGCTACAGTGTCCTCAGTGGCATTTGGCTACCTTCCCAGACCCCAACATCGGTGCCGGCAAAGGAGGAAGGCGTTGGGAGGGGGAGCAGGGCAGCACAGTTGAGGGGCCCCAACACCTTGTTGGGGGGGTGAAATGGCGGTGGGGAACAAGGTGGCGACGTGCGGGCGGCATCCCTGATTCTTGCAGGCAGACGACAGGGCGTCCCGGCCACTTCGAAATGGGACTTGGGAGAACTTAGGGAACCCAGGCTGAGTCCCTAGGGAACGTTCCCACGTGAGGGGAAAAAAAAAAGAAAGACAGAAAGAAAAGAAGTGCCTGGATGAGCTGAACGGGGGACCTGGTGACACAGGAGCAGTGACTTTAGTGACAAGACTCAGCTGTTGGAAGTCTCTAGCCAGTGGTGTGCCGGAGTCCTCACTGCCGCCCCCCACATGGGAACAAGTGCCCTCCGTATCCTTGCCAAGTTCCCAAGTGGCCTGTCTATGCTGCAGCCTCCTTGGGAGGGGGGTGTCCACGTCCATCCCTGACGGCGGAGCAGAAGGGAACCACTTCCCTCTGGGCTCTGACCCGGACCAAACCAGAGAGGCCATAAATCCAACCAGGAGGGCCGCTCCCAAGAGGTCGTTTTCATTCCAGACCAAATAAGTCAGAGGGGCTCAGGGGAGGGGGCAAGCCCAACAAACCTCTGAGGGCTTTGCAGACCAAGAGAAGGACTCCGGCCGTCTGTGCGTCCCCCTCGCCGGACCCACCACGTCCCCCCACCGCCACGAAGCCCTGAGCTGGGAGCTGGCATGCAGGCTAAAAGCCAGGCCATTCTGGGTCACTTCCCGTGAAAAGACACGGGCTACCCGACCAGCCGACTCTCTGAGATCCCGTGGAGGGGGGTGGGGAGGGAGAGTTCCACTTTGGGTCTTCTTATCCCATTTTAGAATAAGCTTTGAAAATAACGGCGCTTGGATCAGGGAGTGCTGGACAGAGAACGGTCCATAAAAACGGCTGTCCTGGCATGGGGCCGGGTGCTCTCTGCTCCTGTCCTCGCAACATCCTGACTGGGAACACAGCAAGGCTCAGCTCAGTGAGAGAGAAGAGCTCGAGCATGCTCCCAGGCTGTGGCTCCAAGCGCTGGGGACAGCGGTGTCCCTGGAAAAAACAGGAAGGTGCTCGGAGGCGGGGTGGGTAGGGGTGAGAGTGGGCACATGTCCCTGGACTGACCATTAGCAATCTGTGCGCTCCGGTGCGCAGCTGCCGATGGCCACTGGCTACCATCCTTCCCTGTGTGATATTGAGGATGATTTAAATGTCTGTGGCCTCGACTTCAGGCCCGGGGCCTTCTTTTGAGGCCAAGACAGGGTCTGAGAACCACATGGCCCACGGCTCCTCCTCCAGGTCTGGGCAGAAGCAGACACGCCTATCTAACAAGGTGGAGAACAGGCACAGACAGGGTCTGCCCACCTAGGCTCCATCCAGCAGGCCACAGCCACCCAGAAGCCGTGCCAGGAGGGCAGCACGGCCCCCTTCTGAAACGCACAAGCGCCCGGATGGAGTGCGTCACGTGGACGGCACTGGGATGCTCATTCCGCGGAGGGGCTGGGGGCCGCGGGCATCGGCGGGCAGGCGGACGTTCCCCAGGGCTGGGGGTAGGAGGGTAGAGGGTGGGCGCTGATGTCTCCCGGCCCTGATGCAGACGTGAGAACGCCTCTGGGCTTTTTTTTGTTGTTGTTCATCGGACACTATTTGGACGTCGCCCGTCCAGCTCCTTGAGGGCCTAGCAACTGCCAGCCCCGCACAGACTGCCTCCCCTCCCCTCCCCCGACTTTTCCCTGGGATGTGCTGGAACGTTTTTCCCATGGAAAGAGAGTGTAGCCTTTGTGAGGGGGCTTGGCCGGCCCCGGGTTACAGTAAAGATTAATCCCAAACAAGAGACAAGGAAAACAGACAAAGAGCATCATACACTTCTCTTTTCAATGGATGTTTTCATAAATGTATGAATAATTTAAATTATCATTGCCGGGCATTTATTCGAGTGTTTCAGGGGGGAAAAAAATGCCTCGTCTTTTTTTGCTCTCTCTCTGTCTCTCGATTCTTTTCATTTTTGTCTCATCTCTTTTATGTGCTGCATGGGCTGTTTTCTTGCCATCTGAATCGGCCGGGAACAATGGGATGTGGAGGCTGCGGAGGCCGGGGAAGAATGCCGCCCTTGTTGGGATGTCGTGCTTGACATTGATTAATGAGGGTGCGGACACGGGCAGAATCTGTGAGAGCCAAGGGGGGACCAGAGGCCCGAGGGCACCCGAGGCGGAGGGCAGGGGCTGGCAGGGAGAAGGCCAGGGCCATCCTTCCACGCCCAGTGGGAAACGGCAGAGGAGGAAGTGTCAGACTGAGGCCACCAGCGTGAGGGACGGGCACCGGACGGGTCCTCTGAGGACTGGGCATCCAAAAGGGGGTTTGGGTCCCTGGTATCTGCTGGGCAGAGGGTCAGCGAGCTGTAGCCACTGATCCCAGGGCGGGGGCATGAGCGTGCCACCCACCTGTCCACGCCTGCCTGCTCCCGGGCTCTCCAATGCTCTGTCCTTGGTCAAGGGGGCAGGGAGGTCTAGCCCAGAATGATGCTTCTAAGAGGACATAGCCACCTTGCCTGTCACTGGGGCCTCACTGTATGTCCATGAGATGGACACTGTCTTTCTGATGTCCCTTTGCTTGCCACCGAAAGCTTGGCTTGGAGCTCAGTACTGACCATCGAGACAGATGGCAGTAACAGGTCAGCGCCCAGGATGGTGTCTTTAAATGGCCTCGTGATGACAGCTCCGTCAGCTGAAATGAATACCTTCAACCGCTGAGCACGTAATCCATCTACACAGTCCCCCCGTCCCCCCCCCCCCCCGTCTCAGGCCTGCTGCTGCTGCTGACCTCTGAGATCAGGGGCTGGGGAGCCCTGAGGGAAGGTTTAGGGGGGGGCAGGTGCCCAGAGCATCACACCAGGGTCTCAGGAACCACCTGTGAAAGGGCCTGCGTTCACCAGCAGAGCTGGCTCGCTCGCTTGGGCTGCGGCTCCCGTGGGCCAAGGTCACGGCTGTCACCATCTTTCCGTGTGCGTGGGCATCTCTTGTCTGAGGTGGGAAATTCCAGCCTGGAACCAGGCACCCAGCAGAGTGAGGACGCGGCGTCACCTCATAAGATGCCGGCACTTTAGGTGAAGCAGTTCGTGCCTTGCTGGGCGGCTTTATGATCCACCTCGCCAGGGGCTGAGGGCTCCAGGACTCACAAGTCTGACTCATGCTCGTTCTTTGGGAATCCGCTCCAAGGAGCTACCCTAGCTCTATACCCCCTGTGCTGTGTGGGCTGAACGGCATGACATCGGCCCAGACGTGGGGAGATTGCTCGACATCTCTGGGTGTCCCGGGCCCACCGCTGGTCTAGGAGTTTCTGATTGACGTCCAACAGGAGAATGAACTTGTCTGATCAGGGAATTTCTCTCTCTTATTCCCCTCCCCCCCTTTGGAAATAAATTGTTTACAGAAGTGTGTCTTCTCTGGTCAATGCAGAACCCTTAGGTGGGTCATGGGCTTCCAGACAACGGGACTGCAATGGAACGAGAACAGTGGGTTCCTGACAAGGTTGCTCAGGCGATGGGCCGTTCCCTCTGTCCTGCATGCTTCCGAATTAATGTCCCGGGCTGCGCGGTCCTGATAGCGATCTGGAATTGCAGGATTAATGGAAAGGGGGAGGGCAGTGAGGCCACGGGTGGGGGGGAGGCATCCGCGTGGCCTGGCGAGTCTTCTGTCGACCGTCCCAGACGTGACCTTGGTTGTGGGTGACCTCAAGTGGACCTGGCGATCCAGGAACCCTGCTCCCTCTGCTGGGGAGCATGTCCTACCTGCCAGGGACAGCTCAGCCTCGTGCAGCTCAGCCTCGGGTGGCCCATGGAGGCGATGTTGCAGCGTGAGGTGCTTAGAGCATCTCGGGAGCGCAGTGCCGGTTGTCAACCCCCGCATCCACGAGCACAGGCCTTCCCTCGCAACGAGGCCCATGGCCGCCCACGTTCAGATGCTGGCAGCCCGAGGATAAGTGGACGCTGACTCCCTGGTGGTACGGGACACCCACGACCCATCCCCAAAGTCGAGATGCTGCACACTGCCCCGCACGGCGCGTGTGGCTTCCCAGCCCGTGACAAGCCTGAGTGGTGAATTACAGCCATCACAATTTTATAATGATAACAACTGAGGACACAACCGGGGGGGGGGTCCCGCCATCCCTCCCCGCCAGACCGTCCTCCTCTCCCCACCCCAGAAATAGGTGGGGTTGTTTGCGTCAGCAGATTAAGCAGAGATGGGTGTATCCTGGACTTGATGGACGTGCCATGTTGAACTCATAAAGATTCGGGAAGGTGCTACTTTCCTCCCCACTGTGAAACGAGCCGTGGTCCCTGGCTGGCTCGGGGACCCGCAAGTCTGTGTTTGGGGCTGCCAGTGTGGGCGGGATGCAGTCTTGGTGGCCGAGGAAGCAAGGGGCAAGTGACTGAGGGCATAGTCCCTTTTTGTCCAGGTAAGACCCATCCTCATGTGGGCTAGTCCCTCCAAGTTCCCCGCACACGGTTCTATTGGCAGGGTGCTTTTAAAATAGTGCTGGGGTGGGGGTGGGGTCCCCCGAGTGAAGCAACACGGCCCATGCTCAGGGCCCGGCCCCAGGAATGAGGACCAAGCCACCTGCCCAAGCAGGACACTTAATAACCGCTCCTTTGATGCCTAGCTTCAGAGAGAGGACAGGAAGCGGCAGACCCGGGTGGGGAAGAGTTAGGGGAGGAAGGGAGGAACAGAGCCAGGTCCCGGGAGCCCGGAAGACCAGCCTGGTGAAGTTTACTTGGTGCTGAGCACACACATGACGGCAATAAAGCAGCAGTGAGGGGGGCCCCCGGGACGTCCTAGAAACTTCCCTCCATCTTACAAGGCTCCAGAAGTGCAGGGTTCCCGCCAGGACCTCGCGAAGACTGGGGAAAGAGGTGCTCAGGCCCACCGGTGCTGGGGGTCCCCATCAGGGTCCAGCCCGTCCTGTCCAGGCCTGTTACCCAGAACTCCCACCTCGGCCCCACCTCGGGCCACCCTGCCCCCACCGTCCCTCGGCCAGGCCAGGGGGATGTCCAGATCACCTGAAAAGGCAGCCCCCGAGGGTGACCCAGGCCCTGAGCCCCCAGCAGGGACAAATGAGGAGCTTAACTAGTGCAGGCCTCATGAAAGGGACTCAGGGGAAGGGAAGAACAAAGCTTCCGCCAATTTGCTCTTTTGGGCTTTTGTGCAGGCTGGCCCCTTTCCCAGCGTCTCCCCCCACCCCCCATTGAATGAGGCCACGCACGGCCCTTCCGCACCTCTGAGGGGTTTTCACGGGATGGTGAATGGAGTGCAAATTAGCAGAGCCCCCGGGAGGCTTGTTACTGTCTGTCACTCCCCAAACTGACGTCCAAAGGCAACGTGAGGATTAATCAATCTAAAGCCCGGCCCATTATCAGAGCAAGGTAGGAAACTATTTATTGTCCCCGCTTTCACGTTTCATCCGCAGCGAGGCGTCTGCAGGGAAGGGGCACGAACATACCGCCCCCTCACGCACGGAGCTCGGGAGCTCGTGTCCCAGCGGGCCGGAGGGGCTCACATGCACACGTGAGGCACCCGGGCACCATGCCGCACCCTGGGCCGTTTACTGCACGTCAATCAGCCCCTCCCTCTCCCAGAAGCGGGATTGGCCGGTGGCTGAAATGCTGAGGGACAGGCCAGGTGCATGCCTGGCGCACGGGCGGTGGCCAGCGCTGCTCCCGTGAATGTGGCCAGTGGCCTATTGCGCTCCCTGAAAGACAGAGGTCAAGGCCGGGGCCCTTGGGGACAAAGTGTCCCAGATCACAGAGCAGGCGGATGGGTGGAGCCAAACTTCTTTTTTTATCGGGATGTGAATCTGTGGGGCCCCCAACTGGACCAGAGGTTTCGCCGGAAACCACACAGTCCATTCCCAGGAGCCCGTCTGCGACTGGTGTCCATGCGGGTGAAGCCCATGGCTTCTCCCCGGCGAGCGAGGCCCTTGGAAGACACGCACAGTCAGGTCACTCTGGGAATCATCTCCGATCCGAGGGGGAGGGTGACTCCCACTTCCCTGCTCAGAAAATAAACACAGCCCTTGCAACTGAACGGGACGGCTCGAGGTGACCAGCTAGGATCTGTGGACACAGGCACTCAGCAGTGTATATCTCAGGAACGAGGAAGTAGCAAACCCGCCTCAGGAAGGCGTGAACAAGTAGGTGTCTGAGCGGGTAAACACTCTAATGAATCAACAAACACACGTCCAGTAACTTAATAAAAACCAAAATCTCCACCAAGTGAATGTATAAACATATCTATCTAACGAGTGAGCAAACAAATATCTCAGTTAATAAATAAGCCAATATCCAAGTTCATAAATAAAATATATGGGTAACGAATGATTACATAAACACCTAACAAATGGATAAATAAATATGTATCTAATAGGCGACTAAGTATCTAATGAATGAATAAGAATTCTTATGCAATGAGTGACTAAATGAATAAACATGTCTAAGGGTCGGAACGCACCCTTTCCAGCCCTGTGAATCAGGACCATCTCTTGATGGCAAATTCTCTCTCCTGCTGATCCCTTCCACGTTGAAGGTGATACTCGTTCCTTCGAGTATGTCTTGGGAATGTTTTATCGACCTTCATGTGCGGCGTAAGTGACAGAGATTAGAACGGAAAGGAACTCACGTTTGAATTTCCCCTAACGCCCAGGCGCTGTGGGTTGGGGACGTGGACAGTGAGCCCCAGCCTGAGCCTGTGGATGCACCACATTCCTGAGCCTCAGTTTCCCCAGCTGTCCCAGGGAGAGCATTCCCCACTACCACAGCTCAGTCCTGCTAGGGTCAGGATGACATTGCCGACTCCTTTGAGGGCCTCACCATTAGTGCCTTGTGCTCCTTCCCCCCATCCCCACAAGCTGATGACAAGATTTCCACGTGGGAACATAACACGACACGTTGAAAACTCTTTTTCTGGAGAGAAACTTTAAATGAAGGTGTTTATCCAGGATGCTCATGTTTTGAAAGGTATATCTGGGTTAACTTTTTTAAAACAAGGTTATACTCAGAGTCACTGATTTCCTGTGATCAAGAAAGAAACATGGCCCTTCAAACACCAAGGGTCTTCTCACAAATGCCCCTAGGACGGGCCATGGTGTTTTTTTATGTTGCAGAAGAGCGCAGCTCATGGACTAGGACTGGCGTGAGAGTCAACGCAGAGCACCCTCAGAACCCGCCACTGCGCGGAGAATTAAAGGTGGCCTGTTGCAGCTTCTGTTCTAGAAGATCAGCCTGGCAGCCGGACCTGTGGTGGTGCTAGTGGGTTAAAGCATTCAACTTGGAACGCTGAGGTTGCCGGTTCAAAACCCCGGGCTTGCTTGGTCAAGGCACATATGAAAAGCAACTACCATAATTTGATGCTTCCTGTTCCTCTTCTCCCACCATCCTCTCTCTGAAATCAATTAATCAAATAAAATCGATCAATCTTTAAAAATAATCCATATTAGATTATGGGCTTTAGCAGAGCCTCTTACCCACCCAGTCTGGAAAACTCTGAAGGCGGGACCAGAGACACACCCTCCACCCAGAACTCCAGAGGTTGTTGGTCGGGTGGGGTCCTCTTGAGGTTCCTGGTGTCAATCACCAGTGCACCACCGCCCCTCCCATGCAGAAGGGATATTTTTTGCCTTAAATCAGTGTTGACAGTGCTCCCGCCTTTGGAGTTCCGGAACATTCCACCTGCACCTACGAGCTTCGGCTGAGACGTGCAGGTAGGGAATGGAGGCTCTGAGAGCAAAGGCACCCCCACGCCCAGCTCTGGCCATCTGCCTAGCTCTCCAAGGAGACGTGGAAGTGACCTTCACAAACCTTGCCAAGAAAGGGAGCCCAGCCATGTCCAGTCTGTGTGGAGGTCAGGACAGCCCTGTTGGGACCTGGGGACGGAGCGTGGTGGCACTGGTAAATACGGGACGTTTTCTGGAATCTCAACGCCACTATGCTCGATACAGCCCAAGCTCAGGTTTACCTCAGGTCCTTATCTCCTTGTTCCTTAACCACTCGGGCAGGAACCTTTACCAAGTCAATGATTAATTTTTTTTTGTCACCGGAACCAAAACTTTCCTATATTTTTAACTAAGACATTCAAATGCCACCTGATGCCCCCCCCCCGCCCCCGGTGCACCCACATTTAGTTTAGCACAGAGCATTCCCTTCCGAGTCCATTCAGAATTCCAGGGCACCCTGCTGGAGTGAACCCTCCAAAGTTGTGTCCACAGCCGATCCCCACCCGGGTGCAGAGGGTGGAACGTGTCACTGCCCAGAACTTGACATTGAATAAGAAAACTAAAGCCGGTTTATCCGAACAGAAGCCTGGTCCCAGGAGGAACATGCCGTGTTTTCTCCCACTCAGTAAGACCCTCTGCCTCTGCGTGGGGTCTGGGCCGAGGGTAGGGGGGAAGCCACAGTGTGTTCAGCCCACGCAGCCTGGCCACGTGCTGTCTGAGCCCCACACCCACATGCCACCTCCTGGCCTCCTCACAGAGCCCAGGTTTGGCCGGGGGTAGGGGGGAAGCCACAGCGTGTTCAGCCCACGCAGCCTGGCCACGTGCTGTCTGAGCCCCACACCCACATGCCACCTCCTGGCCTCCTCACAGAGCCCAGGTTTGGCCGGGGGCCAAGCTTCACCTCAAGGACCTGGGACCTGCTCGGCCGCCCAGCGGGGGGGGGGGGGGGGGGGTCACACTCTTGTTCCCTTTCAGGGCTGAACAGAGGAGAAGAGGGCAGGAAGGGGTGCGGTATGGCCCCTCATCTATTCTCTCCATGTTTCTTCTGGGATCCCCTGAACGCCTGCCTTGAAGCCTCAAGACAAACCTGGGAGGCCACAGACTTGGGCTTTAGGTCAGAGCCTTTGAATAAAAAGGGGCGATGCCCGGCTGAGGACTCTGCACCCATCGATGGTGCCACACCCCGGACCTGCCCTCAGAGGGACCGGTCACTCAACATAAGTCCCTCTCTTGGTGCTGGGATGGACAAAGGACACACACACAGCAGGAGACCTCTCGAGGGCCAGGGGCAGGACAGGACAGAGCAGGACACAGCCAGTACCTGGACACGTGGGAGGGTGCAGGTCACACAGGTTCCCTGGGCGGTGTCTGAGAGCAAAAATGTCTGAGGGACCAAGAGGAAACAGCTCCAAAGGGAGAAGGTGGCCAAGGGGGTCCCTGGCTCCTACATACGTCCCGTGTTCTCTGTGGGGAGGGGGCACAACTGGCCGTGTCTGGAACCACTCTGGGTTATTACCACTTGGGGCTGGGTCCTGTGGCATGCATCATGCTAAACACCCTGTGGTGCCCAGGATGGCACCCACACCAGAGACTCCCCCCCCCCCCATGTCAACAGAGCCAGAGATGTCTTTGCAGGGGTCACACCACTTGCCTTCCTGCCACCTTTTCAGGATGACACCCGAGGGCAGACACCCCGACTTTGACTGAGAGGGGCGCTCACCACGGACTGCAGACGGACCAGCTGTTGGAACACAGAGCTCGCTGGGCAGGCCCTGGGTCGGCTGGTCCGGGTCAGCCTCCCTCAGTCATTGCAGCAGCCCGAGAGGCTGGACCAGTATGGACAGCACACTGAGACACAGCTGAGGGGAGTCACTTCCTCAGGGCCACCCAGTAGACAGATGGCAGAGCCAGGTTACACATGCAGGGCCATGGAAACGGGCCTGGGGACCACTCTGCCATAGGCCCAGAGAATTGGGAGAGGGACTTCCAGTTGCTGCTGCTCACACCCTGCATTAAACTAAATCTACGGGAATGGCCTCGAGACAGGTCCCCTCCAGCATCCTCGCAGGCCTGGCTCTGAATTACAAACGCACGTGGCCTCCTTCTCAAAGCCATCATTGGACACGCGCTGGGCTCCCCAGAGGCAGACCTCCATGTGTCTTTGCGGTGAGCAGATGCCGAAGCCACTGAGATGGTCCAAGGTGCCGTTTGAAGGAACCCGGTTGGGCCCTGATGTTCAGGGGACTCGCATGGTTAGGGACACATAGAGCGGTGAAATTAGGTAATCTTGCTCTTGGTAGTTACAAATTTTCTTCCAAATCATAGGAAGGGGATACATGGCTTTGGACTGTAACTCTTTCTGGGAAGTTCTCTGGAAGACAGCAAGTTGGTAGACATGGCCCACTGGACCGTGTGAACATGTCCACCTGCCGGAAGGACTCCTCCACCTGGTGGCCACCCTTCAAGGCCTGACTTCCGACTCCGGCCTATTCCCTCTCCTCTGGGTCCCACTTGCCACTCCCACCTGCCCGGCAGCTGGCACACGGTGGGCCAGGCAGGCGGCGTGGGCGTCCTCGGGGTGCCCAGGTGGCTGGCTCCTCCGGCAGAGGGGTTGCCTTGCAAGGAGACTAGCGATGGTTCCTTCACCCTCTTCTGTGACAAGGGCATGCGTGAGACCACAGCGTGTCCCAGAGTCACTCACCAAACACAGCCTCTGGTCACCTTGGTGAGGGCGTGCTCCTCTCACCAGGCACCAGGACCTCATCCCTAACTCCAGTCCCTTTGTCCTCCTGGGAGTGATTTCCCCACTGCCGTTCAGGAAACAGATTTATGGTCCACGGAAAAAGTAAACGGTGCACTTGCCACTTCATAAAACCTCCAGGTCTCTGCCCCGGGGTCCCTGACGTCCCCTCTGGGGGTGCGGAGCCATGAGCTGGGAAACGAGCTGCGTTGCACGAGGAGGTCATTCTGTTTCCCCTCACCAGACGCGGTATGGGACCCCCTGGAAGCCCCGAAAAGGGTTCTTCATTGCAAAAACGTGTGCGCTCGTTGCAGATCCATGCCCACCCAACAGAAAAGTCCCGCTCTGCCCGGGACACGCACATGAGCTGCTCTGTCTCCAACGCCTGGATGAATCTCTACAGTAAAATCAGAGACCACCAAACACGCTGGGAGCTCTGCCACCTCCCGGGGTGAGGAGCTCACGAAGGTTCCGGAACAGGAACGTGACACTGCCCGACAACTCACAAGTGCCCGGGACGTGCTGCCTACATAGGCTTTCCCTGTGGGGCACCTGGCAGGCCTGGGCCCTGGTTCTTAAGGACAGGAAGGACATGTGGCCCCCAGAGGGCAGAGGCAAAGCCAGACTCCCAAGACATCCCGAAAAATACCCCACAGAGTCAGCAAAGCAAGTTCCGTTCCCAAGTGCTCGCGCTGGGCCATGCACACACCTGATCTCCTCACAACAGCCCTTAGAGGAGACTGAGATGGCCAGACCCATTCCGTGTGGGCCAGGGGCTCGTGAAGGCCACCGCAGGCCACCTCTGTGACCCCAGCCAAGGGCCCTTACTAAGAAAATGGAGACAAGGTTGCCTCGCTGCTGCCCTTGCAGAGTTCTGGAAGCTGGGGCCTTTGAATTCCTTTGGCATTCAGATCCAAACGTGTGTGTGTGTGGGGGGGGGGGTTCACCAGGCAGGGTCCCCAAATCATGGTGGCAAACCCCAGCTCTGCTACACAGGTTCAGAGGGGTGGCTGGTCCCCTCCCGGTGGTGGACTGCGCACAGTAGGTCAGCCCTTCCCCACGGCAGTGGGCCAGCCGGGACAGTCCGTCCTCGGCGCCCCCAGGAGTGCCCGGCCCCCCACCTCACACAGCACACGCCTCCCCATGTCCACCGGGCCCACCTCATAATCGGATTCCTCCCGGCCTCTAATCCTTACTTCTAAAACGTGGATTAGGAAAATCTCATCTGGAAAATTAATTAACGTTTGAATTCAACACATATTTACTGAGCATAACACTTTGTTAAGTATTTGTTTTTTATGTAACCTGTCTTTGCTCCCCCTCCCATCCTTATTGTTCCATCAGGCAGGTTCCCAGCTGGTCCATTTTTGTCCTTTAAGGGTTTTTTTTTTGTGTGTGTGTGTGTGTGTGGCTCCTTCCAGTGGCTTTAACTCAACTGTTCGGACAGATTTCTTGCACGTGCAACCTGCCGCAGAAGCGTGTGTGAGATCTCCGAGGTCTTAGTGGTGGTGAAGCGGTCGGTGGAGCCGGCAGAAGGTCGGGAGGCCAGGCCTCTTCCGTTGGCAAGCTCTGGCTGATGCGGGTGACACGGCCCCCAGGTCTCGGGGACTTGTGGGAGGGGAAGGACCCCTTTGGAGCCCTTGATGTGTGCTGAGCAATTGTGTTCGCTGTCACCCACTGCTGGCACCAGGATTATCGTCAATGCCCTGTTTCCCGCCCTCCCCCTGTCCCGGGCTGTAGGTAAGCATGTCCTCCAAGAGCAGCCCCCACCCCTCCGCCAAACAAAAGTGAGCTCGCCTCCCCATCCCCAAGAAAGGAAGCCGGAGCCTTTTCATGGGCGGTGAATGGGGTCCTCACTTAGGCTGCATTATGCCGATCCCGCATTTCCCCTTCCTTCTTTACCCCATTCAGGGGGGTTCTGACTTCAACTAATTCGATAACAATCCCACCGGGCCTTCTCGTCTCCCAGCCCCCGAGCACATTGTCTGGGCACCCGGCCTGCCCCACCCCCCACTCCCGGCCACACTCCAATTAGCTGGCTGGCCGCTGGGCCTCCTGTCCCCTTCCACCCCCTTCCTGTCACCAGCCATGTTTAACCATTTCCTCTGGGACTGGACGCAGAGGGCCACCCCCACCCCCCGCCCGCTCCCCGCCACCGCCGAGGTCAGGAGACCTGGGGTCGGGCCGAGCAGAGACTGAAGCGCCCACAGCCTCACGCCTGCTGGTCCACACTGCCTTCCAGCACCTGCTCCGACTCATAGAAAATGGGGCGCCTGGACGCCGTGGACGGACAGTCGGGCCTCTGACGCTCCAGAAATCACCCACACCTGCTTGCGAAAGGGAGTGAGCCCGTGCCTCCGGGGCCTGGGCCTGGGCGGTACCCCCACAGCGGCGGCCGGTTTGTGGGAGGGTCCCCGTCTCCCGTCGCGTTCCTGTCCCTAGAAGCTGTCAGGTGGGTGCGGAGTCCATTGCTGCTGTGGTCCTGGCAACCACTTCTCTCTGCAGGGTTGACACAGTAGTTTCGCCCCCAAATTTTATTCCCAATTTTTCCTGCTTGAAGAGAAAGTTTTCAAAGCCCCCCCCCCCACAGGTGGCGGGGTCAAATGTCCGCTCACACACGAGGGCACGGTGAGGGGTGTTCCGTGCGTGGCCAAGCCAATTCCGAAGCCCCTGATCATGACTAACAGAGTCCAGACCTTGCCAGGGGCGACACCCCCCATGAGGGCTGCCTGACTCACGAGAGCTCAGCCGGCCACTGACCACAGGCTGGACAGTCAAGCCACTCGGCCACTGGCGTGGCGTGTCATCTGTCCCCGGATGAGCATTCAGGGAAGCTCAGGGAGAGTGGGCCCCATGACAACGCCCATGTCGAAGACAAGGAAAGTATCTGCTCTCCGACACAGCAGCTCCTAGGAGGATAATAATGACATCTGAAGGCTTTGCTCAAAATGCAAAGCAGACCCTTGGCCTTCCCCTCCTCCTCATGAGTAAGCAACGCCATGCATGGCCCCCGCCACCCTCGCCCATCACGGGCTGCTTCCTCCACCGCCGGGTCAGGAAGAAGGTCTGTATCGAAGGCCACAGGTGGCATCTTCCAGTAGGACGTTTGGGTGAGTAACGAGACACACAGAGGAAGCCTCAGTCTCCTTTGGGGACTTTCCTCCCGAGCCTGCTGGGCAGTGAGGGCTGGACAAGCATCCTGACCTCTCTGCATGTCCAGGAGAGAGAGCCCAGCACAGTGTTGGGAAGGACAGAGCTTGGTCCTCAGACCCTGCGGACGATGTCACAGCCTCTCTTCATTTACTCAGGTCTAAAGGAAGGCCTGGTGAAGGGTGTCGGGGAGCCACAGTGAGGCCAGCAGTGTCCACGGCAGCGCCCTGACCCAGGGCCCCGCCTCGGGCGCAACGCAGAACACACCAGGCTCGCCTTCCCTGCCACCAGCCTTCCTGGGGGAGTCTGGTCGGGGGGCCGGGCAGCACAAGAACTCCTCAGACCCGGGCCTCCGTCACCGAAGGGGTTCCTTTCTGGACAGAGGTGAGCCCTCAGCCTCCGGGAAGAGATGAACTCGGGACGGCTCTATCTTTAATCTGGGGACGTCCTAACATCCAGGGGTCCCCCTGTGCCCCAAGTTGCTACACAAGCTTTTCCCCTGGCTGACCCTGGGAAGCCTGGAACCTCCCAGAAGAGAGAAGACAGGAGTCAGGGCCCAAGCACTGTCACTCTCCGAAGGTCAGTCACCTCTGAAAGCTCTGATTGAGAAAGGGCGTGCCATGGTCCCCCTTGAGAGGACGGGGCAGGGCGGCAGCGGCGTCCTCCGGCCCTGAGCACTCTGAACGGGCATGCGGGACACACGCCTGGGGCTCTGTGAACCAGGCGAATGGAACCTGCTAGAAACGTGCTCCTGACAAGGTCCTTATCCCCCCACCGCCAATGCTCCCTGTGCTTATTGGCCGCTCCTCCTCCCTGATTCCTGGCCAGGGACCCAGGTTTCAGGGTGGGAGGAGGGTGGAGCAGGTCAGGAGCTCCGTGGGGCAACCCTGGGAGTGCTTGTCCTGGGTCTCAGAGGCCCCTCCTGGGGGGAGGGGAGCACTCCAGGGCCTGCCAGTCATTTAATCATCATTATCCCAGTCTGGCTCAACCTTTGCACCAGGTTTTAGTTGGGGCCTGAAGGAGGCCAGGGGAGGAGTCTTGGCCACCTCTTTCCAGCCCAGCCACCGTCAAACCCCTGTCCTCTCTGCTCAGCAGCTGGCTGAATCTTCCAGGAGAGCCCCTTCCGTTCCCGCAGCCACGTCCAGCCCCGTGAGCCCACCCCCCCAGGTGCCCATGGACTGGAGGAAGCGGCCGGGCCTCCTCACCGCCCGCCCACCGGCCCTTGGCAGCCCTGCCTGGGCCTCCGCAGAGTGAAAGGAAGGCTGATAAATTAGTCTGGAGGGAAACAAGGCGCTTCTACTTGTAAAAGGTCACCACGACTTTGTTCTGGGTGAGGGTTTATCTCGGCTGCCGCAGGGACAGACAATGCCCGGGGCCTAAATGGCAGAAATCTTAGCCGGGCTTGTGAAATGCCTGTGCCGATAAGCCCGGACGGAACTCAGAAAGACCTAAATGGGGAAGGAGTGGACGGTGGGGTTTGAACACGACCGAACAGGGCTGACACAATAGGACGTGCGATCAAACGGGGCCTCAGCCCAGAGGGAGGAACGCACTCTCAGAGCCGGACAGAGCGGGTCCTTGTGGCCCGGCTGGCCAGCTATCCCTGCCCGGCCCCAGCCAGCAGACGAGGGGGCGGGGGTGGGGGGAATGGAGGGACACAGAGGTACACAAGACAACAAGACAGGGCCCACAGACGACCCCGGGTGCGGCCACGGGAGTTCTTCAAGCCAACTCCCTTGGAAACACAATTGACCATGTCACAGGCGGCCGGGGCCGGGCCCACAGGTGAGCTGGGACCTGTGAGCCAGTTCCCGTGCCAACAACACGAGGCTGTCCTTGTCCCAACGTCTTCCCTTTCGGAAGAGGAGACTCCACCAGATACAGTGAGGTGGGTCCAGACAACTGATTTCAAAGTCACCAGGAGGCCATTTTATTCACCTTGTTCCAAACCGTGTGAAGCGCGGTGTGGGGGCCATGAGGAGAACCCTGGCTGCCGAGGGCTCTGCTCCTGCGCCCCCCTACCACCACCACAGGGCCTCCTGAGCGGACCACGTGGGTGGACCCAGCCCTGGAGCACAGCTCACCCAGCCACACCTCAGCGCCTGGCGGGCCACGCAGAGCAGGAGCCGGCTGAGCGTTCTGGATGAGGCCGACGTGGCCTGCGACACGCCGAGAACACATTCCTAACTGGGGCGGGGGGGGGGGGGGCTAACTAGCCCTCCAAATTCCCAACTCGAGAGAAGCCCTGATAAGCAGACAAGGCCTGGCAGGAGGTTCATGCCCTTGTCCTATGACCCAGGGAGACCTTTTATGGCCTGCCGCCCCCGGGACTCTCGTCTGACCTAGCGGCGGGAGGCTCACAGAGGGGCTGGACGACAGAATGGCCAAGGCCGAGCTGGGGATCCCCGGGGAGCTGCCTGGCCAGTAGCTGCCACCCTCAGAAGGGGCCGCCCTCCTGGCCTGGTCTGCTCCCAGCGAGGCCGCTGCTGGGAAAGTACTAGAAATAGAAATATTTCCGTATAAGTGACGGAGACTGCAGATACTTCGGTCTTAGCAGGTGGGTCCCCGGCCAGACGGGGTCAGCGCAGAGGGGTTGGCCAGAGGCAGCTCGGGCTGGTCCCGAGAGACAGCCCCGCTCCGTCGGGTGCTGTGTGGGTGCAGACAGAGGCCAAGGTGTGTCTGTGTCAGGCCACACCTCACTCGTCCCTGTTCCCCCTGCAGGAGGCAAGGGCAGGGTCATCACCTGCAGGATGTGGCAGTGGGCGCCGCTCTAACCACGGGGGTGCTGGGGCAGTGGGGGGCTCTCAGAAAGCATGGGCTTCATGAACTTCAGGGGGGAACAGACAGGAAGACACTGCCTGGGGGTTCTGACTCGGGTCCCTTGCTTCTGCGTCAGCTTATCTTGTGGCTTTTCGGGACCCTCTCCCCTCTCTCGGGCTCGGGGGAGACACGGGGACACCCCCAGTGGTTTCCGCGCATGACCGGGATAGTCAGTGCCTGGGACCCTCACTTGGCCACTGCCGCCTTGCCCTTGCCTTGGGGAAGGGGTCATGCCAGAGGTCAGTCCTCAGCGGGTCATCCCTCTTCCCAAGGAGAGCACCTCAGGAGGCCCTTGCTGGCTTCGCCAGTCCTGCTAGACACAGAGACAGCAGGTGTCTTTGTTACTTTCCCCTGAGTGTGCAGTCCCGACTTTTCTTAGGGAAAAAAGAAAGAAGGGAGGGAGGGAGGGAAGGAAAGAGGGATGGAAGGAAGCATCCCCTTCTCCCAGGCAGCCTTTGGGGGGCGCCCCAGGGAAAGCTGATCTGCCATCATCCCCTTCATTCCCCCTCCCCCTCCCCAAATCCCTCCTCTGACAACTTGATGGTATTTGCCAGGTCCCCGGTTCATGGCGCGGAGTGAGGGTGGGCCCGGCTGTCACTGCCGTGTGTGAGAGAGAGATGTGAAGGGTAAAACACCATTTAAGAAGTTGGTATTCACGAACGTCTCTAGACTATGAAGAAAAAAAAAAGAAAGAAAATATTTATTTCCTTTTTCGCTTGTGAATCAGATGCTCTATTTAAAGAAAGTACCCTCTGCTGGACTGCGGCTGAGTTATTACCCCTTAAGGAAATAGAGGAGACGTCTCGGGAGGTATTCTTAGTCATTCTCTCTCCTTTCTTCTAAAATTCCTTATATACCCGCGCCTCGAAGCTGGGCCTAAGATAGTGCTGGGCTTCGTGGCATTCTTGGGCTAAAAATGTCTGGGCCTGATGTCACTCACGCACTCAAGAGGGACGGGCGAGGGTTGGCCCTACGGTCTCTTCACGGCCACTGTGAGCAGCTCCTGGAGAAGAGAGGGCGCCCGCCCGGGGATGTCTACACCCTGACCCTTGGTCGAGCATACGCGGCCCTGTCTAGGTCGGCTCGAATCTGATTCCTACTGGATGTCCCGGGAAAAGGTCCTCGCACGCACGCATGCACGCACACACGCACACTGTCTCGGTTTCCACGGCGGTGAACATTCACACGGTGGCATACTTACCCCCCCCATGGACACCTTCTGAATCTATGTTATGCCTTCTAAAAACACATTCAAGTAATTATCATGGGAAAAGGGGGAAAACCCAAAAAATATTTTTAAAAAAATCAAAACCCTGAAACGTTTCTAGGCCTCAAATAAAACTCTAGTCACCCACAGAGGAGCAGCGTTGGGGCAAATTCCGTGCCTGACGGAAGAACCATCGTAGGAAGGGTCTAGGGTCCAGTCCCGTGGGGGCGGGGCTGTGGGATGGTCCCACCTGTGTGTGCCGGTGCTTCTGAGAAAAAGCTTCTGAGAAAGAAAAAACAAATAGTCAAGGCCTAGGATGGAAGACACCACGCCCTAGCTCGCCTGGCCGTCAGACCAGCAGGAAGCCTCAGAATTGGATCGCTGTGGTTCAGACTGGCCCTGTCCTCTGTTTCTCTGGCACCTGACACTGTTGAGATGACGAAGGGGAAAAAAAGGCAGTAAGATGATCTAAGTAAATGACAAGCTAAATAAAAAAAAGAAAAGCAAGGTGCCAACAAGAGCCCACAGTGGTGGCGACGGCCCCAGGGCAAGAGAGAGAGTGAGAAGTGGGCGTGTCACAGAGCAGACACATGCTGGTCACCTGCTGAGCGACCCAATGCCCCGCAGCCATGCTGGTCATTCCCTCTCTCCTCTCTGTGCTCCGTGGTGGGTGGAGCATGCTGGCAAAGCGTGGCTGGCGTGAAAACCTCTGCTCGCCGCCCTGCCAACGGACACCCTGGGACTCCCGCGTGGGGCGGCAGGCCTGGAGGAGTCTCCCTCATTCTTTCTAGGTCGGCTGTCTGACCCCGCCGGCCCGCGGAACGTCCTGGGTGCTCTCACAGACCTGACATCCAGGTGGGCTTGTCGAGACTGTTGGTTCTAAACCAGGCCAGTCCTGGAGGAACAGGGTCCGCTGGTCCCTCTCCCTGGTGAAAGCCTGGTGTCCCCGGGGGTGGGGCCTAGGCACCTGGAATTCTAATGCTCCAGGTGGTTCTGACGGGCAGTTCAGGTCAGGCCCCCAGACCTAGACTTCCGCCCCCAGGTCTCAGATGCCCAGGGAAAACCTGACCTTCGCAGGGTGACCTTCACATTTTTCTTTGGGGACTCGGAGGGAAGAGTCCCCGAAAAGGTGTTTTGTTTTTTTGCCAGGGAAGAGAGAGAGGTGCGGCGGGTGAGGTGGGAAAGAGGACGAGGCGACCCCGAATCTGAGACTCGGGGGGAGGTCTCAGGCGGCGGCATGGGGGCACGCAGGACTCTCACCACACCCGCCCAGCAGAGGCCGGATGCACCCAGGAACTCAGAGCTGAGCCACACCTGGCCCCAGCAGCGGGGACTGTCCCGCCCCTGAAACCCGGGAATGCCACCTGGGTCCTCGCTGTCCCACATGCGTCTCAGCACCTGTGAGATGTGTCCCGTCCCACAGTCTCAGAGGCCGAACTCCCCCTCCAAGTGACACCCAGCTGACCCTGGGGAATGGACACCCGTGGGCTTCATCCTCATCCCTGCCACTTTGGACTCAAAATAGGCCTCAAAACATCTTCCCATTTCAAAGATGCTCAGCCTCAGCTAGGGAGGAAAAAAAAAATCAAAAACGTCGCTTTCCTAAGAATACCTACGGTGGGTACACACACACACACACACACACACACACACACACACACGTCATGCCACTCAAGTCCAGCCTTCTTTAAGGCCTGGTGTCCCGGACAATAACTTGGTCTGAAATTTATAGAAACGTCCTGGCTTCTGGGAATGCAGGGCAGGAGTGACATTCTCCTGCGGCATCCCTTACCCTGGTATCTCTGGGTGTCCTGGCAGCTCATGGACCATGGGGGTGGTCCTGGTCCTCCCCAACACCTCCCATGGGCCCCGGAACCCTGGGGGAGCTTGTTTGGTTTTTGGGGGGGGGCGGTTCTCATGGTTGAAGCACTGGAGAATCAAGCAGTCCGAGACCTCGGGGCTATTTCCCCGTGAACCTGGAGCCTCCCACAGGCCTAGGCCCAGACACAGCCTGTTTGTTGACTGAACAAGGGATTGCAGATATTCACACTCTGGCACTGAAACCAAGGGGATGAGGTGAAGCCCTGAGTTAGGTTTTTAGATAACTAGAAAACTGAAAACCCGTCCGTCCACGCCAACACGCCCACCAACCGGCTCCTTAATCAGAGGTGGAGGTGACAGCGTTCAGCTGCTGAGGTACCAGTTGCAGGCCGGGTGAGGCTCTGGGCCCCAGGCAGCCACCTTTGCTGGCTTATCAGGATGCACAGTCACTGGACCCAGAAACAAGCAGAACACGGGCACCTGACGGCAAGAATCACTCCCTTGGCCTCCCTGGGTGAGCATGGCCTTCCCCCCCACCAGGCCCTAGAGCTGTGTGTGTGTGTGTGGGGGGGTTCCCAGCTGCAGGGACAGCCCCGGGCAGGTGGCAGTCCTTCCCGTCAGCTCTCACAGTCCCATTTCCCTCGGGGCTGTCACTCTGAGCCATCTCTTCATTAGCAAAATAAACAGCGTGGTGATAAATGTCATGATTTACTCAACAAATGATGAAAATCATTGTTTTTTCCAGACCCCAGGGCCATGAAATGTAATCATGGGTGATTTATCCAGGCAGGGTGAGTGGTGGCCTCGTCAGCAAACATCTGGGGTGGGGGGTGGGGTGTTCAGGCATCATCCCTGACAGGGTGACGGCCCACCACCCTTTGAGATGGAGCCCAGGTGCCGTCTCCACTCACCTCAGCTCTCATCTGTCCCCCCAGATGTGGCTGGCCGGGTCGGGGGCTGAGGAGACATATCTGACCCGGGGCGTGTTTCCTTCCAAAATAACGGGAATCTCCAGGCGTGCCCCCAAAGCACCCAGGAGGAGGGAGGCTCCGAATCGCTGAGTGTTCCGGTACACACGCCCCTGGGCCAACGCCCTTGTTCCTCCTACTTCTTGGAGGAAAAACTCCTGCGTGAAACAAGGGTACTCTGCCCCCCCAAACCTTGAACCCAGAGGCCATAGGTCATCCATGTCACAGGGCCAGCAGGGGAGAGAAAAGGTGTTTTGTTTTTTTGTCAGAGGGGTGAGCGACCCCAAAACCTTGCACCAGCCGGGCGGCGTGTCAGTCACACAGAGACAAAAGGGAAACGGCCATTCAATTGGATTTCAGCGGACTCTCTAGGAAAACAATTTCGTCCTCAGAGCGGAAAGGAAACTGTTTCCATGGTGTCCCCATATGACTGTAAGAATAATCTATTTGACCCTAATTTTAATCCAGTCCTTGGGTACACCTTCCTGGGTCTGCAGCGGGGGGAGGGAGAAATCCCTTTGTGTGCCCGTGTTCCAGGCCACAGCAGAGCTGGGACTGCACACATCGGCTCCTGACTGTCCGCTCCCCGCCCTGCTCCCCGCCCCCAAGTCCACCATGAATTCAGCCCCAGCCCCTCCTCGGATTTCCGTTGGCACCTTTGCTAAAATGTCCCTAGCTCTTCTCCTTCAGTAAACAATTATCATGTCAAAGGTAGAAAATCAAAGCACCCCAGTTTATGAAACAATTACCAGTATGAGCAATTGCACATTCATGTGCGTTGTCCCCGGGACCCGCTCTGCTGTCCTGGGTCTCTGCCACCCCACCCCACCCTGCCGCCTCACCTGCTCACCTGACGCTTATGTGCTCACACCTGTCTAGTTATTTTCCTCACCCAGCTGAGCTGACGGCCCTGGGCCGAGCCCACCACCGCGGGGCCCAAGGAGTGGGTCTTGGCAGGAGCGCAGACTGGACGGGGTGTGTGTGGTCAGGCTGCCTGCTGGTCAGGCATTTAGTGACTGAGGGATTCACACAAAGGTCCAGGCTGCAGATCCTGGGTTTCTCGCTCTGACCTGGAACCTGTTTGCAGGCGTGGGGTGGGGGCCCTTGAGAGCACACGGTCGGTTGGTGCCTAACTGGGAAGGAGCACCTGAGAGCCACGTATCTCTCCCGAGGTGCCCGTCCTACTTGAGGAAGGCACAGGCACAAAGCAAAGGGCAGTGACTATCTCAGGGGACACGTGGAAAATTCCATAGAGGGAAGATGGTGAGTGGCTTTCTGCCCCAAAGACCCAAACCGAGGTCCATGGGAGAGAGAAAGAAACCTTGGCCTTATGATCTATTTCAGGCAGAAATGGGTTCGCCCTGAGTTTTGGGGACCTCCCCCACTTCCTCCTTTCCTTCTGTCCTCAGGGAGGCGGTGGCTTCCCACCCAACCCTGCCATTGGCTCTCAACTACAACGACGACACAAACAGCTGCCTAACCCATTTGCTGAGGCCATGAAGCCCGAAGACGGGGACCACCGCGCAGATACTCAGCGCCTGAGCGCGCGAAAACAAGGATGGGCGAGGTCAAGTCGGTCATCCTCCTGTGGGCGGAGGCTGGACAGAGGGCAGAGGCTCATCAGGGCTGGTGTGAAAGGCAGCCGTCCGGTCACGACTAGGGACAAAGCCTGCCGCCCCCGAGGAGGGAGGTGCCGTGCAAGGCAGAGCATTCCCTCACGTACGGCGAGAATACACAATATCGCAAAGTCAACAGGCCTGGGCAGATAACGGCCACGGCCCGTACCAGGCCTGGCACCCAGCGAGCGGCGGCCATACGGGTCATTTCTTTATGAAGGAGCAAACAGGAGCACATATCGGAGCAGACAAGTACAAAGTCGCCTCAAGGTGCTCTTTGTAAGCTTCTCTTCCGCCAGGATGTCTAAAAGCCACCTGCTCGATGACTAGTCCAGACCCTTCCCTGTGTGTCACACACACAGCCGTAAATCACTCTCCCAGACGGCCAGTCTTGGAAGGACAGGACAGGCAGTGTTTGAAAAATGCCATCTCACGGAGAAGACCACTTACCTGTCACACTGTTGGAAAACGCTCTCCTCGGTCCCAGAGGGGTTGTCCACACAAACCACCATGAGAGAGCGAGCACCCAGCATGGCCCCAGGGGGCTGCAGTCCACACCCCCTTCACCTCCTGCCTCACTTTGCTCCTGGGCCCCTGGGCGTCTGTTCTGAAGGTGACCCTGACCTTGAGTGGCACAGACCCGAGTCTGCCGCGTGGGGACGTGCCCGGCTCATGCAGCCCAGCTGCCCAGCAGTGGTGAGTTCTGGAGCACCCATGCCTTTGTCCATCTGGTCAACCTACCTCCCAGGTAAACCAACAGAGCTGGCCCTGAGGCGGGGAGCTTTTGTGTCCCCCAGTGTCCATACCCTATGTGCGACCAGGGACCACAGTCTACCTTTCTGCTGGGAACTCGAGGGCCAGCGGGGTTGAGGGCGCACCTGTGCGTCTCCGGTGATGGAAGGAAGGTCTGCCACGCTGTGGACAGCCTCTACCTCCACCTCGACTGTGAACATCATCACATCCAGGCCCTGTGAGACTCTGAGAAGGGGTCAATGCTGATGGGCCCCAGGGGAGATGCCCCAGAGTGGCTGGAAAGAGGCACACTGGAGCCTCCCCACATCCCTAAGGAGAGACTCGGCCAAGCTGTGAAGGCTTAGACGTCAGAAAGCCTTGTGGAGAGCAGAGGTGGACCCACACACAATAATACCGTGGGACCACCCAGGTAGGAACCTTTCCAAAGCCCTTGAGAGAATGTGAGAGCTGTTTCCTCCAACCCTCACTGCCCTGGTCCCTTCCTAGAGCACACAGGTGCTCTTCCTAGAGCTGACCTCCACCCCAGAAGGAATCTCCGTGTGCGCCTGCATTTTCCACCAGGCGGGGTTCTAGCCAGAAAAACACTCAAGTGTGGCTGTGCGGGGACCCAGGGGACCACCTTAACATCCCCCAGATTAGGGCCCAGAGTCCATGGTGGCCTGCATAAGATACCTCCAAGGGAGGGACACCTTCAGGGACATCAGCACCCTTCGCCCAATGTGCCTCCACTCTCCTGACCGCACCCGGGCTCCAGAACCATCGAGGCAGGCCTAAGTCAGGGGGCTCGAACCTGCAGACGCCCCTCTCCGGCGGGATGGGACTATACCCCACAAACACAAGGAGTGAGGGCTCCTCTCAGGGAGCAAGGTGACAGGGAGTGGTGAACAGGGGTCCTAGGCTTTGATGTGCACGGGGTGCTCAGCCCTAGCAGCTAGGGGACAGCACGGCCACCGGGCAGGCGTGCTCTGTGAGCCGCTCGCCAGCAGTCAGAGCCCCATGTGCCCGAGGTTTCCCTGGAGTAGAGACTGCTGTCTGGGGACATTCCATCAATCTCCATTGTTGGGCTGAGATTGCAGGTTTAGCACCTAAGACCCAGACGGGAAGCACTGGAGGGAGGGGGTGCGGGGAGGGTTGTTCAAGACATGAGCTCATTAAAGACACATTTCCGGGAAGAGAGCGGGCACAGCCCACGGGGGGCTGACAAGCGTCCACGAGGACCTCCGATGCTTTCTGAGTCACGTCATGCGGGCTGCAGGATAAAATAAGCCTGGGAAATGTGACATTCGAATGCTCTCTCCAACCGAGCCTCCTGCCTGGGGCGGCGGCGGCAGCGGCTCAGGCGGCTTTATAAATAGATGGAGCACAAGATAAATGGCCACGATCAATCACGCCAACACGGAAGGAACACTCACCTCCCACCCAAAGTCGGCCTCCTTCAGCGTGGCCCGGGGCGCCACCATGTAGGGCCCGAAGCGCTCCCCAATCTCCATCTTCTTCTTGGCCCAGATGCCCAGGCCGGCCCCCGGGATCGAGGACTCGCGGAGCTCGAAGTCCGGCGGGATGGGGATGTCTTCCGGGATGTAGACGGGGGCCTCATATGGCGAGCCCTCTTTGGGGGTGAAGTCCTCGCTGGTGGGGAAGGGGGACGCCGGCCCCATGGGGATGGGGGACATGATGCTGTCCTCGGTTTCGTCCTCGGCGCTCTCTCCCGCCAGCAGGTCCGGGTCTGGCTCATACATATTATTTACAATGTCGCCGTCACCTGCAGGGAAAACAAGGCAGCAGCGTCAGGCCGGGTGGCCAGCACACCTTCCCCAGGGCGGGAGGCTCAGGGACCACAGGGCACTGAGACAGAAGAGGAACCCAGGGTGCCAAGAGGTCCGGAAGTCCCTGGCCACTGGCCCTGCCCAGGACACACGCCCATGACCCTGAGCTGAGCAGCCCTCATCCCTGTTAGAGGCGCCCAGGAAGGAGGTTCCACCAGCTCCTTCAGGAACCGACGTTCCTTGCGTCTCCCCAGGGCCCTGCGTGGGACCGAGACCCCCATCTGCCTGTTCCGCTTTAGGAGAGAGGAACTGGAAGATGCCCACACTCCACAGGTTTGGGGACAGTGAGGGGAGCCATCACAATGGGCACCCAATCCGGCGCTGGTGGTGAAACCCATGTTCCAGGGCCATCCCGTTGGTGTCTGTGGCCTTGGGAATCTGGGCGCGGAGATACGTCCCAGTTCTTGGGAAGACGCAGAATTTGGGTTCCCATGGAATGTGTCCCAAGACTTGAGCCACTCTGAGCAGCTGGATGGGGCCAGCAGGACCCAGGAAGTTCCCGACGGCCTCCTGCCAGGTTGGGACAAAGGCCCGCTGGGGTCAGGAACATGGGACTCATGGGACGGCAGGTCCCAGGACATGGCAGAAGGGCAGAAGGGTCCTTGGCTTATGTCTGGGGAAGTCTCTCTTGGGGGTTCTTCCTAAAAGACATGTGGGAACCTAGACAGTGCCACCTGGACATATACCAGCCCCGAGAAGGGGATAAAACATGGGTGGCGGGTATGTGATAGTGAAAGCAAGGGGTGAGTCACACCGTGGGGAAGGGGCTCGCTCCAGGTGCCGACCCAAAAAACTGAACAGACAGGTGGATATTCACAACACACTATCCACAAGCCCCCACAGGTAGGAACACCCAGCAGGTGTTCCCCACCCATCAGCAGGTGAAGGAGGAACAAACATGGTCCATCCACACAGTGGAGTATTACGCAGCCGTGAAAAGTGCCGACCACGGACATGCCCTGCAAACATCACGCAGAGAGAGGGGGGGGGAGAGGGAGAGAGCCAGACACAAAGGCCCACGCCTGTGTGGTTCTGTGTCTATGGAATACCCAGAGCCGGCGGCGCATAGAGACAGAATTGATATTGCCAAGGAATGGGTGTAGGGGTCTCCTTTGGGGGAAGAAAATGTTCTG
The DNA here is from genome assembly GCF_036850765.1 of Saccopteryx bilineata. Lineage (NCBI taxonomy): Eukaryota > Metazoa > Chordata > Mammalia > Chiroptera > Emballonuridae > Saccopteryx > Saccopteryx bilineata. The sequence continues at coordinate 291,574,922 of NC_089492.1, forward strand.
GAACTGGGCAGAGGGGGTGGTCACACAATATTGTGAATATGCTCAATGTCACTGATGTGTCCACTTGAAAACGGCTCTTTTTATTTTTATGTTATTTGAATCTCACCATCATAAAGTTTTAGATGTCAGAAACGGTGCGGGGGGGGGGGGCTGCGGCGGGGGGAATGGAAGGGAGGGGGCAGAAGGAGCAGGAGGCCCAGCCCGCTCGACCCCCTCCAGCCTGCCGACCATATGGAGACGCTTCCGCCTGAGCCTTCTGCCCTTCGAAAACCTGCGAAAGTGCCTGGCCTCTGTGGTCACTCCACTCCGTGGCCCTTGTCTCTCGCCCCACCCCCCGCTCCTGACTGACGACTGGACAATCGGCTGGTGAAGCAGAAGTCTCCACGGAGACGAGACTTTTAAGAGAGAGAAAAATGATGCCATTGGGCCCCTCGTGCCGGCAGCAAACAGAACTGGGCGAGAAGAAACAAAATGTTTTCTTTACAAAGAACCCCAAGTCTTGAAGAAGAAGAAGAAGGAGGAGGAGGAGGAGGAGGAGGAGGAGGAGGAGAAGAAGAAGAAGAAAACAACCATGGGGATAATACTTATTTAATTTAGCAGCATTCACAGAAAGTAATTGTTATGTTTTAAGTGACCAACAGTTCCTTGTTAATTGGCTGGTAGGATCCTTTCAAAAACACAGCACCCAGCAGCCCCCGCCACCCTGAGGATTCGAGGTTGTTCAGCTTTGAAAGCGCACCCCCGTGCACCTTCCCTGACCGCCGGGGGCGGGGGGGGGGCACAGAGGTAAATTACAAGGGGAGGTGGGTAATTAAGGTGCCACCTCATTATTGGAAACTGGGAACTGTGCAAACAAGGCCCCCCCCCATGCGTCCTTAACCCCTGGGTGGTGGGGGGTGCCTTCGCTCCAGGATGATGATGAGGGGGGTGGGCAAGGCTCCCCCCCCATGCAGGGGACTCGCTTGCAGAAAGTGTCCCCTTGTACGAAGGTACATCTCGGGGTGGCTCTTTTGTGGTTGTTGTTGTTAGGGAGATTTATTTTTCTCTTCTTAAATTTTCTGTTTGAATTGTTTGAATTCTACTTCCCAAAACGCCTCACCTGCAGTAGGACAAATCAGCACTCAGAGGGTATGTTTAATTTACTGTAGGCCGAGCAAACAGCCTCCAAGCGCGCAGCGGTGTTTCCTGCTGATTAAAGGAGGCTGTGCTCTGGCCCCCGCCCCCGGCGGGCACAGGGGTTAAGTGATTGCCCCGAGCGCCAGGAAAACCGAGTCTCCACTCGGCTGCCCGCCCCCCAGCACGCTTCTCTCAAAGCTGGGGGACAGGTGGCCTCATTACCGTGCAGAAACATTTGGAGAAAATGAGGTGTCTCGAGCAGCCAGCCCCCGGGGGGCCCTGAAGAAAGCTAAGAGTGGCTCAGAGGCGCCAGAGCCATGGGGCAGGCCAAGCACATGTGGTCCTGCTCCCCCAGGGTCCTAGGGACCCAGAGAGGACGAAGCCAGAGACCACCCTTTCTCAGCCCTGTGCTCCAGCCAGGGGGGCCTGGGAAGTAGTGGCCCCAGGCAAGAGCCCCTCTGCCCTCTCCCCTCTGCTCTCTGGCCTGGGCTGGACATGCATTTCCCCCCAGCCCCCTCTACCCGGGCCCCATGACTGCTGGCGCATTCTCTCTCTCTCTCTCTCTCTCTCTCTCTCTCTCTCTCTCTCTCTCGTCGGAATGCAGCGCCAAGAACATGAACTTTTTATGACTTTGGAAACCGGCTGTACAATGCTGTTATTTACTGGCCCGGAGACCTCAGGTCTTTTATTTGGGGTTTCGCTGTCGTTTCAGGAGAAAGGTTTCATGGCCGAGTCCATCATTCCTCAAAATCCTTTTGGGAAACCTACCAAGAGAATAAAACCAGGGAGGCGAGGGGAAGAGGGCAGGCTGTGGCCGGAGGAGAAGGAGCAGGATGCCGTGAGCCAGTGAGCAATCCTGAGCCGGGGCCACTGAGATCGGGGGTAGGAGGGGATGGGGGGGCACGGGCAGCAGGCGCCCGGTCCCAGCCTGACCGCTGTGTTCTTCTTGGTGAACGTGAAGCCAAAACCCGGTGTGCAGGCTCGTCACACACAATTCAGCATGTGCTCTGTGGTCGTTTGGTCTCGTAAAATGCGTCACAGAAGTGGAGAAACCCAGTGGCTCCCAGGTCTGGGACCGTGCCAACTGGGAGCCAACATGTCCCTGGCTCTTCCCCAGCCCCTGGTCCCTCTGGGCCCTTAGTTTAGGGCTGGGTCTTTTCCAGCCTCAGAGTGGGAGCCTCTGCCCAGCTCCCCGCCCCACACTCAGATGTTAACTGACCCTGACCAGAAGCCACCCTACCATCTCCCAGAGCCACATGGAAGCCTCAGGAGCCAGAGGGAGAGAGAGGCCTCAGATGAGGACAGTCGTGCTCCCTGAGCTAGCGCCGAGGGTCCCTCCTGCACTGTCCCTGCGAGGCTGGTGGACAAATAAGCAGTGTCCCTCCCTGGAGGGTGATTATAATTGGTGTAAAGACCACTGGCTCCTTCCAGCTCCCGGCAGCTGGCTCCCGGGGGGACCTGGAGAGATTTAAGCCTTGCTCCTCGGCCAGGGGTTCAGGAGGGAATTTCTCTGAGTCACTGTATGTTTCTGCCTCTGTCATGCGGCGGAGTTTTCAGGAGAGCCGTTACACCTGCTGGCCCTGCCTGGGGGGTGGGGGGTGGGAGCAGGGGCCGGGAGCGCACGTGAGCGTGTGTGTGCCGCATGTGTGTAACGGGCCTGCGAGTCGGTAAGGAATGTGTTAGGGGAGGTGATGAACTCGTAAAAAGAAGTCCACAGGGGCCTCATCCAGCCCCCTGCCTGTCCTCTGCCTGGTGACCCCAAGAAGAAGGGAAGGGAAAGCCCTTCTGTTTGGCTTGGGAGCCAAAGGGCCAAGGCCCCCGCACCTTTCCTCCTCCAAGCAGGAGACAGCAGGGTGGTGTCTGGCTGCCCCGGGGTGCGCCCCTCACCGGGTCAGAAGGATCCTCAGGGAGCATCCCAATGCTGGCCCCCGACATCCTTGTGGGGACAGTGCACACTGCCAACAGGCCCGCGAGGCCGGCTTTCCCTCCCCCCAGCACAGAACACGTTTCTCCCCGAACACTCACTACCTCCCCAGACACCCGTACTTGGCCGTAGGAGGATTCTGTCCTCTGGACACTGCATAGCCTGCCCAGCCCCAGAGGGTGTGCGTGGACGTGGGGAGCGTGGGTTCTGTGAGCCACCAGCAGACACTGGCCTCCTGGGGCTCCAAGCCTCCATCCATCCTTTCTGCCTGGCCCAGAGAGCCGCCGGCCCGGCCTTTGCCAGTCCACCCTTCCAGTCGCTGAATGGAGAAGGGCTGGCTGACCCACTGGCTAGGTCACACCAAAGTTCCCACCACCTTTAGGAAGTTACTCCTGGAAGCAGCTGGAGGTAAAAGAGGGGCGGGGGCGGTGATTTTCCCAGACAGAAAAGCGAACTTTGTATTTGGAGCAGCCTCAGGGACAGTCAGGATGAGCTGTTGGGAGCTGGGAGGTCACAGGAGGACCAGGTGAGACATCTCAGGGGCCGCACGGCTCTGCATCCTGCCTGTGGTGGTGGGCACAGACCTTCCCGGGAGTAGCTACCGAGCTAAGTGCACAGGGCGCAAGTTAAAGCCCCAGGTCGGAAGGAGGATACATTGTACTGACATCCCAGACTGTATCCTTGTCCACACCAGGCAGACTGGAGTTCTGCAAACTGTTAGCATCTGGGAAACCCGCAAAAGGCAGGCTGAGGGCCTCTCCCTCTCACAGTCCTACCACTGCCTGTGAATCTACAATTGTTGCAATTAAAGTCTTGATGAAAAGGAAACCCACTTTGAAAAACCACAGGTCTTTATTCCACCTATGCACACAGCGGGGTGAGATTCCTTCCCCGATGAATGTATTCGAGAACACATTTAATTGCTCTCAGAGATCCCTCACGTTGTCCAGGGGCCCCTGCCCACATGCCCGTGGCGTCCAGCTCATCCTTAACTGCCTGGGCTTCAGGCAGAAAAACCAAAAGGTCATACCAGTCGTCTTGGGCCAATCATCTCCATCATCTTCAATACCCTCCGAGGACATTGGCGCCAGGCAGGGCGGGAATGGGGGAGGCTGGCAAGGTGCCTAGTGCCCAGCCTGAGAGTGAGCCTCCCAGAATCTGCTCCTTCTCCCTCCCCCCTCATTCTAGCCCACCTGGCGATCATCTCAGGGTGGTGGTGGGTCAAAAGCAAACTGTCCTCTGATGATTTGATGCTGACCCCTGGGTGGACACTACCATTTCCCCAAATGGGAGAGAACAGGTCGTTGGAAGAAAGAGAGATAGAAGGGCCACAGTGTCCCCTCCCCCCATGAGTGAGCTGCTCAGAAACAGAACTTGTGGGACCCGCAGTGGACCTGGAACTTGGTTTGCTGACGGAACTCGGATGGCGAGAACAGTCTGCAGTAAAGTCCACCCAGGCCCCGTGAGGTCAGCCATTATCCGCCCTCCGCCTTTACCCACTTCCCGTGGGGCTGGGGATGCACGGCCCTGCCCAGTGAGGACACTCACGCCGGCCGCAGCCCACCCTGGGGGCTGCCTGTTTCCTGGCTGCCCCCTGAGGTCCACCCTGCCCTTTGCAGCTGGCTCATGGGCTCAAAGAGCCCACGAGGGGAGGCTGTCCCGGCCAGCCCGTGGAACCCAGCTCCAGAAGGCCCCAGCGCTTTCTCAGACCCAGAGCCACTGACACCTCCTCCAGGGTTCACCCTCACGTATCAGCCGGTGGCACCGCAGTGGCCAGGGCCCTGGCGCTGACATGTCCTCCTTGTAGACTGGGACAGACACGACGTCCTTGCATGGTGATGGTGACACTATGGTGGGGGGTGTGATGGACAGGCCTGGGCTAAAGGCTCTTCCAGACCTTCTCCCCAGTCGAGGACACACCAGGTGAGTCAGGTCCGATCTAGAAACTTCTAAAGCAAACCCTTCCTGGGGCCCATGAGGTACAACAGCAGGCCTTGGCCGTGGGCCGCCCTGGGAATTCTGCACCCGTGACCTCTGAACCCAGAGAATTCACAGCTGCACCTCTCAAAGGGGCGGTGATTTCCTGTAGGAGACCTGCTGTCTTGCTCAACAAAGCTGTGTCCCTCAGGTCCGACAGCGCCAGACACAAGGACACACAGAAGCTGAGGGATGAGTGATCACTTCTCCCATCCCAGGGACCACCTGACCTTAAATTGACCTGGATTGGAAGCTAATCTAAGGAACGCCCCCCTTGTCTGAAGAAGCCAGGTGAGCACAGGAGACAATGGCAGGTCTGAGATGTTGTTGGAGACAAGACCACATGGTGCGGTGTCCAGTGGTGGGTCAGCCAAAATGGAACCTGAGCACGCATGCCCGGACGCGCTGGCTGTGGTCCTCACCGCCTCGTGCCGAAGAACTCTGAGCAAGCCTGTGGCTTCCTGGTAGGAACATGCCCAGCGGGCTGAGACATGAGGTTCGGAAGCAAGGGACGCAGAGAAGCTGAGTGTTTTGGGGGTGGTTTTCCCCTCTAGCTCAGAGGTTCTCAGAGTGGGGTCCCCAGACCACAGATATCTGTGTCCACTGGCACTTGTGAAACTGTAGTTCCCACCCCGGACCTGTTCTACCTGAGACCAAGTGCAGTCCAGGCGATCTTTGTACAGGAGCCCCCCAGAATGTGACAACCGCTGGTGGGGCTCCAGGGGGGGTGCACAGCCCATGGCAGAAATGCCGAAACAAGAAGCACGCACCCTAGAAAAACAGGGTTGCACATGAAAAGAACCAACGTCCTAAAAACTGCCAAAGATCACCCTGGAAGTCTGGGCCAGCTTCCGCCACACCGACCTGTTTCCATTCATCCCTGAGCCACAGCAAGAAAGTCTGCAAATCGGTTACTTGGCAGGAGGGGAAGGGCCTGCAGTCAACCCACCATGCCCAGTAACCCCATCTGCTCGCCAGGAGAAATCGTGCCTCAGTTTACTTTCTGTCAGAAGCGCTTAACGGGTGCTTCTCAGCTCAGGAAGTTACACCCTGGCTGAGCTTACAGCTGGTTCCTCCCACTGCTGTGCACCTGGCTATGTCACTGGGGGGGGGGGGGTTCACTGTGGACTTCCACCAGACAGTGACAAAGCCCACCCCCAACTCCCACCATCTGCAGACTGGCCTCCAGACCCTCTGAGACACTTGCTTGCTTTTATAACACCGTTTCTGTGGCTGAAATGGGACCCAGGCGGTGACACTTTCCCTCCTTCCCTCACATGGTTCCCAGGGGGAAGACCCATGTGACATCCAGGAATCACCAGGTTATAGTTCCAGTAAAACCAGGCGTGGTTAGGCCTCCCAAATCTGTTTTCAACAGAAACATCCTGCACGGGGACCAGCAGACATAGCAAGCCCAGGGCCTTCTGGAAGAGCCCGCTCCCCCCAGGACCTGTGTGGGCCCTAGGCCAGAAGTCTCCATCACATTAACCCACAGCAAGGACCTCAACCTCAGGAGAGACAGGCTGGGGCATGGACACCCCCTCCCCCAAGGCCAACTCAGGGTTTTTATTGACAAGGGCCACGTTAAATTCCACCAGGCCTATCAGAAGCAGCCCTGAAAGGTACCGTTCAGTTCAGCTGGGCATATGAAAGAAACACAGCAAAGGTGAGGCCAAGTGGAGAACAGACGATACCTAGGGCTCTGGGAAGTGAGGTCAGTGGCTGGCCACAGGGCCAATCGATTCTAGGACCACCCAGGGGTGACTATAAGAGCAGCTGGGTAATGGCAGATAGCCCTGGTCAGCACACAGGCTTGTCCTCTGTTTTGCGGGTAGAAACCATGAGCACTAAGCCAGCTTGTCCGTTGAGGCCTCATGGGCTGCTCTGCGCTGACCAGACCATAGACCATGCGGCTGGCCCTGACATCCATCTGATCTTTGCAGAGACCCCGTCTCTGCAAAGGGAGGAGGGATGGCTCCGACCTCCCTCAGCCGGCACATCAGGGAAACCCCAAGGCCACACAGCTGTCAGGGCTACTGAGGCTTGATTCTAAAGTTCTTAGATGCCACACGGTACAACCTCAACATTCTCTCTGCAGTGAAACAACACGTGGAGAAGTGTCTCAGCACAGAGTGATGGCCTTCCTCCTGTCTCATAGAAGACACGGGAAATGAATAAATGGATGGATGGATGGATGGATGAGTGGATGGTAGATGTGTAGATGGATGGATGGATGATGGATGGATGGATGGATGGATGGATGGATGGATGGATGAATGATGGATGGAAGGAAGAAAAGATGGATGGATGGATGGATGGATGGTGGATGGATGATGAATGGATGATGGATGGATGTGTGGATGGATGTATGGATGAATGGATGGTAGATGTGTAGATGGATGGATGGATGATGGATGAATGATGGATGGATAGATGGATGGAAGAAAGAAAGGATGGATGGATGGATGGATGGATGGATGGACATATGGATGTGGATGGTGGGTGGGCGGACAGATGGATGGATGCAAGGACAATACTGAAGGCCTTTCTTAACAGAAAACATTAAAAGCAGAAATCGCTACTTTCCATTCTTGACTTTCCTTCCCTGAAAATGAGCCCCATTGACATGAATCCCTCACACCTCTTCCCCCAGACTCTGACTGGTTAACCTGGGAGAATACCTGGGCTTGCTCGGCTCAGTCCCCAGCTCTGAAAGGGCACGGGTCTCTCTGCTGCTCCTTCAGGTCTGCCCTCCCCTCACCCACGTGTGGAGTACCCACCTGGCCCAGCACTCCAGGGGTGTGGCAGACACACCTCCAATTCTGGGGTCCAACCACAGGCCCCTGGCCCTCTCACTGAGCTGGTGGGACTTTGCTTCCCCACGTTCTGACTGTTCTTTTATCTTCTGAACCATGCACTGAGGACTGGTGGATAGGGGGCCCCTCAGAGACCCAGCACCTCCCCCCGGCCCCAGAGCCTGTAAGTCCACGCGAGCTGTGACTGTCACTAGGACCATCTCGCCTGCTGCTCAGGGAAGGAGACAGGGGACAGAGAAGAGCACCCAGTCAAGCTGGGTCCAGGGAAGCCACTGAACAAAATGGAGAAAGAAGACATCTTATTTCTAATTGAGGGTTTCCATGTTGCTACGTTCCTGCCAAGTGCAAACAGGCAAGAGGGGGGGGGGCCTGTCATCAATGAAGGGGATTTTGGGGGTTGTGGGGAGCGTCCTGCAGACAAAGTTCCAGAAACCGATGGCTAGATAGGGGACCAGAAATTGACAGCTCAGCATTGCCATTGTTTGCGTACCTCAATCAACCACAGCAAACATGGTCACCTCTCCTCCAGGCAGGACCCTTGCCTTCAAGTCAAGAACAAAGAAGTCTGGGTCCAAGTAGGCCCCAGTGAGGTGCCGATAGTGCTCGGGGACCCACGGCCTGCTGGAGCTGCCCAGAGCTGCCGGCCGCTGCCGCCGCAGAGCTCACGCTCATTGGCATTCCCCTCGCCGAGCAGCTGCGAGCTTCGCAGCCCAGAGCAAAGCACGGCTGCTATTAACACCGTAGATTAATAGCTCCAAGAAAAGACGTCCCTGCAAACATGCTAAATATTAATAATAATCGCCACTTAGATTCCCAGCCCCAGGCACAGGGCCTTGCCCACAGGGAACCAGAGGGCAAGGAGCCCCAGCTGTAGGGCGGGTGGAGCTGAATGTCATTAGGGCCCAGGAGAGCCGGGGAGGCCCAGGGCTGGCGCTGGCCTCTGGTCTTGCTCCCAGCCCTGTCCCAGCCTCTCCTGCCCGGGACCAGGTGTGAGAGCATCCCCTTCATCCCCAATCCTGATATGATGGTCACTGCTTGACCTGGCCTGGCCATTGTCACACGCACGTGCCTGGGACATGTCCCAAGACCTGAGCTGGCTGGATCGGCCCACAAGCGCCGCCTCCTTTGGAGATGAAGGAAATGAGGTCAGAACAACCCGTGACTTGTCCAGGGTCCAGAGCTGGCAGTGGCATGTCCTCCTGGCTCTGGGCTGAGGGCTCCACTGGCCTCCAGGGCCTCCTGTCACCCAGGTTGTCACCGAGACAGTTGTGAATAGAACTGTGTCTACCCCCCTCCCCCACACACGTTTTGCTCTAAACCCTGGTACCTGTAAACCTGACCTGAGTTGGAATGAGGGTCATTACAGAGGTGATCAGGGTAGAGGAGGTCAGGAGGATGGGCTTTAATTCAGTACAACTGGGGTCCTTCTAGGCAGAGGAGAGAGAAACACAGAGAGAGACCTGTGTGCGAGGGAAATGGTCGAGATGATGGGCAGAAGCCTCTGGCACTACGAGAGAATAAATGTTTCAAGTCCCCAGTTTATGTTACTTTGTTATTGAAGGCTAAAACAGATTTAAAGAGTCAGGCTGGAGGACCCTAAGCCCAGGGGATGCAGCTGGGACGTCCCCACCGCTCACAGCACACCCCACCCCCACCCCCTCACTGAAAGCTCCCCACCTGCCCCTGGGTTCTCAGTCTGCTCAAAGCACCATGAACCAGGTCACCAATCTATACCCATTTCACAGACACAGAAACTGATGAACCAAGGGATAAAGGTTCCAGACGAGCCTTGCACTAGGACTGGAGCCCAAGCTGCAGCCCCTCAGAGCCTGGGACACTGGGCACCCTGAGAACAAGTCCCCACACTGCTCGCTGACCAAGCTCAGCCCACTCTAGGTGAGACTCACCTTCCCACACTGACCAGCGGGGGTCCCCCTGCCCTCCTCAGCTCCCCACCTGCAGCCAGGCCCAGCTGCGGAGGGGCTGCTGACCGAGATGGAGCAGCAGGAGTGCACTGCCCACGCGCACCCCTCCCTGGCCCCCCGGGGTCCCTGTCCAGCGGAGCTGACCCAGGGCCGTGGGGGCTCTGACCAGCAACCCAGACCACCTGGCCCCTACTTAAAGCCACCGCATTATTCTAAGATGATCATTTGCCCGCGCAATGCTCTGGGGACTGCCGCGTTCCTATTTCAGGCCCCGTCCGTTTCCTCCTGCTTCCATCGCCCCGGGCAGGCGATGCCACTGTAATTTTTATCAAGGCTTGTTCCCAGTAAAAAGCCTCTTTGTTTCAGAGAGATGTGATTTGGCCTTTTTTTTTTCCCTCCTCTCCTTTATTCCTTGGTTAATATACCACTTCCCTGAGCCCCGGGGGCAGCGAGGTGGCCACGGATTGCTCAAATCTCTCTGTTTTTCTTCTAAATCACAGCCGCCTCTCCCTGGCCCCGTGATGAGCGTCGTGTGGGCTGGCGGCCAGGCAGGGGTGTCCTCGGGGACCCTTCGCCTCCTGCATTGTTCAGGCACCAGAAGGTCCCAGCCCCCCCCTCCCTAAACCTCCTCAAATACCCAGGGAGGCTGACTCCAAGCACCAGCTCTGTAAGCTCACCTTTGGCAACTCCACAGGGTGCTTTTTTTTTTTTTTAAATAAAAATTGAGGTAAAGGACACATAACATAGAATTCACCATCCTAACCACTGTGTGTGCAGCTCAGAGGCCTTCCACACCTCACCCCATTGGCAGCTGTCCCCTCAGTCTCCTCCAGAACATTCTCGTCTTCCCAAACGGGAACTCCGTCCCTGTTAAGCACCATCCCCCCGACCCCTCCACCCCCCACCCCCAATCCCTGGCACCTGCCAACCGGCTCTCTGTCTCTGTGGGTTTAAATCCTCCAGGGGACCTCCTACGAGTGGCATCATAGCCACTGTCCTTTGTGTTTGGTTTGTTTTACTCAAGATCAAGTCCTAACGGTCTGTCCACATCATAGTGTGTGACAAAGCCTTCTTCCTTTTCAGGGCTGAATACCAGTCCATCGTCTGCACATGCCACACGTGGTTTACCCGTCCGTCCATCTATCTGTGGACACATGGGTTGCCTCCACATTTTTGCATTTTGTGGATCATGTTGTTCTGAACACCAGGGTGCAGATATCTGTCAGAGTCCACGGTGGGCTTTTAGCTTCACTGAAACCCACAGGAAAGGGGGGGGGGTGTCTCACAGGCTGTCCCACCAAAAGGAAAGGAAGCTCTGTCCTCAGCCCCCAGTCCCCATCCTGGGGCGCTCTCTCCCTCGCCATCTCGGCTGCCTCTCAGGTCCCACAAGCCCAGCGGGCTCTCCTTCCGGTTTTCCCACAGATGCCCTCTGGACCTCAATTCCACCACCACCCCACCCTGTGTAAAAAGGGTGTATCCAACCTGGGGAGATTTTTGGGAGGTTCAAAGCAACTGGACCCCTGTATGTGGGGACCAGGTTCCCAGCACTGTCATCACCTGGCCGTCCGGTGGCCCACACCCTGAGTGAGGGCAGCACCGTTGGCGGCAGGGCCATGGCACTGGCCCCATCAAGTATCCATCGGCACTCAATGTGCCCACAGGTACTCCTAGAACAGCCAGGTCCCTGTTCTGCTGCAGGGGAGTGCCCGCTGGCCGGGCATGGAGGGCCCTGCAGGAGCCCCGGAACTGGGGCATAGCTGTGGGATTTGGGGTTTTCCAAGGCTCCCATCCAAGCTAGGCTTTGGGAGACCTCGTTGGTGGCAGGACCCGGTGGCCAGGGAAACCACATTCCCTCCCTGCTCAGCCTGGTTTGCTGAGGCCACAAGGTGGAGGACACGGAGGAACCCTCGGTCCTCAACAGACAAAGGAAAGGGGGAGTCCAGAGGGACGTGGGCTCACCCAGGCCAGGGGGCGGCAGCCACTCAGCACGCGGCTGGGCAGCTGTGGGGAAGGGACACCCAGGACCCACAAACACAGTTTCTGCAAACTTAACTAGGGTGTGAAGGGACAGGTCAAGGTGGGACATCACTGGCCTGGACAGCCATACCTGTTTGCTGTGGGCTACCCAGACGCAGAGGGTTTGAGGACTGAAACTGAGTTCCTGGGGAGGCGGGGCGGCTCCTGGGCCACAGGAGCTGGCCCACCAGGGGGCAAAAGGTCCGGGGGATGCACCGTGCCCAGCTGGGCACTCAGAGTGTCCCTGCCCGCTCTCCCTCTCCAGGCCATACGTGGAGGAGGAATGGGTTAACGCTGAGCAAACACCCCGATAGCCACCGCCACACTATTTATAGACGAATTTATCTCGGCAGTTCCTGCGCACGGGGCCCGTGGCTGCCATTCGAGGACGGAGTGGGTCACACAAGTAAACAGATGTGGCCCCAAAATAAACATCTCCAGAGGAAGAAAGGGCGACCCGGGTGCCTACCCCTCGCCTGAAGGGCCTGGTCTCACTGGGGTCCTGGTGGGACTGCAGTCAGTGCCCTCGGGGGCCAGGCCCCAGGCAAGGGTGGACATTAGGAGACGTGGCCTCCTTGGAGTCCCCATCAGCCGGACTTGCTCCTGGACCTTCCGATGATCGCACAACAGAGCAGGCCCTGCGCTCCCGGGGGCTCTGGCTTCTCGGAATGGCAACAGGGAGGGAGGCTGCAGTGGGGGCAGGAGAGGGGTCGCCGAGTCCATTGGCCTCAAGGCCTGGGGATGGGGCAGCCCGTGGTGGAAGCAGGTCCTCCAGCCCCCATCCCTCTCCCTGGATCCTGGCTGGCTCCCTGCCTGGCCCTACCCCCAGCAGGGGTAGGGAGTGGCACAGACTGAGACCCTCTGCACCCAGGACAGGGGGCTCCGCCTTCTCTCCGTCCCCCACGGGAAAGCCGTGTCTTCCTGGGCCTCGGCCCTCGGAGGACTGGGGAGACCTTCCCTGTGTCGCTGCCCAGGCACCAGCTCCCAGTTCCCCTGCTCTCCTCCCGCGTGTCACCTAGACGACTGGACTTTGGACAGGGGGGCTGAGAGAAAGCCGGGGTGCCCCCCCCATCCTCTGGGCCAGACACCCAGGGGCAGTCTCACCCCTGCAGACCCGGGAGGGGGGCGGCCTGCCGCTCCACCTCAGAGCAGCCTCCAGCCCAGCCGCGGCCACAGGCGCCGCCGATGCCCACCCCGGCCCTCGGGCCGCTTCTGCCCTAATAAAGACGTTTATAGTTCCAACCCTCAGATCAAGTGCACGATGTGGCCGGGCTCCTTCCCTGCTTAGCCGTGCGGCGGCTTCATTTAGCAGGCCAGTGGCGAGAGGGAAAAAAAAAAAAGGGAGAAAAAAAATTCATTAATTTTTATTAACAGGGAGAGCCATTTGTTCCCTGTGACAATATTTGACTTGTCGAAATGATTTTCACCTCTGCCATGAGGTGGGCGCTCCCCACATACATCACCCGATTACTCGGAGCGGGCCGGCCGCAGTCATTAGGCAGTGAATTAACGACAGTCCCCGACGCTATTAATCACCCTGACAAAGGCGTTAGCGCGCTGCTGACCCGAGTGCTGGCCCGACCCGGCAGCCAGAGGGGAAGCCCGCGGCTCCTGAAGGCGCCAGAGGCTGGAGCGGGCCCCTGGCCCTTCCCTTCCTTTCCCCCGAGATCCTGACGCTGGACAGAGGGTGGGCAGTGGGTGCCCTGGGACTCTTTTGGATGGGTTTCTTCTTTCTTCATTGTTTTACTCCAATACTCTCCCTGCCAAGATGGCAGCCAACACCCCTGTGCCCGCCCAAAAGTTCACACCCATGACCCTATCTGTTTCCCAAGATTCCACCCCAGGAGCAAGGCCCAACTGTTGCCCCATTTTACAGATCTGGAAACTAAGGTGCGAAGATGCCAGGACCTGCCCCCAGGTCACGATCTGAGGAGGGGCAGTGCCTGGGCTCAAAGGGGGACGAACGGACTGCACTGACCCCATGCGAACACCTCCCGACCCCGGTGCCCCGGACACTGCCGGGGAGTCAGGTCCGTCACGGTCACGGGTGTTTCCGTTGGGCTCCTGTCCAGATCTACAAGCGTACAGTTGACCCCTGGACAACACGCGTTGGAACTGTGCGGGTCCACTGACACGCGGAGCTTTTTCAGTAAATAGACTAGAAGAGTTTTCTGGAGATCTCCCCACCGCTGTGACGCGGTCCTATCGATGACACCGGGTACCGTCAAGCCATCCATCAAATTGCTGCTTCTTCATGACCACGGCACTGCTCATGAACACCCGTGAATGACTGTGAAGGTCCTTTTCTCACAAGCTTTTCCTTTTTGACATCTAGAGTCAGTCCTATTGTAACATCCACAGTGTTTCGTACCACAGAAGGCAAGACGAACCGAACGATAACTCCCCGTGTTAACAGACGATGTGAACTGGCAGCATCGACGTGGACGGCGCTGGGGATGCGTTGCCTCTTAGGATGCTTGCAAGAACGTTGCTGCCTCTCCTCCAGCTTACTTTATTGTGAGGACTCGGTTAGAGAACACAGACACTGTCCAGGGTGTGTTAGCCCACTGTCCACGCCATTGCTAAGGCGTCCAGTCCCCCGGAAGCTGTCAGTCGGTCAGTTTTGGGGACGGTCAGAAGTCATACACAGGTCTTTGATTTCACGGGGCTCGGCACCCCTGACCCAACATTGTCCAAGGGGGGTCCACTGCCCTTCCTAATCAGACACGTTCAGAGCAGTGAACCTATGCGACGCATCTCAGACATTGGGCTTTCGTGAAGTTGACTTGCTCCCGAGATGGCAAACCACGGTCTTTCTGGGCGAAAGCAGGTTGAAAGTCCATGACGCAGCATGTGGGATGTCCTCTGCTGAGCATCGGGGATGAAGGAGGCTCGGAAAGGAATGTGTTTGAACAGGTGGGGCTGGGGCTGGGAGCTCCCGTCTGCTGGACACGGCCAATTGGTCTGGGGATTCCATTCGACCAGAACAGCTTGTCTCTGTGACTGTTGACCCAGAGGCAGGCAGCCTCGCCTTCCCCAACCTGGTCCTATTCCAGGACCGTGAGCCTGAGAGGCCGCCGGCGGGCAGAGGGTATGGGTAGCTCCCGGGCTGGGCGTTGGCTTCTCTGAGTCAGGTCTTTCCTGGGAGGGGAGGGACAGGGCCACCTGTCAGGGGTCGGTGGCACCTAAGACATGCCATCTGCAGAGCACTTGTCGTGGGGCCAGGCAAGAGGTCCCTCCCCCTCCTTCCCCGACAACACTTTAACCACTTTTTTTTTTTTTGCACATTAATCCAATTAATCATCTCTACATTTTAAACCAATTTCTTCCCATTAACCTGGTTGTCAGAGCTGTATTTCAGTCTGGTTGAAACATCGTTGGAACGCAGGGTGGTGGCGGTTGGTGGGGAAGGGGTCCCTCCTGGGGGGGGGTCCCTCTCCTCCCGTCCCCTCCCCTCCCGACCCATTTGTCTTCTTTCTCTGGACTCCTCATTTTTTATGCCTCAACACATTCCTTAATTTTCCTCATTAGCAACTAATTTACACGTCTCAACAATCTTCCCACCTGTTCCTCTGGTCGTGGTGGCTGCAAGGTTGGAAATGGCCATGAGTTCACGTGTGTGGTTCCTGCACGGATTCCCCCACAGACAGGGCGGGGAGGCGTTCCGGGCCTCCGTCACGATGTGACCCCGTGGTGACAAGCCACCACGGCATCCTCCTGCCACCAGTCCCACCCCTGCGCCTGGGGGGAGGCCTGTCCCTGAACCCAGCCCCAGTCAATACCCGTCCCAGGGCCTGAACTTTAAGAACGGGGCCTCCGGTTTGGCATTGCCGACTGGAGGGCTGGCTGCAGGCGAGTCACTTTCAGAAACTCCTCGTCCATCCAGGGCGACTGGAGGCTTCCCCTGCAGGGTGGGGGCCACTCTCCACGAGCCTCCCCCTCTCCTTGTCTTCTCTGGATCGAACCCTCGGGCCAGCACCTTCTCGCTCGCGCGGGTGGTAGTAGCGTGTGGTGTAGACCGACTGAGCCAGTACCTCACTCTGCATCCCTGGGAGTTGTTCCAAGGGAGAGGCAGAAGAGAAGCGTATAGGACGGAGTTCAACCGTGTTCCACTGCGTCCTGCTGTGTGTACTTGAGCAAGTGTCCTGAGGTCTCTGAGTCCTGCGGCGTTCCAGGGTCCCCACGAGGATGAAATGAGCTGACAGCAGGCAGACACTCAGCACCCGAACCTGTCGGCTTGGTGATGGTCCCACTCCACAGGTGAGCGAACCTTGAGGTCATTTCCACCCCATCCCTTGTGGGCCTGCCGGGCGGCTCTGGTCAGGGCCCGGCCATGACCAGGCACCCCGGTTCCCAGCAAAACGCAGGGAGTGCTCACCTACAGACACTTCCTCTTTCACGGCGAAGGCCACAAGCCTCCAAATCTGTCTCCCCGCAGAGGCCCCCACTTAACAGGGACCCAAACCCCGTGGGCTTACAAGGCAGGTAGGCACCGGGCAGTGATTTCAAACCAGGACCCCCACCCCCCAGTCCCACCCTCGTGGACCTGGGGAAACGCCATCTCCTTTTGAGAATGATCACTCTCAAAAAACTTCACTGTGTCCCCACGGTCACTCACCTGGCCCGTCACATCTGGCGTGGACCCAGGGCGGGGGGAGGGGGTAGCCCCTGCAAAGTAACCTCCGTGTCAGGTCCGCCCCGCTGGGGAGCTGCCAGTCAGGCTCCTTGAGCCAATGTCGTCGGGAGCTGTTCCTCGTTACTGGGCTCACATCAATCTGATTTTCACTGCTAAGGGGAAAGTCTGTGGAAGAGCTGGGTTTGGAAATCCATGGTTTCCTGGTGGTTAATGAACTTCAGCCACATGGAAAGCAAGGTGAGGTTCCAATGCCGCGCTCAGATCCAGACGCAGGAAGGACCAGGGGCGAAGTGAGGGTTCCGGGCCGGCCGCTCCCGCCCCCACGAAGGCCCTTGCCACCGCACTGCTCGGCGCATGCACGTTCTAGCGTTCAACAGCACGAGCGACGCGGCCACAGGAGGAGAGGCTGGGGCCTCGTCCCTGAGCCCAGGCAGGGGACACCGTCTCTGAGCCTGGGTAAGCCCCATCCCTGAGTTTACGTGAGACCTGTGAGACCCATCCCCTCCCTCTGGGCACAGCTGATCCAAGGACGGGCCCTAGGGCCAGTGCTACGGACTTCAACAGGCCTCCAGCCACACGTGGGTGTTTCCACACAGACGGGGCCACCTGGCACGGAGGTACAAACCTTTCCCCATGGTGTCCCAGACACAAGAGCCAACTGACCCAGCAAAGACTGAGCAGCAAGGTGGTGGGAGGCCTCCAGAAGGCAGAGACCTCGCCCTGCACTGCTGGGTAACAGGCACCTGGCCCAAAATACCAGGGGGTGGGGAAGAAGGGGGTCTGTTCGGCTCCTGAGATGGCCGATGACCAACTGTGAGCCTGTGCCCGACCCACGCCCAAACGGCCCACTGCGGGGAGAAGGCCTGGTGCAGTCCTTGGCCCATTTCCCAGCCTCCCCACCCCCCCGCCCACGCACACACAGCCCCTCAGAATTGCTTCCCTGAGCCGTATCCAGTCATCACAGCCAGGCCTGTGCCGGCCCCTCGGAAATGTAGCTGTGACCTCATTTCTCTTGCAGGTCACCTCATGGCCCGTGCCCCTCTTGGGCCACCCTCCTGCCACCAGCACTTAGGTAGCAATTCCTCACACTCCAAGTCCATCACTGCCCAGCTGTGAGCCAGCCACCCAGGGAAAGTGTCCTGTCCAACCAGAGGATTGCTATGTGTGGGAAGCTGTAGGCCCGAAAAGGAAAGCCAAGCACAAGCTCCGACCATAAGAACTAAAGTCCTTTGCCTGACCAGGCGGTGGCGCAGTGGATAGCACATCGGACTGGGATGCAGAGGACCCGGGTTCAAGACCCAGAGGTTGCCAGCTTGAGTGCGGGCTCATCTGGTTTGAGCAAGGCTCACCAGTTTGGACCCAAGGTCGCTGGCTTGAGCAAGGGGTTACTCAGTCTGCTGAAGGCCCACGGTCAAGGCACATATGGGAGGGCAGTCAATGAACAACTAAGGTGTTGCAACGAAAAATTGATGATTGATGCTTCTCATCACTCTCCATTCCTGTCTGTCTGTCCCTGTCTGTCCCTCTCTCTGTCACTGTAAAAAAAAAAAAAAAGATCCAAAGCCCTTGTCACTCAACATAGTGGCGAGCGGTTCCGCCACCCTGACCTGGGTGCCCACAGCCCCACCCCTTGCCCCCTGCCATGCCTGATGAAATGGTTCTGGAAGCCATTGGCCTGGCCAAACGCCCCCCCCCCCCCGCCCCCGCCCTGACATTGATCATGTTTCTGAAAATTAGAAACAAGGAAGGGAAATCCTTCCCTCGAAAAACTGCGTCTTCTCGAATTGCCGATCCGACAGTCTGCCAACTCAGGACAACCTAAAATTACTCCAAATCGCTTTTCAAACCTTAGGAAACCGCGGGAGGGAACGGGCTGCTCTGTGTATCACACAGGATACTTCAGCGGCTGGTTGGACGTCCTCGCCACACAACACTTGAGGGGCGCAGCCTCGGAAGTCTGCAGGAGACACAGTGACCAGGTTCGGCAGGTCAGTGCCCTAACCACTGGCGATCTGCACACTCCCCCTCTGACCATTTTAGGGGGACAGCGAGGCCTGCTGGACAGAGAGTAGAGTAGTATTCGAGCACTCTTGGTGGTGGGAGCCAAGGACTGGGCAGACAGACCTGTCCCCAGGGCCCCCTAACAGAGATGGTGCTGTACAGGAAGAACTTGGGCCACTGTCCATCCTTCCAGGCTGGGCTGTGTCCCCACACACACACACTTTCACATGCTGAATTTCCTACCTCCTACCTCAGGACCTCACAATGTGAGCTCATTTGGAAATAGGGTCCTTGCCGATGAGCTGGTAAGAATGAGGTCAGTAGGGTAAGGTCCCAAATCCCATACGGCAGGTGTCCTTATAAAAGGGGGAATCTGGACACAGACACGCACAGGGAGGATGTCACGTGGAGATGGAGTGGAGATGGGGTGACGTGTCTACAGGACAAGGATGCCAACCGCCACCGGGAGCTGGGCAGACCTGGGGCGGGTTCCCTGTCACAGCCTCAGGAGCCCGCTCTGAGACACCTGGATCTCGGATTTTCATCCTCCCGAACTGGCAGAGGGTAGATTTCCATTGTGGAAGCCCAGTGAGGTGCTTTGTGACATCACCCCCGAGACACCCATTCATTGAACCAGCATGACTTGCTGAGCACCTACTGTATGCAAGACGGTCACAGGGGCTTATTCAGGGGCCATCAGGGTGGACACATATTTTGGACACAGGATTGTGCTGAGTGACCAGCCGGATGGGTCAAGCAGGCGTTTCTTACAAACACTGAGGAGGTCCTCGCTGAGGCTCCCACACGCTCCCCCGTCCCTGAAGCATTCGAGACGCTGTGTTTGTAAGTCTCCCAGGCCTCGCTGCCATGCCATACTCGGACCTTGCTGCACCGACCCTAGACCCTTGAGCTCCCGCTGCCTGGGCGTCTGAGACTGTAAACGAGGGACCATCTAGTCTGTCCCTGTCTCCTCAGATGATGCTGAAGGTTAAAGGGTGCGGAGCTCGGACCCTGCCTGACGCACAGCCAGGTTCCCCCTGCTGCGTTCCCCTCAGGAGTCACTCTCTCCCCAGTGGGGGCAGGTGTGCGTCCTCCCACTGGCCGGGCTGACCGCTGTCTGTCTGTCTGAAATCATTCACATCCCAGCAACAGGGGCCCCACTGTCCCCACTGGCCTCTCACAAAACCAGGCTAAACAGGTGATTAAGAAACGTAGAGCCAGTGACCCTGGGTCAGGGGGCTGCTCAGCGGGCTCCCAAGTCCAGACCATCTCTGCTTCCCGGGAAAAGCTGTTCCGTCTTGGAAACACCGGCTGGAGAAGCCATGAAGACTGAGGACGGAACCGGGGGTGCCCGGGGGGTGGGACGGGGGGGGGGGGTCAGCTTTTTGCGGGGACGGAGTTTCTGACGGGGATGGGTGTGTGTGATGGTGGAGATGGTCACGCCGCACACGAGTGCCGTCAGGGTCACTGGGCTGCACCCTCACACGTGGCTAAGATGACAGTCCCTGGCGTCCATTTTACCACAATTGAAAAGAAAAGAAACAAGCCCGTTTTGGAGGAGAAACTTCTGTAAAAGGCGGCTGCCTCCTCCCGGGCGGCCACATCCATCTTGGGAAGAAATCCCACTTCTCCCCTAGGTCATGCGTGTTCCCCCCTCTTCAGACCCAGAGACCCTCATGGGCGGTGACAAACTCAGTGCAGTGGGGCTTTGCCGGGATGGAAGGGAGCTCGCTGCCCGTGAGCAGGGGTGGAGGGATGGATGGGGTGGGGGTCAGACAGGAGGGGCCCCAGGGACACGAGGCAGCTTTTCTGGAGCCGGACCCTGGAGCAGCGAAGCCACCGGAACAGCCTCTGAATAAATCCACCTGCCCGCGAAGCCCAGTGACCGAGTGCCTCCCGGGGGAGCGAGGAGACTGGGCCCTGTCACGCGGACGGAACACAAAGGGCATGGCCCAGGAAGTGATTTTGAAGCCTAATTGTTCCCACGTCTTTTGTGAACCTGTCTTGGGGTGCCTGGGAGACCTCCCATGGAATCCAGTGAAAGCCCGAAATGGGACTGACGTGTGACTCCACGGTGATCCGATGTCTGGCTTGCAGTTTTTGTGCGCTGGATGAAACCCCTGCCCAGCGAGGTCTGATATATCCAGGAGAGAAAAGCTGACAGCCCACCCTGTGCCGGCCGGCTGGGGCGGGAGCCATCTCTCCTGACCGGCTCCTCTGGCAGCCGGGCGGGCAGGGGACACTTAATTGTGGAGCCCGTTTGCTGGCAGGACGCCCTGCCTTGTCCAGCGGGCAGCCAGCATGGTAATGAGACAGTTTCTATGGAAATGAGCTTATAACTATTCATTTTCTCCCCATTCCCGACCCATCCACAAAGAGGTTTTTCCAAAATGACCCCCATTTTCCTACCCCCAACATGTCCTCGCGCCATCGCCTGGCCCGCTAATCAGCCTGAGGAGAAAGGAGAGAGGAAATGCCGTCCTTTGACGAGATGTGGGAAAGCCCTCGGTGGTGCTCCGTGCGGCTGTGACCAGCAAACAAAGAAGCCCAGCGCCCGGGGGCCAAGTGTCCAGTAAACTTGCCCAGCACTTTCCCGCGGCTCCTCCGACACCTCGGTGGAAGGGGGGGGGGGATGCGCTGAAACCCTCTGTTCTGCTGGAAAGTTCCGGCGGGCAGCTCTCCTGCCTGCCCACCTCACCTGTCTGCGAGGAAAAGAGCTCTTGTCCCCACACTACAGTTTTCTCTCTTTGGGGGGGGGGGGTGTCTCAGGGCACAGGGGGACAGCATCGTCACAAGGACAGGGGGAACAAAGGAAGAAAAGCCGTAGGTAGACCCACAGTGGGGAGGGGGTGGCGGGTTGGCCTGAGATGCAGCACAAGGGCCCTGTCCCGCTTGACCTCTTCCTGGCTGTGTGGCCTCAGGCAGGGTACCTGCCCATTCTGGGCCTCCTGCCTCTCTGGAAGTGGAGGCAGATGGGAGTGGGGAGGTTAAACTGGGACTTTCCTGCCAAGTGCGCAGTGTGGCTCCTCTTGTGAAGGGTCTTTGTGACACTCACTGGCAGGGTCTGGCTGTCGGCCGGCCGGCACTCTGGCTCTGGGACCCTGACAGAGAGGGACATCCTGATCCTGGCTTGCTCCTTGGGCCCTGAGTGCTCTCTGTCCCTTTCCCCTGAGTGCTCTCTGTCCCTTTCCCCTGAGTGTTCTCTGTCCCTTTCCCCTGAGTGCTCTCTGTCCCTTTCCCCTGAGTGTTCTCTGTCCCTTTCCCCTGAGTGTTCTCTGTCCCTTTCCCCTGAGTGCTCTCTGTCCTTTTCCCCTGAGTGTTCTCTGTCCCTTTCCCCTGGGTGGGTAGGTGGGTAGGTGGGTGGGGGGTGCAGAGGTGTTCCTCGGGGTCCTCAGCCCTTCATGGTGTCTGAAATGCCAAGCAGCTGCTGTACACACAGCTCCCCGAGTTCATCTGCGAGAGCAAGAGGGCACGTGCTGGGGTGTCTCAGGACAGCCCATCAGCTGACGAGATTTGCAGGGCACCCGGGACACAGGGTGGGGGGTGGGGGTTCCTCAGTGCCCTCCCAGCCCCGCAGGATAACCCAGGCACAGAGCCCACAGTCCCACCAGAGTCCCGGGGGCTGAGCCCTGCAGGAGTTGTGGAGAGACCCTCGGCAGCTACAGTAGCCACCCTGTGGCCAGTGCCCTCCGTGGACACCACGCAGAGACACATTTCCAGCCGTGGGCAGCGGGCTTAATAGATGCAAACACAGGACACCTGGCAGTCTCGAATTTCAGATCACGATCAGGTAGATTTTTAGCACAAGTGTGTCCTTGCATTTCGAGACCCTGTCCCCGGTCCCCTTCCCTGGTCTGAGTCCGGGGCTCCCCGGAACGCCGCCCCCGGAACGCTGCTCCTGGGACCTGTGCGAGCCTCCTGTATTTTTAAAGAAAAGCATTTAGCTGATTCCTCCTCACCCCCAAAGCCGACCGGTTCGCATCTGATATGAAGCCACAGCTTTCTGACAGGAGAGGTGACGGAGACTTCTCAGCTCTCAAAGGAAATATTGGCTTTAAAATCTCACTGACTCAGCAAGAACCCTGAAAAATCAGTGAAGTCGGTATAGGTTTAAAAAAAGAAACAAAAACATGTTTTAAAAACATTTTAAGCGTCTCCCATATAAATCATCATAACACCTTTTCCACAGAAGACAAGTTTAAAAATCCAAATATGGTCCAGTTCCCTCTTTTGGAAAGTAAACCCCTTGAGGACAAGACCCAAGTTTGACTCCATATTGCAGTTTGCATCTCTGCTGCCACCGCAGCGCCTCTTGGGAACATCTGTATACACACATACGTGAAAGATAAACACACAAGGCCGAAGAAAACACGCCACATGTCATCTCTAGATGACGGAACATGAGATCTTCATTTTAAAAAAACACTCCTGTATTTTATTTCACAAACGTTATTTTACAATTTCGTCATAACCTACGCTGGAATTTTCAGTGAGTAGAATGGGACCTCAGGAACGCTGGGCTCATGGCTGGGCCTGCATGGGCATGTGTCACTCAGACTACTAGGCTGCCCCTCTTGCCCGCCCGCCCCCTATCATTGCCTAGGGCCCCCTTCCTTATACATGGCACCACAGGTGAACTCCACAGTGTTGCCCCCCCCAGTCTCATGGGCTCCCCAAAATACTCTGGAAACCATAGGGCCCACCGAGGCAGCGGCCCCTGTGCTGACACCCACCCCAGGTTCCTGGAGGCCACATGGATGGGGCAGGACCTCCATCAATGCCACTTTGTACCCCTGCACTGAACCCATGCCTGGCACTTGGCAGGGAGCAGGTCTGGGCCTGGGACCTGAGGCTACTGATCCCTCCCCACTCCGCCTTGGGGAGGAGCCCAGCAGGTGGCCCTGCCGGCAGCCAGGGGACAGAGGCACCTCTGCTTGGGGCCAACTCTGCCCAGAATGGAGACAAACGCCCCCCAAAGCAGATTTCTCACCCTCGCCCCAGTTCCTGTCTGTTAAAAACCATCCAGAGAGGGAGCCTCACCGGAGGCCAGAGACGCTAGCTGACCCCAGCGCCCCCCGCCGGACCAACCCTCATGCCTCTTTGGGGGAAATCTATTTGAATTGGAGCCAATTTCTTTTCTTTAATAATGGTCACCAGCCTGAATAGACCCAGCCCCCAAAACAGAAGAAATGGTAACGTCTTCTTCTGCAGAGACAGATTCCCAAGGATTCTTTTCCCCTCCAAGAACAGTCTTCCCCAAAGTAACCAACAATCAGCACCCACCACACCACATGGGCCCTGGTCAAACGTGTCACAACTGCCTGCGGAGCTAGACCGGTGGCCGAGAGGCCCGGCCCCAGCACCTCTGCCGCCGGGCGGCCCGCGTTCTATCAGGGCCCAAGTAAGTTATCCGAGATGATGGCAGAGGGGACCAAGGAGATATATTAGCGCTGGGGGACATTTGTCACCTCCTCTGTCTCTCCTTCTCCAAGAATACCGGTGATGAATTTGCAAATGGCCCCGCATTATGACAGAGCTTTTTCTCTCTTCATTATTTATCCCTTCCCCGAGCCCCTCTATCAGAAGCCACAGTGACAAATGCACGAATAAAAGGCAGAGACAATATTTTAGCGACGTGTTGTAAATCTCCCTCCGCGCATTATTAATTTAAGAAAGTCTATTCCTCCCGCCTCCGCTTCACTCCAGGGAGGAAGACGAGGGGCCGGAGGCGGCGGCGGGCGTGGTGGCTTCAGCACCTGAGGGTCACAGAAAGGAAAAAGCCTCCCCCCACCCCCCACCCCAGGCCAGCCCGGAGCCTTTCAATCCCCGCCAGGTTTTGTTTAAGTCAAAGGACGCAAGGGTGGCTCCCCCCAAAGCAGGCAATGTTGTGCAAAGTGGGAAGTGCCTCGGCTCTTGGAAATGATCTCATTTTTCAAGAGCTGGGACAGTGTCTGCAGCGAGGTTAGGGGAGAGCAGGTGGGGTGCTCAGCTCGGGGCAAGTGCATTCCTGAAATAACAGAGCCTGTTCCCTTTCTTCTGCCCAAGAGGATCTGGGGACAGCAAGGGTGCCACCACGCCCAAGGCTAATTGTGAGCGGCCAGCCTGAAGCTTTGGTTTTCTTTTCCCCCGTTTTTCTTTTCTTTTCTTTTCTTTTCTTTTATTTTATTTTTAAAATCTCCAAGAAAGGCGCTCCACGCTGTCGGTCTTTCCCGCCATCTGCCTCGGCTGGCCGTTAAAAGCCAGCCCTCTCGCTCTCCCCAGAAAAGTCGCTGCCTTGGGCAGCGAGCAAGGACAGCAATGACCTTGGGCAATGAGCAAGGACAGCAGCAGCCCATGACGTGGGGCCCCCACAGAGGATCCCGGTGGGGGTGGGGGTGGGGTGGGGCTGGGAGGTCAGGAACACCACTGCCAGGCTCACATCGGGATTTCTGCTCCCAGAACTCTGGAGCCCCCGGGTCCCAGACCTGGCTCCGGAATTGTGAACAGAACAGAGGAAGGAGAAACCTGTTCACGCAGACCCTCTGCTCACCTACAGGCACCCAAGATTGATTTGGGGGGCATGTGGGTTTTTTTAAACGACTGAACTTGACTTTCTTTCTCTTTGGCTTAGCCGGATTTCACAGCAGTTTCCCTAGGTGCTGCCCCGGCTGCTATTACCCACACTCGTCCCCCTGGGTCCTTAAAGTCAAGGGGGTGATGGTAGCCTGGGAGGTCTTGACCTGAGCTCGGCTCCTGGCCTTCCTCGACCCCAGCGGCACCATGGTCCCCCCACATGGGCACAAGGGACACTCAGCAGACAGCATGTACTGGGTGTGCCCGTGCTCGGGGACCTGAGAACACTGGGAACCCCCCAGCCGGGGCCACTGGGGAGCTAGGAAGTGGGAGTGGGGGAGAAAGCAAAAACCCCTGTGACCTGCCTGGGGTTCCGCGATTGTGGTCCAGGGCAATCTTGGTCCTGAATGGGGCATACTGCCACCCTCCTCACAATGCCCCAGGTGGCACCTTTGTCCTGAAATTTCATGCCGTTCCTATATAATACAAAGGCCACAGTGGCCATGCACACTTCTCTATGCCCTTCTGCAAGCCCCCATCGGCCCATTTAGGGACACAGTGGCAGCCCGCCACGGCAGGTCCTCATGAGCCATCCTAGCCAGGCCCTGGAGGGTCCGCCGGCAGAGCACAGGGGCACACGGGGAAAATAGGGCTCTACGATCAATTGGGAACACAGACAAAAGGGCTCCTGGGCAGGGACACGAGGTGGAGGGGCAAGACATCGCAAGGTGGGTTTTTCCTTCATCTTTTTGTTCATCAGCCTAATTGCTTCAGAAGCTGTGATTTCCTTAAGGGGGCTGGGGCAGGACGACGCCCCCTGGGAAGCACACGTTTGCGAAGTTGCAAAGCCCAGGTCTCCGTGCCGACGGCGTGCGCGTTCCATCCGAGTTCTGGGAGGCGAGCGCTGCGCGTTATTAATATAATTGCCGGTTATAGAGAACGGTGCGCTTGCCGAGTTCTCCGCTCAAGCAAGCCTGCGTCCCGTGCGCGTCTCCACGGCGCGAGGTTAATGTTCAGCTGGTGTTTGCTTAGCCTAGGACTGTTAATCAGCACAAATTAAATGTGTACTTGAAACCCCCACTTAAAGCCGCGCTAATTATTTTTCGATCCAAACAGGACGGCCTTTTCCAAAAGGGTGAGTGGGGGCTCTCTGCGATGAAACTCGAGCGAGGGAGACCGTTGCCAGCCGCTGAGGATCGGCCTCCAAAAACACGCCCGGCGGTTTTTCTCGCAGCCATTTTTCCTGCAGCGAAGGATGGGTCGTGTCCACGGAAGCCCCACTCTGGTCCAGCCCGTTGGCCACATCCCTGTGACTGAGCCAGTGGCCTGGGAGGGCCGACTGCCCGCTGTGGGAGTGGCAGCTAAAAGCATTCCGTTTCCCAGTACAGACAGTATAGCGGGGACACATGCACACGCATGTGGGCACACATGAGCACACACACAGCCGGGGTCCCAGAGAACACGAGGGGAGAGGAGCACTCAGGCCCCCTCCCTGATCCTGACCCCCTCCCAGACTGCTCCTGACTCCAGCCCACCGCATCCTCCACTGACCCAGCACTCACCTCTCCAGCCACCACGGCCTCTGCGTGAACACGGAGGTGCTCAGTCTGCGAGGAGGAGGCTACAGATCAGGAGAGGTGGGCACGGCAGACCCAACAGTGAAGGCCGGGGGTGGGAGTCTCCCCTTCTCCCACACAGAAGAGAGGCAGACACAAGTTCTGCCCAGTAGCCAGGTCTGGCCTGGTCATCGGCTTCAGGATGCCTCTGGGAAAAACCTATCCTGCCTAAGAATGGGGACTTGCCACGCTCAGGACTCTGTCCTTGGCATCTGAAGCCCAGGCCTAGGGGCTGTGGCTGAGCCCTGTCTCCCTGGGTGGTGTCTGCAGCCCCTGGAGGGTGCCAGACCCAGCTACGGGGCAGAAGGTGAACAGCAACACAGCCCTGTCCCAGAGGCCACTGGCCCTGGCTCTTAGAGGCCCCCGGGGCATGGGGGGTGCATGGGTCCCGAGAGAGCGAGCTCAGTACTGGAGCAGGCAGCAGTGAGTGAGGGCTCACTCAGGGGGAAAGCTCAAGGCAGGAACACCTAGCACTCCACAGCTCCTCTGAGCCGCTGCCTCCTTATCCGAGATGGGGTACTGACAGCGCCTGTTCAGAGGATGGGTGAGCCAGAGCACAGACAGAGCCTGGAAGGTTAGGCACTCGGTACTCTCGGAGGATGGACAGACAGATGGACAGATAGATGCATGCATACATGACGGGATGGATAAACAAAAGGATGGATGAACAGATGGACTAACAAATGAATGGATGGGTGGATGGATAATGGATGATGGGTGAATGGATGAATAAATGGATGGATGGACAGATGTACAAATAGATGGACAGATGGATGGGTAGATGAATGGATGGATGGATGGATAATGGATGGATGGGTGAAAAAATGGGTAGATGGACAAATGGATGGGTAGATGCATGGATGGATGAATAATAGATGGAAGATGGATGGATGGACGGACAGACAGATGGACAAACAGATGAACAGATGGATAATGGAATGAATGGATGAATAAATGAGTGAGTAGACACTACCTTGCTTCAAAGGGGCCTTGTTTACTCAGTTTGAAATGGGGCCTGAGGGGCCTTGCTCGCCGGTTCCAATTTGGGGATCCTCAAGGACCCCTCCCCTTCCCTACCTGCAGCAGCACAGGACTCCAATCTGGAGTCCACACTCAGCCTGGGCCTGGACCTGCTCTCCTATTTGAGACAGACCTACCAACCTCAGGATCAGCTGACCAGCAGGCGTTGCAGAGGTGCAGAGGAGAGAGGCGATTCCCACCCACCCAGACCCACCTTTACTCCAAGGGCAGGGTATCCTAGCCCAGACACTTGTTCCCTTTTCTGAGATGTAAGAGTCACAGCCAGCTTGAGGAATGTTCTGCAGGGACACACAGGGGCCTCGGGCCTGACCCTGTGATTCCAAGATGAAGGCTGAAAAGAGTGACATCGTCTGGTAGGCTCCATGGCCAGTCCCACCGGCCCTTGTAGATGAGCATCCCCACCAGCTGAGTCTTCTCCAGGGATGAACTCACGTGACCTTTGCCGAAAGGACCCCTTGTCTGAAGCGTTCGCAGCGGGAGCATCTGTGGTCTGCCCTGAGAACAGCTGCGGAATCCAACAGCACCGTCCACACTGGCCCCCACCCCGGCCTGGCTGGGAGGCAGCTTAGACACGTTGCGTTGGAATCAGATAGAACTTCCCACCTGTTTGCTTTACTTGTCCTGTGCAGGTGGAAATCCAATCAGAGCAAACCCTTTGGGGACTTCTTTTAGGAAAAGAAGAAAGAGCAACCACATGAGAGTCCCAGATGGGCCCTCTAAGGGGGTGGGGGTCGATGCTGGGATCGGGGCGGGGCCAGCCTCCCTTTATTCCGGCCTTGGTGGCAGAGGGGGTCCACCCTCAGAAGGGAAGGGTACAGCGCGTTTTTTAATCAAAGAACCCTCATAAGGCCGCTTCTGTGCAAACTCTGGGGAGAATTAGACCCTGCCCGTCACCTCTCCAGACCAGACAGGGGGACAGGGTGCCCCAGGGCCCTGGGCCGCGCCTGGGGAGGGCACACACACTGTGGCTCATCTGGACCACTGGATGGCATCACAGAGGTATGAGCTGGGGTGATGCGGCCATGATAAAGAGGAGGTCAAGGGTCGACTCCCAAAGAGTCACAGCTCCCTATCCAAGGGCAGCGTGGCCTGGCCGAAGAGCAGGCCCTCACTGGGGACATCTGTGGTTACTCTCCCACAGCCCTGCATGTCCTTGGTTAGAGAGCAAAACTCAGCTTCAGCTAACGTGTCATGATTGTGAGGCGACTTCTCCCAAAGCCTTTTCTTCTCCCTTTTGTTTAAAGTTCAGGTGCAGAGAGGGATGCCAGACTCCTTGAGGACAGGTGAGTGTGCACACATGCACAGGCTTCTGGGCCAGAGGGTGAGTGCTTCATGTCCCAACTGCATGCTCAGATGCACAGACACAGAAACAAGTTCTGGGGGTTTCCTGGCCCCCCAAAGTCTTCCCCCTGATCAACAGACGCCCAGGGCTTGCCCACCTAGATTCGGCAGACGTGGGCAGAATGTGGCACCTGTCCTGGTTGTCTGTCTCCTTTCAGAAGCTGTCCGTCCTTGGGGGATGTGGGAGTGACCACATGGGGGACCCCCAGCACTGAGTGTCGAAGAGTGGACACACTCTGGCCACAGAGGCCACTTGACCGGGTCTCTTGTCCATTGGTGGCAGGGCTCCTGGCTTCCTAGAGCATTGAATGTTGACACAGCAACTGCCACCAGCCGGTCTCCAGCAGGGCGGCTGTCCCAGACCCAGGAGGAATTGGAATCAGCTTTCAGGGACCTGAGCACATCTGAGAATCCACTTCCCAGTTCTGGAGGCAGAGAGTTGGCCTTGCTGCCTGAGGCCAGACCCTCCCTTGAGCGATTAAGTTCAATGAAGAAGTGATTTACCATGAACTTTTCTGTTTCTCTCTTCCTGGTGACAGAAAATCCACTAAGATCTTGGTGTTCAGTGGCGCCTGTGCTGGTGCCCTGGGGGCTAGTTGGGACCCCCAACACCAACCTGATCTTCAGAGCTGACGGAGTAACCCCTGAAGCATATGTGACTCCCACTGGCTGGGAGTAACCCTGCTCCCTGCACAGGGGCCCTGGCCAGGGTGCTGGATGAGGTCCGAGGGTGACACGCCCCTGCTGGAAACGGAAGTCACTCCCTCCACCAGGAGCAGCGCTGCACCCTGGCTTCCTCGGGGTGTCCGCCAGCCTCGGCCTCTGTCCTCTCCGTCCAGGTTCAGGTTCACCCTTTGACTTGGGAGTCGCACGGTCACTGGGTGCCTGGTGACAGCAGGGTCTTCTGCTGCCTTGGGCTTCTCCACGGGGAAGGAGCTGTGGTTTGGGGGTTTCTTTCTCCTTGGAGCTCCCATCCCTGCGGGGACCACAGGGCGAGGCTCATGACATATTCACTCAAACAGCCACAGCCCTGGCCCTGTGCCTGCTCTGGTCCCTTGGCCTCTCACATATCATCCCATCTTTCCTCCATGTCCCTTGTTCCCAGCTCCCCACTGTCCCTGCAACATGGAACCCACAGACGCAGATGGCCGGCCAGAGGACAGCAGGCTGCAGAGCCAGCTGTGGCCAGACTCTCAGGGTGATGGGGCCTCGGAGGTGGATGCAGCCAGCGCCCCAGCAGCGATGAGGAGACGCAGGCAAAGAAGGTTGAGGGGACGTCCCAGCCACCCTCACGATTCCAGGCAAAGTCCCTTCCTCCTGGCCTCTGAGCCAACATTTTCCCCACAAGGACGAGCCATATATTTGGGGATTACGACGCCCCACTGATTCAAAACATAGTAAGTAACGCCCTGCTTTTCTAGCGGGACTTTAGATAAGCAGTACATGCAGAGAACGGAGTTGGAGATGTTACAACAACGGTGGGTCCTGGCATGTCAGGGAAGCCAGGCAGTGAGGGAGGGTCCACGGTTTCCCATGGCAACTGGCACCCAGGCCCCCACCCCGTGCTCCAGGGAAGGAAGGCTGCGGCTGACGAGCCTGGGAGATGACGGGAACTCTGCCCCACCGTCGCCCAGATACAACCCCCCGGTTCTCAGCTTTCCCACCTGGCAGCAGTGGGACTAGACGGTGTCCAGGTATTTTCTGAACGCAGATGAGTCCTTTCAGGATGTGGCGATACGTACAGTGGGTGGGTCGAGGGGTACAGACTTCAGGTCCGACAGGAACCGGGGACACCGGAGCCCCAGCCCCAGAGACGGACACCCCACCCGCTGGCCCACTGGGCTCACGGTGCACAAGAACCTGCCAGCATCGCTCAGGCAAGACTCGGTTCAGAACAACTTCCCTCGGTGGCCCAGCCCCAACCACTGTCAGCTTCTCATCTCTGTGGCCCTCAACCCACACGAATGGGGTGGAGCCCCCCCCTCCCTCCCCGATACCTTTTCAGGGTCACCTCTTCCAGCTGCAAAACCCGGAATCAATCTCGGATACCAGCCCCCTATGCGTGGCCAGGAGGGGCAGAAAGGCGCCAACGGCCCACCCTGTCTGTCCTTCCACAGACCAAACATAAACAGAAGGTTCTTAAAAGTCATTTGGTGCTCCTACACAACTGGACACAGGACATCAGGAGACCGGTACCTGGTGTTCCCGAAGAAAGGATCTAGACAAGCCCAACAGCCAAGGGTAGGACCTCGGGCAGGGCCACGTTATGCCCAGCAGCGAACAGGCACTTCTGACCACCCAGGGTGCCCTCCAGGCCCCGGCCACCTCTTCTGAGTAGCCTGCTCTGCGGGCCATGGGGGACACACCCTTGAGATCATCCCAGCAAATTCCATCTCACGAGTCATGTCTTTGAGCAAAACAGAATGACCTTCCCACTGAAGCCTGGCCCTTTCAAGGTCATTCAAAGTCATCACACTCAGCAGCCCTGACCACACACCAATTCCTATTCCGGTGGGAAGGGGGCCGCTGCCCCTCTCTGCCTTTCAGGGCTGCCGGGGACACTTGCAGGGGACACTCTGGCCAGAGAGAGAGACTTTCAGGATGAAGGGGCTGGCTCGGCTGGTGGACCTGACATCCACAGGCACCACAGGAAGGACAGGGGGCGTCTCCTAGATTCCAAACCCCAGGACACTGCTCCCCGGAGGAAAAGACCTGCTGTGGGGGAGGCCTCTCCCTCAGGAACCCTGCTCCAGGGAGGGGCTACCGCAGCTTCCAGGTGGGACAGCCCCTCCCATGCCTGGAGGGCCAGTTCCTGGGCCTGCAGAACTGCCTGGTGAGGGACACCTGTGAGAGGAAGGCCCAGTAGGGATGTCCGACTGTGACAGTGCTGTGTCCCACCCCTTGGTCTGCCTCCATCATGGGGTGATGTTGCCCCCAGCTCCGTTTCATTCCCCTGGGGGCTCCCGCCCACCCCTCAGGCTGCAGTCCCCTCCATGAAGCCATCCTGTCACCCAACACCCCCCCACCACCATGCCACAATTGCACAAGCTGTGAGTGCCATGGTGGGGTCCATGCAAGGACACGGGGTGAGGAGGAACAAGGGCTAGGGCCTGGTGAGGAGAGGCCCTCGAAGGCAGGAAGCAAACCCTGCTGACCTTTGTCTCTTGTACGCTCTCCACAGGGCCCGGAGCTAGCACCGGAGCGGAGGGACCTCTTAGGAAGTGAGTGGTAAGCAGACCCCCTGTGAATAAACATGACCACTGCGGGTGCTCCAGCTGGAACAGGTCAGCCAGCATCGGCATCCCCCAACCCCCAGCTGGGGAACCTCTCCCTTTGCTCCCAGCCCCAGAATCACAGCAGAAATGGAGGATACGGCTGCCCAGGGCTCCACAGAGCGCCAGGGACCTGCTGGGCCCAGGACCTGGCTCCCTGATGCCCTCACACCTTGCCTGAGAAAATGCTGTCACACAGAACCCCGAAAAGCCAACAGTCAAGACCTGGGGTCTTATCCTTCAGCAAGACACTGCAGGGCAAAGATGACCCCTTCACGCACTTGGCACCCCATTCCTCTGGGCAGAAAGAACCACGGCAACCCTCGGCCTGATGACTGCAGCTCATTCGTTGCCTCCCGTGGCCCACCACCAAGGCCCTGTCACAAAGACCATGTCCCAAAGAGGTCTGGCTGGTGGCCCCAGGTCTTCCTGTGTGTGTTCAGGTCTGCCTGAGTCTGACTGTGGAGCAAGAGACAGAAGGGACATGATTGGGGACCGGGAGTACCTGTCACATGCTTATGGCACAGGGACGGCCTTTTCCTTCTCTAGGTCCCAAGTCACCCAGCACCTGAGATATGTCTTCCCGCCACTGCTTAGAAGTGAACATCATACACACACACACACACACACAACGTGCACGCGTACATGCATGCACGCACACGTATACAGGCACAGGTTTACACATACACACATTCACACACATGTTCACTCACATACACACACACACACACACACACACACACACACACACACACACCATCCCTGGGAGCAGACCTCAGTGCGGCACACTGACTGAGAGGCGGATCATTTCTGAGAAGCGTGTCTTGCGGGAGTTTCAAGTGACTTCTCCGACTGCCCCCCGACAGTCTACCGTTCACGGAGAGCGGGTGCTGGTTGAGAGGCTCATGCACACGATAGAAAGTCAGCATTATCCCTGGTGAACTGTGCCTGCAGTGCCGAGCAGAGGGAGTCACGGGTGTGAGGCGGGGGTGTGACCCCCGAGGGGGCAGGACTTCCCGAGTCCCAGGCACACACGCCTCCCCTGTACATGATCCTCAGGGTGGGGCGGAATCTAAGTGTTTTTCCCACTCAGCACAGCATCACTAACACAGAAAGCTGCGTCCCTGTCCCATCCCGTTGCTCAGAGGGCCAGCGCCTGGGTCCCGGCGGAGATACTGTGTAAGTCCCAAAGGTGGTGGTTACCTCCTGCTGATTCTCCTGACCTGGGGAGCCCCTGGGACCATGCCAACAGTGGCC
The DNA here is from genome assembly GCF_036850765.1 of Saccopteryx bilineata. Taxonomy (NCBI): domain Eukaryota; kingdom Metazoa; phylum Chordata; class Mammalia; order Chiroptera; family Emballonuridae; genus Saccopteryx; species Saccopteryx bilineata. The sequence continues at coordinate 291,608,412 of NC_089492.1, forward strand.
GACCTCCAGGGATGGGGCTTCCCTGCACTGGGCGATAGGGAGCAAGGGCTCATCAGACAAATTAGATCATTCACTGGAACCAGTTAGATAGATTGCACTCTCTTAATGATGTCATCAGAGCCCCAGGTGGGTCAGAATGACCTTGCCATGTGGCGGCAACCAGCGCCCAGGAGGGCTGGACGAGGTGTCGGCCTGCAGACCCCTCTCCCTGACACACCGTGTGGCCCTACAGGTCCGACTGCATTTTGCTCAGGAGTGGAGCTGGGAGACGGGAGGTAGGCAGGATGTGGGGGTGGGGGCACAAGGGTAAGTGCCCCTCTTGATTCCGCCCTGACAACATGCACCTCGGGCCACGACGCCTACCTACGGGTAGGCCGAGAGCTGCAGACTGTTTGAGGACGCCACAGAGGGAAAGGTGGCCGGTGAGACCAGAGGAGGAGCACCAGAGAGCCGGGCTGGGCAGCAGGGTTCTCCTGCGAAGCCAGCGCCAGGTAGGACCAGCATGGCCAGCCCCACAGGTGGCTGTGAGCACGGAAGCCTCCCAGCTCTCCCCCTCGAGACAAAGAGGGACAATGGTTATTTCTCACAGAGAGACCCCAGGTGCATCTCAGAGGGAGGCAGAGCAGGCTGCCCAAATTCTGGGGCCGGGGTCCCCGCTGAGGGCAGTAATGGCGCCCAGGTCCCGGCACCTTCCTCTGTGGGTGGGGGTGTCACCAGTGACCAGTGCACTCAGGCAGCCCTCCCAGAGTGACAGGGCCAGGCGGCGGGGAGGGTCTGACCACCCAGGACTGCGGTCTGCAAAGCCATCGAGGGGTCCCAGGCAGCTAGCGAGGAAAGGGCCCTGAGCAGGACCCCTTAGTTCTTAGTTTTTTCCCTCCCAAAATATACCAGTGGGGTATTTTCTGTAATGACAGGAGGCCGTCCTTCCTCTTACATGACACCACATGACACTCCCTCCCTCAGGGCTGCACACTGGGCTGACCTGGGGTTTCAGACACACAGGAGATACAGTCCTTCCCCTGGATCTCACTTCTCAAAAATAAAAAAAAGAAAGAAAAGAAAATGTTTTAAACATCACTGCCATTTTCTTCTGTAAGAAGAAAAGAAGAAAGAGAAACAGAGACCAGGAGCTCGCACAAGCCCAGAGGGGGTCTTGGAGCCCCTAGTCGTTAACACCCCAACCGGTGGGCAGGGGCATTCCCAGTCCCCAGCTCAGACCCGCAACCCCTCTCCCTGGCTGACCAGAGCTCCCTGCGGCCCTAGCCCAAACAGCCAGTGAAACCAGAGCCCACCGAATTCAGGACACGTGGGCCAACACCGACCCCTCCTGAAAGAAGCCACAAACGTGCTGCGTGGCCTCCCCGGGCTCCCGTTGCACTGACACTGTCCCTTCCTGTTCCTACTTAAAACGACAGGTGACCAAAGGTGCATGCAGGCTTCCATGTGTGTGCATGCGTGTCCACGTGTGTTCCCAGCCCCCATGAGATCGAATGAGAGATGTAGCAAGAGGCTGCATCCCAGACAGTCCGTGTGTCCTAAAGGAAATGTAAAAAAAAAAAAAAAAAAGATGGATCAGCACCTGGCCTGACGGGGCCACCAAGGAAGCCCTCTCAGGAGCTGGCCAGGGCCACCTGTCTGGGCAGCACGGGGCGTGGTGGGGCATGGGCAGCAGGTGCCACACCTGGGTAGCCCTCCCCAGCCTGTGCAACCTGCCAGGGCACCGGCTGGAAAAGCAGTGTCCCCTGCTTGCCACTCACGGCCTCTTTCCAGCACAGCTAGCAGACAAGGACATGAACTTCTCCGTCTCCTCCTTCGGTGACAAGGTATACAGGCAGCAAGGGAGTGCGCGGGGACAGGGAGCAAGCAGGAGGGCTCTCCGCGCAGGACACAGGCGGGAACCCCGGTGCCTAGCTTCCCACATCAGCCAGGCAGCTAGTCATTAGCGTGTTCACAGATGTTTTCACTCGGTTTTGCAAATGGGCTCCAGGTCTAAGGCACGGCTGTTTGTTCTAGAAATCAGAAGGTCTTGCCTGGCCATGAAGGACGCCTGACCCCCCAACCCCCACCCCTCGCCCCGAGCTTCCTCCCCCCCATTCCTGGAGGACCAGACCAGACCCCACCAAGTGCCAGCAGAGGAGGGGCGCGCGGACACGCCTTCGGTTTCTCCGGAGCCTCGCTGTAAAATGTGTTCCTGGCTCCCGCAGGCGGATGGTTTTGCGAGTGCTCCAGACGCCCCCATGGGTGGCAAGTGCGCAGCGTGACCCCGAATTTTAAAGAAGCACATGTGTGATGCATGACCTGCCCCAGCTGAGCCCGAGGGCGGTTGGCTCCAGAGGGCCAGAAAAAAAATATCCCTTTCCACAGTGGCACACGGCTCCATCACTGCCCACAACTGGGGAGGGGGGGTAGGCCAGGGTCTTGGCCAGGCAGCTGCGTGACCCCTGTTCAAGGGTCACCGCCACCATCCCCCACCCCGGCACACTAAGAGGGTGGAGATGGGTCCCGGTCCTGTGAGGCAGCCAGGAAAGCCCTGACCGTGTCCCACCGTCTGTCGTGTTTCTCTGCTCCCCTCTGGCTCTCAAAAAACGAGGCCTTCATCTGCAGAATTCATCATCCCGGAAAGGTGGGCATCGCACGCCAGCACCCCCGCCCCCGCACTCCAGACCTGTACCCCGGCTTCCTCCTGGAGGCCGTGGAGGGTCCCGGCAGAGACCAGGCCCGGCTCTGCTATCTCCCTGATGACGTATGGTACAATTAGATCAATTTGACAATTTCCATTATGGCTGATAAAATATTTATCGAGCTTTGGAGATGCTGTCTGATCCCTATACCATTTGTTCTGCTAATGGGGGGTGGGGGGCTGCGTGGGGGGTGGGGTGTGCTGAGGCGCAGACAGGCAGACAGAATGGGAGCGGAGGCTCCTCCCTGCCTCCCCATTAGGTTTGCAAATTGCAGGCACCGGCCATAAATTACCGGCCCAGCTCAGGGAGATTGATGCCCGGCTGACAGGGCAGGTAGGTGACTCATGATGACATTGTTTCACAGAATTCATCATGGCAGAAAGAGAAAATACCCTCAAATTGGCCCATACGTCTAAATATTAAGGAAGGGGAAGCCAGACAGCTGGAGGATGGTTTTGGTGAGAGAACTGGGAAATTGGGAAATGCAAAAAAAAAACAACAACCAAAAACGTTTTCTATTATTTAACAAATCATCCTAATAATTCCCAGTGTTTCCTTTCGCTTGGGGAGATGCAGGGAGACCAGATGGCCAGAGCTCTCTTGCTGCCGTCAGTGGCATTTAATAAAGCATGTGGGGCACAGCCCCCTTTGTCACAGGGTTCTCCTGTCCCGGGAAAAGGATGAAAACCTGGTGTCAGGGCCCGATGGGCACCTGTGTGCCACCTGAGTACCCACAGCAGCCAGCTTCCCTGTAGTGACCCATGGTGAGCGCAGTGTCCTCCAGCCATGCCCACCGCACAGCCACTCCCCAGCGCCTTGGAAACAGAGGTGAAGACCGGACCCAGTGGGCTGCAGGATCCTGGGGTGCAGAGAGAGACTGCTCAGCTGTGGTCCCCACCCACAACCTGGCCTTGCTGCTCTTCCTCTGGCAGCAAGTGTGGCCCTGGGCCGGCGGAGGTGGGCATCCCATGTCCCATTTCCGCAGCCCTGAGCCGGGCTGTGCGGGTAAAATGTTTGGCTACCGCGGATAAATAGCCCTTAATGAATTGCCCCCAAGTTAGCGAGACAACCTGGTTGTAACAACAAATGAAAAATAAACACGTCACCGAGGGAGAGAAAACCGAGGTCTAGAGTCCGGTTCCCAGCAGAGAGGAGAGGACAGGGGGCAGGCACGGAGGGAGGCTAGGGGTTGGAGCCCTGAGCCCCCCCCCTACCCCCGCACGGCTGGCCTGGGCCCTCTGGAGGCTGCTGGGCTTGGTCTTGTCTGTCCCTGGCTGGGGCCCCTGTGTGAGCCCTCGGTAGCCACGGGTCTCCTCGGAAGGCCGCGACGCAGAGTAATTAAATTAAATTGATGCTGTCCCTGCTTTGAGGCCACCCTTGATTTAAGGCCAGAAAAGGAAGCAATTAAATTTAATAAAAACCAGGTTCCTAAACAAAGATATATGGCCGGAGCAGCCATCCGGAGCCGGCATCCGCCCGAGAGGGACCAAGTTGGGTGCCGCCGACGTCGGGTTTGGAATAAAAGAAATAATCGCTCTCCAGAGGTTGTTCCTAACACGCGGCTTTAAAACATGGGTCTCGCTAACAACTTTGTCAAAAACCCAGAACAAACCGTCTTTTCTCGGGATGGGGCGGGGGTGGGGGTGGGGGGGTGGTGTGCTCATCACCAGGGCGGACGCCTGTAACTGGAAGCAGACAGACAGCCATAATCAGAGGTCAGGGTGCGTGGTCCCGGGGATGGGGAGATGGGACAGCCCAGGGACTGGGGGTGAGGAACGGAAGGTGGCCAGAGTCTGGGTACGCCTCCTGCTGAGACCAGAGCAGCCATGCCCAGGTCCACCCCGGAGCCCCGAGCCACACTCAGCGCAGGAGTTCTGGGGAGCAGCTCCCCTTCCTGTGACCAGCATGGACCTGTGCACCGCCTCCAAGGCGGGTCCTCTGGTCCTGAAAAGTTCTGCGCTCGTGACAATGAGAGACGCCTTTCAGCTCAGGCAGAGGGAAAGTGAACCTCGGGGAACCTAGCTGACAATGCTGGCGATTTACTCACAATGGCATTAAGGATGAGTGTGAGCTGGCCATCCTCAAAGACGGGGCACTGCGGGATGTGCCCAGAAGGGGTGTCCGGAGGATCTGGAGCCCCAACTAGACCTGCACCCCTCCCCAGAGAGAGGCTCTGACCCCTCGCTCTCTGGCTGGGTGACTGGCATTCACCGGCACATTGCCTCTCAGTCTGGTGCCAGGCACCCCAGAGTCACCGTGGGAGGCCCCCATGTGTTCCTTCCGGGGTCCTCATAAAAATGTCTGGCTGGGGGCGGGGGTGGAGGGGCAGGGCTCCATCGAGAGGGAGGAGGAATTCCTGCATGTGTTTCCCTAGGGAGGGCAAGGACCCAGGATGCGCAGGGGTGGTGCAGGCAGGGCACGAGCGTGGGACATCTCTGTCCCCCGATATCTCAGCCACCAGCCCCCTCCAACCGGAGAAATTCAGGAAAGTGCAAACATGGCCGGGTGTAGAAGTCCCCAGCCAGGATTAGTCCCAGGGACACTGGTTCTTTGAGCACCGGCTCCTAAGCCACTCGGAAGAACAGAAGCCCCATTATCTTATCCCAAAGGTCAAAGCTGCACGCCCACGGCACCGGGACTCTGCCGTAGGGGAGAGAGAGGGCAGCGCGGGAGCGGCTTTGCTCCCCCTTCTTACTAACAATCATGAAACAGCAGAGGACTAGAGAAACCACTGGCCAGCCCCGGCCTGGCCCCGGTGTCGGGCTCATCTCCAAGGTCCTCCACGACCTCCTCCTAACAGACAGCTCAGTGACCACACAACCACATGCCCCCACACCAACTGCAAGGACTATGGGCACCCCAGTACCTGCTGGGCTGGGCAGGACTTCTACAACTACCTGGAACTTTCCAGGCCTTCTTGGTGGCCTTGTAGCCCCTGACTCCCACACATCTCAGTGCCTCTGGGGCCGACGGCAGAGCAGCCCTGGGGACGTTTGGTTCCAGAACCAGGGTGACTTGTCAGCTGGTTTGAATCAGGGCACTTTAAAGGGACCCTGAGCCATCTTAGCACTGGGGGTGCTCAGCCTGGAAACCACCGACACTGGGAGGTCCCAGCACTGGGTGCTGCAGCCCACAGGTGGTGGCCCCGTGCCTTGGCCAGGAAATGAGAGAGATGGGACATTTCTACTGTTAGGGTCATTTCTGTGAGCACTCCCTGTAGGAAACCTGTGTCCCAGCCGCTGCGTGGGGATGAGAAGGCACCTCAGGGTATAACCACCCGAGGTGGAAACCCTTCTCGAGCCTTTCTCTATTCATCACGGAAAGTCTCCACCCTCCTCCACACACCTTCACGAGGCTGCCTCCTCCAGGGAGACCTCCTAGATGGCCCGTCTGGACCTGACCACATCTGGTGCGACTGATAGCACCTCCCTGGCTCGTAGACCTGGGAACATTCTGGGCTGTGTGATAGAAGCATCCTCAGGACTGCCCGGGGGGCTTGGAGTGGCATTGGTAGTGTCCTCCTGGCAGCCACCACTGTCCCCAGCCCTTATCTCACACACATGATGAGGCTTTGCAGGACGGAGGAGGCCAGCTTTGCATTCCTTGCTCCCTACGCGACAGGCTCGCGTCTAAATCTGCACCGTGTGACCACCTCACATGCTGGCTCTGGGGCCAGGTGGCCACGAGGTCAGAGAGAGGGGAGAGGAGCCTGGGGGCCGCCGAGGGTGCTACCACATAAACGGCCCTAGTCTTGGTACCCTGGGTGGCCCAGGCTGGAAAGCCGGACGTGGGGGGCAGCAGTGAGCAGCTGGAGGCGAACCAGGCTGGGGCTGGACTCCTGGTGCCTGAACCTCAGGGCGGCCTCTCTCTTGACTCAGTTTCCCCACCTGTCTGGTGACCCACAGTGTGGGTAAGAGCCCTGGAGGGCTGAGACCTTCCTCCACACGAGCCCTTCCCAGCCCAGAGCCAGGGCAAGAGCACTCACAGTGCAGAGCTCCCTGTGGTGACCAGGCCAGCATGAGGCCACAGTCTGGCTCCCACCATCCATGGCGCTGGGCAGGATGGAGTATTTACTGCAGGCTGTCCAAAGGAGGGGCTCGCATGCTGGGGAGCAGTGCTCGATCATCCACAGAGCAGCAAGGGTGGGGCGGCAGGGGCCACAGGGAACGACGTCTGATAAGGCTCATTCTCTGTCCGCTCCCAGCCCTGGGAACTGCCCAGAGACACCCATCTCTGAGGCCTCAGAGTTGGCCTGCCAGGGCTGTGGACACAGGTACGGGGATGGGGGGCATTGTGCCCCCCAAAGTAGGAACCGACTTCTCTGCAACTCCACAAGACAATGACAATAACAGTGGTGGGCAAAGGCCCGGGACACACCAGGCCTGGGTTCAAATCCTGGCCTCCCTACTTCCCCCTGCCCATCCTTGCAGAAATGACCCGCCTCCCTCGGCCCTTCCTCGTCCGCCCTTGGGACTCACCGGCATGATGTGAGGACACCCGGTGGTGTGCAAAGGTGCAACCCTGGGAGCGTCGCCCAGAGACCCCACCCTGGAGGCCTTACTCTCACCTTCGCTGCCACTAGCCAGCCTGGGGTAGGGGACCTGGGTTGGCAGCGGCTTTCATCTTTCCCTAGGCACCCAGTCATAGGGACACCTTGTGTTGGCATCAGCCCTGCCTGGGTGCAAGGGCCCCCCTGACGTCCCTGGGGGCAGCTCTGAGGCCCCCGGCTGGCCCTGCCTGGTGTCCTGTGGCTCCCCAACAATGCAAGCACTGCATGTCCCCGCACCTGGATGGTTAACTTCAGCTGCTGGAAAAGTAAAAGGCGATGCCTCTTGCTCCCTGTCTGAGCTGTGGCCACCAGCACCCCGGCGGTGGCCCCTGTCCCCTCCACAGGTCCACCCTCTCTGGGCTGAGGCAAGGCCCCGAGGAGGGGTCGGTCCCAGGGGGACAGCACAGGAGACCGGGCCCGGGGAGCAGAGGGTAGAGGAGAGTTAGGGCGGCCAGTCCAGGGCTGAACAATGCCGAGACCTGTTTCTCGGGGTAACCCGACCCTGTAATTACACCTAAGCCCCGGGGGTGCTCGGGGCCACAATGCCGGTGCTCGGCAGAGAGCCGGGGAAGAGACCCTTTGATTGTCATTGCCGTGCCTGGCACATTGTGTCAGGTGGGGGTCCGGTTACCGGGTTCACAGCTGGCGTGTCACCTGCCCCGCCTCGGAGGGGGAGGTCCCGCCAGCTCCGCAGCCTTGGCGGCGGCTGCAGCGGGGGCCCGCTATGAAAGCCCCTTCCCGGGCCAGCAGCGAGCTCATTGTTTGCCCTCAGATAAGGAATATGGCCTCATGTGTTTTCTTTTCTTGAGAAAATGTCGGGCCCAAGGACGGTGTCTGTGGGACAGGAAGGGCCAGGCGCAGGGGAAGGTCCCCGTGGGTTTGCCTTCCCACCCACATCTCTCCCCAGAGAGACACCCCCCCACCTGCTCTCAGCCTGGTCGGGGGGCCACAGAGACCGATGACCACAGCTGGTCACCGTCCAGGCCATCGGGGTCCTCCAGATCAATATAAGGACGACTGGGTTCACACCCTTCTTCCCTGGCAGGGCTGGGTTAGAGCTCTATGGACATTCGTCCTGTTTCTGGGGCTCTGCAGTGCCTCCCCCTCCAATAAATGGACAGCCTAGCTCTGCCAGGAGAACACCCCTGCTCCCTGCAGCCCCTGACCCTGTAGGTGGCCTGTAGGCCGCTGCCAACCAGCACGCCGGCATCTAATCTCGGCTAATACTGCCGGGTCCCCCACCCTGTGCGGGTGGTGGGCTCCGGGGCGCCCCACGCGGGCTCCACGGTCAGGCCCCCCCACCAGACAAAAGAGGGTCTGTTCGCTGCCTCTGCCTCATCGCGGCTTAAGGACATTTTTGTCATTTTTGACCAGCTAATGTCTTGAAAAAGAAAATAAGTTGCTTAATCGCTTTACGTTTAATCTTCGCCAGTTTTGAACACGGTAGGTGCCAATGCTGACCTCCCTGGACCAATTAGGTCAAGGCCCCTGCTGGCCACAGGTCTTTTCCTGTCCCCTCTCTTTAGGGGAGGCGGGCTACACGGGCCCCTACAGGTGGTCCCAACCGTGGACGTGACCTCCTCCTTCCAGAGGTCCTGAAGCCAAGGCCACGGGGACGGGACGGTAAGATTCCTTAAACGTTGCCGGCACTGTCCTGACTGTGAACCCCTCTTCCCCGCCTCCCAAACACGGTTCGGGCTGTGCCCTCTGCCCAGCCAGCTTCTTGTCTGTAAGAATCAAGATGCCATGTTCCAGGGAATGTTCTGGACTCCAGCTCAGCCATCCAGCCCGTCCCACATGGTTTCCATTATCTGGGAAGTTCTGGGCATGGCCCTCCCTTCCTGTCGGCCATTAGCTCCGGGGGTGGAGGGACTGGCCTGCGACACGCTCCTCTCAGGGCCCAGGCCACCATGAGCCCAGGTTTTTGGCCCCTGAACATTGGCTCATGTTCTGAGTGACCTCGGGGGAGCCGTTCACCTCTGCCAAATGGAGCAACGGGCTCCGTGCATCTCGGGTTTTGTCAACAGGCGATGAGCTTGCAGGGGGGTTTGCAGGCCGCCCCCTGGGGCCTGTGGTGGGTCATGGCAACAGGTGGGGAAGGGCCTGGAATTGCCTCCATTGGTGGTGGGTGCTGTGGCCAGTCCTGCCCTGCGTGGCCACCCGCTGCCCAGACTCAGTGAAGATGTCCTCTGGGGAAGACCTCACTGCTCCCCGGCCCTCACCCAAGGGCCGGTTGCTGGTTGCCACCTCAAGTCATCTCCGCGAATAACACACCCAAGTTGTCCTTCTGGTCTGTGCCGGGAGAGGGCAAGTGTGGCCACCACCCCGGGGCCTCGTGGTCATCTACCTACCAAGCCAGCCAGGTGACACAGGACAGTCCCCAGTCGCTGATGCAGACACACCTGCCGCAGACCTCATGTTTAAGTTCCTCTGTATTGTGCCCAGCGTGACCTGTGAAAGGTCACCGCATGGAAACCCAGCTCAGTGTCCATCCCAGCCCCCTGTTCTCAATTTGGGGCAGAAGTATATAGCATTTATGCGTGCAAGAGGTGGCACTTGGGCACGCACACTTGGCCAGCAGTCTCGCCTACGCCACCCAGCCTGGCTTGTGTCTGTTCAGAGAATGCGGCCCCAAAAGACGAGTCTAGTTCAAAACGACGCATCCTTTCTCTGTCAAGGAGCAGAGGTGTTGACTTGTCAAGGCGAACACGGGACAGCGTGCTTCCAGAATACTGGGGGCAGGGGAGGGTGTGATGGAGGGAGGTGGAGAACCCCCCCCAATGCCATGTTCACCTGGTGTGCAGGATCTGAGTGTTAAACGACGCATGGTGCCACCTATCTGCCTCCCGGGGCATATGTGCTCCCCTGGAAGGTTCCAGAATATTCCAGACAATTCTGTGAGGCCAGGCCCCCCCCACACACATGCACCCAAAACCGGGCTCTGACTAGACCCAGTTTCCTGTCCACCCTCCACCCAGCAGCCTCCCCTCCTCTCCTGCTGGCCGGAGAGTAATCTGGGCAGAGACCAGGGCCGGTGTCCAGATCCCGACACTTCTGTAAACACTGTTGAAATAATAAGACGATATAATGACCACACTTTTTTTTTTTTCAGTCCATGGCCATGTTGCCTTCTTCCTGGTTCCAACATCCGCCATGCCGGGCACCGCCTGTGGGCTGCTCCTGGGGCCTAGACCCCCCCACCTCAAACTCAGAGAAATAAGTTCAGACCTTGAAAAAGTGCCTTTAACACCCCACTGTGGCCCTGATCACTCATTTCCCAACTATATAATTAGTACATAATGCACTCTCTCCTCCAAATTAAATAGCAGTAATTGGGTTTTTATAAAAACAAAAAACGAACTTAAATCCTAAACCCTTTGGGGAAAAAAAATTGCCATTGTTTACATATTAAACGGACTAGCATTTTTAAGTATTAGGGGGCTAATTGAACAGGCTTATCTAGGACTGAGGCCACAGAGGCAGGGCCCAGAGGGAGGGGGGAGGCCCTCCCTCCAAACAGCGAGCAGGGGAAAAGGCCACTCCTGGATGGATGTCGGGGAGGGACAGCACCAGAGCCCCAGGACAGCCCATCAGTCCTGGCAAAGCTGAGGCCACAGCCACCCCATGACATCTGCTGAGCTGCTCCAACCACCAGCCTCGCCTGCCACCCAATAGCACCCCACCCCGACGGGGACGGCCACCCCCACATCCCCGGAGAGCAGGGCACACAGAGGTCGAGAGACAGAAAGCCGCTGCGTTCCCAGTGGCATGCAAATATTTGCTCACGGGTTCTAGAGCGGCCACCTTACACATAGTCTCCACATCGGGGGCCATGCGAAATAAAAGCATTTTAATGATTTCCACTTTGACAATTTATTTTCTATTATTTTCATGTGATAAAAATCCTTGGAAGTATCGGGGTGAGGAATGGGGTGGGGTGGGGGTGGGGCTACGAATGAAACTGACAAAATTTTTGTGAAGACCGTTTTGTTTTTTTTTTAAAAAAACCACCTTAACTAAACAGGGAGACGTATCATGTGCCTAAATGAGAAGAACTAAATCATAAAGCTTGCCATCCCTCCCCTAATTTTCACCTAAAAACAGGAAATAAGATGAAAGAATCAATCTTTTTTTTTCTTTTCTTCAATTTTCTATTAGTTTAAGAAGAGAGAGAGAGATGGAGGGGGAGAAAGGTGGGGAGGGACGAGAGAGTGAGAGAGAGCGAGAGAGCGAGAGAGCGTGAGAGCGAGAGAGCGAGAGAGAGAGAGAGAAGCATCAACTCATTCCACTTAGCTGTGCACTCATTGGTTGCTTCTCATACGTGCCCTGACCGGGCATCGAACCTGCTACCTCCACACGCCGAACGACGCTCTATCCATTGGGCCACCTTGCCAGAGCCTGGATCAATCTTGTTTTTTTAATTTGAAAAAAATTATAACTTCAAATTTTTTCTTGAGGGAAGAATTACAAAGTAAAACTCAACAATGACAAGAAACGTTCAAAATAGCAGGGAAAGGGAGGCTTGCTTTTCTGTGGGTTTAAATATCCAAATACCGTAGGAAGATTATCCAGAGAAAGAACAGTTGAGAACGGCAAGGCAAGGCGAAGGCCAAAGGGTACAGAGATCGCTATAGAATGTTCTAGGGGGGAAGGGCATGGCCCCTGCTGCCCAGCAGGACTGGGAACAAGCTTCCTCTCCTTTGTGCTGCATCAGAAAAGATGAACCCCCCCCCCGGGGGGGGAGAGCAAGGTCTCCGCGCATCCAACAAATCCAGAAAAATGGCTGGAAAGGCGCCAACATGGACATTCCCATGGTTTTGCACAAGGGAAGACCCACTGGAGTGGCCCAGATATGGAAGGAGTGAGGGGCAGACCCGTCGTGCAGGAAAACAAGGCAAATGGCTCAGGACAGGACGGTGTAATCTGTGTATAATGAGCTCAGGAAAATTCACCAGCTAAAAGAGCAGAGGAGGGGATGGTGACGATGAACACGAGCAACAGCCTTCCCGACGTCCCAAACCGGTCGCACTGAGGGGTAGCAACCAGCAGCCATGAAGAGGCGTTGTGGCGGGACCAACCCACCAGTCGGTGTGTTTGAGTTTTGCGTGTGGTTTGCAGAGGACACGTGGAGATATGGGACATGAACTTGGGTTTAGAATGACGACCCGTGGCTCCAGGAGAGCCCAGCGGCCCAAAGGCGCAGGGGATGCCATCCCTGCTGGCTTCTAACTGAAATGTGGGGACTCTGGGACCAGGCATACAGTCTGGGATGTGCAGGGAACGGTTAGCTGTGGGCGCATCTTTGGGGTCTCTAACATCTTTCTTCAAATTGTCTTGTAAAAACATTTGGCCAAAGCAAGTCCTGTGTATGAGGAGAGAGCCCCCTACTCCGGCCTTACAGGCTTCTACAGCCTTCCCTGTTCCGTGCACTTGAGCTCAGACACCCAAGGTCCTGGAGGGAGAGAAGTGGGTGTGACCTTCCCAGAGCCGGATGGGGTGTGGGCTTCTCAGAGCTCTAGGGTGCACCTTCCTTCCTTCCTTCCTTCCTTCCTTCCTTCCTTCCTTCCTTCCTTCCTTCCTTCCTTCTTCCCTCCCTCCCTCCCTCTCTCCCTCCCTCCCTCCCTTCCTTCCTTCCTTCCTTCCTTTCTTCCTTCTTTCCTTTCCTCCTCCCTCCCTCCCTCCCACCCTCCCTCCCTTCCTTAATTTCTTTCTTTTTTCCTTCCTTCCTTCCTTCCTTCCTTCCTTCCTTCCTTCCTTCCTTCCTTCTTCCCTCCCTCCCTCTCTCCCTCCCTCCCTCCCTTCCTTAATTTCTTTCTTTTTTCCTTCCTTCCTTCCTTCCTTCTTCCCTCCCTCTCTCCCTCCCTCCCTCCCTTCCTTCCTTCCTTCCTTCCTTCCTTCCTTCCTTCCTTCCTTCTTTCCTTTCCTCCTCCCTCCCTCCCTCCCACCCTCCCTTCCTTAATTTCTTTCTTTTTTCCTTCCTTCCTTCCTTCCTTCTTCCCTCCCTCCCTCTCTCCCTCCCTCCCTCCCTCCCTCCCTTCCTTCCTTCCTTCCTTCTTTCTTTCCTCCTCCCACCCTCCCTCCCTTCCTTAATTTCTTTTTTTCCTTCCTTCCTTCCTTCCTTCTTCCCTCCCTCCCTCTCTTCCTCCCTCCCTCCCTTCCTTCCTTCCTTCCTTCCTTCCTTCTTTCCTTTCCTCCTCCCTCCCTCCCTCCCACCCTCCCTCCCTTCCTTAATTTCTTTCTTTTTTCCTTCCTTCCTTCCTTCCTTCCTTCCTTCCTTCCTTCCTTCCTTCCTTCCTTCCCTCCGCAGACCCGCTTTTCTTGTTTCTCTTTAACTGTTTTCTGTAGAACAAACTCATCATCCCACAAAGAGAACACTGCCAATAACTACAGCGTATGTGATTCATTATGTAAGATGCGTTGTATGTCACAGGATAGATGATACATACACATTTATATTATGCATCACATGTGCGTGCACATGCCCCTACACACACATGCAACCGGAGAGAGGAACAGAACAGAACGAGAGAGAGAATCTGCCGCATTGGGGCAGGAGAAGTCTAAACCTAGTCCTGCCTTCTCTTCTGGGAGGTTCCGCTCTAAAGGATTTGGGATTCAGTGGCTGAGCAATGTACCCCTCAGCCAGTGGCATGAACACCCCAGGGGCTCCCACAGTAACCAGAAAGAGACTGCCACCTAGACCACGGGGCTCCAACAGGTCCTGACCTGAACATGGGCATCAGGAGAGGTCCACATGGGTTTCAACGCACAGGTGCTCTGCTCCTGCCTGTCTGAGTGTGCTGTGTGCGTGCACAGGGTGAAGCTGTACATGCACACACCTGCATGCACACATATGCACATGCATGTGAGCACACAAACACATATGCACACACGTATTCACACATCCCAGCTTCTCTCCTGGCCGCCCCATCAGGGGAACCCACCATGGGGGGGGGGGAGAAAATGGGCAGCAGTGAAGACCCCCCCCACCAGCCTCCCATCCCATGTCACATGCTCCTCCCACTGTCCAGACATGGACACCAAGGCTGGCAGCAATGGCGGTGGCCATTCCCTTGGGGACACAAGCCGGGGCAAGCAGACCCCAGGTCACAGCAGGGGCACTCGCTGGGCTGTAGACAGACGAGGTGTTCATGTGCACAGGCCCTGCCCGCAGAGCCCAGGAAGACCGCCTGATGAGTGGTGTTGTCACTGACAGCAGGTGGGAGAGGCAGAGAAGCCCCCATGAGGCCAGGGGTGACCATCCTCAGCCCAGAGAGGTGATGCTGGTCAGCCAAGGGGCCAGGAGCACAGGGTGGAGCCACCTCAAGACGAAATCATTCAGTCATCCGAACCACATGATGATGCCACCCAGGTGTCCTGTTGGGGGAGGGACCCTGTTCATTCATGTCCTTGTGAGCAGGGATTGGCCACGTACTAAGGGTCCCATATGCCTGGGGACAAGCACCAGTCCGGGGGGTCACACCCAGAGGTGAGAGGTGCTAGGACAGGAACCAGCCTGTCTCCTATGCCTACCTGGGTCCCCATACGCAGGTATACACATACACACATGCACGGGCACGTGTAATGCCGGGTGTTTAACTGTCCCCCACACTGAACCCACGTGTTTCAAATACAGTGACCCCGTGCCATCTGCCAGGAAGCTTCCTTTCAGAACTCATCCACCCCACACTGTGCCCCAGTTCCCTGCAGGTTTCTGAGCCAGACTCCCCAGGCCTGAGCCTGCAGCCACCAATGAGCGAGAGACTGTCCCCAAGGCAGGGGGGGGGGCACCGAGCCCTGGTCGATGGAGCTCTTTCTTGATGTCGATACACTGTGGTTTTCATTTCCCAAACCTGTGCATGTGGCCCCGTGATCAGAGAAAAGAAGGAAAGAAGCTCCCCACGAACCAGGAATCCCAGTGGATGTCGTAACCCAGGATCGAGAGCAGGAAATGGCGACCCTGCCCATCACAGCTGACGGTTTCACCTCCCCTTTTCTAAAGCTCATTCGCCTGGCACCACGCAGAATATTCGCGGAAGACAGATCGGCTCTTCCTGACACTTTTAAACACTCAGAACTGTCTCAGATGAAACTGGGGCTGACCCCTCAGTGTTAGGGCTGACCAGGGGAGACAGGGGTTTGCATCAAGCACTGTCTGAAGTGAACAGAAACTCGTCGGCCCTTTTCTCAAGAATTGACGATTTAGGCAGGAAGCCGGGGCAGATGGTCACAGATGCCAGCAGCCTCCTGGTCAAGGCCACAGCCAGAGCCCGACCCTCTCCTCGGAGCCCCCTCCCCCTGCGACCCCTGGTGAGCAGCCAGGGCCCAGGGGCCTCCCCAAACCAGGGCTGGTCGCTAGCCTGCTTCCCTACTGCTTCCCCACTCACACGAGGCAAACCCGCCTCCACCCAGTGGGACCTAGTCCAGGGCAGCTGGCAGACCCAGGTCCTATGGCCAGTCCTCTGCCCTGCAGAGACGGGGCAGCGCAGGCAACACGGAGGGAGCCCAGGCGGCCCGAGCATCCGTATCATTTTACAGGCAAAATGGATCTGTGTAGCAGTGCGTTTTCAAATGAAACCAGAAACCAGGGTTCATCACTGGAGCTCGATAGAGAACCCCGCCCCACCCCACCCCCCCAGCCCCATCACAACCCCCACCCGCCGTCGTGCCCGGGAAGCTGGGCTGCGCCGCCCTGGTAACGGGCGTCCTTCCTCTTCCAGATGTACAGACCGCGCACACGGAAGAGGAGAGACATTGGCCACACCCACCGAGTTGAGGGGTGGGGCGGTCTATCTCATGGGGGCATCGTCTGGGTAAGATGATACCTGATGTAGCAAACAAGAAAAGCAAAGTTCAAGAAACCAACAAAGATCAGCTTTTTGGCAGTGCCGGCACGCCGCTGTTCCGTGTTTTGAGCTGCTGGATGCCAAATCGCAGCGGCTCCCCGTGCCAGAAACTGGGAGAGGTCAAGCGAGGATCGCAAAAAGCGCAGAGATTTGTCTCTAAAAAAGCACGGTGCTGAAATCTATTTTGAGTTTTGCAAAACAAGAGGCCGTCTGGGCCTCCTTCCCTCCCTCCATCTTTTCCCTTTGACCTTTCCCTTTCCGCTGGAAAGCCGGCCTCCCTGGCCTCCTCCTCGCTGCCAGCCTACGGCTCCAGGCTCCAGCTGGGCTGAGCCGAGGTGTCAGGATAGAACCCCAGCAAGAATGGCCAGGGCCACTCACTGTCCTCGCGGGGCTGTCCCTGGGGTTCCCCAGCCTGGTCTGGCGAAGCAAACTCCCTGTCTGTCAGAACACACAGGCAAGGCCTCTGGGGTCCGTGAGCAAGCACTGGGCCTGACATTGGGGAGCTCAGGCCCTACCTCAACTTTGTGCACCAGCCACATGTGATCCAGAGTCATTCGGGACTATTCCCTGTACCTTGCTGCCTCTGTGCCTTTGCACAAGCTGTTCCCATCGTCAGAATACCCTTCCCTCCAGGGGCGCTGGAGGGCCTCACCTCCTTCCACTCCCTCCAGTAGTGTTTTCCATAAGGTGCAAGGTCCACACCAGAGCCCAGGGCTGGGGCTTCCGCACCCACACCTCCAACCTTCCTTCTCCCAAAGAGCTTGAGCACCAGAGCAGGACGCTGTCCATCACCAGCATCCCTGGGCTTCCAGAACCCACCTGGGGATGTCCAAGCCAGGCCAGGTGCCGCACGGACTTGTTTCTGAAGGGGGCATGCCCATATGATCAGAAAGCCCTCTACAAAGGTGAGGCAACCGGGAGGCTGCCCGCAGGGAGCCAACCTGTCGCTCACTGAGCAGTTGCCATCAAACCCTCTGGCCTCATCATCTACATCTGTTCAATGAGTCCACACGGAGCCAGTTCCCTAAAGCACAGGGACACAGACCCAGCCACCGAGAGCCGAGACAGGCCTGCAGAGGGGCACGCACAAGGACAGCCAGGGCCCGGCCGGGCAGACATTGTTCCCAGGCTGCCCAGGGAGAGAGGGCCTGGGGATCTGCTGCCGCCTCCGCCCGACTGTCAGAGCCGGGCCGAGGAAGGGAAGCCACAATGGGCCCCTTTCTCCCCATGTTGATTAAGACAGTCCGGTTTGGAATATTTAAACAGTGTATATTCACAGATTGCAAGGAGGGCGAGGATGACCTAAGGAGGCTCGCTCCCCGATCAATGAGTAATCAGATAACCGCCGCTCTCCACAAGGCTTTAAGAGAGGATCAGCCACTCAAACTCTAATTCCTCTTGCTAATTAAGCAGCCTGTTAATTGCTCTCGGGGCTCTAATGCCTGTCATTATGCCTGTAACAGCCCGTGACAGCAATGGGCCTGGGGCTCGGGGCCCACAAAGGAGCCCGGCCCTTAATGAAGCCGGCAGCGCTGGGACCGCCTGACCCCGCACCATCGGCCTGGCGGAGCCTGGGCCATGCTCCGCTCCAGAGGCCACGGTGGGTTTGGCACCCCTCATGCCGGAACTCGCACGAAAACAGAACAGGGGCTGGGGGGAGGCATTCTTTCTTTAAACACACTCTGCCTGGTCCAGGGACCCGCATAATTGGTCCCTAAAACTCACAACTTCCTCCAAAACCTTTCCAAGCACCAGCCACAGTCTGTGTCGGGCCAGCTTGGGCGCCAAGCACACGTCCTGCTGAGCCAGCCCCTCTGCCCTTCGGGAGTAGCTGGGCAGCAAGGACTGGCCTGGAGGAAGCTGCCTCAGTTTCCCCCGCATGGCCTGGTGGAGATGGTGCGTACGGCAGGTCACAGACCCCAGAGAACAACACGAGGAGACGGCACCCCTACCTATGCCTGTCTTCTCTTTCCTCCCTGCCTCGGCCTCCTGGTCAGCCAGGCCCAGCCGCCCAAGGACCTGGAGCGGACCCAGCGATTGGCCAGAGGAGGAAGTGCTCTCCCCACCAGGTGTCCTACAGGTGTGCTCACCACTGGCCTGTTTCCTTGGGCCGCTGACACGTGAGAGCTATTGGACCCGGGGCAGCCCGGCAGAACCTGCTGGCTTGGGGTTTGCAGAGCAGCATTTCCCCAGAGGGGCCGGGGGGAGCCCGTGCAGGTGGAGTCTGAGCGAGGGAGGGGAAAGGGGAAGGGCTGGCACCGAGGCCACCATTCTTGGCCAAATTGCCAGGCCCTCAGATGAATGGGGCTTGTCAGCGGGTCCTTGTTCCCTCCGGGGTCCATCTGAGGAAAAGCTGTGAGTCCACTGGGCTCGAGGCCGAACATCGCAGCCAGTGAGGGGAAGAGACCACACCACTGAGGCTGCCTGCGAGGGGTTGAGTCACGGTGCTGCCTCGAGGCCAGGCAGAGACAGAAGCAGCCCAGGTCTGAGAACAGGACAGCCCTCCCTGTCCTTCCCTGCCCTGGGGCCTGGCAGTGTGGCCAAGGGGCCGGGCCGGGCTGGAACACAGTAGGTGGCTGGTGCTACAGCCCATGCTCCCTCTCGGCTAGAGGGCCCAGCTGGGGCTGTCGCCTCTCCTGCCCTATCTACCCACTGTCCATTACTGCTTTAGAGTAACGTTTTAGAGGTCACACGTGCAGACGGCTCCCTAGTGAAGGTCATCACCAGCCCAGCCAGGTCGACAGCCACCCAGCGAAGCCTGTAGCATCTCACAAGAAATTGCACCTCCTCCCGGGGACTCTGTGGCCAGCTCCCAGATCCCAAGCTTCTCATGGGGCCACACGTGATGCTGGGACACCCCTGCCCCTCCTTGGGAACCAAAGCATCAGAGACACAAAGTCCTGATGGGAACCCAAGGGGACAGAGCCAAACTCATCCTATGTGGGGCAAGTTGGGAGGGAAAGAATTCTACCACAGCCATCACCATGCCAGAGTCACAAAGCGACACCTCCTCCAGGAAGGCCCCATGGGCTCCATCCAGCCACTCTGCACTCATACTGGTGGTAGTGTTTTATCTCAGCATCCCCACCTCACTTGGGGGTCTCTGGACTTGACAAATGCCTAGAGACGCAATGCTCTGAACCCCCAGACAGAGAAGCTTTCTTGGGCCCCGGAACACAGCACTAGGACATCCCTGGGCCCTGGGGCTCTCGGCTCCCCGGTCTGCACGCTGGGAGGGGGTCCTGGTTTGAATTTGTGAGGCAGGGCTGGTTTTCATTCCCGGCAGCCGCCTTCCCAGAGCCCTACAGGAAGATTCAACCTGTTCAAAGTTGAAATAAAATAAAATACAACAGCATCTCTCCGCCCCTTATTAGATTAAAAATTCTGGCCAGTAAGGGAAACCCCTAAATTTGATTTCCTTTCCTGAGCAGATTTAGTGGGGGGTGGGGGGAGAGGCAGTGGCGGCTGAGTCTGGAAGAAGGCAGGACTGTGGTATTTGTGGAGTGAAGACGGTCACTTTTTTCACTCATATAATGGTCCTTTCTTCCCCTGCAAGCACTTGAGTTTTATTTGTTCTGCCCAAATCCAAAACTCCTCCACACACTGCTCTGCTCAGAACTGCCCTGGGGCCCCATGCCGGCAAGGGCAAAGCTCCTCGCAGTCAGATTTGTGATAAACCTAAAGGCTGGAGCAGGGCAGCTGCTCTGGTCAGACATCTGACCCTTCCGAAGAAACCTGCAGACCTTCGGTTTTCGGGACTGGCCCCCTCTGAGGGCTCTCTCACCCCATGGCCGTATCTGACTGTTGGGCCATGAGGCTGCACAATTATAGACAAAGGGGATTATTTGCAAAGACAGTGGGAGGGGGGGGCAGGTGTCAAGGAAACTGATAGGAAATACAGGGCGTCTCTGCATTTCCCACACTGAATGGACAGGGGCAGGCAGGCGGGCAGGTGGGCTGTCCATCCTGGCCGCCCCATGCGGCTATGGTTCGGCCTGGGCCCAGCTGGCCTCAGGCCCCCCCGACCTCTTCTGACACCGCGTGCAGGAAGGGGGCTTGCACAGCTCCCTAATAGAATCCATATTCTGCCGGGTGCGCGTTTAATATAAAAGATCTGGCGATACCCACCGCCCGCACCACTCCGGCCCAACTGAAAGGCCTTTGTTCGAGGAGATTAGAGCAGGATTCGCTTTCATTTTTCATGAGGTTTCACTCACTACATCACGGAGGGTTGCTGACGCGGTGGCCGCCGCCCCTCCCTCTCTCCCTTCCTCCTTCCTTCCCTCCCTCCCTCCCTCCCTCATACTGCATCCCACCCAGCCCTTGAATTCCAGGGGTCTCCAGCTACCTCCAGCACACCCACAGGGTGCTGGCTGAAGGGAGGTCTGTCTAGGCCCACCGCGTGGAGCCAGGTAAGCAGGCCACTATCAGTTCCAGGCCCAGGCCTCTGTCCCTCAAGGCGGCCTGGCCGCACGGTGGTCCTACCCCGGTCCCCTAATCAGCCTGTGTTCTCCCAGACCCTGTCCCAGACAACACACATCTGGTTCTCTGCACTCCGAGGGGAGGGGGCGATGGTCATTTCTCACTGCCGCCCTTTGTCCCGCACTCCCCAGTCCTGGCCCTCTCTGCGGAACCGGCCCGCTCCGGTTGGGGAGCCTCTGGGACAGGGCTCCACCTCACTGCATTTTGTTTTAAAAGCTGATCTTTTTTTTTTTTTTGAGGCCCTTCCTGAAAGTAGCTCCATGGTGCTTTCCTTCAGAACAGAAGGTGTTTGAAATAAAGACCTTTAAAAAAAAATTAATAATAATAATAAGTCATATTGACCTGGCCGAGTAGCCCAGTTGGTCAGAACATTGACCCAATGCACCAAGGTTGTGTGGGTTTGATGCCCAGTCAGGGCACATGTAGGAATCAACCAATGAACGCATGAATGGGTAAAACAACAAATTAATGTTTCTATCTCTCCCTTTCTCTCTCTCTAAAATCAATCAATTAAAAAAAATTAACAGTCATTCTGTCCTCCCCTGCAGCTACCCCCGCCAGGGCCATTTTCCTGGGCAGACCTGCTGCTGCCCAGGGCCTTCTGGGAAGGACGAACTCCTGGGGCCCAGGTCAGCAGACCCCTGACACCTGGAGGGCCGAGGCCGCCGGCCCGAGTTCCCGCTCGCCTCTGCCTGCAGCCCCCACCACCTCCCCTGGCCTGCCTCAAGAGCCAGGGCACTAATTGCAGCATTTTCCTGCACAACAGAAAGAACAGAGGAGAAAACACCCACTTATGTTGTCCCAACACCAGATTCTGACATGTTAACAAGTTTATTATATCCTGTTTCTAATCTAAACAGAGAACAAGTTCTCGCAGAAGTGGGACGTCGGCTGGTCGCGGTCCTGCCTGGGGACCGGCAGGCTCCCTCGGCTCCTGGCCACCCAGCCTGCCGTCAGCCCGCGAGGCCCACTGCTCCTGGACACCTCTCAGCCCCTGCATGCGGCCAATGGTCAGGGGTCTCCTGAGTTCCACTCTGGCCGGCTGGGGTGATCTGTCCAGCTGACGGCAGCTGTCCCTTTCTCGGGATCCAAGGGAGTGGTGGCTGAGCCTTTGGGGGGAGGGTCACAAAAACAAAGGACCAGCGTGCCTTTGGGATGGCCTTTGTGCATGTGACAGCCCCCTCCCTCTCAAGTTCATGAGCAAAGCCCCACTCTCGCCCCCGGTTCCGCTCCTGTGAGACCCTGTCCTCCGGCTGCACCTGGGCAGCGCGGGTAGCCTTTACACACTGAAACGCTGTAAAGCTGTGGCCACTCTTTACAGGCTCTCTCTACACCTCGCCCGTTTTCTGGCAATTAGGGGTGGACGAGAACCACGGCCTGAACGGGGCCGGAGCGCAGAAGACGCGTCTGGAGGAGTCTTCCAGCGCCGGGGGGGGGGGGGGGGGGGGGGGGGCGGGTAGGCAGCTGCCAGACTGCGAGCAGGGGTGCCGCGGGTGGGGGGACACGTGATATTTGTGGAACATGATATGGGCCAGTGAGGAGACATCCTACAGATTTAATCCATCCCCTTAATTACTTGGATTTCAAGCTGTGAACAGATAACTCAGCCCGGCGGCAGGGACTGGCCAGTCCCGTCTTCCCAGAGGCTCCAGGAACCACCTGTGGGCCTGGGCCAGGGACAGGCGATGGACGGCCTCACCCCTCCTGTGCAGGGAGCCCCACCTGCTGGAGGGGCTGCGCCCTGACCTCTCTGGGTCCTTCAGCCCTGGTGGTGGTGGGGGCAACCCACCATGCTCACTGTCGGGGGGGGGTGCTCAGGTTCCCGGCAGCAGGCAGAGCTGGGGAGGGGGCTCCCCTTCCCTCCCTAGCCCCTGGGACAGGGCAGCTTTAGGGCTGCAGAGCACGGAGTGCTGCCCCTCTGCCAGCTTCCCTGCCCCGCAGGCTGCCAGGGGGGCCGTCAGCTGCTGAGTGACAGCCGATCCAGCGTGACCCGGCGGTGGGGGAGGGCCTTCCTCGGGCTCTGGGACAGCTCCCAAACACTTAACTCCATGGCTTACACTAAGAAAAGGATCAGTCATCAGAATCCCATTGTGCCGGCACAGAGACGCGGCACCCCTGCCGGCTCCCACGTTCCCAGCCTCGGACTGGGCTTCCTGTCCCTGTGACATGGCCCCAGGCTTCTAGAAGCCTCTCCCCAACACCTTTGCAGCCCCGTTTGCCCAGTGACGCAGAGAGGGCACACAACATGGCCCTGCCCTACGCCCCCCACCCCAGGGACCCTGAGAACTTCCTCCATCGGCAGCCCTGCAGCCCTCGTCCCCAGGATCCAAGGCCCTGCGGTCACCAGGCTGCCCTAAGAAGGCTCATCCGCTTCCCCCCAGCCCGGCCTGGGTGGCGGCGGGGAAGGCTCGGGTTGGACAGAGAGCGCCCCCCCTTCGCCCTTTCAGGGAAATGACTTTCCAAGCTGGGGTCCGGGGAAAAGTAATTAGTTGACCCCAGAGGGCTGAGCCTGCAGTCAGGTCGCCTGCCAGGCCACACAAAGAGCCACCAGGGTGCCAGGCAGCCACGGCACTCCGTGCTCGGCCTCGAGGCGGCCGGCAGCTTGTTCTCCTCCCCCCCCACAACTGGAAGGGAAGCCTCCCTGCGGCTGAGAGAGGAGCCGCCGCTGAGAGAGGGAGCTACGAGGCTACGCCTGGCCAGGGCTGTCCACGTGAACACCGTGGATCGACTGGCTTCCAGGCAGAAGTCACAGTCCAGCGCGTTTGGCCACAAAGGCCTTCGTAGGAGAGAGGCGCCAGGAACAGGACAGAGGGGTGTCCGGGCCCATACCACCCCCACCCTCCTAGGCCAACCATGGTTGAGGCCCCTCCACCTGCCTCTCCATCACTCAGGCAACCTGAGACCTAGCCAAGGAATCTAAGCCAGGGGTTGGGCCCCCTCCTGCCATGCTTCTTGGGAGGCCAGGCAGTGGTCCCCTTTCCAGGAATCCACAGTCCCACTCGGCCACTGGGGCGTGGCCAGTGCGTGTGTATTCACACACCTGCACATGCTCGCACGTGGTGCTTCACATGGGGCACGCGCACTTACACATGTACGTGTCCGTGTACGTGAGGGAGTATGTGGAGACCCTGCCGTGCGGACGTGGTTCCCCTGGGCGCACGTCCTTAGTGGCCCAGGCTCTCTGTGAGGTCTCCCCACCCCGCTGGTGGCCCCCAGGACACAGGGGAATGCATACCTGTCAGCCTTGGCAAAGGTCCCCCCAACAAGCACCAATGAACTTATAAGCCCCTTCCCCTTCCCTGGGCCACTTCCTGGTGTTGTTTTATTGTCCTGATCAGGCCTGTGCCGTGCCTTGGGGTATGGACGTCTGGCCTCTCATTAGGGAGGGCTCCTGGACAGACCACTTGGACCCGACCTCTACCCAAATCTGCTACCGAGACCGCTTGGCCTGCACATGCAGCCACAGGGCATCTGGGAACTTTCCAAGGGGAAGGGGGAACGCCCAGGCTGAGGCCATCACTGTCCCCGGAGGTAAAGTGGGGGCTCCGAAGTGTGACGAACCTGTCCCTGTGATAGCCGGGATCTCCATGCTCTCTTCCTTCTAGATGATTCCTAGTTTTCTGCACCGAGGTCAAAACTAGCCTTGTGGGGACCCCTGTTTCCACAAGGGTGGGCCGTGCTGTGTGCACGTGTGTGGGTGTGCGTGCACTCTTTACAAATGTGTGCGTGCGCACAGTGGACACACCACACACTCACACGCATGCACGCAGCATGAACATACGGGCAGCGCCTGGATGGGTCCCTGGTACCCAGGAAGCCCTGACCACCTGCAGCCTGTGACTATGGAGGGTCCGAGGCCATAGCGCTTCAACCGGGACCCTGCTGTATGTCCGTGGACAGCCCAGAATGATGCTACAGCGTCCCTGAGGCCTGTGAGCAGTGGATCTATGATCCCACTCATGACACAGGGCAATGAGGGCTCAGATGGGTCACCGAGGATGGCCCTGGTTCGACCTCCAGCTCCACGGGTCAGTGCGGTGTGGGCGTGCTCACAGCCCACACAGCCCACACACACGGTGTGTCCTGATTCTCTGGACCAAGCGGAGTGCTTTTGTGCTCTGACTTTTTCAGCTCATATCCTCTGGGTCCTGGTCACTGTCTTTAACGCCCTTACACCTCGGCCCACCTGAGGCAGCTCACACAGAGGTGGGTGTGGTAGTGGAACAAACACGCCGGGCAAGGGACACCACAACTGAGTCTCTCTAGCAGGGGTCCTCAAACTTTTTACACAGGGGGCCAGTTCACTGTCCCTCAGACCGCTGGAGGACCGCTACATACAGTGCTCCTCTCACTGACCACCAATGAAAGAGGTGCCCCTTCCGGAAGTGCGGCAGGGGGCCGGATAAATGGCCTTAGGGGGCTGCATGCGGCCCGCGGGCCGTAGTTTGGGGACGCCTACTCTAGGGTGACCTGCTGGAAGACAGGGGTGCCCTGAGGTCTGGAACAGTCCCTTCCGTAGCTGCCAAGAAAGACTTTTCTGGGCATCCTCCTCGCCGGACCCAGGCCACACACCTGCTGTGGAACCCAGCCTCCCGTGAGCTAAGGGTGGAGAGGGGCTTCAGGGACACAGGGTAGAAAGCCACAACGCCAGAGGCCAGGGAAGAGCCAGCTGAGTTTTCCGGAAGCCATGGCCTAAAATTGGGCATGACAGCCAGCGCCCCCCTTTAGCACACTAAACCTGTGGCCACAGAGCACTCACTCATGGCCAGGATAGGTGGCCAAGGCTGGACAGTGGTGACCAGGGGCAGCCTCAGGCAGCCCACCGTCCCCACCTGCCTCTCACGGCCACTGTGCTGGTGGCGCTGTGGGCAGCTCGTGTGCAGAGACCGTCACGGGGCCACCCCTTTGTCCTCGGGAGTGCCACTCACGAGGCCCGCCTGATGGAATATTGATCCCGGGAGTGCAAAGTCCGCGTGCCATTAGTCCAATCTGCTCCCGAGCGGACACAGTCCCATCATTTGTCATGTGGCCCTGTCCTGCTGCGTTTGTTCAGGACCCGGGGTGTTTGCTTTCTCTGTCATTCTTCGAGCTTGTGGCCCCCACCCACACACCCCGTCCCTGGCAGGCATTCACGGACCACTGTGTTCTCACAGCCTCTCTGCCCCCACCCCCCCCAGGACAGTCACCTGGGGCTCCAAGACCTTCATACAAAAGTCCCATTAGCGTGACCCAGCACGGCCATGTCATCCTCAGCAAGCATCTTCCCAACCACCCAGCGAAGCTAGTCCCACTGTCCTCCTCGATCACTGGGGGCAACAGAGAGGGATAGCACCAGGCAGAGGCCACACAGCCAGGGAGGGCCCCGCTATGGGCTGAGAACCGGATGCCCCTCAGTCCACGGGCTTCATCCTGAGGCACGGCCGGGGATGCTGCCACCAAGCAGGCACTGCCCAGGGGTCAGGTGTGACTAAGGGAGGCGGGGGCTCCTGCCTTCACACCTGAGGCCTGTGCCGAGCCACCCAGGGTCTCAGCATCCTCTCTTTTCACCCCTGACATTTGAGACTGTGCGAGTGGTTTCCCAGGGCTGTCCTGAGGGCTCTTTTAGGGGTCCAATGATGCCTGGTTGCTGAGGTCCTCTGGGGAACGACGGCCACAGGGTCGCCGTCAGGGCGCCCACACACAGCCACTGACCAGCAGCAGGGGTGGCTGAGGGTACACTTCAGGGTCAATGCCGCCGTCTTGAAAAGCCACAGTGACTTGTCAAAGGAACATCTGGACATGCAGTCCTTACCTTACAACCTGGCAACGTAGCGCAAAAACACCTACACACACACACAGACACACACACACACACACAGACACACACACACACAGACACACACACACAGACACACACACACAGACACACACACACACAGACACACAGACACACACAGACACACACACACAGACACACACACACACAGACACACACACACAGACACACACACACACACACAGACACACACACACACAGACACACACACACAGACACACACACAGACACACACACACACACACACAGACACACACACACAGACACACACACAGACACACACACACAGACACACACACACAGACACACACACACACAGACACACAGACACACACACACACAGACACACACACACACACAGACACACACACACAGACACACACACACACAGACACACGACTGGTAAATTTAAAAGCAAAATCAAACAAACCAACTTTGGCAGGCGGGCAACGCCAGTGTCTGGCCCTTCGCATCTCGAGCATTTAAAACGAGCGAAGGAGGAACAGAAACAATTCTCCACTCCTGAGACCCCGGGACCACTGAGTTCAGATATGCGGGGGGGAGGGGGGGGCGGGACACACAGAGCCGCCACATCCCAGTCTGCTGTGGGGTGCCAGCACGATGGGGGTGCTACCTAGTGTGCAGAGACCACGGTGCTGCTCAACACCCCGCAGTGCCCAGGACAAGGAACTTTCCGGAACAGGGTCCACAGGCTGAAGAGCCTGCTGCCACGTGCCCTGCCCCTCCAGGCTGCTCCCTGTACACTGCCTCGTCCCCGACGTGTCTGCTCCAACCCTCCTCTCTCTCTTTCTCTCCTCTCTCTCTCTCTCTCTCTCTCTCTCTCTCTCTCTCTCTCAATCTCTCTCTCCTCTCTCCATGCTTTCTTGAGAACCCACTGTGTGCGGAGCGCCCCTGCCCGCTGAGGTCTCGGGTTGGAGGGATGGTTGAGCAGACCGGGAACCCAGCTTCTCTCGGCATCCCTCTCCTTCTCAGTCCCCCGCCCTTCTCTCTGCCCTCCCACCCTCCATCCAGCCACAGCAGGACCACAGGAGACAGGCTGGGAGATGAACTATCCCCTCGGGGGGAGGGAGGGGTCCGGACACCCAGACCCTTGGCTCTCAGGCATCAGGTGAGAATGTGTCCATGCGGTCCAGTGACAAACCCAGGAGACTGCTTCGGTTTCTCAGGCGGGCTCAGGGTGCCAGGGGAGCAGGGCTGGCGCTGCTCGGCTCTGGTAGGCCCGCCTGGCACTGGGGCAGGTGTGTCTGATCTTACAATGCTTTCCTGAGCCTGGAGCCCTTTGCACGCCTGACCTCATGGTCCCCAAGCTCCCTTCCCACCAGGAGTCCCTGCCGGTCATCCTAGAGGGGTGGAGGCCACAGGGCTGGCCTGCTGAGCCATCCTGCCCTCTCCTCACCGGCCCTTCCAAGTACCAGTGGGGCAGACCTGGGACAGACTTGTCAATAAAGTGTGACTTCCTCTCAAGCCAGCAGAAGTCCTCGCTCAGGGCCGCTGCCCACATGCTGGAAAGTCCATGGAGAGGGCAAGCCCTACCTCCACGAACACGGTCATCAGGCCGGGCCCTGTGGCCTGGGCATCCAACCGTAGGTCTCTGAAGTCATCGGCAACTCAACTAAACAGCCAGGCCCTGCCGGCCGGTGGCCCATAAAAAAGGGTGACGTGCGCTCCAGAGCATGAGGGGTGTGTTTAAGAGCCAACAGCCTCCACCCCACTGGGCCCCATGTCTGCACACGGGGCGGGGGGGGTTGGTTTTGTTTTATTTGAGGAAAACTTTTACTGCAGCCAAATAACATCCCTGACCTACAAGACACAAGAACGAGGGCCCGAAGGGCAGCCGCGTGGACGTGCGACACCTTCCCCTGGACTGTCAGCACTTCTCACGGCCGGCTGGCCGGACAGACGGACGGGGATTCAGAGACAAAAGCGGCTGCGCCCCTCTCCCTTGGCTCTCTGTCAACAACGGACAAGCACGGCGGCTCCTCC
The DNA here is from genome assembly GCF_036850765.1 of Saccopteryx bilineata. NCBI lineage: Eukaryota > Metazoa > Chordata > Mammalia > Chiroptera > Emballonuridae > Saccopteryx > Saccopteryx bilineata. The sequence goes on from NC_089492.1 coordinate 291,636,789, forward strand.
CAGCCCTGTTAATCCCTTTAAGTGATGCCCAGGGTCCAATGTCTCCACGGACGGACGACCTTTTCCACCTTCCCTTCCGATCCCCTCGAAAAATACAGGAGGAAAAAAAAACAAAAACACAAAACAAAACAAAACAAAAAAGAAACAACGAAAAGACAAGAGAAAAGAACTTTTGGGGCCGGCGCACGCGAGGACGGGAGGGCTAGAGTTTTATTAAAGTCCTTCCTATCTGCTCCCCACCTAGATAAGATCTTAATCACGGCCCCCAAATTATCCGCGCTGACATTTATCAAGGCGGCCGCCGCACCCGCCGCCCGCCAGCCCGGCCATCAGCCTTTCTTCCCGCCCTCCCTTCAATGGAAGTTAATTTCGAGTACATGATTTATCTTGCTGGGCGAGCCGCGCCAAGGCGGCCCACCTTTTCAAAGGGCGGGCAGGGGAGTGAATTATAGCGGGTTGTCCAGTGATTGGGTTCCGCGGGGACAGAGAATAGGCAGCAGTGTGTCGCCCTGACGTGGTGCTGGGCCTTTTCAGCCCGCAAAGAAGAAAAGATTAGGCTTCTGACGGCGGGGCTGACAGGCGAGCTCAGGGCCGCAGACAAAAGGCCTCGGCACCTGAAAAGCCGGACCCCCTGTCCCCGAGGGGGGGGGGTGTGCGCCCCGACCCGCTGCTCCCCACCTTGGTCTGTCCCCTCTGTCCCCCATCTCTTCCTTCCCCTTCCTGTCTCTCTCTCCCCTTCCTCCTGCTCTCCCTCATGCCTCCTCCTGTCCCCCTCCGCCCACACACCCTCCTGACAGACGCTCTCCAGCCCCCGGTCCTGCACTCAGGTCACTGCCTGGCTCTCAGCTCTTATGACAGGAATCTGGCCTCCCTCCGTGTGTGCGGATTCTTCCCACCTGTCCCGCCCCCCGCCCCCCCCCCCCGTCAGTGCCCACTCAAGAGGAAGAATCTTGTCCATCACACCCCCTCCCATTTCCGGGAACACAAGAGCCCCTTGCAAGACCCCACCCCCTACCAACGGAGGGTTGGAAGGGCAAAGCCTTTTCTCTGCTACCCACCTGTCCCCCAGCCCCTGGGGTTGAGCGGGTGTGGGCACAGTGTGGCCTGGGGGCTGGGGGTGGACCTGGGCTCAGGTGGCTCTTTCTAGAGGCCAGGACCTTGAGCGCAGCCACCACGGGAACCCCCAGCTCCAAGTCCTCTTGTCTAGCTCATGCAGTGGCTTGCTGGAGCGGGGCCACAGGTCCCACAGACATCCATGTCGCATCCCGGCCGGCCCTCCGCCTGCCGCTGGACCGCAGAGAGGGTCCATCTCTGCCTCTCCTTATCCGGACACCTCTCTCCCACAGGCCACAGTGGGGCAAGGACCAGGCACAGCGTTCTCCTGGCTGGCGTCCCCTCACGCGCCCGCCCTGGAACCAAAGGCCCGGGACCGCCTTGCTTGGAGGTCTGGCTCCCAGCTTATACGACGCCAAGCTTGCCACCCCTGGAACCTCCTCTTCAGGACCACAGGGACCCCACAAGACAGACGGCACAGGAAAACAAAGGAAGTTCACCCCATGCTAACCGTCTCCTGGCGTGTCGATCTGCAGGACTCTTGGAGGAAAGGCCTACTTTGGGGCAACTGTGATAACTAAACTACGCTAATTGAAGACAGAGGACAGCCTCCAGTGGGACAAACGGAGGAACTCCCAGTGGGGTCCCCAGGCCCCCCGCTGGGCCACAGGGCAGAGGGGTAAGGTGGTCAGGGCTGGGCCCCCAGCGGGGCTACCTCCTCATTCCCACCCTCCCTAGCACCCAGCACAAAACCATCCATTGAGAGCACACAGGTGCGGACTGAAGCGCCTGTCCCTCCTCCCTCCCGCTGTCCTGAGGGACCCGGGGCAGGTGCTCTCTGGAAATCAGGGACCCAGCAGGACAGGCCCGGGGGGGGGGTCTCCTCATCACCCAGTGAGAATGAACGGAGGAGCCTGAGAGACCCCAGTGTCCGCTTCCAAGGGAAATACATCGCAATCTCCAAGGACCCTGGCATCGCTCTGGCCTTCCTGGGGCATGGGACACCGCCCAGGACAGCTGCCGGCTGGCCTGCCAGCCTCAAGGCCACACAGAAGGCATGTCCCCACACCACAAAGTTTCTCCTGGAGCTCTGGAAGGCCACAGGGAGTCACCGGGGATGGCCAGGAGACCTCAGGGAGACCCCAGGCTTCCCAGAACCCGTCTAAGCTACAAATCCCCTCCCTCTTGCTAAGCACCAGCTAGGTGCCGGCTTCTCCGTTTCCCTGGTTTCCAGCACCCAGTGGCTCCTGGGCACAGGGCTCCCCGGGAAGGAGCAGCTGGGAGCCACAGGAACATCCACAGGTTCCAGCCAGGACCTGTGTCCCAGAGTCCGACAGACCCAGACCCTGTGCCTGGGAGCAGGTCAACCACACTGTCTCTGGCAGCACCTTCACCCTTAGGATGGGGTGGGGGGTGAGGATGCGTAGAGACACTGCCAGGGAGGCTCCAGCATGTCAACACACGTGCGTCACCCCTGTGCCCTCCACATCGAGAGCAAGGGGCGGAAGGCAGCTGTCCGAGGCACTCTGCCCTGTGCCCCCGCCGGGGAAAGGGTGGCTGTATCTGTGTCCAGAAGGGGGAGATGCCCCCACCCTGTGACCTGAGGCTAATCGCCAAGGCCAATGGGCCTCCCCTACACACACACACACACACACACACACACACACACACACACACACACACTAGTCCCTGATCAAGTCCACCTGTCTGCGTCCCATCCCGTGTGGCACCTGAAGCAGCCCTCCACCCGCTGCCGCCCACCAGCCCACCATAACTCGGATGATGGCTCCTCTACTCAGACACACGACGCCCCCACCCCTCTGGGGAACCAGATCCTGAGCCCTGCCAGCCACAGCCGCCGACCCCAGGCGAAGCCATTTCCTAATCGCCGCTCAATTAATCCTTGGCTGCAGCCCCTGGTCTAATGGCCTAGGATGCTTCTCTCGGCTCCCCCGCCCCGGGAGCGTTAAGTATGAGACGGTTATTAAAAGACAGTTGACTTGGGGGAGCACGGTGGAGAACCATCATTTCAGCCTCTGTGGAGAGCCATGCTGAGCGTTGGCAGCCCAGTGCCGTGCCCCTGGGGCTCTGTGGACGTGGCCCCTCCCCAGACGGTGCCATCTGTTGGCTCATGGTAAAATAAGGACAATAAAAATTACAAGGCAGTCTCCGCCCACTTGCAAAAGGCTCAGATAAATAAACCCAAGGCCCCAAGATGAATAAGACCTGCCCACCCCAGATAGGTGAACCCCTGGTCCGTTAGGGGAGCACACAGCCTATGTTTTCACCGTGGGCAATTCCTCTCCCTTTCTTTTTTTCTATTTCTTTTTTAATGTTACCATTCCTTTTGGTCATCTTGGAGTGACAAGGGGTTGCTGCCTCAGACTTGCCTGTCTAAACTGTTCCCTGTTCTCAAGAAGGACGCTGGCACCTGGGGCCTCCTGGCCACTGGTTCAGGCCCAGAGCAGCTGCATCAGGGGCCCCGCAGTTTCTAGACACGTGAGTGTGAAGCGAGGCCGCACGGACCGCTCTGGGGTCAAGCTCCCCCTGGGCAGCACAACCTCGCTGGGCCTCGCTCCCTCTACCTGACGGCTCAGAGCCCTGCCAGAGCCCCACTGTGCAGACTCCCATGGATGTGCCTGTGGCTAGTTTCCTGTGGTTACTGAGACAGCTCCTCCAGGGGCCGAGCATCAGCCCAGGCGTGAACCAGTGGACCATCAGGAAGGGACAGGAGACCCACACACACAGAACTTGGCCCCAGCACAGAGGCGATGCTGCTGGTTCCCCAGTGACACCTGGGATCACAGAGGCCAACCCCACACCCCACACGCAGGCTGGGAGAGAGGCTCCCCACATGGTACGTAAAATAACTCGAGATCCCTGCCTCATACACACACCGAGCTCGGCTCAACCCAGAGAACTGAAGGGTTTAGACAAGGAAACAGAACTTCCCAAGTCCCACAAGGGAGCCAAGGAGAATCTGACCTGGGGGTAGGGGTGGGAAAGGGTTGTTTCCACCCACAAACACACTGAGGACGGGAGAAAAGACTGGTCGCCCTGAGAGTTCCACACTCCGAATGCCCTCCCTGCATCTGACACACGTAAGATTTAAACTCATGCGTGCCGTGGGCACATCCCCACGCTGAGCAAGGGAAGAGCGTGGCAGGTGTGGAGCAGAGTTCCGTTCCACAGGCGACGGCGGTGGGGCTGATGCCCCTGGCTGACAGTCCTGTCTCCCAGGCCCCTGCATGTGGGGGTCACATGCATACAGCCTCCCAGGGCAGCAGGCCCCAGGCTGGCCTCACAGAGTGGCCACAGCGGTAGGGCACCCAGCCGACAGCTGGGGACAGAGGGTGGGCAGAGACGCAGGGGCTGCACCTTCGGAGAGGTGCCGGGTTTGGCTGGCCAAGCTCCCGGGATCACGTGTATGCCTAACAAGGAAGGAGGTGCTGGTGATCTTGCAGCAGAAAGAACAACGGGAGGGTGACAACCCAGCCAGGCCCTCCCCGTGGTCATGATACCGAACCAGGCGTCCAGGAAATGGGCCGGGACCCAAGGAGCCCTGGCAGGTACTTGGAGTGGCTGGTGTTACGTGGCCCAGCGGGCCCCCTGTCAGGCAGTAAGTGATATATACTTAAAAGATTGCTTTATTTACATTAGAATTAGTCGAGCAGACTGACACCAAGGAACTCCTGGCTTCTAAATCCTGAGCCGGTAATCCTCCATAAGCCTCACCGTCTAAACCACCTGGGCTCCCGGACCAGCTAGCCCTGCCGGCTGCCCGCTCCAGGACCTGCCCGGAGCCCCACACCCTCACTGGGGTCAGAGCAGCAGTGTCCATCAACTCCAAAGAGGTCTGAGTCGCCCGCTCTCGGCCACACTGCCCAGCTTCACCCCAGGGCCGGCCCCCCAGACTGCAATACCGTCCAGTGTCTCGGGTCAGGGTAGAGGTGGGAGGTCGTGCCCCTCTGCTTCTTGCTGTCCCGGTTGGTCAGGCTCTGCTGGCCTGGGAACCAGCTCTCAGGGCCTTGCACCTGACCCACAGGTGGGCGATTCCTGTCGGAGTCAGGGCCGCCACATTGGACCTGCGGACCCAGCCCTGTCCTCATCCACTGGCGCTGGTCCCACAGCAGCTGGGCCTTCTGTGTGGCCCACAGGCCTGCGGGACTCTGCTTCTCTCTGTGTGGGCCCCACTGGTTAGGACAAAGCTGGGGTGTCCTTCATCCCACCTACCTGCACCCCGTCAGCATTCCTGCCCACTCTGCCTCCCCCGCCCTCTGGCCTGTGCCCTCACCTCCCTCCCCCAAGCCCCAGCAGGAGCCCCTCACTGGCACCCACTCAGGCACCTGTGCAGTCTGCTCCCTGTCCTGGAGCCTGAGGATATTGGACACATAGAACCAGGCTCACATGACCCCCCACATACCCCTAAGTGCTCCTGGTGGCTTCTCAACACCGCAGCCAAGCCACCAGGCCCTCACCCTCCAGCCCCTCCCATGCCCCGGGATGCACCAGGTTCTCAGCCCCCTCAGGGCCAAGCATTTGGCCCCTCTGATGGGCTCTGACCTCTTTCTCTTGGCCTATGTCTCTCCTACAAGGCTCCACATGGGATCTCACCCCACCCCCATTTCACCCAGAGCCCAGGTGTCCTCTGCACAGGCCTGGTATCCTTCCACCCCAACACACATGCCACTGGGTCCGCTGTCTGCTGGCAGCTGCTCACTCAGGCCCTGCAACCCCATGTCCACCCAGGAGTAGGAGGCCTCCACATGCTCCTGAGGAAGCTGACCTGGGCCCCTCCAGGAGGACACACCCAAGTCCAGAGAGAGTCCTAGCTGGGGGCTGGGCTGACCTTACAGAGCCCGCATGCTCCCGTGGGGGCTGACTTGAGCTCCAGGGGACACAGTGAGGACAACCAGGTAGGGGCTCCTTCTCCAGTTCTTGCCTGCCCACCCCCGCCGCCTGGACCTTCCGTGGCAGCTTGGCCCGGTGCCTGGGCACCCCGGGCACCTCACCGCGGAGGAGGGGATGAGGTGGGCTGTGAACAGGAGTGGCAGCCTCTGGCCCCCTTCTCGGGGAGGGAGTCACAGCCGCCTGCCTCTCGAGGGGCTAATTAGCATGCTGCTTGTGGGCCGAGCTCGGAATGTAATTACTGGGGAGGCTGAGCCTGCCCAGGAATGCATTTTGAAGGTTACCATAGGAATCAGCAGGCCTATTCATCCTGGTCATGAGGAAGGGATTGGGGACAAAGCCCCGCACTCGCTCCTTAACCCTTTGGGGTCCAGATCGGTGACCATGCGCGGGCTGAGCATCCCCTCCACCACTGCTTCCGCAGATGCGCGGCCCGCCAGGGCTCCGGTCTCTGAATGGAGTGGGCACAGGGTTGTTTAGGCCGGAGGCAAGCAGCAGCCAAGTCCCTGCACTGGCCAGGAGGGACACTGGGAGCAGGGGGCAGGACAGCCACAATGGCCCAGGACAAAATGGATATGAGTTTGCTCTCAGGGCAGGGCAGGGCAGGGCAAGCCCTGCAGGCTGTGCCCAGAGAGGCCAGTGGGCAGGAAGTAGCCCGTCCCAGGCGAACCCCCAGAACACTGCTCTCCTCCCTCCTTGGTGGACAGTCTATGGTCCCACAATGACCTCCTACCACTCTGTACTGGGGGCAGGGGTGGCCACCTAGGGAGCTCAGCCACCTGACCCCCTGCTCGACACCCCCTGAGCCAACGCCTCCAGTGCCAGCATTCCAGAGCAGCCCTCCCCTCTGCTCACTCCGAGCCGTCCTTGCCGAGGGACCCGCCGAGGGACCCGCCGAGGGACCCGCCGAGGGACCCGCGCCCTCCACGAGCACCTGCTGCATACCTATTGGGTGTCAGGAGGAACAGGAAAGCCACCCCTGCCCTCAAGTCATGACTCTGGGGTGGCAGCCACAGCTCAGAAATGCAAGGCTAGGGACAGGGTGACGGCCAGGGGAAGAGCCTTGGGTGGGCTGCACCAAGGGCCATGAGCTGTGAGGGTCTGCAGGGACCAGGGGACGCCCTAAGCTCAGGAGCCGTGAGAGACAGGGCCTGGGGAGACGGTCAGGACTGCATGCCCTTGGCACGCCGGGCACTGCTCCCCGGCCTTGGACTTGTTCATCCCCACATCCCATTCCCTGCTGGGCTGAGGATTCTTGGGGAACCAGCTTGGGCATCCCACCCTCTGAGGTCCTAAAAGGGGCACACAGGAAGCCCAGGCCGGTGGGCAGGCCAAGGAGTAAAGGCCACTCTCCCTCAGGCTGTCTTCGGGGCTGTGTCTCAGGCCCCTATTTGGGGGCCACACTGCCCCTGCACCCCAGCCCCTGCACAGCTGCCCATCAGACCCCTTCCTTCCCTATCCAGGCATGGGCTGCAGTCACTCAGAGCTCACACATGCTTCTAGAACTCCAAGCCCTGGTTCACGGAGAATCCTGCCTTCTGGCACCTTGTGGCACCTTCTAGCAACTTCCAGCACCTTCCACATCCTCCTTTGCCTTCCTGCATTTCCCAGTGCTTCCCAGCACCTTCCAGAGAGGACAGCTGTTCCTAGGTTGACTCTGCACAGCCCAGGCTGCTGCGGGAGGCGCCCCCCACTCCCTGATCCCCACCAACCCGCCCCACGGCAGCCAGCGCTCTAAAAGGCTGGAAGGGGGAAAGCGCACACTTAGGCTCCTGAGAGCCACGCTGTTCTCAACAGACCTCCGGGGACCCTGTCTCTGTGGGATCCGCCATTCACCAGTGACCCAAGGAGCTGTGTGTTGTCAACACGCCCTCACCGGGCCAAGGAGCAGCCTCTCGGGAGGAGGAAGGCAATTTGTTTGTGAATTTTGCCCTTTGTTATGGAAAGCTGCTGGGTTTTAAAAAATTGTAAAGGTTTGAACCGTTAACTCCCAGGGGTAGTCCCGCCCTGCGGATGGGGACTGGGGACGTTTGAGGATGTGTTTATTTCCTTAAAAGAAAAAAAAAGAAAAAAGAAAGAAAGAAAGAAAAAAGAAAAACAGAATGGAGGTTAAGTAGCCGTATGCAAATTTTCCTGGGGCCTGCGGATTTTATTCTCTTGAAATCTTTTTGAAAAGGCTCAACCCCACAAAAATGGGAAAAATTGTGCTCTCCAGTCAAGCCCTGATTTTCATGGACGTTTGTCAGGTTCGAGGAGGGCCTGTCGTTAAACGCCTTGGGCCTTTCAGAAAAGCGATGTTTGTGCTAATTGCGACTTGCGTGCCCCTTCCGGGCACATCAACCCTCGGGCTGCCTGGATGCCCGCTGCTTTTAGGGTTCACTGCTCAGGGCACCCTCCCTGGAGGTGTTTCTGCCTCACCCCTCGGGGGACTGGGCATTCCTGAGAGCCCACCTGTCCTCCTGCTTCTGGGGTGCGTTAGAACATCATCCCAGACAATGCCCTGAGCCAGAATGGGATACAGCCCGCGGGTCAACACAGACGAGGGCCAAGGGAGGATTTCGGGTTAAACTATGTCCCCCAAATTTGTATGTTTTAAGTCTTGACCCGCCCCCCCCAAACCCTCAGACCTCAGAATGTCACTGTATTTGGAAATGGGGTTTTTACAGAGATGATTAAGATAGCATGAGGTCGCTAGGTAGGCCCTCATTCCACAAGACTTGTGTCTCATCAGAACAGTAGATTGGGACACAGAGACACACAGAGGGATGACCACGGGAGGACACGAGGAGAGGAAGGTCGTTGGCACGCCCAAGAGAGGCCTCGAGAGAAACCAGCCCGGCCCACACGTGGGTCTTGGACTTCCAGCCCCCAGAGACCTGGGAGAGAGTGGATGTCCGTGATTTAAGGGGCCTCATCTGTGGTGCTTGGTTGTAGAGGCCCCAGGAATCTAGGTGCTTCTAGTCCAGACTCGGGGAAGGGGTCAGCGCACCCGTCTGCCCTGCCACTGCCCAAACTGCAGCCCCGAATCTGCGGAGTCAGGGTCAGTGCGAGGGGTCTTCCCTGGCCTCCAACTGGGATGACTCCAAGTTCACATCACTGCTGTTCACACACGACCGCTGGCTTCTGGTCTAAGCAGAGGGCGGTCTGAAGGAGCAATGTATCCTGCACACTGACCATGTTGCTAATGTTTGACCAACCGACGTCCAACATATACTGGCCGTGAGGTGCCCCTCACTGACAGAGGGGAGGCGAGGAGCAGCCTGTCAGTAGCTGCAGGTTTTAGAGAAGGTTCTAGACCACGGACCACGTGGCCACACTCCCACACGGTTCTGCGATCCGGACACGGGCGGCACTGGTATCCCCACAAACCTCTTGCTCTGTTTTTATTCATGAAAAGCCTGCTGGTCTGGACAACAGCTAGGGTCCCCCATCCACGGAGAGACTGAACCTACGTGCACAGCTGGTGATGTGGAGAAAAGAGCATCCAGACCTATGGACCGAGGGAAGCTTCGTACCCAGCACAGAAAATCCCGATTATTAGCGCTTCCCCCAAACAGCCACAGACCAAACAGCAGGTCACTTCCATCCCACAGCCTGGGAGAGGTGCCCCTACTGCTGGTCAGAGCTGGGGACCGGCCCTGAGGGCCGATCTCCAAACCTCAACCAACACTCCACCATTGTGCTGACCCCCCACCGCCCACCAACGCCCAGAGTCTCCGCCCCTGACCGCCTGGGCACCGGACACACCGCTCTTTCTCTGTGCCCTGGTTCTCTGCCCTTACCATGGGCATCTTCTGGGGCTCCTGCTGCCAGGGTCCCCGAGGTTCTGGGCCCCTCACTCCTTCCCAAACCGTTTCATAAATGAGGGTCCCACATGAGGTTTGGATTAAAGGAGTTCTGTTGTTAAAAAGTGTTAGGGGACTCCCCTGGAGCCTGTTCTCCCGCCGAAGGTGGTGGTGGTCCAGGGGCAGCAGCCGCAAGGTCTGTGCTTGGCAGGTGGCACCTACCTAGCAGGACCCTGTCCCAGCCCAGGGTTCCCCCCGCCCAGGGTCTGTCTAACCAGAGGAAGTGGGGTCTGGGAGGGGACAGGGGTCAGTGGCTTCTCTGGAAGTTTTCAGATCCCACAGGTCAACTGCATCTCAGCCTCGAACTGCTCCCAGGACTCCTACTGTGCTCCGCCCGCCCCTCCCTCACCTTCTGACCTCTCTTTCTGACTGGGCCAAGTTCAAACCCTCCCTGGGCCCCTCCCCTGGATGGCTCTGCCAGGGACGCCCCCTCCTCCCAAGTTCTCAGGCCCTGAGATACACGTCCCATGGGGCACACGGCACCTCAGGGGGGCCCCACCCCCCTGCCAGGACGGATGCCACAGGGTCCCCTCCCCAGATGTTCCTGCTCGGAAGGTGTCCGAAGGACAGCCACTCCCAACACGTCCGCTCACGCTGCTGTGGAGTGGCTGCCCATTCAGCGCAGATAAGCCCCTTCAGAAACGAAGGGGATTTAATTCAGCATCTGAGTGACAGCACGAAGATTTATCCCCGGCCCAGACAATGCCGCGCTGGGGCTCTAATCCCCCCCAGACAATGTGCTGCCTCCGGCCCTCCTCGCGGGCCTTTCCCACGATGGCTGCTGATTAGCGGAGGAGCATTGGATGGAAGCCACTATCTTTCCCCGAAGAGCGAAGAGCTAGCTGTGTGCATCCGTCTGTCTGGGCCGGCGGGGGGGTGGGAGCAGAAGAGAGAGGACATCTCCCCACAATCTTTGTTACCCCAACTGCAGGGGTGGCGCCCACAGGCTTCCGGCCAAGGCCACCCCACGCCCAGCGGGCCAGTGGGCAGTGCCCCAGCAGGAACTCCCCTAGGGACAGTGCTGCCTGTCCAGCACAAAACAACCCTCCTCCCCAGCGGGACACCCGTCCCAGTCCTTGACTTTTTAAAGGGCCCATAGCCTGTGCTTCCCCTCCCCCTGCCCGGATCTTAGAGGCTCCAGGCTAGAAGGTCAGCACGTGGCAAAGCAACAGAGGTCACCTTGAAGTGAGCTCCTCCCCTTCTGACGGCTCAGCCTCCCTCTGTGGCTCCTGCAGGGGGCTCCCGTCCAGCCACCAGGGGCACTTCGCTACCTCTCCTTCCCGAAGACACCTGTCCCAGGGCGAGGACCACTTTTACCCACCATTTTTCACCCCACCAAGCCCAATGATGGGGCTCCCCTTGCCTGTCACCTGACCTAGGGTCCCCAGGCACCAACCCCACGGCCAAAAAGCCCTAGGATCTTTCAGAACAGAGTCCCAGAGGGCCACACGAGCCTTCTCCCTCTGCCCTCCCATCCCCCATCTCTCCCCCACGACCACCTTCCAGAAGAGGCTTGTCCAGACAAGACTCACCTGTCATACCCCAGAAGGCCTGACTCTGCAGAGAGGGCCCCGCCGCTCACTGTCACCCCGCACCCCTGCACCACATCTGCCCTTGGTTCCCTCAACACACACGAGATGCCCCCACTCAGCCCGTGTCCACCTCCCAGACACACCCCACCCCTACCACCACCCAGGACCAGGAAGGTGGAGTGGTCCGGTCTGGAAATGGGTGCCTCTCACCATAAGACAGGCCTTGGACAATGACAGATGTCCCCACAACCACTGCGGTGATGCAGAGTAGGACTAATGCACGCGGAGGCTTCGCCCCAGCTCACGTGCGGGCCCCCTTGCCAGCCTCGTGCCACATGCACGGGTTAGCTCAAGACTTCCGGACACGATGGCCCCGCCGTGCCCATCCCTCGGAGGGCACGTACCAGGGCTGGGACTTCGGGGGTGGGCTGTCACCAGCCCTGGGGTGACACGGATCCCCGAGCCCATAAGTAACGTGACCACACCATGCAAAGTGGGAGAACCCTCACCAAGTCCCTCGCATCCCACGTCCCGCCCAACCCGACCGCTGGGCCTGAACGGGGTCTCTGACCTAAAAGGCAGAGGCTGGTAGTTTTGTCTGGAGAGTCTAACTTTGAGTGAAGAAAGGAGTTTCTTTTTTCTAAGGGTTCGCTCTTTAAAAATTTTAAAAAGTGAATTCAGAAAACAACCACTATGACTGAGGATGACTGATAGCGGAGGGCGGTGTAAAGATGACCGCTGTGGGCATGTCGCCGGCAACTCAACCGCCTGGCCACTCACCCTGCAGAACTGGCCTGGCTCCCCCCTCCCAGGACAGGGTTGGGGGCCTCTTTTGTCTTTCCCCTCAAGAGGGAGAGGTCTGGCTTGTGCCCAGCACACAGCGAATGCCCACAAATGCTGGCCAGTCGAGTGGCTGACTTCTAGTTCATCAGAGGAAGGGAGGAAGGGAGGTGTCCGGCCCAGGAGGGGAGCCTGGCCATTCCCTGGGCACAGCACCCCCCCTCCACGAGGCCAGCCACACCTGAAGGACTGCCCCTGCCCAACCCCAGACCCACTGGACGCCCCTCTGCCTTGCTTTAGGGGGGACAACAAGTGTGTCCCCTCTTCTCAGACGTCAGTAAGAGCCTCAGTCCACTGAGGCTGGTCCCTGACGTACCCAAAGCCAAACACCTTCCCCAGCCAGCCTAGGGGTGGGACTGTCCCCAACACCCCGAGCATCTTGCCTCAGTGTTCCCAACACGCATGGTGGTCCCAACGCCACACACTCAGAGGGACTCCAGATGGCAGAGGGTCTGATCACCATCTCAGCGGTGCAAGATACTGGCTTTCGCTCGGGGCAGGAACCCTGCGCGGTTGGTACAGGATGGAGACCCTCAGCCCCAGAGAAGCCAGAATCCGATGCTTTCTCCTACATGAAGTCCTGAATGTCTGTGAAGCTTGTGCTCAGTCTCAGCCTAGGGGAAGCCGTCTGTACCCCGAGACCAGGCCCCTCTCTTGTTCCTGGCAAATCTCTCCTTTCTGGCCAGAAAGGGGTTTGGTGAGGGGTGGGGGGCTTCTATGGCCAGGGGACGTGGGAGTGACTCAGAGCAGAGGTGTGGCTCCTTCACAGACTGGAAAGGACCCTGAGCTTCAGTGACGGCCTGTCTGTGGAGTGGATTCCGGCGTGAAGTGGGGGTGGGGGGGGGCGAGGGGCATGCATTTGCAAGAGCATTTCCTCTGTGGCCCGGATGGCAGCGGAGGCCTCTATCAGAGGGCTGGATCCTGACCAGCACCTCCCTTATTGTTGACTCCAGGGGAGATGCCAAGATGCCAAGGTGCAGCTCTGCCACGTCCTGTCGTCACTGTCACCACGTAAGGGGTGGTGTCCAAGGCACCATGGGGTTCTGGAGGTGCCTCTCGGCCCCCCTGCAGGGTGAGCATCCTCACCCCGTCCTGCAGACAAGGATGGAGATCCAGAGAGGTCGAGAGGTCGCTGGGGGACCCACAGCCGAGGAAGAGCCCGTCGGAACCAACCGTCTCCAGCAGACCTGACCCCCACCCCACGCTCTGGCTCTCGGCCACCCTGCCTTTGGCCCTTGACCTTCCTCAGGGCCTCAGCGACCTAGGCAGCTTCTCTGAACTGCGATGTCCTCACCCAGGAAAGAGCGACGGCACCCCTGACCTTAGCCCTGGCCTCGGGGTCCCTAGGCACCCCCATGTGGTACATGGGGGCCGTTTCTCCTCCAGAAGGTTCTGAAGGGAGCGGGCGCTCGCGAGGGGCGGTCTGCGGGATGAAGCGAGGAGGCCGGCAGGCGGAGGGGAAGGAGAGGCAGGGACTCGGCACCGCTGCAGATGTAGTGCCAGGTCAGGGATGGTGGTGGCCATCTCCACAGGCAACTGCCCAGGGAACCCAGAATGAAGCTCCAAGGACAGACCAGCACGGGGAAACCGAGGAAGACAAGGCCCTGCGGCACACCCACCCGGCGAGCTCTCCCGGGCGAGGAACGGCCTACTCACCCGCCACCCCTGCTCCCAGGCAAAGCCACCTGCTCTGGAAGCTTCCGAGGCTCACAGGCCCTGGTCCTGGCCACCTTCCTCGCTTGTGCAGGAGCAGGACAGGGAGGCCCCGGCGACCGGACCCCACAACACGCACAGTGTGAAGGCGGCAGTGGGACTGAGGGGCCTGGCGCTGGCGGGAAGGTACCCATGCTAGTGAAAGAGGAAGAGGGGGCCAAGGGGGAAACAGGGCCCAGGAAGTGGCCCGAAGGTGTGGGTTCTAAAAACCAGACCTTCTCCTTTGTACGTGCAGTGCCCGGCCGCCCCCTCCGGTGACCTCATTCCTTCCCAACTCCCAGCCCAACTTGGCCGGGAACGGGGATGGGGGTCCAGGGCAGCCCTGCTGGGTGGGAGATGCAAAAAAGAATATGAGCCAGGCCTGCGGAGAGGGGGGGCTGGGGGCGTGGCAGCCAGGGACCCCCCTGCAGAGCCTCAGAAAGGTCGGTGTGAAGGGTGGAGAAGGAGAGGGAGAAACCCCCCCTTGGTGGTCTGCTGTCCTCCCTGGGTCCAGGCACTGCAGGCACGGGCACCCCCGCACAGCAGGGCCCGGCACTGCAGGCACGGGCACCCCCGCACAGCAGGGCCCGGCACTGCAGGCACGGGCACCACCGCACAGCAGGGCCCGGCGCGGAGGTGGGTCCTGGGCTACCCGGCCGGGGCTGAGCAGCAGGCTGGCGCCTGGAGCTTCGCAGGGGGGTGGACAGAGGCTGCAGAAGGGGGAGAAAAGAGGGAGAGTGAAGGTGACTTCCCCCGACCTGGGTTCCATTCTGACATGAGTCCCTGTCATGAAGTCCCATTCTCCCAGACAAGGGGACCTTCGATTTTAAACCATGAACTGTGGAGTGGTGACAGTACAAGGTAGCCCCCAGCCTCACCCCCAGATCCCCAGAGCGTCCCCTGAGCAGACAGCACCAACCCCTGCACACCCCAACAGACAAGTGCACCCTTACGAGTCACCCCTAACGTCACGGACACTCCCCCCTGCATGGACCCAGCTCTCCTGGCCCAGCCCAAGGTTGTCCATAGTACCTCTAGGGCCAACAGAGTCTCACATGGGCACAGTGTCCCAGAGGGCTGCCTGGAAGCAGAGGCCGGGCTGAGGTGATGTCCCAAACCCATACCTGCTGACTCAGAACCGAGGTATTTATCAGCAGACTGGGTTGTGCTGAGGAGGCTCAGGCAGGACTAGAACGAGGGCAGGACCAGAACGTGGGCAGGACCAGAACCTGGGCCTCCTCCTCCTGCTGTCTGTGACCAGCCTCACAGCCTCTCCTCATTCTCCAGAACTAACCAGGATATTCCTCAGACTCTGGGCTCTCCCTGCCTCTCCCTTCCCGCCTCCCCTGGGGGGGGTGGGGTTCTCTAGCTTAGGAAACCCAATGCCCCGCACCCCAGCAAGGGGCACACCGTGTTATCCTTGCATTGGGGATGAGGAGACTGAGGCCCAGTGTGCACACTTGGCTGTACCCCAAACGTGTATAAAGATACCTCACCGTCAAGTACTCCGCGTTCTTCACAAACCTCAAGGAAGAGCTCAGGTGCCTTCTGAGCGGGACCACCTCCCTGGACAGTCATGAGGGTCCAGGCCACGCTGACCTTCTGTAGGGCTGCTGGGCCAATGACCAGAGGGTGCAGCCTTCTTATCATGGACGGGCAGGTGGGCAGGCAGACAGGGGTCCCTGACCACCACCAGTACCCATCCATCCAGGCACCCAGTAAAAACAAGCCTGGGGACCCTGGTCACCATCTCCCCGAGACTGGAAGGTGAGCAGAGCCACAGGATGGCCACCTGTTCATGGCCAGGCGGGGCCGGGAGAGAGGGCCTGGAGTGGCAGAAAGGACCCAGCCCCAGTCTCACCCAACACGGAGAATTCCCCACGACGCCCTGAGGAAGGCCCTGGGTCACTGGTGCCCGGGGTTCTTTGCCTCTGCGGCCCCACGCCCCACCAAAGGGAAGAGCCGAAGGGAAGCCCCCAACCTGCACACACGCAGTCCCTGCCTCTCCTGGCCCACGGGATTCTCCCAGGGGACCAGGCACACCAACTGGGGTCCCCCGTGGCTACAGCACCAGGCCAGGGCCCAGTGGCCGACCACAGGGAAGCCAGAAGCATCCCCTAGGGCCTGGCTCACTCCAGCAGGAGCAGCGGACGTGCTGAAGACGCGGCCTGCCTCCCAGAGCAGAGCGCAGGGGACCCGGCATTTTCCGCTAAGCCGGGACGCTGGCTCCGATAAGCAAAATGCTCTCTCTTGGTCACCAGCGTGAAAGTCACCTTCCCGTCACGGTGCAGCAGGGCCCAGGGGACAGTGACAGCGGCTCCCTGCAGGGTCCCCAGCCTGGCACTGAACCTGCAAGGGGTTCCTCTTTCCTGCCGTGGTTGCCCTCATTTGCCCAAACCGCCCTCTGACCTGCTGATTCTGATTCTGAGGCGGAGGTGGGGAGTGGGGGGTGACCACCATTCACTTAGCGTGGACTTGGTTCTAAGTCACTCCGTTCTGAGAACTCCAGGACCACACTCCCCGAGATGCTGAGAAGCCACAGGGGAGCAGAAAGTCAGAGTGGGAGGCAGGGGTGCTCTGTCCCGCACCCTCACTCCCTGGCGCCGTGAGTTCCCCCCTTCCCTGGCCGCTCTGCGGCGGGCGAGGCAGGGTACCACCCTGAGCACTCGGCTCTCGGTTTCTAGGTCACCGACAGCCACAGACCACACTGGTCGCAGCCACTGCTTTCCCCAGACCAAGGTCACTGGCCAGAGTCACCACTTCTGTCTGGCACTTCCTGAAACACGGCGGCCTGACCACAGAATCACAGAAGTCCACACGCCCGTGGCGACTTTGAAAAACTTCTCAGCGCTCGGGGAAATTTACCAAGAACTCCTTCCCCGTCCCACCTGCTTTCAGCTTAGGCGTGCTGAGGATGCACAAGCCGGACCCCACAGAACTCCTGACCGCCCCCACCACCAGCACCCACCACCCCTGAGCTTTGGAGCCTGTCTACACTGGCCATTACTCGGCTACAGTCCAGGCTGGAGCTGATGTTTGCCCCAGAGATTTGACAAGCAAATGTCAATTCCCACCTGCCCGCCTCTGACACCCGGCTAGCCTGGACCCCCGGGGGTAGAGGGAGGTGTGGACGAGGGAGGATGCCCTCTGCCAGCCAAGTCAAGGGAGGGCTTTTTAAAATAAAGGGTACATTTTAGCAGAAAACGAAGACAGATGCCTGAACAGAGGCCCCAACGTGCTCATCCCCACACTCCCTGACTATTCCTGAGCCAGTGACCGAAGAGCCCTCTCTCAGGACCCCACGGTGGCCCTGGAATGCTGGCGGCCACCACGAGGCCCACAGGACGTGGGCACGCGTGACGGGGAAGGTTTCGAGGGCGTGAGGCGGGTGGAACGGGCGCGTTTGTGAGTGGTGATGAAACCCCGGGGAACGGGCAGCACCCTCTGCTCCTCATCGAGCCACCTTTCCCTGACTCTCTGAGTCTGGGCCCAGCTCCTGAGGCCCAGGACGGGGGTGGCGGCCGCCCGCTGCTCCCCACCTGTGGGATGCCCTCTAGGCCTCGCCCAGAACCCAGGCCTTTCTCACGACTCCCACAGGGACCTGAGCACGTCAGCATGTCCAGCCTCACTGGCTCCCTGGGGAACACCGGGAAGAGGCGCTTCGGACGGTGGAGCGGCCGGAGCTCCGGCTGCGTCCCTCCACGTCTCGTCCAGGGCTGGCAGTGTCCACAGGTGACCTCTGCTCCCCACCGGCCTCTCCCGCAGCCACGGTTTCCCTGCCGTGGGTGTCAGCCTCAGGGATGGAGTCCTGAGCTCACATGACCACCATCTCTCCTGCTCCCCACCCCCCCAATTTCCTCACGGCATCTGGGCTTTTAGACAAGAATGATTCTGGCCCTGAACACAGGGCTTGGGGGGCAGACGTGGGTGGGATACCAGAGTTCCCTGGGCACGACCGGACCCCGCATGCTCACTAAACCCTGTCCTAGGTCTCGCTCGCTCTGCGGGCGCTGGTGGACAAGCTGGAGGTGCACAGGTGGCACATGGGCCTGTGCCGAGAGCCCCTCTGGAAGTCTCAGGAGCTAGGCTTTGTGGGAGCCACCCTGGGGCTGCCCCGTGGGATTTGTGGCACAGCGCAACCCCAGCACCACCACACACACACAGGGACTCAGAGCAGAGAAGCAGCACCCCAACCCTGGGAGCCCCTGAGTCCCATCCTGAGGGGTCTTCTTTCAGCCCAGGAGCAGCTCGGGGCTGAGGGTGTCATGTAGGAACATCGCTGCTGCGTCAGGAGATGGGATCAGACACCAGCTTGTCTTTGGGGCGTGCTGCTACGAGATTTGAGATCCCTGTGCCTCAGCTGGAGTTCAAAACCAGGAGGCCTTGAGGTCCTAATGGGAAGCTGTTATTAGCGTCCGAGGGAGCAGGGGCCATGCCCCCCGGGTCCCCACAAGCCGTAGTCACCAAAAAGCCCCTACAGCTGAGTCATGCATGCATGAGAGGCTGGCAGGGAAGGTTGCACATGTGGCCTGACTCTGCAGAGGTCACGTGCCAGAAGCGGGCACGAGGGGCTGGCCCAGCTTCCTCAGGTCAAAACGGCCCCTGGGATCCTGTGGAGTTTCCACCCACACAAGGGTCGCCCTCAGGACAGGTTCAGAGGCACTTCCTGAAGCCGCATGGAGCAGGTGCCACAGGCCCCCAACCCAGCCAGGACAGGTGCAAGGCAAGGTCTCCCAGCTGGACTCAATCCAGAGCAGGTGGACAGCTCCTGGGTGCATGGTGGACATAGCCCCTGGCATCACCTCACACTGCTCCGCTGCCCCTGGGCCGTCTGGATTCCCCAATGTCTCCTCCGTGTCAATGACATCTTTAGGCTGCTTTTCAGAGGGCAGGACACTCATCCGCTTTCTCCTGTCAGTTCCCAAGAGGGCCTGGTGGGGTGGGACTCTGATTTCTCCATGGGAGGGGAAAGAACTGGGATTTGAAACCAGGACGTCTGGCGCAAGGTCTGGATTCCTGAATGTCTCCCCTACGCAGGGGCAGCGCCTCCATCCTGAACTTTAATTTGCAGGATTTTGCTGTTTCTCTTGCCCAAGAGCATGTGGGCTTCTCAGAACTTTGGGAAAGGCAGGGTGGGCGTCCTGTAACAGTCACCAAAAAATGGTTAATGGGTGGATGGATGGATGGACGGATAGACTGATGGATGGATGGATGAAGGATGGATGGATGGAGGATGAATGGATGGAGGATGAATGGATGGACAAATGGAAGGATGAATGATGGGTAGATGGATGAGTGGATGGACAGGTGGATGGACACATGGATGGATGGGTGGAGTGGTTTGAGCCTGGATCACAGTCACTCAGATGAGCCTGTTCTCCAACTAATAAGACAGTGTGACAAGTCAACAGGCCCATGTTCCCATTTCACTAAAATCAAAAGAGACACTGCCCATGGGGTAAGACGGGCTTTGGGGACACACGTCCAACTATGCTGGGCCTGGAGGAGACACAACAAAACAGAGAGATTGCAAGGGAAGATGTGCGTCTCCCTCGAATTTCCTTTGTGGTCCTGGCTGACCAGGGAACAGGCCACATGGGGAGCAGATTCACCCCGAGGAAGGTACCCTGCCCTGTGTCCGCAGGAGCGCTCCCTGTTTCAGTGAGGAAACTCTGTCCCATACAGAGGCCGACCGAACCACACGCGTGTCGTGGCCTGGGGACATTTTATCTTTCCGTTACAGGAACAAGGACAGGCTGCTGTGCTCAGACAGCAACTTTCTACCCCCACCACCACCACCGCCACCACCACCACCACCACCCCCCGCCTCAAATGAACGCTCGCAGACCCCTCAGCTCCAGGTCAGTGAACGAGCTCCAGGGAGACCGCAGGCCCGGGCAGAGGCAGCTCTGGTTCACAGGAACCAGGGTAGGACAGGATGCCCGGTGGGGAGGGGGTCCCCACGCCCCTTAGAGACCAACAAGCTCTCTCTGTGGGCAGCAGCAGCGAGGTGTGGAGAGCCACAGGGTCCATGCCCATCTTCTCCAAGCAGGGGTGATGCTGGCCAAGGCGCCACCTCCATCTTGTTCAAGGTGGGGCCATGCCCGTGAAATTCCCTCAGGTCGCAGCCCACAGGGGGGAGTGGAGAGAGAGAGAGAGAGTGTGTGTGTGTGTGTGTGTGTGTGTGTGTGTAGGGGGGTGTTCTTTAGATGCATTCCATGCCCCCACTTGCTCTCGCCACAACCAAGGGTCCAGCTCTGAGTTTATTCAAACACATAAGGACATGGGTGGAGAAAAGTCCCTTTCGGGATTGGTCCCAGGGACTCAGGCCCCCAGCCTCCCCCACCCCACCCCACCCGCATCTCCCAGGCTCGAGAGCCACGCGAGAGAGCAGCGGCCGAGGGCGGGAGGCTGGAGAGGCAGAGAGAATGTATGAGACAGGCAATCCTGTTAGAAGTTTAGACCCCATAAATCTCCACCGAGCTGCTGGCTGGCTGGCTTAGGAAGGTGAGAGCAACAACATTACGAGGCTAGAAGAATGTACCGTGAAGGCCAAAGAGCAGGGAAGTCACGGGGGACCGAAGAAACGCGGAGGCGAGAAATTCAGTCTAATCTTCCCTCGGCCGCCAGCGGGAGGCTGCACTCCGGTGCCACCGACAGAAACGCGCTTCCCTCCCCGGAAAATTGATTTGTCAACAACCAGAGATTTCGTCCAAAGGCATTTCAAGGTTGTTTGAAAAAAATAAATAAATAAAAGAAAGTGAGGACGAGAACTATGGGCAAAGGCACACACACAGAGTCAGGAGCGCTGTGGAGATAAGCAGCTCCAGCAGCTGCCCGGCAGCGGACCCTCTGGGCCCGTGATCTAGAAACGTTGCATTGACAGTGTCCATGGGGAATGGGGGCACCGTGGGCATTCTTGACTAAGAACTGGTTTGCAAAAAAATAAAATAAAATTTTTTTTTTTTTAAAACTCAAAGATGGTTTAAATCTGTTCCTAGGATCAAAACACACCCTCCCACAAACCCCCAAAATGTGAATTTCCTCATTTGGGGTTGAGTTGCCTGCCAAGGGCAAGGAAGGACCCCTGACCTGACCCTGATGTGGACAGCAAGCAGTTCCCTGCCAGGGTCCCCAGGGCACATGAGTGGCAGCCGGGTCCAGAAGGTGGAGTGTGGGGGCACACCGTGTTCCTGGGCCCCCGTCCCACGTGGGGTCAAGCAGGAGCTAGGATCGCCAGGTATCTTTTCGCCGTAGGTTAAATGCACTATCATCTGTGGCCAGAGGACACCTGCCGTCCAGTCCCGGACACGAGGCTGAGCCAGCGTGGCCCTGCGTGAGGCCTCCTTGAGAAGAAAACCTCCCCTGCCCGTCGCCGGGGAAAGAGGGGCGCCTCTGCTGACGTGGGCAGCCTGCAGGGGCTGGTTCCGGGTCTCGCTGCCAAACACGCGAGGTCTGGGAGCCAGCCGTCACCCAAACGCAGCCTTTTCTCCTTCCTTCCTTCCTCTGTCCTCCCTTCCCCGCTGGTGTCAGGGGTGACACGATGGGCCCCACAGTCGGGCGGCTTCTCGTTTTCCCCCGAAATCTCCTGGCCTGAGCACGTTTCTACAGATCTTCTGCCTAATCGACGTCACACTTCACCAGAATAAACAAAGGAGGGCAGATAAAGCCAAGAGTCCCTCGTCAGCGCCAAAAGGAAGCAACGCCCCCACGGTGGGAGGAAGAACTCGACAAAATGGCCCCCAGAAAACGTGTCCGGCGGGGACAGTGGTGGCTGGGCCTGCGGTGAGCCCCGACAGGAGGGTCTGCTCCGCCGAGCTTGGGCCCGGTGCTCACAGGTGCTGGTCGAGGCTACCACGGCTCAGGGAGATGACCCCCCCGCCCCAGGATTCCCGCTTGGCCCTCCTACTCCCAAACAGGACCAAGGCATCCATGTAACAATGCAATGTGAGGAGGCAGGTCAGGCAGCAGCCGGCCAGCAGGAGGAAGCCAGATCGACACGCGGACTCGAGGCATTTCCGTTCTGAGGGTGGGCAGGGACCCACAGCAACGACACTGAGCCAGAGTCACACCAGTGACCCCGGAGTCCAGGCCGGCCACCCGGGTCCAGAGGCCCTGTGTGTGACCCTTGTCAAACAAGCAGCTTCCAGTTTACAAAGACGCCCGCCTGCACAAGCACACCCCAGGTGTGCCTCAGTGTCCCCTCCTGTCCTCCCTGAAAGAAAGGTGAACAAAGGAAAAGGGACTCAGAGGCAGAGAAGTGCCCCCCCCACCTCAGGACACCATGACTTTCGGAGGCGCCCTGGACACATTCTGAGACCTACTGACCTGAGCTGAGAAGGTGCTCAAACCAGTGGATTTGTGGCCAGGTGCGGACAGACGGCCCCAGAGCTTGAGGAGCTGACCACCCACCGCCATCAGCCCACACGTACAAAGTGCCAACTCTCAGGGCTGGACATGTATCCGGGCCTGCCGAAGCGTGGGGAGGCCTGGGCCAGGCCCCCCACCCCTGCCACCCCAGAGCAGCTTGCAGCTGAGCTCAGCAAGTGTATCCCCACCTCTGTGGTCCTCCCAGACCCTGCTAGGTAGCCAGACAGAGCTCCATCCTTGAGCTGTGGGATGATCCCGACCCAGTGAGGAGCCCTCGCCCTTGGGTCCTCTGCAGCGTCCTGCCGAGATGGTGAGGGACCCCGCCACATCCTCAGCTCTCCAAGGCTGTAATGCCACCTGCATATGTGTGATTTATGCCCAGATGCCACCTGGACTTACACTATGCAGGGTCAGGGGTGGGTCCTAGGCACCAACCAACCCCCAGAGCAGTGAGCTGTGCCAACACCCACTGACAAAGGCAGGGATGAGTTGGGAACGGAGGGGGCAGAACAAAGGGCCAGGATGCTTGGTGTGTTCCAAAACCCCCGGCCAGCATCTGCACATGCCCTCCCTGCGCGGTCAGGCCCACGGGACCCGGCTCCTGTGCATCACGGGGATACCCGCGGGCAGCCCGGTCTGGGAAGTGAGATGCTGCTCTTTGTTTTTGAAGCAGGGGTGGGGGGGGGCCAGGTACAGGCGCTGGCAGACTGCGGCCTGGACTCGAATTCCCACGGGCGAGGGCAGAAAGGACGGTGCCTCCCTGGCTCAAATGTCCTGGGCCAGCGGCCTCCACTCTGGGGCTGCACCTCAAATTTCGGCGACAGACCGGTCGCAGAAAGCAGCCAGCTTTATCGGAGGCCTGCGTGAGCTCTGTATGGCGTGGCCCCTGGCCCCCCGAATTCCACGCCTCCCAGGGGGGCAAATAATCTCGCGAAGGGCCTCCTGCCAGAGACCGGGACTGGAGCAGAGCGCTCTCCCCATCGCTGAGAGCTCTGGTCCCCAAGCAGCTCCGCACAGGAATCTCCTTACCGGGCCCCCGGGGTTCAGATCGAATGTCCCTTTGAAAGGGCCAGACGGGACCCTATGCCCCTGCCCCTGGGTCTGCCTGACACCAGATCCAGCCGTCCTGCCTGCGTTTTCAGAGGGTACTGCCTGCCCCCCCAGGGGAGCAGCCCCGACACCCCAGGGCCCATCGGATCAGCTCAAGACGAGGGAGGAGGGACAGGCTTACCATGGCCGGGTGGCTGCCAAGACCCTTTCTCCTGCAGGGAGCCCTCAGCCCATGCTTGGACTCTGCTGTCCCAGCCTTCCTCTCTACCCTCTAGCTTTACAAGCCTGTGGGACCAGGAGACCCAGGGACAGCTGCCTGAGGGAGGATCCCCTTCACTACAAACGTGTGCTCTGTCACTATCTACACGTCCATCTCCTAAGTCATCAGAGACCAAAACCAGAGTCTGGTTCATGGCATGATGTCAGTGTACAGAGAGCATGCTATGCATGTGTACATGTGTGTACAACTGTGCGTGCAAGTGTTACACGTCTACACGCTGCACTGTGTGACTCATGCAAGTGCGTGCTGTCTGTGTGGTGGTTGTGGGTACATGTGTGTGGGTGTGTGTGCACCTGTGTGAATGTGGATGTGCATGTGCATGCACTACGTGTGTGGGGGTTATGCACCCATGTGTGCACCTGTGCGTGTGCGCACGTGTGTGCACAAACTGATTACAGGAGCCCTATTATCCTGTAGTCCCCTGAGGGAATACTAAGCATGTCCCCTGGGTGACACCAAAGACGCACTCTCAGGATAACCACAGAGCGAGGAGAAACAGCTTCCCTTGTTAGCTGTAGGACCTGCCACTCAGCACCCCCAGATCCCCTGAACAAAACTAAGCAAAAGACCCCAAAAGATGGGCCCAGTCCCCAAGGTGGCCCTGTGTGCTGGTGTGTGCAGGGAGCGCTCGGCAGAAGCTCCCCAGCCCCAAGCTCCTTTCCCCTGGAAATGTGGGGGTGGAGCTGGAACCCAGGGCGGATACCTGCCCGGGCCACACAGACAGAACAGCGTTGAGTCCCCTGGACGGCCCGCCGGCCTCTACAATGGTGGACGCAGCTCCTTGGGTCAATGGCCTGCATCCTGGGCCTGTGCTGGCTCAAAGGAGACCAAACTCGTGTCGCTCAGAAGGGTTTGCTCTCTACTACTCCTCAAAATAGCAGTTTCCAAGAGCTTTGAAATCTGTAGATCACACACTCACATGCAAATCTGTTTCAGCCAGGTCTCAGAAGGTTCCAGAAACCCAGAACAGCTGCTAACAGTAACAGCAATCACCGTCCCACACTCAAGTGCCTGTCACTTCCCATCTGAGCCTGTCAGAAATGTCAGGCAGGGGCCACAAAGCCACCCTGTCTGGAAGCAGAGGAGAGACAGATGATGGAGACACAGGTGGTCACCCCCACGGGGCACACAGATGACATGTTAGGACCCAGGCTGCCCTTCCAGATGGACGGGGTGAAAGCACCCACTCCACCTCTCACAGGGTGGAGGAAACAGAGGCAGAACTGGACCCCCACCTCTGGAGAAAGGCGCCCAGCCCTGCAGACTGGGCAGCATGTCCCTGGTAGGGCGCACGGGACACGGGCCAACAGCCCCGCTCTGTCCTGACCCAGCCGAGGTGAGACAGGTCAGGGAGCCCAGGAGCAGAGGCACGTGTCCCCCAACCTCAGCCCTGATAAAAGTGAAGGATTCTTTCTGGGGGCCCTGCCATCTCCACTCTAAAACCCAACCCACCCTCCGCCGCGGGCCTCTTCGGCAATCTGAGGTCCAGTCCATCCCATGCTCCCTGCGTATCTGCAACTCTCCTGTCTGTCTCAGCCTCGGCCAAGGGTGACTGCAGAGAGAGGGTGGGCCCTTGTACCCTCCCTTCCGACACCAGTTCAG
Organism: Saccopteryx bilineata; assembly: GCF_036850765.1. NCBI lineage: Eukaryota > Metazoa > Chordata > Mammalia > Chiroptera > Emballonuridae > Saccopteryx > Saccopteryx bilineata. The sequence continues at coordinate 291,661,961 of NC_089492.1, forward strand.
CTGGCCTGGAGATGCTCTCGAGGGAGCTACAGGGGGCCTGCCTGTTCCTAAAGATCTCGGGGAAGCAGAAAATCTCCCCTGGGTGGGACCTACCATGCTTCTACCACGCTCCCCAACAAACACTCCCTGGCTGCCTTCCCTCTCAATCTGGTGACACGAGGGCCCAAGGGCCAGCCTTCCACCCCAGGTGCCAACTCTCAGCAGCCGGCAGATGGGCCTGTCAGGTCGCTGTGGGTTAGTCCAAGGTCAGCTATGGTGATGAAGTCACACGTCACGTTTGGAATTTGGGAAGTGCAGACCAAGAGCCCCCTGGTGCAGCCCAGCAGCCCAGGGCCTCCACTTCCTCTCTGGCTCGGCACCCTGAGGGCCTCTGCCTCTGATTGGACAGAGAGGGAGGGTTTTGCTGGGTTTTTGCTTTTACAAATTCTATCAGTGTCAAAGGCTTCAAGGAGCAACGTCATGGTAACGCTGGCCCCCAGATGACCTCCCCTTCCGTGGACCCTATGGCCAGGCTGTGCCTACTGGCCGGTGACCACAACCCGCGAGTCCAATATTTGTCCCAGAGACCCCAATGTCCTTCTGCACAAACCCAGGGCAGGCCTCTCCGAATAGTCTGCAGGCCACTTCCCTGCACAGCCCCCTCAACACCCCACCCCAATCCAACCAGCCACCGGCACAGCAGGTGAAGGCAAGCATCATTCTAGCCTGGGTGGGGGGGTAGATAAAGAATCTAGCGTTCTTTGTCAGAAAAACGTGAGGCCGCATTCTTCCACGCCCGCCCTCTCCCTCCCTCTGCCACGCTGAGTCTGTGGGTCAAGGAGGGGGACTCCCGAGGGGCCGCCAGGCCGGGCTGCCTGCTGTAATGGGCTTCTCACCCTCGCCATGGTCATCAGTGCCCCCACCCCTTTGAACGAGGGTAGTCTGTCAGATTCGGAGGCAATCTAAAACCCAGGGTAGAGGGAGACCCTGGAGCAAATGAAGCTTCCTTCCACAGCCTGCCAGCCCGCCCGGGGGCCGGCGGGGAGGCCGGGGGGCGCCGTCCCCGCCGTAATTAGCACATGAGATTCAATAACACGCAGCAGCTTTGAGCGGCTTTATCTAACCTTTGGAAGGTAAGATTAACACCTCCGATGGAGAGAAAGTTAAGACCAGGGGCCCCCTGCGCTTTGCGGTTCTGATTCTGAGCCGTGAAACGAGAACCCCCCTTGGGCCAGCTATCTGCCCCCTGGTTTCTGAACACTCTTTCTTCCCACTGTTTTTTTTTTTCTTTTGGTTTTTTTTTTTTTTTTCAGCCCTTTTGTTCCTAAGGACACTCGGCCAAACGTGCAGCCACTAAAACTCCACCCCTCTCCATCACACACACACACACACACACACACACAAACACATGCTCACACACGCAATGAGCTCCCTGAACATGAAGAGTCCATGGATAGGGAGCGGGCGCAAGGGGAGGGTGGGCCTACCAGGACCCTTCTCTCATCCCACTTTTTATCAGAGACGCCAGGTCTCCGTGGTTCCTGTGGAAATCTCCCGCTGCTCAGGGGGTGACTTGTTGCTGCTTGGGGCTTCTTGTGCCCAGAAGGAGCCACAGACCTCGGTGGTCCCCTTGCCCGGGGACCAGGGATGGGGCCAGGTCCAATTCTGCCTCTGGCTGGGCTGCCCGCTGGAAGGGTCAGAGGAGAGAGCAGGTGCACCAACAGACCAGGTGGGGACGGTCCAGGGGAGTCGCGGAGCGAATGTGGGGCGGACGCCCCCAACATCCCAAAGGGGTGTTGTTTTTGTTTTTTTAGAACTAAGTCAAATCACTTCCAGGGCAACACTGACTTGCCTGTGATAGCTTCTCCTCGTGATAAATAAATAATCAGACACATCATTGGGCTGATTCACTAAATAAGAGGACGCAGCCAGAGACGGGCCAGGGCGGAGAAAGGGACGGAGACGCCGGCATCGGGCCGTACACCCCCGGGTTTCCTCACAGCATTTGTGTCCTGTCAGTCACGAGCTTTCTGTGCAGCCCGAGCTGGAACTGAATACCCTATTCAGGGAGGTACTCACAGGCGTGTTATTGCAATTTAATATTTTCACACACAGACACATCATTATCTCGGAACCTGACACTGGCCACATAATTCTGTCATTTTTCAAGAGGGCCTAATTTTTCTAGATGCGAGCACCAGGGCCCAGGATTATCGAAACAGGCCCTCTCAGCTTTGTTTCTTCTCCGGTGGGGGGGTGACAGCCATGGGGGGGGGGGTGACAGCCCTGCGGGGAAAGTTCTCGTGCACTGACTGCCCTCTCCACCTTTGAACTTCAGCCTCTTCTCCTGGTCTCCGCAGGACCAGCTGCAAACGGCCCTGGGCCAGCCAGCCGGCCAGGCTGCCTGCCGCAGCTGTGGTCTCAGACGCCAGGGAGAGCTCAGCCGCGGTGTGTGTGGGTGTGGGTGTGGGTCTGGGTGTGGGGCGGCCAGGGTGAGGGGCTCCTTGCAAACATGCTCGGGAGCGGCGCTGATGCCGTGTCACCAACAAGACGGAGAGGCCCGAGGTTCTGTCTCGGACATCAGCCCCACGCTGGCGTGCACACGTGTGAACACGCAGAGCGCGGGCATGTGTCTGCACACTCCCTGAGGGCCATCCCAGCACACTGACCTGATGAAGGGTCTAAGTCAGGGGCCAGGTTTCCCTCCAGCAGCGTGGGCTCCGGCTGACACAGCACCCCCCGGTTTTCAGACAGCTCAAGAATGCACTGGCACTTCTGGGAATGAGAGCGGGGGTGGGAGGGGGTATGCTTGCAAGGAAAGCCAGAATTCCCAGGGAGGGGCGAGCAGGTGGCAGGGAAGGGGACGGTGGCATGGGCCAGTGGATGCTGTGGCCCGTGCTGCTCACTGTAGCCTGAATCAGTTCAGTGTTTCCCGAGCCAGAGACATTCTATGGTTCATAAGCTCCCTTCCAGTAGGGATGCTTGGGGCGGGGACCCTCTACACTGGCACCCAGAAAGTCCCAGAATCACTGTGCCATCAAACCCTGACGCTGCATGCACGCTCAGGGCTGGACCAGCCAGGCGGCGAGTGGGGAGAGGAAGGACCAACGGCTACTTCTGCATTTGGGGGCTGGAAATGGTGGTCAGGTCAGCACCAGGCAGAGAGGCTGGTTTCCGGCACAGTAAAGAGCTCATGGTATCGCCCTCCCAGGACCAAGAGAGAGAGCGTGTCTACGTGGGAACATGGCACTTCTGAGGCAACAGTCTCACTCTGAACCCTTCATGAGGGAGCAATATCTGAGAGTACCTAAGCGCCGGGGAGAAACAGGCTCCTGACCAGCTGCAGCAGGGAGGGACGAAGTGACAGGAAAAGGACTGGCGCCCAGCACTGCGCCCAGGAGCTCGGTGGCTTTCCTATGGCCACCGTGGGTTTCCTCCCCATTCCCTGTCTATTTCCTGCTTTGTGGCCCGATCTGCTGGCCAGTCCAAAGCAGCGGTAGCAGCCCACTGAGCAGGTACGAGTGTCTGAGCATCTCCCATGCACACCCTTCCCCTAGGAGAGACCGCTCGAAAGAGCGGGGAAAGTCTATTATGTAAATCCGCACTACCTCGCGGTGTCGGCCGCAGCTTCGGAATATAGATACGGGATTAAACCACGTCACAGGACAGAGTGCCCAGGCATGTGCAGGCCCATTCCTTATGCGCTGACCCAGGGAGCTGTCATCGTGTGCTGATGTCGGCGGTGCCCTGCCTGCCAGAGGACGAGGGGGACCGGGACTCGCGGAACGCGTTGCCTCTGAGCCACTGAATTTAAAATAGAGAGGCTCACAGACACTAAGACGGGAACACAAACCTCTTCTCCAGCCCCCCTCCTGCCCGCACATCCGCCCACCCTTTCCGGCGGCCTCTCTAATCTGAAAAGCAGCAGTTGGTTGAGGGTCTGGGAGACCCCCTCTACCAGCACCAAGGCCAGGCCAGCGATGGAGAGAGCTGACTGTCCCCAAGGTGCGGAGGCTGAGGTGGCCTGCTGGGTTGAGTCTGGCATTGTTTCCTTCCCAACAGTTTGCAGAAGAAGGCCCGGACTCCAGGATAAACACCCACTGACCGGTGAGGATCCAAGGGTCTGAGCGCAGTGCCACAACCACGTCTTCCTCAGGATGCCCCACGTCCCTCACACCTCATCCCTGGGGCCCTCAGCCCTGTCTTGGGGGCTTGCGCCCAGTGGGCCCGCGCCCAGTGGCCCATGGATGACGCATAGGGCTCCAGGGGTTGAAATGAAGGGACAGATGGACTTGAGCCACCCCAACCACAGATGACCCCCCCCAACCCCTGCAGGAACAGGAAGGCCTCTGATAAGAAGGGACTGGCAGACGCCCACAGCTGTTTACACCCCAAAGACAGATGTCAGGATGGAAAAGGTCCAGTGTGGCTGACGGGCCAGGAAGGCGGCGGGAAGAGGTCACCAGTCCTTGAGGACGACGAGCATCTGGTTACACATCAGAGGGGCCGAAACAAACCAAACACCCGCCTTCCCCGTCGGAATATGAAATCTCGGGTGAAGGTCCATGTGTGGCCGGAATCGAAGGGGCCTTGTGACGAGCAGGGCAGACCAGTGGGTGGTGGGGCTTTATGATGGTGAAGCCTGGGCAGGTACAGCCAAAGCAGAGGGGTGGTGGTCAGAGCCCTCCTCCTGGCCTGTGCGCCCCCTGCAGGGCCCCCGGTTGACCCCCACGACGGTCAGGAGGCTGAGAACCACATGCAGGTTCCTACCACAGGCCAAGGGCATAAAAACCCTACCTCGGTTCTGAGTCTGGAGAAGCAGCAAGTCCGATCCATGCCCTACCTAAACTGATTGGAAGGAGACTCACCCACCATTCTGACTCCTGCCCACACACACACATCTGTCCTAGGACCCCCACATTCCAGGCAAGAACACTCAGCAAACAGCATGCTGGCCCCTTCCAGAACCTTCCATGCGTTCGCCCTGACTCGAGGCCGGCGGCAGAAGTGCATGAGATACCAGTGCTCACCCGTCCACATACTGCAACACTCCAACCGAGTGACAGCTCACTCAACTCTCCCCAACGCCTCCCCTCTCCCTGGTTTCATACAGGTGACGGAGGCATGGTGCGGGGACCCCGCGGCATGACGTGGACAGTGTGACATTGGAGTGAACCGAGTGCCCCACCTCCACCCCCATCCCGGCCGGCCTGTCCCACAGTAGGCTGCGACTGCAGGACCCCAGCAAGTCCTCAGGAGCAGTGTCCAGGCCACCCCGTGGGCCAGGGTTTGATATCGGCACTCAGTGTTTTGCTTTGTTGCTCTTTCTAAAGTAGGAAAAGGAGACAAAGCCACGTACTTCTCAACTCAGCAGTTCCCCAAATGGAAAAGCAAACCGCAAGCCTGAGGACCCACCCTGGGCAGACGGGGGCCAGGAATCTGGGGCGACCTGGCCTGGGACCTCCCTGCCAGCCCCACCGGTGGCCCTCCTAAGCAGGAGGGGGTTTCAGACCCAAAGACAGTGAGCCTGCGTCCCCCCTCCTTCCCAATGCCCCACCATCGCTCCACACTGAAGTTCATCATCGAAAGGGGAAAGTCAGATCTGCCCGAATCTACGCAGGTGAGTCAGGCAGCTCAAGGGCCGGCTGAGAGCTAGTCCTCTGCTCAGCCAGAAATGACCAAGCGCATTCCTGGGAATTCCCTGGGAAACTCCCAGGGAGACCTGGAATCCCCTTTCTCCCGATGTGGCAAGACAGAAAGAAGCCTCGGTCCCGGGCCTCAGACCAAGCCCTGTTGGCACTGCCTAGGGGAGGGGAAGGGGATAAAGCCCCTCAAAGATACCCAAGGTGCCTACACAGGAACAGCGGTAGCAGGAAAACAGAGCTGAGGCCGCTCACAGCAGAAGGGTTCCCGATCCACCTCCATGCTGGGGACAGGCCAGCAGCCACCCTGCAAGGGCTTCAGCAGCACAACTCCAGTCTCCTCATGGCACCTCTCAGAACCAGGAGATGAATCGCACTCTACTAACACCCTCTCCCCGCAGACCAGGCTAACCAGTCTCTAGCCACATGCCCAGGGGATGCCTGATTGGCCATGGTGTCGGCTTAGGCTGGGCCAGGACCTCGATAGATGAAGCTGACCCCAGCGCACACATTCAGGTACACCCTCTCTACTCGTCGGGTGTGAACTGCAGCTCACACTCGTCCCGGGAAGCAGCGTGTCTGAATTCCCTATCCAGGTCTGTTGGCAGAATCTTTTTGGAACCTTCAGGAAGCAGGTGTTGATCACTGGTTCTCTGGCTTCCCTGAGCAGGGCAGCGGAGGTGAGCATAGCAGAGGGGTTCCTCGCTTCCCCAGCTCGGGGACGGGGGGCACCGTGCCCATAGGAGGTTTTGCTCTCAGGTTGGTAAGACCCTGTGTATTGACAAAGCCCTCCCTCTTACCCGTGGGCCACTCGGGGCTCTGCAACGTCAGCTTCTGGGGTCCCCTCTGACCACAGGTGCCTTTAGGAAACCTCTGACCCTGCACCAAACAGTCCAGCTCCAGAGCGAGGTCAGGCCAGAATGACATCGGACCCCTCCATGCTATCAGGGTTGTGTCAAGACAGCCTCCCCCATTGTCCCCATCCCTGAATGATGAGGCTTTGGGGTTGGAAATGGCACACGCGTCAAGGATGTGAAATTGTGCACGGCGAGAACGCGGGGCCCTTAGTTAGAGGAGATAAAATATTCACCAGGACCCGGCCTTGTTTTCAAATGATTATAAATTATTTTAACAGTGCATTTGCAAAGGGTTATAAAAACAGCCATAATATATTTTTTTTTCCCTTAGATTCTAGAATTACCAGGGTGACAGCTAATGCAATAATGATTTGTTTCAAACGCCAGTGTTTAAGCTGTAGAAAGCTGATTTTATACATTTTTCCAGTAGGCCGCATTGTAGTTAATGAAATTAAACACACCAATCGCATTTGTCCCCAGGGGACGAGGGACTGAACACACCACTGGTTTATTTTTTTATTAAAATAAATTGCAGCCGGCAAGATGGACTAATTGCACGCAGAATTGAAAAAGAAACATTCCATTGATATAATTAAGCCAATTTTCATGGACATAAATAGTTATAGTGGATATAAAATAAGCAAAGCCTTCACCAGAATCTGATTCCCCCCCCCCTATTTTTTCTTTCTTTCTTTTTTTTTCTTTTTTCTTTTTTCTTTTTTTTTCCCCCAGAATGTGAACTATTAAACAAGTATGTATCTCAGAGCATGGCACTCCTATCTGTGAGCTCCAGGGGCCTCCTCTCGTTCCTCAGAGTCAGTCTCTTGGGGAAAGGCCTGCCAGGCAGGCAGGCAGCCCGGGCATCTCCGGACCACAGAAGATTTGATGGTAAAACCCCAAGAGGAGTGTGGTCAGAGCAGGAAGAGGCTACCTTCCCCCCCACCACACACACACACACACACACACACACACACACGCACACACTGCCCTGGGCCCAAAGAGTTGGGGAACGCTAGCCAGCCCAGAACAGCCACTGTGCCCTTGGCCACAGCCTAGGAGATGTGCTCAGACTTGAGGACCAGCGGTGGTTGCAGGTGGGACCATGGACTACAGCCCCAGGTCCCTCTGCCTTGTGTCGGGTCCACCTTTTCCTGATGGCCGAGAGGAAGGGGGAGTGATTCCTGTGTCTCCAGGTCTGGGGTGTGGGCAGACAAGTCCTACACCTCCTACATTTGCTCAGGAAAAAGTACTATGCAGGGGGTTCAGGCAAGTGGTCTACACTTTCCACTACTCTTCACTTGCCCTTGGAAGAAGTAGGGGCCAGGCCTCCCGCCAGCCTGGGTGGGGAGATCTGGGAGCCCAGACCTGGGAGAAGGAAGAAGCCAGCCTGGAGGAAGCTGAATGCACAAGCCAGCCAGCCGCACGCACGGCCTGAGAGCCCACAGAGGCCTTCCCTGCTTTTTAAGAACAGACAGACCTGTTAGGAGCTGAGCACTAGCCTTGGGGAAATGCTGAAACCCCATCACATTAGAAATAAACCCGATGGAAATACCTGCAGTTTGCCCCTGGCAGGGGTGCGGCCGGGTTGCTAAATAAGAAACCTGGGAGAGTTTTGTTTAAAGGACACCCGGTTTCAGTCTTAACTTGCTATGTGACCTGCAGGGGTGACTTGACCTCTCTGTGCCCCTGCCTTAGGCTTCTCACCCCTAAAAGTGGTGCGGGCTAGCCACACTGCATCTTTCTCAGGGTCAGTGAAAGAGGTGGTGTCACATCTTCCATGTGGACCATGGGCGCCTCTAAGGGAACCGTGACATTCGAGGCAGGAACAGGGGCAGTGACTCAGGCTGCTGCTGACTCTGGCCTCCCCAAGCAGACAGGTGTGTGGAGCAAATACACACCAACCCACAAGCCACCTCCAAGAAGTTATGCCAGCAGACACAAGGCGGGGTCTATCCTGGAAAGCCTGGCCCCACCCTCCATTTTGGTCTCCTTTCCCTTCCTCCACTCCCCTGACTTGGACCCGGGTTTCCCGGAGGTGGGCTCCGGTCTCTCTGCACTTAAGTCTGAGAGGCGACCGCTAATGGGACCGGGGCCTGTCGCGCGCGCGCGCGCGCACTCGGGGAGTATGGGCCGGGTCAAAGTCGGAGATTCAGGCAGCAGAGCCACCCGGTCCAGGAAAACTAAAAGGCAAAAACCCTTAGCGCTGAACCAGGGCTCTGGAGAAGGGGGCCGCGCTCAGCTCGCTGGGCTGGGGTCCGAGGCGCCCGGGCGCAGGCATCGCGTGAACCGGCTGCGCGGTGTAGACCCTGACGCCGCTCCCTCTGCGCGGTAGCCGGCCGTGACTTTGTGTGCGGAGACCCGGGAGCCGCTGCGGAAAACATCGGCTCAGACCCGGGTTCCAAGGCCCTACACCCTGGTCCGCCCGCGCCATTTGGAACCCTCAGCGGCCTGAGTTTGCGTCCACCGCCACCCCTGTACCGGCAGCGAGGCCCCGCGGCACCCTTTGCTGCGAGAAGTTTCTCTCCCTCCCCTGGACGGCGCTTTGGCTGTTCCTTGTCCTCTTGCCCGCCCACCGGGGAAGGAGACAGGAGCTGTCGCGTCCCAGACTTGTGACAGGGGTTTGATTCAAAACCTGGTAAATTGTATTTAGCGCTCTTTGAAATTTTTAAACGAAATTACTCCAATGATTTTTAATCCCGGTTAATTTTTGTTGAAACTCTAATTATACATCACCTTAATTACCAGCCCCAGCCCCCCAAGGATCCCTAATTGCCTCTTAATTGAATAAAACAGGGGGCTAATCGCGCCCAAAGTGGCCCAGAGAGCTGGGTTGCCTCCCCCTGCAGCCCATTGGGGGGAGCCCCCCGCCAGCCCCCCAATCCCAGCCAGCACCTGCCCTCTCAGTAGAAAGGGGCACCAGGTTCTCTGCCCCACGCTCTGCCCAGAGGGGAATGCAGGGTGCACGGGAGCCTGAGCCCAGGACCGAGCAGTCTGGAAGCCCAGCCCGCACCTGCTCTGCCAAGGCAGCGGACAGGAGGAGCAGTGTGGCCGGCGGGCTCCTGTGGCCGGGGACCCTGGAAAGCAGCGGCACCCTTCAGGTGGCGCGGGGGTGGGGTGGGGGACTCCCATCAGATCACTCCACTAACAGGACCTGGCAACCCCTGTCTCTCTCCTGCAGGTCTCTGGCCGTGGCACAGCCACTGGCCAATGGTGAAACCATAGCCTGAGGGCTGCTGTGCTGTGCACAGCCACCTGCCCTTGGCTGCCAGCCCTGCACCCCGCCCCTCCGCGGCGCTGCCCCAGCGTTTTTCGCCCGAAGCGGGCTTGCCGCTCCACTCCCGCCGGACACTTCCTGGCACTGTGGCCCTACGAGGCATCTAAACAAGAGGCTGCCACCATCCTGGTTCAAGAGAGAGGACTGGTGGAGGGGGCAGACCTGCCCAGTGTGGGAGAAGGGCAAGCCCGGCAGGGAGGGAGCCGGGCCTGGGTCAGGGGGAGAGAGAACGGGGCCAGAAGCTCAGCCTCGAGCCCTGCTCCCCAACCTGTCACACACATACAATGCCCTCTGATGTGCAGAAGACCCGCAGAGGGCTGCATCCAGCGGGGGGAGCAGCCTCCACTCCACCCCAGGGGCTAGGCCGCAGTCATCCTGCAGACAGCATTCTTGGACCCGGGATGTGGCATCTAGAACTATGGAATCAGTCGCTTCCATATGAATCAGGCCTCAGGGGCAGCTCCGATGGGGGTCCCAGCTGGACACAATCTGTGGAGGCCCATCTCCTTTCCTACACTGAGGTCAGGAGGGCACCACAGCTGCACTGAATCCCTCCCCACCTGCCCACCTGGCTCCTAACAGAGGCAAAACCACAAAGCTTTGTCAGGCATTTTGTTTTTCAGTGAGGGGCAGGGACAGTCGCACTGCCCCACAGGCCAGCCCTGCTCCAGCCTCTGTTTGGGGACCCTGGACCCACAGACCTGTCCTCACTATGCTCCCTCCTTCAGTTCGGTTGAGGAGGGAGTGAGTCTCCCAGCAGCTGAACTGCAGCCCAGGCCTGGCCACCCCAGTGGCCTCTGCCCTTGGAAATCTCAACATAGTCTCCAATGGGGGCCTCCAAGGTGCAGCCATCTCAGCCAGCATGCAGTCCTCCCCACTCTCCCGCCACAGAGTCCCTGAGGCGAGGTCCTGGGAGAACACCGGACCAAGCACAGCTGCCCTTCTGGGGCAGTCCCCGCAAGCTCCGTGTCAAGGAGGTCACACCCACTGACCTGGTTGTCCTTCCCTGCCCAGCACAGGGCTGCAGGCACAGCCCAGTCCTGCACACTGGCCTTGTAACCATGACCTCTCCCCTCAGCCCCTGACCCCGGCTGCGACATAGCCTGGGGAGAGGGAGGTTCCGTTGGAGGAAGCATTGGAGCTGCCCTCTGCCTCAGATTCAGGTCACAGAGTCAGGTCCCCAGGGACGTCCACATCTGCTTAAAATACTGTCCACTGAAACGCAGTTCCTCAGTGGATCCTGCACTCTGTGTCAGGGCCGCAGCTGCATTTCCGTGCCTGGCCACCTTCTTGGGGACGGCTGGGGGAAGCTGTTTCAGCAATGGGGCCCAAGGGGGAGGGTTTCCCCATGTTTGCCCTGGTGTGGGTTCCAGCTGGGCCTGGGCCTGATGTACCTGCTCGGTCTGTGCCTTTTCTCACCAAGGACTCCCAGGAAAGGGAAACCTGTGCACTGCCCTCCCCTTGGTCATGTTCATCGGCCCGGGCTTGGCTGTAGGACACTGCCAGGCACCTTTCTAGGTCCTGAGCGGTGCCTGGCCCTCCTGCCTGACTGGCAATCTATCCCACCTGCTGGGGTAAAACAGAGAGAGAACTGAGGGCCAGACCAGACCTGTGGCCAGTCTGGCCGCCTGTCTGTCAGCGTGGGAAGTTTCCGGAGCTGCCTCTCTCTCCCTCTCCCTCTCTCTCTCTCCCTCGCTTGCAGCGAAAACCAGGGGAACGCCACCACCTTCCACTTTCTCATTCCGACTTTCGGCCCTTCTTGGGAAAGAGCCGGACCCAGGTGGCTGGCAGCCCCGGGGCTGAGACTCTTGAGTTGGCCCTTGGTGCACACACAGACCCAAACATGCACACAAATATGCACACCCCATACGCCCACAGGCATGCAGGTAGCACTGGAACAGCAAAACCAGCCGTGAAATAGGGACCTCCTTCGCACCAAGAGGGGCAAGAGGTCATGGGAGGCCAGGAAGGCCAGGGAGGCCCAAGGCAATGAGCCCAGGGCAGAGGAGGCCAGCTGGAAAGGGGCACATCCAGGAAGGGTCCCCAACGACTACCCGCGGGGTCCAAGGGCGCCCTGCAGAAGCTGGGAGCTGCTTTTCCCGGCGGGCCCCACACATGGCCTACGATGGCGGGCTGCTGTCAGGCCGAGCCATACCGAACACCGAACCCGGAGAAGAGAACTTCTTCTGAAAACTGTCGCGAGTTTAGCGCCCACCGGGCTCACGCTTGGGATCAGGCGGAGTGCTGCGAGGCCCGGCCCGGCAGGGTCAGGCCAGGAGGAGCGGACTGAACGGCCTGATGGTCGGGAGGGGATCCCAAGGGGAGACGGCCGGGCTCCCCTTCCGCCCGTAGGCTGGCTGCGGTCGGAGAAGGGGCGATGGGAGCAGGAGGCGCTGATTCCACTCCGCGCGGCAGCCTGCCGCTTCGCTGCAGCCGGGCCTTAGCCAGGCTGCGGGAGCCGCGCTTTCCCGGCCGCGCCGCCGCTGCCGCCCCCACCTGCCTGCCTCTCGGGCCGCAGCCCCGGGCCCGGGGGCCTCGCGGCCGATGGCGCCGGCGCCGGAGCTTGGAGGGCGCACTGGTGGCCCCGAGGCGCAGCGACGGGCGGTGGTACAGGCGGCGGGAGCAACCGGCCGGCGGCGGAGACCTGGAGGCGAGGACCTGGAGGCAGCGGGCTGGGCGCGTGGAGCCTGGGGCTCAGCCGGAGACGGAGCGAAAGAGAAAGTAAGACCGGACCGGGCAGTCTCTCCCGGGCAGCTTTGTCCCGCCGGGCCTCAAGGTTGCGCCAGGCGAACGGGTGAGGAAGGGTCCGAGCGGGGCCGAGGGTGCAGGCAGTGGCGGCGGGTCGGAAGGCGGCCCGGTGGGGACACTCCTGCCGGAGGCACCGGCGCCTGGGCGGCCCGCGTGGGCTGCCGGAGTCACAGATGAGCGCCCTCCGCCGTGCGGGGCACCAGTTGGGAATAAACTTCACGACCACAGTTCCAAACCCAGGAAAACGTCTCCATTTTGCTCCCCAAGTGGCTGCGGCCGTCCTGCCGTCGCTACCCCTGCCTTGCGTCCGCAGAGCCGGTGGGCGCCGGCCCGCGCCCCCTCCTCCGCCCCCTCCCCGGCTCGGGGTCTCCCTCCTCTGCGCCCGGCTGGCGGACGCCAAAGGCGGTGCTCTAGCGCCCACTATTTCAAAAGCCCGGAATATGATTTGACCAGGACTGAGAGCCACTCGGAGAGAGAGGGAGAGAGCGAGCGAGGAGGAAAAAGTTGCTCTCCCCTTTCGTCAACTTTTCGCTAACTTTCGCTTTTCGCTCCCCTCCACCCCCAGCCCTCCCCCTCCGCCCCCCTCCCCGGCCCCCACCGCGCGCTTCGGGTTCCCGGGCCCGAGCGCCTGACAAGGGGGGGGGGGGAGGGGGTTCAGCGAGGAGGGGGCCGGCGCCTTCGGGGAGCGCGCGGCCCGGCGCCCCGAGCCTCTGCGCCGAGCCCGGCCGCCCCGGAGCGCGGGAGGCGGAGCAGCCCTCGGGCTGCGCGGCCGATCCGGGGGCCGGGAACCCGAGGCGCGCCGGCCGCGCCCCGACGCGCACCCCTGGCCCGGACGCCCCGGCCCCGCGGCCCCGGCCCGTTGGCGCGGCGCGGCCGAGCGCAGGAGACTTACTTTTGGCTAGCTTCCTCGCCCTTGCCTTGGATCGCATGGTGTCGGCTCGCGGAATCTCTCTCCTCCTCCTTGAGTCCAGAAGCAGCTACACACTATCTTCATCTCCCCAGCATTGTCAGTTTGGACACCTTCGCACATGCGCACAGAGCACTCAATCTGACACCCCTCGCCGGGGCCAAAAAAACTTTGCAATGTATTCATCATCCTCATCGTCGCGCCGCCGCCGCCGCCGCCCGCCGCCTCGGCGCGGGATTGGGGGGCTCTCCTCGGCCTTCCTGGGCTTCACCTCACTTATCTCTCCCCCCGCCCCCTTCCCCCACCCCTTTTTTCAGCGCAGCTCGGAACTGGCCCTTTAAGAAAACATTCCGGGCTCGGCGCTCCCGCCTGGGGCCCGCACCCTGGACACTTTAAAAGGACCCAGGTGGCCCCGGAGGCGAGGTGACTATCCCCCCACCCTTCCCGTGCGTCGCGTTGCGCTGCTGCTCCCGCCCCAGCCGGCCGGAGATGAAGTGGCGGCTGCGTTTGCCCTCGCGACTTCCTTGGATATGGGGTCAAACGCGCGCCGGCAGTTCCGACGCGGGTCTGGCTGGTTTTGCTTCGTTTTATTGCATTTTAGTACTAATTAAAAAGCTTTGCATTCACTGTTGCCTCAGCCCGCTTTTCTCCCTGTCTGTCCCGTCGGTCCCCGCCCCTGACCTGAGATCCCTGGAGAGGGTGCCCAGGCCCGCGCGCCGAACCCGGCTCCTCCGAAACCCCCTCCGGGCCGCCGCCCCCCTCGGGCCTCCCTGGCCCCCGCCCCTCCCCTTCATCCCCACCCAACCGCTGCTGCTTCGGGCTCCGTGGTTCAAAAACTGCAACGCCAGCGCCGCCAGCTCCGCACTCTGCCACTGCCCGAAACCGGCGGGCGAAACTCGGACTCGCCGCCCTCGGTCCCGCTCGGAGCTGCGGGGACAACTGCGCCGACACCCGGAGGCAACGCGGGGGCAGCGGTCCGCACACCGGGCGTCCCCGCACCTCGCCGCTCTGAGGGCAGCCTGTGGACTCCTGCCTCCGCGGCCCCTAGGTGAGTACCCTGCGGCGGTCGCCGAAGCTGGACCACCTCCAGGGACCAGGACTTTTGGGGACACTCCCCCCTCGCCTCTGTCCGCCCAGGTGCGACGCGGTCGGGAGGGCCAGAGGAGCAGGTGGAGGAGGCCGAGGGGGAGCCGACCGGGTGCTCCCGCCCTCAGCCCTCAAACTTGGAGGGCAGGCAGCGGAGGGACAGGCTGGGCGCATGCAGGTTCTGGGCACAGGGTCTGGTGGGAACAGTACGAATTCTTCAGTCGTCTGTCTGGGATTTAAGGATGAATTGGAAGTAACTGGAGGCCTGGACCTCCGTGCCTTTTGGAGAACCAGGGTTCTGCCAAGCTGCGGGACTAAGAGCTGCGAGTCCACTTGAGCCTAGAAGGGGTGGTGCTCAGGCTGCCGGGGTCTCAGACGCCTGGGGGCCTCCTGGCCATGCCCCTCCCCGGTGTTGTCCCGTGAGACCAGCAACGCCTCCCCTGGGACCTACACTAGGACCTGCGCCCTGATCATAAAAGAGGTGAATGGGTCAAGGAGCTAACCCAGAGACCCCCCGGGTCCCAGCAGATGCACTCGGGTGGCTAGGGGTGCAGAGCCGATGCTACCCCAGAGGAAAAGCCCGAAAAAGCCTGGCTTTGTAAAAGCCGGCAAGTGCGGTGCGCTGGGCCTTCCCTCTCAGCGCTTCCTCAGCCCACTGCGCTTCCTCACGGGAATTCGAACCCCGAATGAGCTCCCACTGCACGGGAGTGTCCAGTCCTGCAGCCTTGCTCCCCGCCCTTGACAAAGAGGATGCTCTCCACCCGGCTCTGAGTCTCAGTGACCCTGCCTCTGCTTTTTCTGGCCCTTAGGTGAGCGGGGACGCGGCGGGGTCCTGAGAGCACAAGGCACCTCAGCAATGGTGTTTGCCAACCTCTTGAGGGTCTGTCATCATCCCTCCCTCACACACAAACCCTATCTTTCCCCATGGGCTAGGCGGAGCACTGCTGGGCTCAGAGGGTTCCGGGGACTTGCTGTCAGGTTCTCTGTGCCCACTAGGGACCAAGGCATTGCTGCAGGCCAGCTCAGAGCCCACTCCCGCCAAGGGTGGGGAGGGTGGTTGCTGGCAGAGGCAAGAAGGAAGGCTGCTGGGTCCCTAGAGCCCTGGGGTGGAGTTGTTCGCTCAACCCAGCCATGTCAGGTTCCAGCCGGTGGGCCCAACCTGGCTGGGCCTGCTAGCCAAAGAGAACATAGGGTCATCTTCATATTTTGAGCACCTCAAGACCCCCTTGCAGAAAGCCTCCAATAAGGTTAGGGATGAGGCCTGATAGAATACAAGGGTGCCCCGACCTGCAGAGAGGGTCCCTTCCCAAGCCTTGACCCCAGTCCAGCACTGATCCCCTGCCCTGGAAGCAGCCAGCAGACCACAAGGTTAAGAAGGCCCATATGTCTTTTGGGGGCACCCAGCTCACTCAGGCCTTCTCCCTGCGCCCTCCCTCAGCTCAGGAGGCAATTAAAATGCTCAGAGCCTTAGCCAGCTGGGCCGGGACCCCCCCAGACTTTGAGACTGTACCTTCCCAGGGCCTGGTGAGGGAGGGCCAGAGACTGCACTATCTTTTTCTTACCTGCCCCCTGACAGGACCTTACTGGGGTGTGGGTGGGACTGCACCTCAGGGCTTGCCTGGAGGAGGGGGACCTAGAAATGAGGGTGACAGGGAGACCAGCGGGTTGCTAACCCTCCAAGGTGCCGCAGCTCCTTCGGGGTCGCCCTCCAATCAGCCCCCATTAGCTTGAAAAATCCAGGCAGGTCATCCCCAAGGCTATGGCCCTGGCTGAGGTTGGGTACTGGCCTGGCCAGGCCCTGCCCCCGCGTGGCCAGACTTAGAACCAGACTTAGAACGGAGAGCAGGTCAGACCGCATGGAGTTCCTGTGAGAAACCAGTGAAACAGGGAAAACCAGAGACAGATTCTTCCCCCCCCTCCCCACCCTGGCTTTGTGGGACTTGGGGCACAAGTGTGGGCAAGTGGGGGGCCAGTTTTCATTTCATTGATACTAAAAGGCTTAAGGGCAGTTTTCAAAGTGAGCCCAGATCTGAGGAGTCTTGTGGTCCACGCCGCCTGGTAGACCCCACACCCACCCCTTCCCCAGTGGCCTCCTTGGCTCTGGGCTCCGTCAGACGGATTGTTGGAGGCTGGTGAGCTGTGGGCTGGCTGCATGGACATGTCCTACATTCTATGCGTTTTGGAATCGACTTTGTTGCGGAGGCCAGGGGACTGGCGAGAGGACTTTTACCACCAACTTCTGTGGCACTGGAGCCCGTCCTCCAGAGCTCTGCCCGCTCCCAGCCGGTCCAGCAAGCAGGGATGTACCGCTGGAGCCCAGGATGAGGACGAAATATCATCTTTGGGGAGAGGTTCAGGTTCAGGAAGCTGGTCGCATTCTGCAGTGTTGTAGTAAGCATAGCGAGGCCGTGTGTCAACGAGTGAGGTGGGTCCCTGACTCCTGGGAGAAGCCCATGTGTACTAAAACCGCACCAAGGCACCCCTCCCCACCCTACACTTTCTCCAGAGTCCATGCACTGCGGGGCTGAAGCGTCCCTCTGCTTGGCCACAACAAGTCAACTCACAGAGGCCCAGCCTCTGCATGGAGAGATCTGTGTGTGCTTGCAGGCGCAGGGTCAGCGCTGGCCCAGCCATGTTCTCTCCGCTCTCCGTCCACGTGCACTGCTCCCTAAGCTCAGCCCAGTCCCAGGTGTCGGGCACTCCATATCTGGGCTCTGTCGGACTCCAGATCAGATGTGCTCACCCTCCCTCCAGTTTCTGCTCAGAGAGAGGATGAACAGCTAAGAAAAGGGAAGCCTTTCTCCTTGCGTTGACACGTGGGCCCGACTGACCGGCAGCCCCTACTTGCCCCACTTCCCACCAAGGGCCCCTGAATCAGGCTGAGGTGTGGATAATCCTCTCTGGGCACATTCTCCTGCCCTACACTAGGTGGAAATGTCTTCCAGGTTTGAGCATCTGGAGGCTGGAGACTGAAAGGGACGCTTGGAGACAGGCCAGGGACAAGCCAGTTTGATTCCCACCACGCCAAGGACAAAACAAGGTGGTCTCGACACCCAGCAGGAGACTCTTTGAGGATAGAATGCAGAGACCTAACAGGCTGGGATGAAGTTAGCGTGAATGTTTGATCTAGAATGGAGATGGGTGGGGCATGGACAGCCTGCAGGGCCATTTCCTCCCCTTGGGGGCAGCCACACTGGCCCACAGCTCAGTGGCCCACAGCCCAGCTACCCCCAGCACCACACCTTTGCTCCAGACTGGGGCCGCAAGAGGCCCCTTTTTGCCCCCTTTCCTACCCCAGCCCCAGAGAAACTCGAAGTCACCCAGATCACTGTCAGGAACTGGACACCGGTCTGGATCTCTGGCCCAGCGAGTCCCAAAGCCCTGTGGCAAGGCCGTTCCCTACACTGCTCAGAGCAGAGGCCTCAGAGCGCCCACACCCAGCCCCTGGTTCCGAAGCAGGTCTCCCAGAGGGGCTGGGATCCCTGCTGGGGCACTCCCAACCAGGCCTCCCAGGGAAATGAACCAAGTAGCTGATTTCTAGCAAACCGCAGTTGTTTCTAAACCTTCCTCATTCTCAGGCAAAAAAGGGACATTGTTCCAGGAAGATGGGCAACTTCCTGGGAAGGCCCCAAGACTCCTCTGTCCCCGCCACCACCACCACCGTGCATCGGGATCCCTGGCTGGGGCCACCATCTCTCAGGAATGCAGACTCCTGGCCTGCTTGCATTCACCTGGGGTCTGCCACGTGCATTTGAGAGGCGCAATCCTGGTTTTTCGGTTTTGTTTTGATTTTTAATTTAAAGGATCGAGACACACGTGGGCCTGACTTCCCCACGTGAGGCCGGGAGGGAGCTGGCTCCTGTATCCCGATTTTAAAACTGCTCTCCAAGAGATGCAGGGCGCCTGGCAGGGAGCAGGCGTGGAACCGGGACGGAGCCGCGGCGCTGCGGAGCCCAGGGCTCCAGCAACTGCGGGCGGGCGGCCTCTGCCTCAGGGAGCAATAAACGAAATTGGTTTCCCACGCTTTCCCGCTCCATCTCAGAGCCTTTAAAAATCCGCCAACGAATTCCGTCGTTCGGTCTGTGTTGCTTCTGAGATGTGCGCTCACCCCGCGTCCCAGAGTCGCCAGCACCTCCTGCAGCAGAGACCCTCGCGCCACCCGCATCCCCCGGGCCACCAGCGCCACACGCAGGGACAGCTCGGGTCCCCTAGCACCCTGGTCCTGCGGCACCCGCAGAGCTGCGCGCGACAGAATTCATGCTGCGGCCACAACGGAACGCGGCCCGCGTGGACATGGCCGCCTCCTCCTGCTCCCCGTGCAGCCTGCACGGGCAGGGTCCCGACAACAACGAAAACCGCGAGCCGCGTCACCTTCTGGACAGGGGAGCTCCGGGAGCCGCTGGGTGGGAGCCTTTACTTCGTGTCCCCAAAGGCCAGAGAGCCTAGGACACCGGAGGGGCTGCCTAATACCAGAGGAGACTCCCCAGTAGGCTTGCGCCCTGAATCCACACTTCGGTTTGCGGTTTGCAAAGGCCCTTCCTCCCCTTCTCTCTGCCGTGGTCCCTGCCCCCACCGCCGACATTCTTAATTCAGAGCGAAATTTCACCTTTGGTCCGAAGGGCTGGACGGACCCCTTGCAGAGAGGACCGTGGACTGGGGGAGCTAGGGTCGATTTTCCTTCACGCCTCAGTTTCCATATCCGTGAAATGGGGCCAGACACACCTGTGCCCCTCTCACGGGTTTGTGAGGTTGGGTTTATGTGAGGTTGGAGGGAGGACCCTGAGGTGGATACCACGGCGGCGGGGGGGGGGGGGGGGCGCAGCCCACTCTTTGGGGCTCGGTTTGAACAGTGGGGCTCAGAAGTGGTATCAGAGGTCTCTGCCATCCCTGCCCTTCCTGGAACTCCCTTCTCCCACGCTTACTAGGAGGGTGAGAGGGTCCAGCTCCATCCTGGGTGAGAAGGTTGTGCTCCTCCTGGGTTTCTCGCCGTTTCCTCTGGGACCCAGGATGCAAGGAAGTTGAACCCACCATGCTTCAACTTTCAGGGTGGTCAGTCCCTTGGGCACCCCATATCTCACAGAGGGCAGATGCTGGGGCTGCCAGGGAGGGAGGACAGGTGACGGAGGCCCTGGTCCCCGCTGAGCCCCTAGGAGGGAACACACCCCATCTCCTTCCCGCTCCCCATGCTGCCTGCCAAGACTTGGGTGTTCCTAGCTCTGGGAACCTGCATGTCCCAACAAGACCCGGCAGGACCTTCAGGGTGTGACCTAGGAACCCTGGGCTTCATTAGCGCTCCTGAAACTATCCTGCTGGGTGCTGACTTGGGGGACTGGGGGAGCAAGAGAAGTGGGCGCGACCTGAGCAAATCCTCCAGGCCGCCCACTGCTTCCAAACAAGATGGCGAAAAAGGGGGAAGGGGGAGGGAAGGGGAGCAGCCAGGGGGAGAGCCTTAGCAGACATTCTTCCCCCTGCCCCACCCCCACCCCCAGCTTTGCTTCTTGCTACTGAACCAGTAATCTCCAGTTGGGTGGTGGAGACTGGGCTCCCTGAGCTGACCAGAAAAGGGCGGAGACCTAGACAGCCTCCGGGAGGAAAAAGTTACCTTTGCTGAGTGACCCAAAGGGGATGGCCTGAGTCTGCATGTCCCTCCAGGGGCAAGGCGTTTGGCTCCTGAAGAAGCTTGGGCACCCACAACCCCCGCCTCTGGGAAGGGAGCAGGGTGCAGGCATGCAGTGGGTTCTGGTGTGCCTGCAGGGGTGGGAGTGTGCCCCCATTCTTGACTCCTTTATCTCAGACATAAGCCCCACCCCCCATGAAAGAATGAGAGGCAGGGAAACAGTACAAGGTCCCAAGCCTCCTGCAGCCCAGACAGGTCAAAGAACCTGAGGAGGGACCAGCTGTGTGCCATGTCAGGGGATTAGAATGAACATGGCACAATCCCAGCCCTGAGCAGTTTCTCAGTCACATGGCATCAGTGGAATTAAAATGGGAGTCTGTGCCTGGTGGCGGGGGGGGGGGGGGGGGGGGGAAGGGGGGAGGCAGCAGAGGAATTGCCTAGGCACTGTCCCCCATGCACACATGATGTCTTCTCTCCCCACACATGATGTCTTCTCTCTCCGCACGTGCTTCTGTGCTGTGACCCTCTCCCAGGCAAGCAGAAAGATGGGGGGACTGGTGAAGATGGAAAGAGCTTTAGCAGAGTCAGACAGCTCTGTCCCTCACTCCCTCTGAAACCCTAGTTCAGCCCGCCCAGCTTTCTGGGACCCCCAATTTCATATGTGTACTGTAGGGACACACAAGCCAGGGGGATTGTGAGGATTGACACATGCGTGTGGTGGGGGGGGGCCTGGAGCTTTCTGGGAGGATTGTTAGAGCAAAACACTGCTGTCAGCAGGGGTCCCTGTGCCCTCCGACCCCTCCTCTCCCAGAACCAAGGCCTGTCCCAAAGGCTCTGGGTTGGGGTCGTGAAGGGAAGGTAGCAACACCCTCCCTGGCTGCAGACTGAGGGCACGTGCGGCCAGGACTGAGGACAGCGCCCCTGGGAGCTGTCAAGCAGGTCTGAAGAGGCTTCCAGTGTCAGCCCCCATGCTCTTGACCTTGGCCTGCCCCAGTCTTGCTTGGCTAGAGTGGAGGCTGTTTGAAGGTCAGCTGGTTCCTTGGTACCCATTATCAGTGCCTGTCACAGGCCCACCACCTGCCCACAGGGAGGCCAGGGCTCACAGATCCTGCTGCACACCCTGCAGCCTTTATTCACTCAGGGGCGTGTCATTGGCATGTGGTGTGAGGCTGAACGCTGCTAGCCCCATGGTGGTGGTGGCCGTGAGGAGCGTGTCCTCCAGCGGACCTGGAACTCCAGGGCATCTGACTCCCCTCGGAAGCCCCAGTGTCTGGCCCCAGCCTGGGAGACTGCTGAGAGCTCACTTAAGAGGCAAATGGGTCACAAATGAATGAAGAGTGCTGAGTGGCTGAGGAGTGGCCCTCAGATCCCCACAACCTGGCATCAGCCCAGGGGAAGACCCAAGGAGACCAGGGGCAACGTTACAGGACATGGAAGTGGCGGCAGCAGCCCCTGTGCTGAGTGACCTGTCCTTATCTGTCCCAGCTTGCAAAGGGCCACCTGCTTCCGGGAGCCAGCCCAGGAGACCGGCTGCTTTGGGTGCATTTGGGCAAGGAGGCTGACTTGCTGGGAGGCTTCGGTGGGATGCTGGGGGCAGGGCAGTTCTTGGAAAGAGTGTTGTCACAGGGCAGACTGTCTATCCATGGGGTTTCCCGGCCTGGAGAGATCAAGCCACATGGTGCCGGTCCCCTGGGCCAGGCAGGGTTGGCTTCTGCCCCTGGGTGGCCTTACTATGTGTGCCACTCTCACGACCATGTCGTGCAGGAGGAACTGTAGTTGTTTGCTCCTTACAAATGGGAAAACGGAGGCTCAGAGGAACAAAGCATGTTACTGGTGTGGAGCAGTGGGGCTCACTACCTGACCGCAAAGCCCTCTCCAGGTGGCTTAGGCAACAAGACCATGTTCTCCAGGTATGCACATGACCAGAGAACACTGACGGGGAAGGGGTATGGGGGGGGGCTCTGCTTGACTTTCCTGGGTGTTACTGGTACCAGGAGTGTGAGCTCCAGCATGCTCTGGCCTGGCAGTCACCCACGTGCTCCTAACAATAGCTGCCTGTGTGCAGAAAGACAGCCATATGGGGTTGGTAGTTCCTGAGTCCGGCTCTCACTGGGGAGTCAGGGTCCCCACAACTCCCTCCCACACACACGCACATACATGAGGCTGGCCGTCCCTGGACTGTTCTAGGGTCAGGTCCCACAACCCAGCCAGTGGCTTTGGGGTGGAGGCCCACTTGGGGGCGAACACACCAAACCAGTCGTGCTCAGCATCTGGGCTTCCTGGAAAGGTATTTCCAATCATAAAATGTGTCATTTAGAAAATATACATGCATCAGTTAAGCGTGCACTAAGCCCGGACCCCATGGGACAGGGCTGTTCTAATAAACACGAATAAGCCAGTTTTCACGTTAGAGGAATCCCAGTTTCCAGTAGAAACACGTGGTGCTTTTAAAAATAGGTTAATTAATAAACAGCAGGTGATTGTTGGTGGCACATTGTGGCAGAGGGTAATTTTCATTTGAGGAGATGGAAGGGTGCAATGCCCCTCCCCACTCCATGTTGCATGTGTGTGTGTGCGCGCACGCGCGTGCACGTGTGTGTGTATTCACGTGTGTGTGTGTGTGTGTGTGTGTGTGTGTAATAATCACCTGGGCTTCACCTCCGCCTTCAATTTGTACAGCTGGAGCTGTTTATCCCCGCTCTAACTTTCACTAAAAAGGAAAAACTATCACTTAAACAAAGCCATTGAAAACTCAGCGTCGTATGCGGATTTCTCAACATAAATAAATCCCACAAACCAAGATTTATGTCCTCCCAGTGACATCATGCGTTGAAGCTTGCCTTCCCCGCGGGATCTGCGATCTGCACGCAGCACTTTTCCTAGAGCGCACGCGTGCTTCTTGCAGAATAAGGAGAGCCACCCTGGCCATCGTGCTGGTCTTTCTTTTTTTCCTCTCCAGGGCCCTGGACACCAGGAAAGTCTCTCTCCAGGGTGATCAGCCCAGCAGAGCCGGATCTGAATGGGGAAAATTGCTTCAACCCACTTGTAAAGCCTTTGTCTTTGAACGAGGTGTTCTGAGGCTGGGACACAGAGAGTTCAAGCTTCCCGCAGGATTGGGGCAGAGCCTAGCAGAAGTTGAAGGTCCTCTGGGTGCCCAGAGCCCACCTACGGTGAGCCCCGCCACAGAGGACTCACAATGAGCCCCCCTGCCCGTGAACGGGGATGGTGAAGGTCACCACCAATTGGGGGGCAGGGGGAAGAGGTGTGGTCTGTCCACACCGTGGAGGAGTACTGGCCATGAACAGGGCTGGAGGGCCTTCACGTGCCACAACACGAGTGACGCTTGAAAATTCCTTCTCCGTGAAAGAAGCCAGTCACCGAAGGCCACAGGTTGGGCAATTCCACTCACATGAGATGGAATTTCTATCCCTAGGGATAGAAAATAGATCCGTGAGGGCCCGGGGCTGAGGGTAAGAGAAGAGGGGTGGCTCCATCCTTGGTGGGGATGGGATTTGATCCTGGAAAGGTGAAAGTTTCTGGAACTAGACAGTGGTGACGCTGACACCACATTGTCAAGGGGCTCCACGCCATGGGATTGGATGCTAACAGACCTTAGGAAATGTGAATTATCTCCCAATAAATCCATTACTTAAAGAAACCACGCCTGAGCATGCGTGTTGAAGAGGCTTCGTGCTCATCTTTAAACCTCTTTTGTTCTTAACTTCAGAAATGAACGCACGGCTCGATGAGCATGCGAGATGCACGTGCATATGCTGACTGGTGTCACGCGAGCACGTCAGCGGCTGTTTTCTTCTGCGCGGCCCCTCCCCTCATAGCGCCCCCTTCCCTCCAACTCAGAGGTGACCACCACCCGGGGTTCTGTGTTAACGGTCTCCTTGTCTTTTCACCTAACCCAGGCGCCTCTGTGCATCTAGCTGCAGGAGCTCAACAAAGTGGCAATAAGAGAGGGCCATTAGGATCGCCCTTACTGTGGGTAAATGAAACCTGGAATCTCTACACCACCATATTTAACCATAAACTATTTAACCATAAAAAGGACTGACGTTCTCACACGCGTTCACGACACGGATGAGCCTTGCAAACATGCTACGTGAACAAAATAACTAGGCGTTAAAGCCCACATACTGGAGGATGCATCCAGGACAGGCCGTCCCTGAGGACAGAGCACAGGCTGGCCACTGTCTGGTCATGGAGAGTAAGGCAGTGGTGTCTAGGGCAGCTGTCAGGTTTAGGGGGTCATGAGCCAGACCGCAGTCCAGCTCCAGACCTGGGGCATTGACGGCAGTCCCTTGGTTGGGAGTTTGGGCCGCTCAAGATAGGGCGTCCAGCAGTGTAGGCCATGCATTCATCCAAGAGGCGTGCACTCCCTGCACACCTACCATGTGCCAGCGTGGCCCTAGGCCCCAGGAATGCAGCCATGGCCGAAATAGACAAAAGCCCCCCTCCTAACCCCCACGGATCTCACTCTCTCATGGGGAAGGCTGCTAAGAAAGAAGCATGAGAACGCCGCATGACCCATTAGAAGGTGGTTTGTTCTGTGAAAAACAGGAGGGAAGAAGAAGGAGGAGCCAGGGAGGAAGAGGGTCCAAGTTTCGATCAGGAGGTCAAGTGAGACTTCTCTTACACGGCACCATTTGAGCAGAGATGTGAAGAGGTGAGGAGGGAGCCATGTGCACATCTAGGGAACAGCATTTGGGTAGAGGGAACAGCCAGTGTGGAGGCCCTGAGGTAAAGATGGCCAGTGTGGCTGGAGCCAAGGATGGAGGGAGAGAAGAGGAAGCCCATGATGCAGAGAGGCAGTGAGTTGGGGGGGAAGGGGTGGTACAAATTAAGGTTGTAAGTGGAAGTAAGATGATTATTCAGCTGACCTTCCCATAGGGGGTGTACCCAGATTATATATGGGCAGCCCCCACATCATCACAAGAGTCCTTGAATGTGGTGGACAGAGGCAGAAAGAGTCAGCTGCCTTGCTGGCTTGGACCGTGGAAGGGGGACCAGGAGCCGAGGAATGCAGCAGTCTCTGGAAGCAGGAGGAGGCAAGGACATGCATTCCAGACCCTCCAGAAGAGAAAGCAGCCCCGCTGACACCTCGATACCTCCCGATACTGGCAAGACCCATTTTAAACAGAACTCCATGATATTTAAAGCCCCTACCTTTGTGATGATTCATGACAGAAACTGCAGGAAACTCGTACAGAGGGGTGCAGCGGCAGGAACGTCAGCCCTTCGTGGTCAAGACAAACCGGTGACAGAAAAGGTCTGAGCCAGGCTCTCCCAGTGTAAGACAGGGGAACAGTGACTGCAGGGGGGTTGGTAAAGGCGGTCCTCACATCTGGCTCCTTACATCACTGTGCTCCCAGGATGAACCAGTCGCCCTGTCATCCAGTCCAAAGCCACCATCCTAGGATCTCTAGTTGTTGACCTCCGGGAGCTCCTATCAATCTCTGGCTCCCTGGAGCCTCTGTTTTCTCAGCTTACATTTTCCTTTGTGTAGAGCACATCCTCTAGTGACTTCTGATAAACTGGGAGGAAAGCTTCTTAGGAGGTTGGCTGTCTGAAAATGCCTGTATACCTGCACAGAGGGATAGTCTGGCTGAGTATAGAGTCCTTGATTGGAAAGGATTTTCGAGAGCTTTGCCCCTCTGTCTTTGTTTTTAGGGTAGCTGTTGAGAAGTTGGTGGAGAGTCCATTTCCTTGTGCTTTGTGTGTGACTTGTGTTTTTTATTTTGGAACCTTATAGACTCTCTTTTTTGTTCCAAGTGTTCCACTATTTTCACAACAACGTGCCCTGGAGTGTGTCTGCATCCCACAGTGGGTCCTCTCCACATGGGAGCTTATGTCCTCAGCTCTGGGAAATTTTCTTAAAACCTTTTTCTTTCCTTTTTTTTTTTTTTGCTGATTTTCTACCCTCTGTCTTCTCTTTTTTTTTTCTTTTGGAAACTGATAGGATGACGTTGTCTTCTGCCAAGTAGGCTGGGTGTCCTCCAAATGGCTCTGTTCTGTTTGTTTTAGTCTCCATCTTCCTTCCAATATCTGTTGGTCCTTGGCTGTCTGCCCACAAAGTGAGGGGAGCACAGAGCTCGGTGGGAGACCTGAGAGGAAGAGGGGTTTGTTGCCTCTGAGATTCAGGAAGGGGGGGGGGATCCTGGAAGCCCTTGATTCAGCTGCTTTAGGGCATGAAGGTGGGGTCTGGTGGCCAGTCTTCTGGGAGCCAGAAAAGTTGGGGGTCTCTGCAGTCAGTTTTCCGTCAAAGTTGCCTGTGGTCCAGAGAGTGA
Source organism: Saccopteryx bilineata (assembly GCF_036850765.1). Classification (NCBI taxonomy): domain Eukaryota; kingdom Metazoa; phylum Chordata; class Mammalia; order Chiroptera; family Emballonuridae; genus Saccopteryx; species Saccopteryx bilineata. The sequence continues at coordinate 291,688,367 of NC_089492.1, forward strand.
GTGGACTGTTGGCCTTTAACTGACACAGGAGATAGGCACCGGAAGGGGGTGGGGATCTAGGTCTCTAACTTCCTCACTCTAGGCTCCTGGTCATCACTACTCTTGCCCCCTTAGTCCCAGGAGCATTTCTGTGGCCAAGTCTGAGCTTTGGGGTGGTCTCTGTATTAAATTGAGTAAAATACCCCTGTCCCCACTCTCCCCTTAGGACTGCCTTTCTCTAGTTGATGACCTCATGGCCACAAGTCCACCTGTAATTTGCCCTTCAGTCCATCGCCATTGCCTTGTTCTCTCCTCCCCTTCCCTCCCTCAGGAGCATACATCTACTAATGTCTCTGTTGTGGTTGAAGTGGGGTTTGCAGAGGAAACTCTACCAGAGGTGTGTGACCTGCCATCTTAACCCGGAGTCCCTGTTCTAGCCCTTGGGGACTGTGTTAGAAAGGCTGCATCTATCTGTCCTTCGGGAGCCGGCTCAGCCGTCATCGCCTCGCAGAAGCTTCTCCTGATCCTGCTGCTGGTAACGTGCCCCTCACCACACATGTGAGACAGGCTTTAAATAAAACTTTGTTTTTCTAAATATCCACTTAATGTATGAGTTTAAGCTTCATTTCTGCCAGGGTATGGGAGACGTGAGACATGCTCTGAGCTTGACTCAGTTTCTTAGTTTGTTCAGATGGGGGAGAGTGGGACATCTGGCCCTGGCCTCCAACCCTGAGGCCTGGGGAGGGGTGTGTCCTGCTTGTATGCTCCACAGCTGCCCTGTGAACACGACCTGGTCACACCTGTTTGGGCCTTCATCTTATTTGTGAACATGAAAACTGCACTCTCTTCTTAGCCTCTGTGGGGTGAAGGTCGAGGATTGTTGTGAAGGGCTGGGAATTTCACACACAGAAATCACCACGTAACCACTGCTAAGTGCACGGTTCAGTGGCATCAAATGCATTCACTTTGTTGTGCAGCCGTCAGCACCACAAAGTCCAGAACTTTCCATCTTCCCAAGCTGGAACTCCATCCCCATTTAACACTAACCCCCCACGTCCTGGCCCCACCATCTACTCTCTGTTTCTATGGCTCTGACTCCTCCAGGGACCCCATATAAGTGGAATCACACAGCACTTCTCCTTCTGTGACTGGCTGGTTTCATTCAGCATGACATCCTCAAGGTCTGTGGATGCCGTAGCAAGTGTCAGAATTCCCTGCCTCTCTGAAGTTGACTGACATTGGTGCATGGCTGGACGACAAATTCTCCATCCATCCCTCCACAGATGGACGCCCGGTTGCTTCCCCCATGCCAGCTGTTTCAACAGCGTTCTTTGTTCCTCTGTGCCTGCTTGGCTGAGAGATTGCTTCTATGATTCTGCCTATGGCTCCTATGGACAGGTCCAGGGGCTATGGACCTGTTTGGGGGCTTATTTGGGGAATACATGTCTTCCCTCTTATCCTCTGCCTTCTCCCTCTTGAGTCTGCACAGGGTCCCATCTGATCTTCCATCCCCATCTCCCAGTGGAAGGAGAATGGGCACCACCTCAGCAAACACCACTAGTCACTAAAGGGACAATTTAACCTTGCCCTTGAGGTTTTACTCACTTTTATCTGAAATTAACCCCAAGGGATGCTGGAGCTCCCAGGGTCTTGTCCATCCATCCATTGAATGAATGGATGGATGGATGGATGGATGGATGGATGGATGGATGGATAGATAATAGGTGGATAGAGGGATGGATCTATGGATGGATGGACGGATGGATCTATGGATGGGTGGATGGATCTATGGATGGATGGATAGATGGATAAGTAATATATGGGTGGATTTCCCACCCATTGATCTGAGGAAGCTGAGTTTAATGATGAAATTGGAAATGAACTGGGGAAATTGACACCTACTGGGGGAATGGAACTTGTTCCAGGTCACAGTGCACATGGGCGACAGAGCTGACCCAGGACTCCAGACCTCTGTCCTCCATGTCCAGCTGTTTGCAGTGGTAGGGTTCACCTTAACCACCAGGTGGGATCCATGTCTTATGATGCCATCAGCCCCAGGATGGAGCCCTCTAGAATCCAGGAACTGCTCCTCCTCACCTCACATACCTGCACCTGTAGGAAGCAGAGTTCCCCAATCGGTTGCTTCCTGGCCATGTGACCTGGGTGTAGAGCCCAGGAAAGAAAAGATGGTGTCCAGCTCTCAGGGTTGCTGCTCAGAACAGATCAGACAACAGGCTTAAAGAGACCAGGTGAATGGGGGGTCACACAACATCCATGCCTGGCCCCACAAACACTGCCCTCTGTGCCTTGTTCTGCTGAAATTGCTCTCAAGGGACACCTAAATGGCCCCTGCCCCATCCTCATGTTCTTGCAATGCCCCCTGTAACGCTGTACCCACTCAACCAACTCACTCCTCAGAATGGACATACACATCCTCCCCAGGGCCTTGCTAAAGCCCCTTCCTGCTGTGGGGGTCTGGCTTGATTCTCAGTCCCAGATGTCCAAGGCAGGCAGGAAGCCCCAGGGGAGGTGTTCAGGGTGTAGGGGTTCATCCATATACCTGCCTGTTTTGTACATCTTCCCTCTGCCTCAACACAGTCACAGTCACATGTTTCCTATGACCCTGGACAAAGCCAGAGCCCAGGTCTTCCCAGCCCCACACCTCCAAGCCGTCCCTTAGGTGGGTCCATGAAGCTGAACCAGCAGTGTCTGGATGAGCCTCTGACCTTGCCCTGCAGAGGGAGGAGCAATGAGCCTGATCAGAGTCCTTCGTGGGCCCTTCCTGGGTTGGGATTTTGAGACCAGCCTGTATAACCAGGCCACCATAGTGTGGAGCCAGGGCTGTCCTTGGCTATAGGCTATGCTGGGTGTAGCACAGCCTCCTCCAGGGCTGTTGGCCCTGTTGAGGAATCTGTGACCCACTGAGGTCCTCCGCAGGGCAGCCCCAAGCTCTTCGTTAAACAAGGCACTGCAGGAACAGGTCCAGGGTTTTTATGGGTTTGCCTTAAAGATTTTATTTCCAGAAAAAACCAAAGCAATTAATCCAAATTACAGAGTAGTCATTTGCAATAATATTTGCTTTAAATATATATATTTTTAAAAACCCCTAAGCTGTGAGCCTCCAGTGATTTCAAGGTGAAGGACACCTTGAAATAATTACACTTTTTGCTTGTTTTATGTTGTGAAAATGGCTTAGTCGATTTGGGGAAGAATTGTAAAATGTTCAGCTGACTCCCTTATAAAGACGACATTATTTTTTTCTCCGGATTCTGCCAGAATAACCACACTGATCGTTTACCCTCTTGCCTCGAAGGTGGATTTCTTCCAAAGGCGCCCCGAGCGTTGGTCCAGCTGTCTCTCAGCCCAGCCCGGGCCAACAGGGGGTGACCAAGAGGACAGGGTCCGGCAAGGTGGGGGGTCCATGCGCTGGCACACATTCAGGTTGGTGAGGTGGACCCACGGTCACTGGCCCCCTTTGTCTCAATGCCTTTGGGGATCTTGCCCATGGGGGTGAGCACAGCCCAGAGAGGGGGCAGCCCAGTCCACTAGGACTCTCTGGCCAGTGAGTCTGTCTTGTGAGAGGCTTAGACACCTGAAAAATGGGACTACACTAAAAGATTAAATGATGCTTCGTCCAACATGAGAACATGCAACCATGCTGGGTCCAGACACCTGGTTTTGGTGCCAATGACACCCCTAAGTGTCCAGTGGCCTAAGTCTGGAGACTGCCCTTCTATTTCCCAGACACTGTGTCATCCAATGTCCTCTCCCCAGGTACATGATTTGAGAGGTGTTTTCCTAGAATTGGCTCCCCTTCTCCTTTTATTAACAATGTCTTTTGAAGAACAAGATTTTAAATTTTAGCAACTTCCTTTTTTTTCCATTTATAATTTGTGTTTTTGTTTCAGACCTGTTTTTAAAACTGCCTAACCCGTCGCCAAGATTTTCTACTGTATTTTCTCTTAGTTTTTTTTTTTTTTTTTAGTTTTCAGTCTTATATTCAGATTGAAGATTTTGAGTTTTTTGGGGTGATTTTTTTTTTGTATGGTGTGAAATGAGGGTCAAAGTTTATTCTTTTGGCATTTGACTGTCTTTAATTCTCCCAGCATCATTTGTTGAGAAGTCTGTAATTTCCCCCATTGAGTTGCCTTGGCAAACTTTTTGTCAGAAATTAATTGACCAAATATGTGTGGTCTGTGTGTGGATTCTGTTCCACGAGTGTCTGTATCCAGTCTCTTGCCAATTCCAGTCTGTCCTGATGACTCAAGCTTTGCAAAAAGTCTTCAGCTACAGTAGAAGCCTTCCAACTGTTTAGGCTCTGGGAGGGGCTTTGCATTTCTATGTAAACATTAACACTTGTGTGAACCCTGAGAAAGAAGACAACTACTGTGTAGAGCTCCTGGTGGCTAATGGGGCTCAAATTAAAAACAAACAAACAAACAAAAAAGAGCTCAGCAGCCTTCTCTACACAGGGGACCCTCATGCAAACTGCATTCAGGGAGGAATCCTGCACTGAACTGCCTGCCTGCATGCACTGCGTTCCTGCCCATCTGAGCCAGCCCTTATATGATAAATGAATTCCTTGAATCTTATGTCAACCAATAGGATTGTGTGGATCTGACCAACCAGAGTGGCTCTATTCTGACCAATCAGGACAGTGAGGATGTTGGACCAATCAAACTGAGTATTTGGAGTCCTCATTTGCATGAGGGTAGACCAATCAGGGACCAGGAGTGGGGACATCTGTCCATATAAGCCTGCTCTCCTCTGGCTCTCTATCACAACTGAGCTGTTCTGCCGCGTGGGCTCTTTTTCTTTATTGCACCCCAATCTGGGGATTCCTGTTGGTGTTGAGTTGAATTGGCACTGAAGATCATCAGTTTTCACTGGCTTGTCAATTTCTGTAAGAGATAATGTTCCTGTTGTTTTTTTAAATTGCTCTTGCATTGAATCTATAGATCAATTCTAATAAAATTGACATTTGACAGTACTGACCCTTCCAATTAATGGATATGGTATATCTCTCCAATTATTTAGGTCTCCTTTCACTTGTCTCAGTAATATTTTTTGTTTTCAGTGTATGGGCCTTACACATTTTTTTTGTTAAATTGATTGGTAAATATATGTTTTTCTATTCTATAGAAAAACATTTTTTTAATTTCAAATTGTTCATTGCTAGTATGTAAGAATCCAATTTTAATGTTTGTTTTATCATTGACTTTTACCCATTGTGATCTTGCTAAATTCACTTTTTAGTTCTTGTAGCTTCTTTGTAGTTTCCTTTGGGTTTTCTTCATAAACTTTATCTGCACCTACATCTTAAGTGAGCATTGGTAGCACATGTGTGTTTGTGTTTAATTATTCCTTTTATCTTAGTTTTCAAATGTATTTTCCTAAAGCTGTTTGTAGCACTCATATTATTCTTTTATTGTGTATAGTCCTGGTAGTGATGTCTCCCTTTCATCTCAGACATTGGTTATTGTGTCCTCTCCCTTTTCTTCCTGATTATTTGGGTTTATCAATAAACCTTTTCAAGAACAGGTGTTGGTTTTATTGATTCTTCTCTATTTTATTTGTTTTGCTCTTTATTATTTCCTTTTGCTTACTTTAGTTTTTTTGTTCATTTTATAGTTCATTCAGAAGGGAGAACAGATTAGCAATGTGGCATTTTTCCTCTTTTCTAATACAAGGTTTTAATGTAAGAAGTTATCCTCTAAGCACTATTTAACTGCATCTTACAAATTTCTAAATATTGTTTTTATTTTTATTCTATTCAAAATATTTTATAATTTCTCTTGGGATTTATTTTTTGGCCCATGAGTTATTAAAATGTGTGTTGGTTAGTTTCCAAATATTTGGGAATTTTCACATATTGTGTGTTACTGATTTTTAATTTAATTCACTTGTAGCTAGAAAATATGCTTTGTATGATCTCAATCCTTTTAAATGAATTGGTACTTGTTTTATGGCTCAGAATATAAACTCTTATGACTATGTTATGTGCACATGGGATGGGCTTGTGTTTTGCTGTTGTAGAGGCACACATGTTTAGGATCACTGTGTCTTATTGAAGAATTAATGCCTTTATTATTATCAATGTTTATATTTATCCATGGTAACATTCTTTTATTCTGAAATAAACCTTTATTTCCCACTTTCTTTTGATTGATGTTTATATAGTCACTATTATAGTGTATCTTATTCCAACTTTTTACTTTCAATATATGTATGGGTTGTTTTTATTTAAAATGGGTTTCTTGAGAACAGCATATAGTGGGGTCTTCATTTTTTTAATCCAATCTGACAATTTCTGCCTTTTAATTGGAATGTTTAGGCCATTTACATTTAATATGATTATATATATGTATTGTTGGGTTTAAATACATCACTTTACTGTTTATTTTCAACTATGTCTCATTTCTTTATTGTTCTTGTTTTTCTGTCCTCATATATTAAATAAATGTTTTCAAATATCCATGGTACCTTCAATACAAACTCATGAGCTATCCCTTTTCTCTTTATTAATGCTCTAGAGTTTGCAATATACATCTTTAACTTATCAAAATGCCTTCAAATAATGTCATACCACTTCACATACAGTGCAAAAACGTTCAGTCGTGTGCCTCCCTTTACTTTCTTCTGCCTGTCCTCTTTGCTATTGTTACAGTTTTTACTTTCTCGTCTAATGAGGTTTTTAATACATCGTGACTACTTTCCTTGAGAAGTTGTTTGAAAAATTTAAAAATTAATTTAAATGCTCTATATTTATCCACATGTGTATCATTTTTAGTATCCTTCATTTCTCTGTGTAGGTTCGTATTCCCATATGGTATAATTTTTCTTCTGTGTGAATGCTATTTGACAGTTATTGTAGTACTAGTCTGCTCACCATAGATTCACTCAACTTTTATTTTGACTGAAAAATAATTTATCTTGCCTTATTTTGAAAGACATGTTTTGCTTGGTGTGGAATTCTAGGTTGATCATTTTTCTTTCTTTGGTTGTTTTTTTTTTTTTTAAGAAGTCTCTCCATTGTCTGCTGGCTTATGTAGTTTTCTATGATAAATTTACTTGTAAACTTATCTTTGATTACTTGTCTTTTATTCTCTGTCTACTTAAAAGATTTTATCTTTATCATCTGAGTAAGTTGATTATAATATACTTTGATAAGTTGTGTTTTTTTTCTACTTAAGGTTCACTAAGATCCTTGGATCTGTGACTTTGTAGTGTTTTCTTAAATTAAATGTTTAATATTTTCAGCAACTATGTGTTCAGATACTTTTCTGTCCTTTATTTCCTTTCTCCCCATCAGATATTCCAATGACATGCATGTTAGACAGGTTTCCTATTGGTCACTGTTGTAATTTTTTTTTCTTATATATCATTTTAGATAATATCTAGTATTCTCTTAGAAGAGTGCATTGATTTCTTTAAATTTCTGCTGTACCTAATTTGCTATTAATTCCATTCAGTGTATTTTTCCATTTCAGATTATGTATTTTTTTATCTATAGAAATTTATTTTGAGTTTTTGCTCTATCTTTTATTTTTCTCCTTATTTCGTTTATGTTTTCCTCTGCTTTTTTGATAATATTGATATTTCGTTTATGTTTTCCTCTGCTTTTTTGATAATATTGATTGTACTTATAGTAGTTGCCTTAACATTCATTTCTTGTATTTCAATCCATTATGTCATTTAAGGGTCTATTTCTAATTATTAGTTTTTCTATATGTTTGAAAGTTTTCACAATAAAATGGTGGGAAAAGTACATCCTAATCAAATATGATTAATCCCCAGGAATGCAAAGATGGTTTAAATTCAGAAAATTGATCAAGTCACATTAATGAACTAAGTAAAAAATAATAAGAATAGGTACAGAAGATGTATTTGATAAACAATCTTTCTAAAAATGCTCAGGGCCCTGGCCAGTTGGCTCAGCGGTAGAGCATCGGCCTGGTGTGTGGGGGACCCGGGTTCAATTCCCGGCCAGGGCACATAGGAGAAGCGCCCATTTGCTTCTCCACCCCCCCCCCTCATTCCTCTCTGTCTCTCTCTTCCCCTCCCGCAGCCAAGGCTCCATTGGAGCAAAGATGGCCCGGGCGCTGAGGATGGCTCCTTGGCCTCTGCCCCAGGCACTAGAGTGGCTCTGGTCGCGGCAGAGCGACGCCCGGAGGGGCAGAGCATCGCCCCCTGGTGGGCAGAGTGTTGCCCCTGGTGGGCGTGCCGGGTGGATCCCAGTCGGGCGCATGCGGGAGTCTGTCTGACTGTCTCTCCCCATTTCCAGCTTCAGAAAAATACAAAAAAAAAAAAAAAAAGAAAGAAAAACTAAAAATGCTCAGAAACCCAGAAACAGGGAGAAGCTTTTTTTTAACTTCTTAAAGGCAGTGTTCAAAATATCCTACCACTTGATAGACTTTGGAAGCATACTTTCCATGACCAAGTACCAGAAAAGGCCACCTGCCCCCAGTGATGCTTCATTGGGGCTTACAGTCCGCAAACAAGAAATAAGGATCGGAGAGTCAGAAGGAAGGGATTCACCTATTGTTATCTGTAAGAATTTTAAAAATAAAATAGAAATAGAAACAATAGAAGACTGACCATCCACGCAATGGCCATCTCCATAAATACCCCACATGACTAATAGAGAAGCAGTTGCAACAACAGAATAGTAGGAGATCCCAGGAAGACTCCAGATAAATGACCAACTTGGAAACGTAATGCTATTTCTCTCTATGGACGTAAGGAATTAGAAACAGTGATGGGAAACAAGATGCCATCATGTGAGTGACGAAACCTCCCAGAAACCTAGGAATTAGCCTCGCGAAGCATCCACATGGGCTTTCAGGAGAATGCTTAGTCCCTGTTGCAGGGCATAAAACAAGATAAATCCAAGGGAAGATCCATGTTCAAGGACAGGATGATTCAACGTATTATTATTATTATTATTGATTTTAGAGAGAAGGAGAGAGAGAAAAAGAAACATTGATTTGTTGTTCCACTTATTTATGCACTTATTGATCAATTCTTGTATGTGCCCTGACTGGGAATCGAACCCACAACCTTGGCATGTCGGGAGGATGCTGCAACCAACTCTGAGCTACTCGGCCAGGGCAGGATGACTCAACGTTTCAAAGCCGGCACGTCTTCCCTTCATCTTCAGAGTCAACTCGGTTCCAAGCAACATCCCATCAGCACATTCCGAGGACCTAATGAACGCTTTCTATCGTGGGCACGGTGGAACAAAGGGTGCCAAGTTGCTGATGCATTTTTGAGAAGAAGAGCCAGGCTGAGGACTCAGCCTGCCAACGCTAGACCCCCGCAAAGGCATGGGAACCAGGACAGTGCGCCCAGTTACAGGGAACGGGGCTCAGAAGGAGGCCTTGCGGAAATGACAGGTTTTACCTCTGGACAGCGGGTATGTTTGGAAAACTGATCCCTATGTGGGAAAAACCAACCTCTTTTTTCCCCAAGACCTTTTGGGACAGATAAAGTGCTAAGTGTGAAAAATAAAGCTACGAGTTTTATTAACAAAGAAAATGCAGGGCGATGTCTGTCATCCTGGGTGGTAAAGAACTTCTAACATTAGGACCTAATGTCTTTCCTTGTGGCCAGAAACTACGGGATGTGGCTACATTGGAGTTAAATATGCGCACGGCTGAAACAGATGTAGAAATACAGACCAGATCAAGATGTGTGCCCAGTGCAGAGCCCTGGGGAAAGGTCACAGACCGGAGAGGACACACAGCAGCTAAATCCACTAAGTGGTTAATTCAAAATATGGACATCTATGCTGCAACTCAGAGAACTCAGAGATGAAAATTTCAGTGGCCAGCTCACCATGGAGATAGTCAGACTCAACTGTAATCAGAAAAGACTTTCCACCTTCTTACCCAACCACTTTGTAAAAATTTGAAAGCTCGGTGCAGTTAACTTGTGTTTGCTTTAGCCATCACCTGCTCTGAGGACAGCTGCCCAGTCCCTGCAGAGTACCACGGGGTTGCCCTTCTGTGGTGGACAGTTGATGTCCAACTTCCCCACTCCTGGTCAGTACAAAGTCAGGCTCTCACTGGCCCTTCTGTGGGGAGGGGGCAGTTTCCTACAAGTGAGAAAATGACCAACCCTGCTTTCTTGGCAACAAGCTTCCACTCTGGTCCCTGACTACCTGGTCCCTAACTCTGTCCCTCAGTAAATTCCCTAGTTGCTAGAGTTTCTACATTCTCACATATTATGGACGCTGAGTCACAGATGGATCCGATGAGCTTCCATGGCCACCGAGCTGGTCACTGTTGGGGCTGAGCTTTCAACCCAGGCTGGCTGCCCCACACTTGGTCTTGGCTGCTGTCCTCTGTCATCTGGGACAGGTGAGGAAAGTGATGTTTATGGGGACAGTGAGGAGGCACAGGGGTCTCAGGAACAGGGTCAGTGGAGGTCATTGGGAGGCCAGTGTCACTGATGGGGTTACTGACCACGGTAGTCCATGGTCAGACTGGGCTAGGCTGCTGAGCGAGATGAAGAATGGGGCAAGGTTCCTGGACTGTTCCCATGTCCCCCAGCCTCAGGGCCTTTGCACGTGCTCTTTCTCTCCCTTTTGCCTTCCAACACCTTGCTGCTCCTCTCAGTCTCAGGTCATCTGTCACTGCCTTAGGGAAGCATTCTTTGATTGCTCCTTCCGAGGGGAGTGAACCTTTAATCTTTAAAAAGGATAAAACCATGAGTCTGGGACAAGGATAAGGCAAACATGGAAGGACAATATCACTTGGTTCATTAATTTATGAGGGAACCAGTAAGGTGTAAATGTTGGTTCAAAGGACAATCAGAGCACAGGCATCCGAGGGGTGACCAGGAATGACCACCATGGATGTGACACTGGCCTATGTCCACAGGGATGGTCCACTGGACCTCTGCCCACTCTGTGGGCAAGAGCCCTTGTCACTACTCTTCACCTTCCACAGCTCACAGCTCACGAAACAGCTCAGAGACACAGAAGGCAGAGCCCCTATAGTTCAGGGGCGGCCAGGCGATGCCCTTTGGAAGGACATCCAGGAAGTTTCAGAGTTTCAGAGTTACAGTTTTTCCCAACAGAATCAGATCCCCTCATGCCCCTCCCCCATGATGCCTGCTTCCTCTCCCCTGTGAGTCTTTGGTTAGTGTCTCCCTCTATGAGCAGACAGTGTGTCCCAGAGAGTGGGGCCTATGTTCCTGGCCGTCTCACCCTCAGGCTGGGGCACAGTGGTGACAATGATGGTGGCAGGCAGTCCATGAGCAACGATTACTCCCTGTGGTCAGAAGCGAGAGGGGCTCCCAGTGCCCCCATCGAGTGGAGAGCTCAGCCAGCTTCTCCCTCCTCATGCCACCGTGCAGGTGGCCTTGGCGTCTGGGCTCCGCACTGTGCCCGGGTGCCCCCTGCGAGTGAGCTGAGGGGGGAGGGGCCAGCCCTGGCTGGATAAAGTCCCACGACAGGAGCTGAGACTCGGGTCCCGCGGCGGAGGCTGAACTGTCCACCAGGCCCTGCACCCTCTGGTGAGACGCTTGCACCAGGCCCAAGTTCTAGGGGTGCCACTAAAATTGTCCCAGTGCCTGTTGGCATGCCCAGCTTGACTTGAGCTCCTGCCGTGGAGGCCACCAGTACAAGCTGAGCCGACCCCGCGCACAGTGGGGCAGCTGGGGCCTCAGAGGCCCTGGGCCAGGGACAACGGGTGCATGTTACGATGAGGGACTTGGTGAGGGGTCAAGAGTATCGGATTCTTGCTAAAACTGGGCAGCCAGGAGGAAACCCAGTCAAGGAGGGCGTTCTGGTCAGGGGGTGGGGACTCCCTCTCTGTCCTGAACCCAGGTCCCCCTCCCATTTGTCCTCCCCACTTCCAGGAAGAGGCCCCGGAATTGGTCCTGCTGGAACACAGAGCTACTGGGTGCTGGTCACTGTGTCCTCTCCCAGCCACAAGCACCCCACACAGGGCTGTCATATCCCTGCTTGGGAGCCTGGAGCATTATTTTGTTCCCTGTTGTTGGCAGGCGCCAAACACGCTGCCCAAGCAAATGCCACCAGAGTCCAACGTCTCTGTGACATTCTCTTTGTGAATCTCAGAGCTCCTGGGCTGGCCGGCTGGCCCCACGGGCGCCCCCACGCCGCCCCTTCCCCTGGGCCATAGTGGCCTCTGCCCTGCCTTGCTCTAGTGCGTGTGGCTTCCAAACACTCCCCGTAACTCACCTCCTGGACATGACCGAGGTGTCCCCAAGCACACTTGGCACTTGGAATACGTCCTTTGAGGGGCACCACGTCCAACCCTCGCAGCCCATCAGCCAGCAGATAATCTCCCTCCCTCCCACGCCCAGCTGAGCTTCCTGAGCCGGGTCTGTCCCCCACCCTCACCGAGATCCCAGAGGTCAGAACCTCAGTGGGATACCCACCCTGGAAGGAACCAGGTCTTCGTCTGTCCTCTTGGCTTTATCCCTTGAAAAAGCCTCCAGCCTCCAGCCAAAGGTCTGGCCCGGGCTCCGCTCCTGATCCCCAGGACAGAGAGAGATATTTCAATGAGAGCGATTGTGTAATGCTTGCGGAAAGACTCATTCTGGTTTTGTGTAATCCCAGCAGAAACGCTGGCGTCATGTCAGACCCTGGCCGCGACCAAGCTTCCACCAGGGAAGGGACGACGGGGTGGGCTTAGGAGCCGGGAGAGTTCCACGTGACCTAGGAGAAGACACCGCATCCCATCCCAATGCCGCTTCCCTTGAGCTGGGCTGGGGGGGTGTTTCTGTCTATGCAATGTGGCTTCTGGGAAAGAGGCTCTTGGTTGCTCCCTGATGTTAGCGAGAATGGAAGTCCAGCACCATGGTGCCCACGTGACCCTGGCATGGGGAACCCCTGCCCCCACACCATGGCTCATGCTAGTGACCGCATGCCAGCCCTGCTGGAGAAGATCCTCTTTGGAAGGGGACAGGGCCTTCTCTTCAGATACCTGAGCACCCGGGCTCACCCTGGGGGAGGCTCAAGCCCTGACCGTCCATCCTAAGGAAAGCCACCTTGCTCAAGCACCTCTATCCTGGAAACTTTGGATGTCAGCAAAATAAAGCAGGCACGTTCCCTTATGTTCCTGCCACAGGCCAGCCCCACTGGACCCCAGGGGGGTGCTGCTGACCAGGAGAAGGACCCCCGGGTCCTCCCTGCAGCCCCACTGCCAGCCCCTCCGCCCTCAAAGTGGGTGGAGGACAAACACCTGTGTTCACTCCACAGAAAACCCAGGGTCCTCTTTTCCGAGTACCTCCTGCCCCAGCCCTAGTCACAGACACCACTGGCCGTCAGCACCCTTCCCTGTGCCCGCTCCTCCTGGCCGCCACACCTGGGCCGGAATCTGGGTGGGGATGTGCTGTCCGGCCTGAATGCTGACTCCCCATTATCCTCCCACGGGTGCCCACCCTGAAGGTTCCTGCCACCTGGGGCATCCCTGACCTGCTGGCCTTTGGGACCCACACCGGGCACTCAGGCCCAGATGAGAGAGGACACATGTCCACATGCTCGGTGGGCCTCACATGCGGCCACATGCAGCAGGACCCAGGGCCCCCGTTCTGCCCCAGCTTTTCTGGGAAAAACTGGCTCGGCAGGACGGCTCAGGACAAGGATTCCATGTAACCCCTGTCACTGCATTGCATGCGAGTTCCTGTCATGAGCACCTTCCCTGAAAACCTCCGACACTTCATCTGCACAGTGAGGAGCAGCCGTCATGGGGCCAGGGTAGAGTCAGGGCCGACTTGGACATGGTGCTGGTTGTTGTTCAGGGGCCTCACCCAATGTGTGCACATGTGTGTTAGGGGAGTGCATGCATTTGTGCACATGCACCTGTGTGCATGCACATGTGTGCATGAGCATTCACACACACATTAATGTGTGCCTTGCCTGCATGCACACACGCACATGCATGGGTACCTGCGCATGTGTACACACGTGCTTGTCATGTGTGTACAACTGTGCAAGTACTTGCATGTGCGTGTGCATCTGCATATGTGTGGGCATGCGGGCATGTCCCTGCAGCCTGGCACGCACATCCTCACAGCTCTGGAGAATCCTCAGGACGTGGGGGCTGACTCAGTAGGATGGGGACACAGACAGGCAGGCAGCCGTCACCATAGCCAAACTCCGGGGCCAGCCACTGAGTCACTGAAGATCCGTCAGCCAAGTGGGTCCCTCAGCTCCTTCCCTCCACTCACGGCTGAGGCTCACAGCAAGGTATGTGGCATGGATGGGTTTCAACAACATTACAGTGATTCTTTTCCCCTTACATCTGGGCTTTGCTGTGGTTTTGTTGCAGAGATTTTACATTTTTACTTGTATTCTGAAAGTTTGGTTCCCTTTATTTCTTCGCCAGTTCTCAGAAAAGCAAGCTGGTTTTCTAGCGTCCTACCACAGCGACTCAGTCATTTTGTGTGACGTTTGCCATTAGCCTCCCTGGGAACCAGGGACGTGGGTGGGGGGATTTTGGGGGGCTTCGATACACTCCCATCGGTTCTGGCAGATTTCTCCGGTGGCTGAATATCACTGTCCTCTGTGTTTCACCCTGGGACTCAGGTGCTCTGGAAAGCTTTGGGTACAAATGAAGGGAATTTGGCCAGGGCAGAAAGCCAGGTCTGATGTCCACAATGCCTACAGCAAAACAGTGACCCCAAAGTGCCGAGTGAAGCTGACATCCCACCCTGCCCAGTGTGAGGTGTCTGTCTTCCAGATTTAGTGCAGGGCTGGCTTTGAGCAACGGTATCCCTTGCTGACAATCCCAGGGTGAAGCTGCCTTTGCCCAGCCTGCCCAGTTCATGCCTCCAGGTTGTGGCTGGCACCCCTACCCTGTGGGGAGTTCTGGTCAGCAATGGGTATTTTGACCAGAAAGCAGACCTCACTAAATGTCATAAACATTTTCCACTGCACTCTGTGTGAGTCAGGGTTTTTCAGAAAACAGAGTCAATAGGGCATGTGCATGTGTGTGCGTGCATGGATGTGTATGTGTGTATACACATGTGTGTATACATGTATGTGTGTATACATGTGTGTATATACATGTGGATGCATGTGTGCATGCAGAGGTATTTACTCTTAGGAAGAGGCACACACACTTGTGGAAATGTGGGAAGTCCAAACCCTGCAGGAGGGCAGGCAGGCTGGAGACCCAGGGAACTGACGTAGCTCAAGTCCGAAGGCCATTGCTGACAGGACTGCTTCCTCCTCAGAGAAGGTCAGTCTTCATTCTACCAGACTGTCAACTGATCGGATGGGGCCCACCACAGTCGGGAGGGTTATCTGCTTTACGCAAGGTCTACTGATTTAGATGCTCGTCTCGTCCAGGAAACACTTCACAGCAGTAGCTAAAGGACCAGCATGCGACCCAATGTTTGGGTCCTGGAGCCCACTCAAGGTGATACATAATGGGCCTTCAGGCAGCCCTGCTCTGAGCAGAGAGCCCTGCTCTGAAGCCCAGTGAAGGGCTGGGTGTCCGAGCTCTGGCCGTAGCTAAGGCTAGATAAAGGGACTGGGTCACAGGCACATCAGGTCATTTACAAATGAGACTCACAAGTTTCAGTGAAGAGTGAGGTCAGCACAGAGTTTTGAATAAAAACCAAAAGAATGTGAGACAAGGCCTCATTTCTTCCTGCTGACCAGGCCTGGGGAAACCTGACCACCTGGCCCGTGCCCCAGGGGTTGCAGGGGCATGCAGGGCCTTCCTGGCTGCACTGGGGGACACAACAGTGTCCCCAACAAGGAGTGGACAGGAGGACAAGGTGGCCGTCCGGGAAAAGCCCCAAACAGCTGTGCTTCTTCCCAAGGAGTCCTCGGCCCCTCACTTCCCTCCAGGGCCCCCCACCCCACCATTGGAGTCCCTGAGGGAGAGTTGGAGCCCGTGAACACAGGGGTCTTTGCCTTGCACTGGGGCTGAGGGACTCTCACACCAGACCCCAAGAATGGCTCCCACCAGCAGAGGTGTTGGGTACATTTATTACGGAGGATGTATGTTTCCGTTAGGGCAGGGGTCCCCAAACTACGGCCCGCGGGCCACATGCGGCCCCCTGAAGCCATTTATCCGGCCCTCACCGCACTTCCGGAAGGGGCACCTCTTTCATTGGTGGTCAGCGAGAGGAGCATAGTTCCCATTGAAATACTGGTTAGTTTGTTGATTTAAATTTACTTGTTCTTTATTTTAAATGTTATATTTGTTCTCGTTTTGTTTTTTTACTTTAAAATAAGATATGTGCAGTGTGCATAGGGATTTGTTCATAGTTTTTTTTTTATAGTCCGGCCCTCCAATGGTCTGAGGGACAATGAACTGGTCCTCTGTGTAAAAAGTTTGGGGACCCCTGCGTTAGGGCGAAACATCTGTTTCTGCCAACGAGTGCCCTGTCCCTGTCCCTAAGTATGCATCCTGCATCGCACACCAGCTCGCACCTCCGCACGCCTGCGAGGGCAGGGCACAGAGAGGGCTCCTGGCTGGGTGGACAAGGTGGGAGGGTCTGGGAGCCCGACTGGAGAGGCCGTACCCTGCTCCAGCTCACGAGCCACCCCCCCCCCACACACACACACAGGAAGATTCAAAGGGGACGTCCAAACGCTGAACAGAGCATCACAGGGGAGTGGGCATGTCCCTGAACTGAGAGCCTCTGGACAGCCACCTCTGCCGTGGTGGCTGGACCTGGGGCCAAGGCTCTCAGTCCAGGGACATGCCCTGGACACAGAGGACTGCTGGCTGCCCAGGGTCTTGCCTGTACTTTCCCAGGTCCACGTCACCTCTGATGGCCTGCCCACCCCTCCCAACCCAGGACCCATATCTCCTGCTCGGGGAAGCTTTAGGGCAGGCTCAGGTTCCTCTTTGGGCCCTTACCACATTTGGGGACACCCTGGTGAACAGGACAGCAGGGTCCCTGCCCTCCCTGGATCCCAGGTGGCACCTGACACTCTGCATTGTGAATTCCCAGGGACACCCAGGCCAGGAGCCCAGAGTCAGTCTGGTTGGAAACAACAGGACCCGTTTGGCCTGGGGTCACATCGCTGTTGGATGAGTTAAGTAGACAGCCTGGTGTCTCAGGCTCCTTGGGGCACAGAAAGGGCAGCAGGACTCTCCACCCACGTCCCTTCCCAACATGCTGACTTTGTGTGTGAAATGTCCAGTCGAGCTGGGCAAAGGGACAAGACTCTGGAAGCTTCCCCATCTTCCCCAGGGGGCTGGGGTGGCCGCGGCGAAGCGGCCAGGCCTCAGTACACACTGCTTTTCCCGTGGAGGAGGCTGCACTTGGCGTCCGGCCCCCACCCCACTCCCTCCCTGCGCCTCCCTTTAATTGGGGCCCAACGATTTCACACTCTGGAGACGGGAGGTGCTTGTTTTGGCTGGCCAAGCGGCCCATCCTCGCCGACCCTGGTTGCATAACTGTGAGGTATCCGCTTACTTGGGCTGACGCCTCTCAGCCAGGCCTGAAATGGCCTGCGGTGGGTGGACCAGCCTCCGACCGTCCTCCCTGCCAGGCTTCCACTGGGGTCTCTGCGGCGACCCCTGACCCTGTGACCAGGCTGGCATCGAAAGACGGAGCCCCCCAAGCCTCTAGGGGGGGATAGCAGCGTCCACCTCTGACCAGATTTGGCCAGCGCGGGTGGGACAGGCCACCCGGAGGCCTCCACCCTCTGATTGCATCGGTCCACGTCATTCCTGGCCCTGCCGGCACTGTAGCCTCCAGTCAAGAGATGGGGGGGGGGGGGAGCAGTGCCTGGCACCCTGGCCACGGCCACCCTGGTCCCTAGGGCCCTGGCCACGGCCCAACAGCCCAGGTGTGAAGGGACCCTGGGATCCTGCACCCTCACGGGCCAGCCTCCCTCTCCCTCCAGCTGCCGCCGCCAAAGAGGCAGGGCGAGACAGGGAAACAGGAGATTTGGATAATGGGAGAAAATTATTATGTCTTCGTGCGAGCTGGAGCCCAGCCGCGTTCCCTGTGAGGGTGATAACGGGGACCGGCATCTTATGTTTCTGCACTCCGGGCCAGGGCCGGCGGTGACAATAAGTGCATTGTTCCCAGTTTGGGGCATTGTCACACGGGTCGGCATGCCTGGGGAAGCCAGGACAGGACAAGGAGGCACTGGGCGTGGACCAGAACAGCGGACTAGGCTGCTGCCAGCCGGGCCTGAGAGCGGACGGGGAGGGACGGGCCGCCGGCAGCTGACAGGGGGCGTGTGTCGCCTGGTGACAGCCCTGCCCGCAGCTGGGCCAGCGGCCAGCAGAATGGGGCCTGGGTGTCCTCGTGGGAGAGAGAGGCAGAGCTTCTCGTTTGTAACAAGACTGAGGCTAGAACCAGCTTTCACATCTTGCATCAGAACAAGTGAGGGGTCAAGGGTCTCGGTCCTGCCTTCAGAGGTCACCACTCAGGGCGAGAAAGGGCTCCACGAGTCACAGCCTTCCCGGAGCTGGGACCCTGCTGCAGTTAGCTCGTTCCAGTCCCCTTCCAGGATCACGCTGGCCCCTGAAGCCTCCCGGGAGCCCATCGACTCCCCACTAGCTGGAGCACACAACTGTGGTCCCCTTTCAGACCACCCACCCCACCACAAACATCCTCAGAAGAACAGGGTGCAAGGGAGACTTAGCAGGGACCGGCCACCCTGGCCCTGCCCCAATCTGGGCTGCTTCGGGCCTGGGCGGGCTAGAAGTTGGGGAGCAGGAGAGCCCGTCTCCCATCTTTGCCGAGTCCACCCTGAGCCACGGCCATTGCGCCCCTTCCCTGCTCTTTGCAGCTTCAGACACACCTGCTCAGGACAGATGTCTGCTCTGACCAGTGCCCAGAATAAGCCAGAGAGAGAGCCGGGCAGGCCACAGACCAGTTTTCAGCACTCAGCCTCTCTGTGCCCACGCCTGGCAATGCAGATGGGGAGACTGAGCCCTGACCGGGTAACTCAGGGCTGAGCTGGACCCTGATTGGGTTTCTGGCTCCCGGTTCATGTCTGAACACCTGGCCCTCCTGCCCCCAGGCCCCAGAGCTCAAGTGCTGCCTTCCTGAGACAGTGGGCTTTGGGCAGCTCACACAGGGTCCCCCGAAACATTAGGCTCCAGGAAGTATGCCGGCCTTTGAAATATGGGTCCCCTCCTGTGCTTTCAGAGGACATGGAAGTCCCTCTGAGTCAGGACAGAGGGGACGTGGCCAGGGGGGTCCCCCTGGGTGAGGGTTCTGGCTTTTTATATGTTGGCCTCTGGCCCCCTCCCAGTTGGCACTGGCACCCCCAGTAGCTCCTGGTTCTCTCATTATCTGTGTTGAATTCCCAGAACGCAAGTCCAGAGTCCAAGCACCCGTAAATCCCCCTGCTGTGGGAGTAGCAAGCTGGATGCCACTGAAACTGTCCACAGGTAAAGTGTGTTGGGTTCCGGCTTTCCTGCGCTGGCCCAGGGAGCTCCGGTCACTGCATCAGGTTCCCTGCAGCCCTGTGAGCCCAGCCCTGGGGGCAGCAGAGCTACGTCCCCATGGGAGCATGGAGGACTGCAGGCGTGGATTCAGGAGTTGTCCCCCTGCTCACTGACTCCAGGGCAGCTGGGACAAGGGAGGCCGGGAGCCCTGTCTCTGACTGTGGGCTGTGGGGGACAGACAGTGTGGCAGCCTAGGCTCTCCTCTCTTTCCATCCAGGACTAGGAGCTGGCACCCCTACCCTAACAAACCCTGTGCTGGAGAGTCCTGGGGAGGGTGTCTCACCCAGGCCTTCAGACCTCAGTGCTGAGGGCGGGAGGAGCTCTGAGCAAGGGGCCTCTGGACACCTGTGTTCTGGTGCTCAGGGACGACTGGACGTCTCTGTTCCCTGCCAGTGTCCGGGGCTGCACAGTGGACACCCTCGTGTTTCTGGCTGTCCCCACTTTCTGGAGGGGTGTCCCAGTACAGAGCCTGGTTGGAACGACTTGGCATCCCTACCTTGCCTTGTTTCGGGCCTCGGCTCTGTCACTGCAGAGTGAGTGAGTCCCTTGCCACACACCCTGGGGCCATCTAGCCAGTCATGTGCACGCCTCTTTGCACAGGGCCACTTCCCATCCTTGGCAGCTGTGGTGACTCACAGGGGACAGAATAGCATCTTCTGCTCCCTTCAGGACAAACAGCATATGGAGACCCTTTCCCCATATCTGTGAGATGAGTGAGTGGGCGTTGTCACTTCAGCCACAGCCACATTAGGCTGTGGGGACCAAGCTTCCAGGATTTGGGAAACACTTTGAGGATAAAGCTCTATGGCAGAGGGTGCATTCCTAGGAGAGAGGGTGACCAAGTAGGGCATTATCCTTCTGCCTCCTGTGTGTCTGAGTCTCTGTGTCTTCATGTGACATCACAGCAAAGCCAGAATTAAAAGCCAGACCTACCATTACCATCATCACCATCATCATTACCACCATCATCACCATCACCACCATCATCACCACCATCATTACTACTACCATCACCATCATCATCATCATTACCATCATCATCATCATCATCACCATCATACCATAGCCACCATCATCACCATCACCATCATCACCACCATCATCACCATCACCATCATCACCACCATCATCACACCACCATCACCATCATCACCACCATCACCACCATCATCACCATCATTACCATCACCACCATCATCATCATCATTGTCACCATTATTGTCACCATTATCATCACCATCACCATCATCACCATCATTACCATCATCATCATGACCACCATCATCACCATCATCATCATTACCACCATCATCATCACCACCATCACCATCATCATCACCACCATCATCACTATCATTACTATCATCACCATCATCACCACCTGAGCCATACCAGTAGAGCAGTAGCCACCACAAGAGAAGCAGAGCATTTGAATAGAAAGGAAAAGCTGTTATTCTATTTGAGGTGTGATTTGGGAATGCAAGGACAGTCCTGCATGAGAAAGTGCGTGAAGGATGTTCTAAGGGAAGGACCCCTGGACTGGGAAGCTGGTGTCAGCTTGGCTCGCAGCTCGCTGTGTGACTTTAAAAAGTCACAGCTTCTGAGCCTGGCATTCTCACCTGTCTGTAGAACAGCAACCCTGACAGGGTGGGCGTGGAGGGCAGGGTCAGTGGCCCTCTCTAAGTTCCTTCGTGACCTTTAAGAAGGATGAAAAGAAGTAAGAGCATCACTCGGGAACCCGCTCCTCCCAGCCCCTCTCTCTTACCACAGAATGCCCCGTGGCACCCACAAGCTGACAGGGAAGTGTCTGAGAGGCGGGAAGAAGGGGGGATGAAAGGGGACGTGGGACCCAGGGAGTCCCTGAGCTTCCTCAGTGTCCCCACGGGCTGCTTCGGAAGCCTCCACCCCAAACTCTCCAACAGGTGCAGACTGCAATAGCTCTCAGGAAAGCCTGTTCCCACCGGGGAACGTGTGGCCTGACCACAGAACACCTTTAGGAGAATACCCCCTCCCTGCTCCAGCCCGGCTCCCATGGGAAACTGCATGCCACCTCTGTGGTTTCAGCACGCAGAGTCCCCACCTCGTCCCCATCCCACTCTACCTCTGGGGTCTCCAGTTCCTCTGCTGGGTGGTGTTGCAGGACTGAGCAGGGAGCTGCTCCACCCCTACTCAGCAGGAGGCAACTCTCAGATTCCCCTGCTGAGGTCATATTTGTGGGGTTCAAGGGTGAGTTGAGCCCCCAGGTCCACCTAACAGCAATGAGACCACACAGTGCCATGAGCCAGGTCTTGTCAGCCCTTCTTCACCTCGTCCCGTGGTGTCTGCGGGGTCCAGGGGGGACCTGAACTTCCAGCTCCACCTGGTTTAGCAAGATGAAAGGGGTGGTGGGAGGTGGGGTGAGTTGACACTCTGCCTTGATCCTCCCAGGTGTCAGCTAGGCCCAGTGGGGAGCTGAGCAACCCCTCCATTCAGATTGTCAGTGATGCTGACTCTCTCCAGGAAGGGTCAGTGGGGCCGAGCAGGAAGCTAACCCTCCACCGGACCCCTCCACGGCAAAGTCACACACAACAGTGCCCACGCATCTGGGGTGGATTTGGTGGGGCCCCATCGGAAAACCGGACCTCGTATCCACCCGGAACCTCATGCGGCACCTCTGTATAGGGAGGGATGCCTACTACAGGGGAAAAAAAAGGATTAAACAGGAGTCTCGGAATATTCAAAATGTCCAGGGTATAATAGAAAACCAGAAACATCGTAAACTAAATGAGAACAGGCAATTCGCAGATGTGAGTCTTGGAGCAGACCGGGATGATTCAGATGTTGGAATGATCTTGGCAAGGGTTGTAACGCCGCCACCATAAAAATGTTTGAGCAAGCAATTACAACTTCCCTTGAAACAAATGCAAAGAAAAAGAAAAAAAGAAAAAAAAAGGAAAGTCTCGGCAAAGAATTCAAAGTTATAAAAAGGGAGCCGAACGGAAATGATCAAACTGAAAAATACAACAGAAGTGTGTGTGTGTGTGTGGGGGGGGGGGGTGGCTGGAGAGACTCAAGAGCAAAGTAAGTGACAGAGGGTAAACTGGGTGAATTTTGGGACAGGTGAACAGACTCGAGCCAACCCGAACAACCAAGAGGCCCTGTGGCACAGTAACAAGATTGCTGACGTTTGTGTCTTCAGAGACCTAGAAGGACAGAGAAAGAGAGGAAGGCTGAGAAACTGTTCAAAGGAAGAATAATACAAAACTTCCCGAATTTGGCAAAAAAAAAAAAAAAAAAAAAAAAAAAGACATGCATCCGCAGATTCAAGGGTCTGGAGAAACCAAAAACATTCACACTGAGACGCACAATTGAATGCCCGAATAGTAACAGCCACGAGGAACTCTTAGACGTAGCCCTAGAGAAATGACACATTACCCACAAGGACTCACCCCTCAGAACACAAGGACGTTCTGATCCGAAACCACGGAGACTGCGGAGAGGGACCTGGGACAACATTCTCCAAGAGCTG
Source organism: Saccopteryx bilineata (assembly GCF_036850765.1). Taxonomy (NCBI): domain Eukaryota; kingdom Metazoa; phylum Chordata; class Mammalia; order Chiroptera; family Emballonuridae; genus Saccopteryx; species Saccopteryx bilineata. The sequence goes on from NC_089492.1 coordinate 291,711,263, forward strand.
ACAGAGAACAGTGGAAACTATACATTCTATTTCCAGCCACAATCCCCTCGGGGAATGAAGGGGAAAAAAAGTCTCAGGGGACAGAAAACTCAGAAAACCAGTTGCTGGCAAACCTGTGCTTAAAGAACAGCCAAGGAAGTTCTCTCTAAACAGGAAGGAAATAACAGAAAAAAAAGGGTGCGGAACTCCAGGAAGAGCAAGACAACTTGGGTTAAAAAAAAATAGAGGAGGGGAGGTAATAACCCTATTAGAGTGTTTTTCTTATGAGTTTCTTAAATCATCTGATGGTTAAAGAAAAAAGTCTGAGCGCTTTCTGAGGCTTTGCTTGACATTAGTAGAGAATTATTCTGCTTTTAAAGTTGGGAGTGTGAAGGCACTTGAGTAGGAGTCGGGTTCCTACACATCCCCCCAGCTGGTGAAATGTCAGTACCGGTGGATCATAATGTTACCTAGGACAATCACTAAGAAACCATACAAAAACCCATCAATACATCAAGATAGAAACCCCTCCAAAAAATATTTAAGTAACCCATGGAGAGGTAAGAGAAATAAAACCAAGAAACAGAAGAGGGAAAATAAAAAAGCAACAGAAAATAAAATGGCAGACTGAAGACAGAACATATTACTTTAAACGTAAACTTTCTAAACACACCAAGTAAAAAGATAGGGATCCGTGCTGCGGGTTTAAAAACAGCCCAACTATCATTTATCTTCAAATATATGATCCATGCTCAATTTCAAATATGATAGGCTGCTTCATCGTTTGACAGTTTACTTGATTGCTGTTCACGCTGTTCCTAGTATTCTGAGCCTAAACACTGCCATAAACATCTCTGAAGATAAAAACGGACCACAAGCAGAGGTGTTGAATCTCATCACACGCTCCCCATAAGCAGGCCCTGAACAGACGGCAGCTTCTGCTTCTTCCTGCCCCCATCGACCTGGGACAAGGGGGTCCCTCCTGCTCAACGACCCAGCCCCATAAAGCAGAGTAAGAGTCTTACTGTGCTAAGCACCCACCCACGTGAGGGTTTGTGGGCCCTCAGAACAGGGCAGCATTCCTACTTTTTCCCACCAATCCTCCCCTCCCCGTTTCTGACTCTGTCTCAGATCCACCTACGACTCGGGTTTAGAATGTGGTCTCCAGGACCCTCCTGACGTGGGCTCTGAGCGTGAGGCCCAGATTCCCCACTTTTGGTCCAAAGTCTGCAGATGAACACAGCCTCAACTCACAACCCAGGGCTTTCCCAGGAGGAGAGAGGATGGGGGGGGGGGGGGGAGGCAGACCACCGGGGGCAGAAACTATTCAGACACAGCCAAGAATGAATCGAGCCCGACGTGGCCAATGATGGCACTGTTTCCTCTTTTATTGGACACCTTGCCAACATTGTGGGGTGAGCTCAATGCCCACCGGGGCCGCCCACCCCCAGGTGCAGGGCCCCTTAGAAACATCTTCTCTGAACCACTGACGTCCCAAATTCCTGGAAGTCCACGGAGGTGACCCACATCTGCTTGAAGCTGCTCAGGGAGGTAACGATGGAGGCACCGATCCATGTTGAAAACCACCTGTCGGGGGGAGCCGTGATCTTGATGGGGGTCCCCTTGGAAGCCAGCTGCTCCAGCTCCTTCAGAAGCCGGTCATCCAACCCCTGGTACAGGGTCGTGCCCCCGGACAGCACAATCTCCCCAAAGAGTGTGTTCTGGATGTCGACGTCGCACTTGGTGATGCTGCAGGAAACCATTTGGGGGAGGCCCGGGTTCTGGATGCCCAGCAGGTGGGGCGTGAACAGGGCCTCGGGTGCCTGGTGCAGCTGGTCCCCGATGTGGATGACCTGCCCGTCCGGCAGCCTGTACTCCCTCGGGACCTCCTCCGGCCTCCGGGACTGCTCCTTCTCCGGATCCAGGGCCACGTAGCACAGCTTCTCCTTGATGTCGTCCACTAGAGCTTTGTCCAGTGCACATGTGAAGGTCCGCCCGCTCGCCAGCAGCAGCTGCGTGAGGTACTCCGTGATGTCCCGCCCCGCCACATAGAGCTTGGTGACCGCATGGGGCAGGGAGTACCCCTCAAAGATGGGGACGGTGCACGTGATCCCGTCCCCACTGTCCACCACCAGGCCCGTGACACAGGCTGAGGCGTAGAGTGCCAGCACGGCCTGGTCTGACAGGTAGAAGGCGGGCACCTGGAACTTCTCGAACATCACCTCGGCCATCTTCTCTCGGGCTTCCCTGGGGTTCAGGGAGGGCTCAGTCATGAGCACCGGTCGCTCGCTGGCTTTCACCCCCAGCTCCCTCTCGAACAGGTGCCGCCACAGCTCCTCCGCCTCATCCCACCCTGTGACCAGGCCCCGCTCGATGGGGTAGCACAGGTGCACAGCCTCCTTCTGGCACACAGCTTCTTCCCCCACCAAGTATTTCTTCTGGCCGGCCGCTGCCGAGGTCATCTGGAATTTGGGGTGCCCCACGATGGAGCTGATAACATGGCGGGGTCCAATCTCTCCGGACAAACCTGCTTTGCAGAGCCCTGAGCCATTGTCGAAAATCACAGCTGGAGAATCTAACACGTGCGGGTCAAACATGTCTGCATCCCCGCCTCTTCCCCGGCTCTGCACGTCATAGAAATAAAGGACAGAACTCTCTCAGCCGCTTTATGACACAGGAGGCCCCATCAGAAGCTCTAAGGCCGCAGGATTCTCGGGGTGCCTCCCCAACAGGCTAGTGGCTGGCGGGTCCCCGAGAGCCCTCCACCCACCCGCAGACCTGCTCTCCCACGGGGGTCCCAGCTGCTGAGGCTTTATCAGGGATGATGGGCACACGTGTAACAATCCAGCCGAGGCTACCATTGTCTTCAGCCAGCATCAGAGACTTTGGGTGGGAGGGGGCTCAGAGCCCCTGGCCCTCCCTACTTGGTGTGACACCAAACAGAGGAAGGCAAGCCATACCCGCAGGCAGTGTCACCAACAGTCTGTAGACCTGAGGTCTAGCCTTAGAACTGAGTGACACAGCATAGCCTCAACCTGCCCCAAGAACAGGCCATCTCCACCCATGGAGCTGCCATTAGTGGAGTGACCCAAAACCCATGTCCCTGGCTAAGGAGTGACCAAGCACCAAGAAGCACAGGTCCAGGTTGGAGGCATGGTGCCCACAGCCTCACCACCGTCAAGAACTTAGAACACACTTTTTGAATTCAGACTCCTCCAGGAAGCCCTTGGGAATTTCTCTTTCCTTTACTCCGAGAGTCCTGGCTCTCTGTCCCACAGGGTTGACACTAAGCAGAGTCCTACAGGCCTGCTGGATCTCTCTCTAGCGTACACGTTCCTGCTCTGGGCTGAGGTCAGAGCCGCACGCTGCTCTGTGTCCGTCGGAGTCCCCCAGGGGCCGGGGATAGGGCTGCTCCAGCCTCCATGGCACCTGTGTCAGCCGCCCTGGCTCTCAAACCCTGGACTGGTTTTCAGCCCAGGAAGAAACTGAGGTGGACCAGACCTAGGGGCCAGACTCGCTGTCCCTCTGGGAGGGGTGGTGGTCCTGGAAACATGTCTCAAACCCCCCTCCAGCCTGGCATTTTCTCCATCCAGAAAGCTCTAGCAGGGTCACATCCCTTCTAGGCCCCTCACCTCCTTGTTGCCTGTCCTGCCATCCCTCCAGCAAAACTCAACAAATGCTGGTCGTGTGGTGTCGGCCAGGGACGTAGACGTGTGGCTTTGTGAGTACCCATTGGGCTGAGCCCTGGACGTGACTCAATAAAAACTTGGAGTTATTGGAGTTTTTTCCTTCAAGGACACCTCCAGAGGAAACCATAGTTCATTGTGTGGCACGACTGAGGCTGAGCCCTGACCCTGAGTTCACAGAGCCTAGTGTCCTCAGCTACCACGGTGAGGTTTCTGAGATTTGGGGTCTGACCTTTCAGGGCACGTGCGTCCGTGGCAGGCTGCTGTGAGGACGAGGTTGGTCAACAAGATGCTGTGACTAGGGTCTAGCCTGGTGGCACCACAAGCAGCCCGTGTACTCAGTCCTCGGACTGGTCTAGAATTCCCACAGTTCTGCTGGCACTCAGGACCAAATCGGGAGGCATGGGCTCTCAAGGTCTCTGCGGGTGATGGGCCAGAGCTAGGGCGAGGGGCCTGCCCATGGCTGTAGCCCAGTGGCCCAGGGCCGGCTGGGGCATTCGGGTTTGCAGGAGGGACAGGGAAGAAAGGACAAATGCTCATTCAAAGCTTGAGCTGACCGGCTGGGTGTGAGGGCGTGCTGAGTTCACTTTGTACCTGGTTCTGGAAACACACAATAATAACAAGGTCCGAAGGGCCAGCTGCCGCCGATGTACAGGGAGGTCACACAAGCACACACAACTCCCACCCCCACCCCCGGCCTCCCAGTTAGGTCTGGGACACTTCCACCTGTTACAGAACCTGTAACTTGGCTACTCCCTGTCCCTCTGTGTCGCCTGCCATCCCCAGGCAAGCTCAGGCCCTTCAGGACAAAGCCATGATGGCCGGGCCAACCATCGGGACAGTGGCTCCAAGCAAAGCCGTCTGAGTGTTTCCGTTTTCCTGCTTGTTCTCACTCCCTGCGGAGCCCAGGAGGTGCTGCCCTTTGCCCCGGGTCTGGTACCCCCAGCCGGCCCGGCACAGCAGCCCTGGGAAGCCGTCACTACTCTCCTCCTCTCTGTCCACTTGAGATGCGCGATGCCCAGCAGGACTGCGTGGTCCCCCCCTTTTCCGCACTCCGGGTTCAGACGAGGGCAACGGCCAGCTTCCCAACCATCATCTCTGGGTGGGTCATTGGAGCCGGGCTGGGCTCAGTGACACTTTCTGTCTCCCACCATTGAGGGTCTGATCCAACAGACGGATTGTCCCCCTGCACAGGGAGCGGCAGGAAGACTCTGAGACCCCACCACCGAGAAGTAGGATACCCTCAGGGAAGGTGGGGAGGGCTGACAGCACGTGGTCACTGGGAAAACTGAGTGGATTTATGAGCCACAGCCTACGTGACGTTGTGCTGGTTTCCAGCTCCTCGCGGGCAGGACTACCAACCCGCGGCTCTCAGGTGCCTGGGAACCTCCACTTCGGCCCTCCCTGATGTCCACCACAGAAACGCCTCCACCCCTGCCCCCCACCACCGACCACCTGGGTCTGTCGGCCTCAGAAGGGTCCCATGTGTCAGTGCAGGTGTCCACGGCCACGGCGCCCTGGCCACTTGAGCGAATGCGATGTTCAGCACCACCGACGCCCGGCGTAGCTGAACCTTCACGGCAAAGGTTGTCAACACAAGAATGCTGTCCCCTGTCCCCAGCTCCAGCCAGAAGCCAGCAGGTCTGCGCCTGCCCTGCCCCCACCCCTGGCCGGCCAAGCCTCATAAATCGCTTGATCAAGTTTATGGGCGAACGGGCTGTAACTCCATCTCCCTCCACAGGGCAAGGCTCACCACCGTGATTGCTCTGAGGGCATTTGTTTCCGTCCTGCCCGGGAAGCTGGCTCTTGTTTCTGCTCCGGCAGTCGCGCCCCAGAGCAGCCCACCACAGCCCCCATGCGGCCCCACCCCCACGCCCTTGAAGGAACCTTGGCCCGTGATGGAGGTAGACAGTCCCAGGAAACCTTGTGAAGCTGCCAGGCATTTACACTTGGGAGTGGGCAGCTGTGGGCCTGCTGGGCAGCCATGCTTCTCACCTTGCCTTGGGTCAAGGTGACGGGGCCACCCACGCCTATGTTGGGGTGGGGGTGGGGGGTCCCTGTCCCATCGTCCCCACTTCCATCTGTCACTGGCGCCCAGACCCTCAGCCAATTAGTGACCAGCAGACCGGGCTCATTAGGGCTGGCTGACATCTGGCGGCCAGATCCTGCTTGCTGAGGGCCCAGTCTAGTGTCAGCGGGCAGCCTGAAGGAACAGGCAGTGGCAGAGGGCGAGACAGGCACTGCTCTTGCTAGAGAGAGAACCCTGTGCCCGGGCGAGGGAGCTGTGCCAGCCCAGGGGCCACGGTGCTTGTGGGAGTGTCCACCTCTCCACCTGTCATTCCCAGAGGAGCCCAAAGCCCTGGGCACCCTTCCTGGTAGCCTACCTAGCCCTTGTACACTTGGTGGAACTTGAATCGCCAACCCACCCATCCATTTTCCTACCCACCATCTATCTGGTCATGCATCACCCACCTGTTCATCCATCCATCCATTCATCCAGCCGCTTATCTACCACCCACCCTTCTAAACATTTGGATTTCTGTTCAATTATGTTCTCTTTTTCCCTCCCTCCCTCTCACCCACCATTCCTCTCTTAGTGGTCGAAGCGAGCGTCCTCTCTTACTGTGGGCTGATGTAAGTTATACTTTGATTTTCAACTTTGAGGGTGGTTGGTCCCCCTAACCCTCTCATCATTTAAGGGTCAGTGGTATGATCCCATGGTCCTTCACCCTGGACGTTCAAGGTCAGGGCTGTGATCCCTCTGAAGGCATTAGTGGAGGGTCCGTCCCAGACTTCTCTCCCGCTCTGATAGTTTCTTGGCTTGTATGTGGTGTTCTCCTGGGTGAGTGACTGTGACCAAATTTCCGCTTTTTCAAAGGACACCAAACATATTGGATCAGGGCCCATTCTAATAGCTTCATGTGCACTAGATCACCTGCCAAGACCTTACTTCCAAGTAAGGTCACACCCGTGGGTGCTGGGGGGGGGGGGTTGGACTTTAACATAATTTAGGGGACACAATTCAACCCACAACACCTGCCCAATAAGAACTGACGGCACTGGTGTGAAGAGAGCGACGGAGCAGGTGGGAGCCCAGCGGCATCTCAGGTGTGCCTGCTCTCCGAGGCAGAGAGGGGCCACTGCGTAACAGGTTAACCCCACACTCAGCAGCTGAAAACGACAAACACATCTTGTGCCCGTTTCTGTGGGTCTGGAATCTGGGCATGGCTCACCAGGTGCCAACAGTCTCACACAAGGTGGCCAACAAGTTGTTGGCGTGGCTGTGGTCTCACCTGAAGGCTCCATGGGGAGGTGAGGAAGGGAGAGGGAGAGAGAGAGAGAACCCAAGATGGAAGCCATAGCCATTTTAATAACTTAATCTCAGAAGCAATGACTTTCACTGTTTTCTATTGGTCAGAAGTGAGTCAGCCCAGCCCAGACTGGGGGTGAGGTAGGGGAGGTTATATAAAGATGCACAGGCCCAAATTACCCACACAGGGGGGCAGAGGTCATCAAGCATGGCTGCTCCAGCCTCAGTTTCCCCAGCGGTCAGCAGGAGCAACTAACTGCTGGAACCTAAAGAGAAAAGCACACTATGGTCATATGAGGAGGGGAGTCCCATAGCAAGGGGCACAGGGGACACAGGTCAAATAGCAGTAGTACCCCGGCTGGGCCCCTTCTGACTCCCTGAGAGATTAGCTGGGGACACTCTAGAGGCCTCGTTCACGTAACCATGGTTGCCGCCTCTTCTCATCGCTTCAAAATGTTACATCCTGACTCGAGCCATCCCAGCCATCTGGGGTTGTTCCCACCTCCTTCAGGTGAGCGGTCTCAGCCTTCCTCCCCACTCCTCCCCAACTCTCCCAGTTGCTGGTCACCCCATTAGGGAGCAGACCAGAGGCCTGTCCTGCTGGAGCAACCTTGGGGTGGCCCTCAAAAAAGAGAGTCTCCTGCCCCCTGCTGGCGTCCGGTGGAAGTGTCACAAGATATGAGATTGGGGTGGTGGAGGGTCCTGAGCAGCTGGAACAAAGAAGACTTGTTAGTATCACCAAAAGGCCGGACCTCTGGAGGAGGAAAAAAAATCAATGTTTGCTAAATAGGGGGGGGGGATCGGCTGCTTAGGTGGGATAAAGGTTTATTTCCAAGTGTATTGAAGTGATTACCGGGAGGAGAACCAGCGCGAAGGAGCTGCATGCAGGGCAGCCGGCTTCTGACGGGCGGAGGGTGCCTGAGCTCCCGCCAGCCCTGCGCCGCCCCGCTTACGGTTTTCCACCACGGTTCCTAACGGTTCTTCGGAGCGGTGCCCCGGGGAGGGAGGTTCCTGGGGGTGCCCAGCGGCCCTCTGCATTCAGCTGGTGATAAATATCCAGGGGAGCATGCGGCCCAGAAGGGTCCCAGGTTTAATTCAAATAATTAAACACCCAACGTTGAAAGAGCTCTTTGCATGTACGAGGCCGTGAGCGCGCGCGTGCGCACGTGCAGCTGGAGAAGGAAAGGGTTTTGTGTTCCGGTGGGTGGGTTAGGGGCCGCTAGCCCATTTGCGTGGGGGGCTAACCTCTCCACCATGTGCCCCGGCTCCCAGCTGGCTGGCCCACGCTTTTCTTGTCCTAAGTGGCAGGCTTCATTCCTGACTCAGACACGGGGTGGAGGGGACTCCAGGTGAAAGGGTTCTTGTCCACAGTGAGGTTGCCTCTTCACGGACCCAGCGATGGAGAGGGGAGGGTGTGCCCTCCTCAGTGGGCGCTCACCTTCCCACACAGCTCAGGGGGTCCCACTCAGCTTCCCCAATGGAGGCATCTCCATGCAGAAGCTGGCACCCACCTTTGGCCACCATCATGGTGGTGGGCGAGGGGCTGGATGGCCAGCCGGACAACACATCCACCCCGGCTGGGGCTCATCTGAGTAGGGCACCTCCTCCCGCTTTCTGCCTGACCCACAGGTGGGGGAGGCAGCCAGGGGGCCACCAGGAGCTGAGTCCCAAGACACTGGGCTGGAGGCTCCACGTTTGCTTCGGAAAGGTTTGTGCACCCCAAAGAGCAGCGGCCACACCCAGAGCCTCGGGATAGGACCTTATTTGAACCAGGGTCTGTGCAGACACAGTTGGATATGTTAAGATGAGTCCATGTTGGGTTGGAATGGGCCCTCAGGAGAAGAGAGAACACACACACACAGGTTGACGACAGCAGCAGAGACTGGAGTGTTGCATCTGCGAGACAAGGCCTGCAGGCAGCCCCAGAGCTGGAGGACCCTGTGGAAGACCCTTCCTCTTGGCCTCTAAGAGGCATCCCCCAACTGCTGGCAGCTGGGTTTGGATGTGTGGCCTCCAGACCTGAGAGAGTATAGTTCCTATAGTTTTAAGCCCCCAGGTATGGACATTTGCTACAACAATCCAAGGAGAGTCACGGAATAACTGTGAGGTGTTTAAGTGGCATTGTCCCCCCTTCCCCATGTCTTCCGGCAGGACACGCAGGTGCAGACCCGCCCACCAGGGCATGAGTTCCATGGACAGTGATGTCCTGACCCGCATCTTTGGGGAGTAACCCTGTCTGCCTGCCTCCCTCCCTCTTCCCTCCCTCCCTCCCTCCCTCACTTGTCTCTGCAAATTCCAAGCATCATTGAGCTGTAATCCCTGACTGTGATCGGATCTCACACTCCAGGAGGGTGGTCCTGGGAGCACCATAGCCCTGAACCACCCCAGCCAGCACCTGCCTGGACCACAGCTGTTGGAAACAAATGAATGAATGAATGATTGAATGAATGAGTGAATGAATGAGGACACACTGGGCTCCCCACCTGGCTCCTAAATGTGAGCCATTCTTAGAAACTGCTTTTCCACCCTGAAGGAGAGGCAGCCACCACCGTGATGGGGCTTGGGGATCCCATGACAAGCAGCGGGTGCCGTCGGGAAGAGTGCAGGCCCAGTGCAGGAGTGACAGAGGTCAAGCAGGGAGCCCTTGCGCTCCGTCCTCCTGGCCTCCTCCAGCAGCCGGGGATTCTCCCCTTTCTTGAGGGATCTTGCCAAGAACAGGCATCGAGCAGCGAGCCAGGGCTCCCCCCCCCCCGGGACATGACACAGGAAAGCTGGGCCCAGCTCTGGGCGGTGGCAGCCCCAGGACGCTTCTTCTAGCATCCTGAGCCCATGCTCAGCTCTATGCGGACACTCCAAGACCCACACGGGTAAGGGGGGGGGCGAGTCCACATGGCTCACACTGGGGGGCCATGCATGGGCGGTCTGCTCCCGCTGCCTAGAGGTGACACAGGTCACTTCTGCTCACGTCAGTGCTCTCATAGCCTCACTTACCTTCAAAGGAACCAGGAGAAGCAGGAAGCAGGAGAGACAAGGGCCCGTCTGGGGAGCACGCAGACCACCCGCTGACGTGGCTAGTTCACCAGGCACGTGCATGTGTGTACTTTCTAATGTATCCTCAGTTGGTGTACAACATGTAGGGCCACCAATTTCCATAGCACATACCCATACTGAACGCACAGCCTTGTTTAAATGGAATTCAGATTTAACTGGGAGTCCTGTACTTGTCGTTGGAATCCTGGCTGCCACCTCCCTCCCCACATGCCCTGGGCTTTGGTACCCGAAGCTCTACGAGGGGTACGCACAGGCTGGTGTCCACGTAGGAGCCTCAGCCACGGAGAAACATTCGATCTGAGTCACCAGAATGGGGCCACATGTGCTCCTAGTCCCTGAGCTGGAGGAGACACACAAGGAGAGGACCGTGAGCCCAGAGTGCCGGCCGACGGGCCGCGGAGTCCCGGCCGCTGCGGTGGAGTGCTGCCCCTCGGGCATCCGTGCCAAAGACATGAGCTTTCCAAAAGGGAATTCAACCCAAAAATAGACACCGTCTTCTTCTCCCCCACGCCCCCGCCTGTCTGCCCAGACTCCCAGGAGAGGGGCCCCTGGAGAACCAGCCACACTGCCCTGGCCATTCTCACGAGAGCCCGGAGGTAACCGTTACCCACGCTCGGGTCTTATCTCCACGTTCCCAAGATATCAGCAGCCTGGGCCAGCTGGGCCAGCTGAACCCGAGAGGAGTGTGGGCTGATGGGTGCTGGACCCGGGACAGGGTCCCCCACACTGAGAGGCCAGGGTTGCCATCTGCTTGGCAGCAGAGGAGACGCAGACCCCTGTCCCTGCCCATTTCCTCCAGAGTCTGAATCTTCGAGGACGTTGTTTAAAAAGTTTAGTGTGGACAAGGTTGGGGTCCTCCCCTTGTCCCAAGTGCCCCTGCCCCCTGGGCCTCGCAGCCCGCCCTCTGAGAGCCACCATCCCCCGCTTGGCCACGGCTTGTACCTGGCTCACTGAGCTGCCGTCAGGTGCAGCAGGGTGAGATATCACAGACAGAAAACGTCCAGATGGTGTGGGTGCGGCTTAGGCACCATGAACAAAATGACACAGAGTTGGGGATGGACTGGGATGAGGGGCAAGTTAAGTCTGGTGATCAGGGAGCCCCTTCAGAGCTGAAACCCCAGTGACAAGGCAGAGAGCTCCAAGGGAGGCCGGGAACAGCATGGGTGCCCAAAGGCCCGCAGCAGGAAAGATGTCACCCTCCCCGGTCTTGGGCTCATCGCAAATCTCTCTGCTTTGAGATGTGTCCCCAGCGGCCTTGACCTTAAAGAGGTCCCTGTTGGGGGAAGCTCCAAACCCAGTGCCACCTGTGGGTTGGACATCGGGGCCAGGCTAAGCCAGGGTTGGCTAAGAGCCCGCACCATGGGTCAGGGCTCAGGTCTCCCCAACCCCCCATCATCAGCCCCTTCTCTGTTTGTGCAACCACAGCTGGGGTCCTACACGGTCTGGTCTGTTGGATACAAGGCTCCAGCGAAAATCCTCAGAGAGAGGCCAGTGGAGTTCCACCTGTGTGGGCCAGTGGTCTGCAGTGTTGTCAAGGGCCCTGCACCCTGGCTTGAGGCCACACCTGTGGGCAGGGCAGGATGTGTGGGTCTTCCGAGGTGGAGCTCATCGCCCCAGGGGGTCAGGCTGAGCTGCAAGGGAGCTGAGGGCAGGACCCCATGCGGATGCTGGTCTTCCCAGGATTCTCTCTGCAGGGCGACTGGCAGCTGCATGGTTCTCTGTGTGCGGGACTCATTGAAGTTTCCTCCTGAAGAGTGCATAACTTCCTCCAGGGATAAGAGGCGCTGCAGAGGACATCCTTGTGCACAGATTTTTGCACTGGGACATCACCAGCCACTTAGGGTGTCATCACCCCCGAGAGGTGAGTTCTGATTGGATCCCCCGTAACCACCGTCCTAGTTCGGGCTGTATCAGGTCATGCACTCAAAGTTCTGGGTTCAAATGCCAGATCTTCAACTTATTAGCTCGGGGACCCTGAACAGCCAGTTCCTCCAGCCTCTTTGACTTTCACTCTTTGTAAATTACCAAGAGTAATGGAAACCCCCGTTATTTATGGTGCAGTGCCCATAAAGCACTGGTACAGTTGCTGCAGGTGTGTAAGGGCTCAGGGAATGGCAGCCAGTGGTGATGACAATGATGATGAAGAGGAGGAGGGGGGAGGAGGAGGGAGAAATCTGTTTCCACCACTTCCAACTTTATCCTCTCACCAATTTTTGTAACCATCATATTTGAGTAAAAGCGGGAACCCAGTCACCTCAGCCCCTGCAGATTAATTCCGTCCACTCTGTCACTTTCCAAATTTAGAGGCTAGAAAGCTACTGCGTGATTGGAAAGTAGAATAAAAAAAAGAGAAAAGGGGAATTGTGTGACCATATATGTAAATGTACAGACACTCTGGGAGTGAGGAGGATATGGTATTTACATCCCGACGACTGGCATATCCCCAACACCTTTTCTAAGAAAACACCAACACACCCCTCCTGTCCTTGGTCTGCAGGTCTTGCTGCTGGGTTTTGAAGCCTGGAAGATAGGTGCATTTTCCACAGCTGCCCATCGCCCTGCAGAGAGAATCCTGGGAAGGCCAGCATCCGCGTGGGGTCCTGCCCTCAGCTCCCTTGCAGCTCAGCCTGACCCCCTGGGGCGATGAGCTCCACCTCGGAAGACCCACACATCCCGCCCTGCCCACAGGTGTGGCCTCAAGCCAGGGTGCAGGGTCCTTGACAACACTGCAGACCACTGGCCCACACAGGTGGAACCCCACTGGCCTCTCTCTGAGGATTTTCTCTGGAGCCTTGTCTGCCACCCCTCCTGTCCTTGGTCTGCAGGTCTTGCTGCTGGGTTTTGAAGCCTGGAAGATAGGTGCACTTTCCACGTAACACTAGGTGTCCCTTGGACAATCACCCCCCACCCCCTGCTTCCAGTTATCAACCCCGTTCCCAGCCCAGAAAGTTCTCTTGGACAAGTAGAAAGATGGACTTCCAGGACCATGAGCTCCATCCTGTCCTTCCCAGGGCATCCTGACTGTCTTAGGCAGCTCAGCCTGCTCAGCAGACCACCGGGGACACCAGCGTTTCAATCACAGGTACTTTACTTCTCACTGTTCTGGAGGCTGAACGTTCAAGGTGCCGGCAGATTTGGGGTCTGGGGAGCGCCCACGTCCTTGTTCACAGATGACCATCTTCTCTCCGCGTCTTCTTAGAGTGGAAGAGATGAGAGAACTTTCTGGGATACGTTTGAAAAGGACACTAATACCATTTATAAGGGCTCAACGCTCATGAACCAGTCACCTCCCAAAGGCCCCACCCTCCTGGCATCATCACATTGGGGGTTAAGGTTTCAACTCATGTATTTTCAGGGAACACATTCAGTCAATCACACTCTCCTTCCAACATCTCCCCCGGCCACCTGTTGTAGCGGGCGAATGACAGTCTCTCCACTGAACGTTGAGTCTAGGAACCTCCCACCCTCTCTGAATACTGGATAGGGAGGCTGCTTTGGGGTCCGAATAATGACCCCTAAGATTCCAGGATGCTTGTTCAGCAAAAAGTAGACCCCTGTCCTGATAACTGGAATTACAGAAGACATCCTTAGTCCTGGTTGCCAACAGCAATACCCCAAACACCTTGCTCCCATCACATTGAAAAACTCTCGTGAAGGGCGGTGGGCAGTAGTCAAGACTCCTGGACCCAGGTCAGGCTCTCTTACTTGTCTATAGGCGAGATAACCATGCACTGTCCTCATCATGGCTTGATGTTTCCTGCTTCTAAGGGCTACATGTTGGGAGGGGTGTGTGTGTGTGTGTCTATGCTTGTGTGAGTGATAATATACAAAGAGAGAGAGTTTCCCCAGGAATATGCTTAATCAAAATAACCCAAAAATACTCTTGTTTAAAAAAAAAAGAAAGTCTAGAAATGCCAGGTAAAATATGATACACATCTTTTAAATGGAGAGTTGAGCTTACAAAAGAGTAATGGAAATTTCCAGGGGCCCCCAAATGAATAACATGACCCAAAATAGTAATTGAGGTGAGCTAATGCTGTGGCTGGCTCCCAGATGCTGGTTTTGGTACAAGGGGGTTTAAAGTGGGCTCCCAGGACAGGGGATGAGGCACTTAGGTAAAAAGAGGCATGTATGGGAATGAAGATTTCTGCATAAATCCATGCTGCCTGCTACATTCTCGGTGAAAAGAAAGACCATTTAAAAATCTACCTACTGGCCCTGGCCAGGTGGTTCAGTGGATAAACCACCAACTTAGGCATGCCAGAGGTCGTGGTTTTAACCCCCCTTTCCCCAGTCCTGGCACAAACAAGAAGCAACCAATGAATGCACAACTAAATGGAACAACCAAGTAAAACAAGCAGTTGATTCTCTCTCTCTCTCTCTCTCTCTCTCTCTCTCTCTTTCTCTCTCTCTCCTTCTCTCAAATTAACGAAAAGATTTTTTTAAATCCACTTACCAGCACACAAATATTACAAGAAATCTTGTCTGTCATATCTGTTAATGAAAACATTTTTTTAAATCCACTTACCAGCACACAAATATTACAAGAAATCTTGTCTGTCATATCTGTTAATGAAAATATTTTTTAATCCACTTACCAGCACAAAAATATTACAAGAAATTTTGTTTGTCATATCTTTACTGAGATACAAATTTTAGAAGTTTCTCCTAAAGAGGAATATTTCCAGAATGAAGCAGAACACCCCCCCTAAACCCTGCTTCTCCAAAGAACCAAGGAGAACATTCCCCCCCCCCCCAAAAAAAAGGTCAAAATCAACTTTTCAGAACTCTATAATTTCACCAAGGGCCTCCAGCAATCTGAAGAGCATTCGTTCAATAAAGTAGTTGAATCTTGGTAAGACTAGAGAGCACTTTGTGGCACTTGCCCTATGCCTTGTCCCATCCCTTCTCCCCAGCTGCATAGTGTCCTGAAAACCAACAGCATATCAGCCACAAAAGCTTAGAAACTAACAACTAGAAAGCCACTGGGTGTGGACAGGGGAGTTCCACTACACTCTTGGGCATCTAAAAAGCCATGTGCATGTGTAAGGATGGGCATGTGCCCAGGAGAAATCTGAGAAAACCTTTACCTCTGTCTAACCTCGAGACTCTGCACAAGGAGTAGTTGAAGGCTAGGACAGAAAGGTAGCCTGCCCACTGGAACACTGAGATTTATCATTCTAAGTTATTTAAGGAAATTTCTGTCCAAATATTAACTGATTGCTAAGCAAACCAGCCAAAGACATCAGTGGCCACATAGAAGAAAGTACAGACTTTCTGGAATTAGTTCTAAATTATTATAGTTTATTTGGTGACACAGGGGTCGCCTAAAATACATATTTATTTTAAAAATGTATTGTATAATAAATATGTATTTTCCGATGGCTTTAGGAGACCCCTGTGTTTTGGTCGATCGACCCCCGCCAGGGTCGCGACCCACAGGTTGAGAACCGCTGCTTTAGGGGAAGGGAATTGATTTTCAGAGTTGTCACAGTATATTATCTAAAACATCCATTTCTCAACAACAACAAAAAATATGGCACATTTAAATAAACACTGTACCTGAGGAAGCCCAGATGTTGGACTTACTAGACAAAGATTTAATATCAGCTATCATAAATATGGTCAAAGAACTAAAGAAAGTCATGTCTAAATAACTAAAGGAAAATATTAGAATGATGCCTCACTAAATAGAGAATATCAATAAAGAGATAAAAATTATTATAAAAAATCAAATAGAAATTCTGAAGTTGGAAAATACAATAACTAAAATGAAAAAATATATATTAGATCGCCACAACAGATTTGAGCTGGCAGAAGAAAAAAATCAGTGAACCTGGAGTCCATCCATTTTGAGAAACAGAAAGAAAAGAATGCAAAAGAATGAATAGAGCCTCAGAAATCTGTGGGACACCATCAAGCATAGCAACATACATATAATGAAAATCCCAGAATGAAGGGGAGAAAGGGCAGAAATAAATGTAAAGAAATAACGGCTAACACCCCAAAAAAAATTTTGATAGAAAACATTCATCTACACATCCAAGAGGCTCCTTGAACTCCAACAGAATAAGCTCAAAAAGATCCACATCTTAAAACATTATAGTCAAACTGTCCAAAGCCAAAGACAATCTTAGAAACAGCAAGAGAAAAGCAATTCCTCAGGTAAAAGGGGTCCCCAATGAAAGGAACAGCTGACTTTCTATCAGAAACCTTGTAGGTCAGAAGGCAGCGGGATTACACAGCCAAAGTCCTGAATGAAAAACATGACCAGCCAAGAATCTATACCCAGAAAAACTGTCTTGCAAAAATAAACAGGAAATTAAGGCACACCCAGATAAAAAGGGAGAAACAGTTTATCGCTAGCAGACCTGCCCTAGAAGAAATATTATACAAAAGAGAGTTCTTCAAGTTGAAATGAAGGCACTAGATAGTCAGTTAAACCCACACAAATAAATAAAAATCACCTGTAAAGAGAACTATGAAGATAAATATAAAAGAAAATATAAATATAAATTGATCACTTTTCTTATTCTATATGATTTAAAAGACCATTGTATGCCATGTTTACATAGCTATGCTGATGGATGTAAAATGTATAAAGATGTAATTTGTATAACAATATAGCACAAAGATGAGGGAAGGGGTAGAGCTACATAAGAGAGAAAAATTTATGCATATGATTGAAATTAAGTGGTATCAACAAACATTCCAAAGGGGGGGGGGTACACAAGGAAAGACTTTATTCCAGTGAAAAGTTTGTGAACAAAGGAAGCACAGCTTTCAGTAGAAACTGAAAGTGTGCTCCACCAAGACAAAGGAGAGGCTGCCTTTAATAGAAAAAAAGTTCCCATCCAGTTCCTGATGGCCTCATTTTCATGCAAATGAAGACTCCACATCTATACAGTTCTGATGGGTCCAAATTGCATAGTCCTGATTGGTCAGCATTGTGCATTCTGATTGGTCATTATGAAGCAGTTCTAATTCCGTATAGATGCAACTGAGACTATTGTACATTTTTGATTGGATGGGGCAAATGTCAATCTGCTTATTGAAAGATGAAACCAGGCCTGACCTAGTGGTGGCGCAGTGGATAGAGCGTTGGACTGGAATGCGGAAGACCCAGGTTCGAGACCCCGAGGTCGCCACCTTGAGTGCGGGGCTCATCTGGTTTGAGCAAAAGCTCACCAGCTTGGACCCAAGGTCGCTGGCTCCAGCAAGGGGTTGCTCGGTCTGCTGAAGGCCCGCCGTCAAGGCACATGTGAGAAAGCAATCAATGAACAACTAAGGTGTTGCAACGCACAATGAAAAACTAATAATTGATGCTTCTCATCTCTCTCCGTTCCTGTCTGTCCCTGTCTATCCCTCTCTCTGACTCACTCTCTGTCTCTTTTTTTTTTTTTTTTTTTGCATTTTTTTTTTTTTCTGAAGCTGGAAACAGGGAGAGACAGTCAGACAGACTCCCGCATGCGCCTGACCGGGATCCACCCAGCACGCCCACCAGGGGGCGACGCTCTGCCCACCAGGGGGCGATGCTCTGCCCATCCTGGGCGTCGCCATGTTGTGACCCTCCTGGGTGTCGCCATGTTGCGACCAGAGCCACTCTAGCGCCTGGGGCAGAGGCCACAGAGCTATCCCCAGCGCCCGGGCCATCCTTGCTCCAATGGAGCCTTGGCTGCGGGAGGGGAAGAGAGAGACAGAGAGGAAGGCGCGGCGGAGGGGTGGAGAAGCAAATGGGAGCTTCTCCTATGTGCCCTGGCCGGGAATCGAACCCGGGTCCTCCGCACGCTAGGCCGATGCTCTACCGCTGAGCCAACCGGCCAGGGCACTCTCTGTCTCTTTAAAAAATAAATAAATAAAATTTTAAAAAAAGAAAGAAAAATGAAACCAGGAATTTCTTTGAAAGGGTTGGCTCAGGGGGACAGGAACATGATGCAGAAGGCTAGACTAGTTGCTCAATCTGTGACTTTTTCCTGAAATGCCGAGCAGGTAAGAGAAGGCCTCTATCAGCAACAGTTGCTGACTATGACTTTCAGCCCAGTTAACCATGAGGAATCCTTCCTTCTTTGAAGATCTATTTCTTCTGGAGATCCATGGTGGGTATTTAGCTTAATTAGTTTGTAATAATTTAAGATGTTAATTGTCACACACACACACACACACAGGGCAAACACTCAGAAAATATACCAAACAAAACAATAGAATTAAATCAGCACACAAGAAAATATCTATTTTACCCAAAAGAAAGCAGTAATGAAAGAACACAGAAACAAAAAAAGACATGACACACAGGAAACCAGAAGCAAAACTACAGACACAGATCTTACCCTCAGTAATAATTATAGCCAACGTAAAGGAATTAACTTTCTTTGAGATGAGTGAACATGAAAAAACAATGTAAACAGATGGGTGCAGCCAATGCGGAGCTTAGCAAGACGGTTATAGCCGAGAACACCTACATTAAGAAAAAAAAAAGATCATACATCAAGAACCCAACCTTCTATCTCAAAACATTAGGAAAAAAAAAAAGGAGAGAGAGAATTAAACCTAAATCAAGCAGTAAAAAGGTGTGATGGTTCATTTTATGTGTCACCTTAATGGTGCACGGGATGCCTAGATATGCAGTCCAGCTTGACTCTGGGCATGTCAGTGAGGGTGTTTCTGGACAAGATTAACATTTGAATCAGTAGACTCAGTAAAGCAGATTGCCCTCCCTAATGTAGGGGGCCGCACCTAATCAGGTGAAGACCTGGATCAAACAGAAGGGCTGCCCCTCTCCCAGTAGGAGACAACTCCTTCCGCCTGACTCCCTTCAAGCTTGGGCTTCAGGATTTTTTTATTGCCTTCAGGCTTAAACTGAAACACTGGTTCTTCTTGAGTCCCGAGCCTGTCCACTTCTGGACTGCAACTACATCATCAGCCCTTTGGTTTCTCCAGTTTCTATCAAACATTTTTAAAAGAATGTTTTTAAACCACCAATCATTTACAAACTTTTACAAAAGAAGAGAAGAGAGAACATTTGCTAACTCTTTCTAAGAAGTCAATAATATACTAACATCAGAGTCATACAAAGACATCCCAAATAGGAAAGAAAAAAAAAATACTGGACTAGTATCTGCAAAAAGGACCACAGAGAACTGATTTCTGCAAAAACCAGCCTGACCAGGCGGTGGCGCAGTGGATAGAGCGTCAGACTGGGATGCAGAGGACCCAGGTTCGAGACCCCCGTGGTCACCAGCTTGAGCACGGGCTCATCTGGTTTAAGAAAAAAAAAAAAAAGCCAACCAGCTTGAACCCAGGGTCCCTGTCCAGCAAAGGGTTACTCGGTCTGCTGAAGGCCCGCAGTCAAGGCACATATGAGAAAGCAATCAATGAACAACTAAGGTGTTGCAATGCGCAATGAAAAAAAAAAAAAAACAAAAAAAACTAATGATTGATGCTTCTCATCTCTCTCCGTTCCTGTCTGTCTGTCCCTGTCTATCCCTATCTCTGACTCATTCTCTGTCTCTGTAAAAAAATTAATTAATTAATTAAAAAAAAACCACATGAGCTTGAAATAGGATCTCAAACTTCAGAAGGGAACCCAGTCCATGTGACACCTTGACAACAGTCTTGTGGGATCCCAAGCAGCGAACAGTTAGATTCCCATCCCACAGAAACTCACAGATAGTTAATGGGTAGTGTTCTGGGGTTGCTAGATGTGCGGTATTTGTTACACAGCATAAGAGACTAATACACTTTCTGTCTCTGTTTGCAATTCGCTAGCTCCACCCTGATTTCACCTTTGTTTTCACAGATGTGTGGAACAGGACAGAGAGAGACCAGACACAAATGCATACTCATGTGGACACTTGCTTCTGACCAAGGTGGAGAACAAAGGAGTCAGGGACGGGGAGAGGGGGATGCGATTTTTCCTCAGTTGTTCTAGGTCAACTGGATCATCATGTAGCAAAATAAAGCTGTATCCTTACCTCATACCATGCAATATATATATATTGACAACAGTCTTGTGGGATCCCAAGCAGCGAACAGTTAGACAGATTCCCATCCCACAGAAACTCACAGATAGTTAATGGGTAGTGTTCTGGGGTTATAATATATATATATATATATATATATATATATATATATATATATATTAAGTAGATTGTAGCTCTCATTGTGAAAGGAAAACCAGTAAAGTTACCATCTCCTGGGGAAGACAGGGTAGTGATGGGAAAAGCCCAAGGGTACCCTGGGAATCTGGAATGTTCTATGCCTTGATCTAGATCAGAGGTAGTCAATCTTTTTATACCTACCGCCCACTTTTGTATCTCTGTTAGTAGTAAAATTTTCTAACCGCCCACCGGTTCCACAGTAATGGTGATTTATAAAGTAGGGAAGGAACTTTACTTTATAAAATTTATAAAGCAGAGTTACAGCAAGTTAAAGCATATAATAATAATTACTTACCAAGTACTTTATGTTGGATTTTCGCTAAGTTTGGCAGAATAAATCCTTATAAAATAACTTACTATAGTTCAGTCTATCTTTTTATTTATACTTTGGTTGCTCCGCTACCACCCACTGTGAAAGCTAGAACGCCCACCAGTGGGCGGTAGAGACCAGGTTGACTACCACTGCTCTAGATGTTGAATATGTGGTGTGCCCATTCAGTGAAAACTCACACAATTGCATGCACACTTAACACTTCTGCATTTTTTCTGTGTGTTACATCATCTTTAAAAATAAACATGTATGTCCATTTTTTTAAAAAAAATAATGGCAACAACAACAAAAAAAAATAGAGAAGACAGAACGTTCCAGTAGGAAAATGGGCAAAGGTTACAACTGGGCAGCGGGCAGAGGCCACAGCATAGATTTCTAGATTCCTGAGCAGAGATGCTCAAAGTCACCCGTCACGAGGGACATGCCAATTAAAGCAAGACTGACAGGCCATCCTACAGACACCAGACAGGCGCAACTTAGAGGTTTGCTGGCACCAGGCGCTGCTGACCTCACTGACACAGCTGGGGTCTGCAGGTGCCCAAATCAGTGTAACACGTTCACCCCGAGTCACTTGGCAAGTTTCACAAGTGAAGAGACACCCAGTTGAGCAACCCCGCTTTCAGACAGAGGCCCTTCAAAAGCTCGCTCAACTGTGCACAAGGAAGTGTGTGCAAGACTGCCCACGTTAGGGTCGTTCACAGTAGCAAATCCTTGGGAGGCTCCGAATGTCCATCAGCAGGACGGCTGGGCGAGCACAGGGTGTGGGTTACGGGTGGCTATGCTCACGCCTACGGGGCAGCAGCTTCCTGCCACAGGGCGGCCGCCTCTCAAATCACCGTGTGTGTGTGTGTGTGTGTGTGTGTGTGTGTGTGTGTGTGTGTGTGTTGGTGTGTGGGGGAGCTCAAAACCATATACATGTCATGCAGTCCACATGAGAAGCAGAGCAAAACCTGTGACACCCAGTGGAAGATGTCCACCCAAACCTGGGAATGATAAAGCCAAGTCTGAGAGATGTGGGTACAAACAAGGCAGGATGGAGGCTGCCCGACGTGGTCAAGTCTGATGGCCACAGGTTGGGCAGGGTGTTCCTTTATTTGTCTCCATTTGCTTCTTTACGCTGGAAATATTCCACAATTCTAGAAAATCCTCCCACAGAAATAGGAACTAAGGTGGCTTCCGGGCGCCCTGTGACTCCCTTCTTCCGGGGGAGGCCTTCCCTGGCCAACAGCAGCTGGGGCCACAGCCACAGGTAGCCTTGGGCAATATTATTGGCTCACATTTGCCCTGGGGTGGGTGGGTGGGTGTTGTGGGTGTGCCTTCCTAAGGGTTGCCGAGAGGAGCACACCAGAGCTCTGACTGCGCAAGGCACCAGCGCCCCACCCCCAGTTGACTCCCGATTCCCTCCGACCACCTACACCCAGAGAATGCCGTGCAGGGTAGCATGCAGGACTCGTGTTGGCAGGAAGTCTCTTCTGGGGCCTCTGATCCTACTCAGCCTGACCAAGGGTTGGGCCACCTGGGCCGTGGCCATGAATGACACTGATCACACTGTAGGAACGCCTAGGTACAGAACTCTGAGACTTGTCAAAGGCTGAGCCAGGACCCAGTAGCCAGGACCCTCGGGCGAGGGTTACGGAGGACCACTGTCCTTGTAGGCTTGTATTTCCTTGACCTGAGGTGCTGGAGAAGGCAGGAGAGAAAGACTGTGTGGAGCCTAGGCCATCCCAAGTTAATGGCTTCTGACTCTCACTTTCCTGGTCAGTAAGTTCTCTGTCCACTAATTATCTGGAGATTTCCCATAGCCTTGGGCCTGAGAAGTGGTTTCTTAGGGGATTTGGGTCAGGCAGGGAAAGCCTTTCTAGCTTGAAGGGGCCTCCATGTGCCAGGGCCTGGTCCCAGAGAGATGACCTGTTCTTCATCTTGTCTCTCTGCACATGCAAAATTTATTCACTGATTTCCTAGTACTTTTAGCCTCCAAGGATCCACCAATCACCAGTGCAGGCCCCAGCTAATCCCACAGCTTGGGAGAGGCATGCCATGTGCATGCTAGGAGGGAGGAAATCTGTGCACTGGTCAGACACGTAGTAGGAGCTAAGTATATTATTATTGGATGGCTAGATAGATGGATGAATAGATGAAAGTGTGGATGGATAGATGGGTGGAAAGATAGATAAATGGATGGATGGATGGATGGTGGAAGGAAGGAAGGAAGGAAGGAAGGAAGGAAGGAAGGAAGGAAGGAAGGAAGGAAGGAAGGGTAGATGAATGTGTGGATGGATGTGTGGATGGATGGTTGGGTGAAAGGATGGAAGGAAGGAAGGAAGGAAGGAAGGAAGGAAGGAAGGAAGGAAGGAAGGAAGGAAGGAAGGATGATGGTTGGATGAATGGATGGATGGTGGATGGATGGATGAATGGATAAATGGTCAGATGCATGCATGAATGGAAGGATATATGAGTGGATGATGGACAGATGATGAATGAATAGATGCATTGTAGGCTCTGTAACCTTGGGCTCCATCTGAGCTGAGGTTACCTCTGTAGCATTTGTTCAGATAAATCCTACCAACGGCTCCCTTGAAGGGGGGGGACTCAAAATTTCCATTGAAAGGCTCCTCAATAACCAGGAAGCTTTTCCCATTTTAGCTTTTATGATGGAAGCCAGCGTTGTAAGGAACCTGAGGCAGTTTCTAGGCCTGAGTAAGCCAGACAGACCGGGCAGTGACAACTCCAGCTGTCTAAATGGAAGCGTGCTCTGGATCGGGCCGGGTGGCTTCCGGGTCTCCTGGTGCAGCCTCCCTCTCAGGCATGTTCTGACATCCACCCTGGGAAGGAGGGAGCAGGCAGGGGCGAGGGCCCCCTCAGAACGGGACAGACTTTTCCCCAAGTCCCAAGAAGAGCTGGGCGCTTCGCAATCAGCATCTTTCCCTGTAAAGGTGGGAGGCAGGAACAATGAAGCCCATTCTGCCCAGCCGTCCACTGGAAGCTGGGTATATAGCCACAGCCTCTGACTTCAGGAAGTTTCCTTCTAGATTGGACGACCAGGCTAAGATATTAAAAACAGAAGACATCGTTGAACACAGACAGTTTTTAGAACGGCTTGCCGAGCAGGGGGGCATCCCCTGGAAAGAGCTCGGTGGCTGTGGAGGGGGGGGCTGCCTGACCTGACAAAAGGAGAGACCTCAGGACCCTTGGCCTTGAGCAACTCTGACAGACGCACCAGGGGGACACAAGGCCTAATGCCCCGGAGGCTGCAGCCGTTTGGCAAGGCCAACACCTTGGCTCAGGGACAAGGAGACACCAGCACCCACCAGCACTCAGTTGGGCAAATGGTAGGTAGGGCACCTCCCTTGTAACCCAAACTCTGGCAGCAGCTCTGCTCTGCTGGCCTCTCACCCGGGGAGGTTTCTAAGAGTCCCGCAGCCGGTCTGTTGTACAGAGTGTTAGTGAGTTGTGTATACGCCAATAAAAAAAAATAAAAGCCACTATTAAAATGAACCCCTGGCACATACCTGGTTTAGATCACATAGGAGCTGGCCTTCCACACTGGAATTTGCAGCATCTGTTCCAATTAAGCCTTGCTTTTTAGCTTAAAGATATTAGCCCGATCACTAGTGTTCTGTTTGGACATGAATAGCACATTGTTCTGCCCGGAGCAGCCCTGCAGCCGCACAGACACCATTAAATGGCTTTGTGGCCCAATTAGAAGTGGAGGTGGGCTGGCGGTGGGGGGCGGGGACTGACCACCTTGGGCCAGGCGCTTCGTGGGCACAAGTCAGGCAGGGGGGGCGGAGCATGTGTGGGGGAGCAACCTCCAGCGTGCACCTCCGGCTCTGTGGCAAGCAGAGACGGGCTCGTCCATCCTGACTCTGGATGTGCCCCCGCGCCCAGGCACAGTGACCAGAACAAGGCACAGACCATCGGCTGGGGCATCACAGATGGATGCCCTGGAGGATGGCAGGGCAGAGAGAGCTCTCACAGGAGGCCAGGCAGGGGTCACGCCTACATCCGTCAACCGTGGCTGCCAGGCCTCTCCCTCCCCATGGTGGCACACACACGTGCGCACACACACACACACTTGCACAAGCTCAGACACACTCTCACACACATGTACATTCACACACTCTTAGTCACACACACAAAACTGCAGGTGCAACACCATCCCCCACTCTTACTTAGGAGTCCTCCAACTAGGAGGGTATTATTTTATGATCTGCCTTTTTTTTTCCTGCTTAAATAGTGAATCTAGGAAGCATGTCTGGGTGAATTGAGGGGTCTGATTAAGAAAAAAGAATGTGTGAATAGATGGATAGATGGATGGATAGATGGATGGATGGATGGATGGATGGATGATGGGTGGGTGGGTGGATGGATGATGGATGGGTGGATGGGTTAGTGGATGGGTGGGTAGATGAGTGGCTGGATAGATGGATAGATGGACGGATGGATGGATGGTGGATGGATGGGTGGTTGGATGGATGGATGGATGGATGATGGATGGGTGGATGGATGGGTGGTTGGATGGATGGATGATGGATGGGTGGATGGATGGGTAGATGGGTTGAAGGATGATGGATGATGGATAGATGGGTGGAGAGTAGTTAGAATGGATGGACGAATGGATAAGTAGTAGGTAGGTAGTTAATAGAACTATGTGATAGAAAATATTAGAAGGCATTATAATGAAGTAGGGTTTTGAATATTTTTCTCTTTCTCCCTTCTGCTTTTCTAGGTTTTCTAAATTATCCATAGTGAGCACGCGTTACTTTTTAATCTGAAATAAGCCAACATTCTAGCACCAGTCCCCTCATTCCTGACCCACGGGGCGAGAAAGGCTGAGGCCCCGAGATGCTGGCCCGTCCCGGCCCTTGTGTCTGAAACAGAGGAGCCTCTTTCTTCTCTGGTTCCCACTTCGGCCGTTGTGACATCATCCCTGGTGTAATTGGAGAAGCATGTTGAGAAGCACTTGGACCGCTAGATCACGCATGCTGGTGTCCTCTCCCAGGAGGGCCCCCCCCCGGGCCAGGCCTGCCGGGCAGCTGGTTGTGTCTCTCACCAGCGATTAGGACTGGGAGCTGCATCTTCATTCCACAGGGCAGGGCTGGGCGGGAAGAGCCCGAAGGATCACGTTTCAGATGCGCACTCAGGGCCATACCAGAGTGGGTCCCCCGGCCAGGCTCTCCCCGCCCCGCCCCACCCCGCCCATCCCCTCTTTTGAAGCCCTGGCCGCCCACCCTGCCTGGCTACCTGGGTGGGCTGCAGTTGTCGCCCCTTCTCCACACCAGAGAAGACAGACGGTGGAGAGGTCTGGGGAGATTGCCAGGGGCATCATGGGAGCCGTGGCTGGACTGCTGGTTGGGGAGGTGGACAGGACCCAGGCTGCTTGACTGACACCCCGGAAGGAAGCAGCAACTTTGTGTCTGTTGTTTTATGTCTGAGGCTCTACCTGGGCAGGTGCATCTCAGAGGCCCTGGGCTCTCTGCCCGTGTAACTCTCCCCGTAGCCTCAGCGCCAAGGCTGTAAAACAGAGAAACGGCACTGACCCCACAGGGTGGTGTGGGGGCCACACAAGGGCTTATACTTGGACCCAGGAAGTGACGGCCAGTCCCTGGTCACCTGGGACAGGACTTGGATCTCCCATTTCTGGTGGGTTTTGGGGATCACGTGGATACCCCCTCCCTGGCTAGAAACCCCCAGCAGGAAGATGGTGCTGTGACTCCCCCCATCCCCACCTCCTCTGTCATTGCTTTACTCTTAGCCGGTGAGGAGTGGTACTTGTCTGTTCCCCAGGAACAGGGCACTGGCTGATGTGGGAGGAATCACTCTTGGGGTCCCCTTTGATGCTTTTCAGGTGAGCACTGAGGTCATGGGTCTCCTCAGACCATGGACACCTCATTAGAGAGACACCACTGGAGCTTGCAAGATGGTGCTTGACAAATACGTTCGCTTGTAACCTTGGAAGCGCTGGGGCCAGCCCCCTGCAGGGCAACACCCGGGCCTAGCGAAGGCCCCTCGAGGCCGAGAGCCCTGACTTCACCCACCTTGGGCTCTGCCAGATGACTGGCTGGCTGGGTCCAAGACTCAGACTTTCCAGATTCAGAGAGGTCAAGCAACCTGTCCGTAGCCACACAGCCTTTAAGCACCGTAGCTGGAATGTGAGCCCATGTTTTTCTAAGCACAAAGGCCCGGTGGTCTTCCCAGCACACACCCTGGGCAGCGTCAGCTCGGAAGGCAGACGGGCACCCAGGTTCCTGCAGCAGCAAATCAGCTGGAATGTTGAAGAAAAAACTCAATTGACAGTAAAAACCAACATCATTTCAAGGGACACAATTACCTTTATGTTCAGGAGGAACGGGGAAAAAGAGCTTATTTAAATTGCTGTCTTGTAACTACCCAAGGAGCTATTTTCAGAAACCATTCACGTTTTTCCTTCTTTTCCTGGAGAAATCCGCCTTCCCCAGCCCCGTGTGTGCACAGCACTTGGACTGGGAAGGCCCACGTCAGCAGAGCCCACCGGACCGCACCCGGCCCCTCCATCCCCAAGACGGCACTCCCTCCTAAGGCCCTAGGGCGAGCCTGGTTCCCAGGATGCCTTTCCAAGGACGCTTAGTTAAAAAGGTGAACTTTGGAGGCCATGGAGGGCATGTGGCCTCTTTTCCACGTGGTAGAGGGGATAGGTTGGGCACCCCTCTCACAGGCAGTTAAAAAATAAACACAGCCCCAAATCATGTTAAATATGTTAAGCAAACATGCGGCAGGCGGCGTGGATATTAGGTCATTTCTCATAAATATTAACACTGGAGTTTTCCAACGGGCAAAATGAAGGAAACAAAGATGTCTCTTCACTGCGATCTCACATCCTCGCAGTCTCTGGCACCGGCCCAGGGTGGGGAGGGGGGAAATCAGTCAGTTCAGCCCCAGAAAGATGTCTTGGCTTACACGAGGCTGCAGTTGAGGCCAGCAGGGGCTGCGCTCCCTCAAGACCCTGCCGCTTCTTGCCCAGGTAAGTGACACAGCCGTGGGAAAGGACAGTGTGACCACCAGGGCCCCCCGAGCACCCCCAGAGCCCATCCCACATGCCTGCTGCCACCCCAGCCAGCTGCTCTGGGGAGAAACAATGGGCCAGGGGACCCCTGTGGTCTCCGCAGGGGACCTTCTCCCAGGCTACTGGACCACCCCTCTGGGCAAGAACCCCTTGTGTCCCCCAGACTGCTGACCTGCTTGAAGCACCAGCTATGGGAGGTCATGACTTCCCCTGCATTCCAGCCGCTCCCAGAACTCAGGGCTCCACCTCGGGGTCTGCACCTGCCGTCCACCTGTGTGGGCCCCAGAGGTGTGCGAGCCAGTGAGCACTCAGCCCGGAGTGCAGGTGAGAGGGCAGAGCTGGGCTCGTCTGACCATCAGGCTTCCCTGCCAGGGGAGGGGCGGGGTGCTGGCCCAAGGGAAGCCAGGAAGGGGCAGAGGGCATGCAGGCTGGCGCTGGATGCCAGCCTTACTCTGATTCTTCAAATTTGGGCATGACGGTGGCTATACCAGTAGCTTCTCCCTGGCTCAGGTTCACCAGGTGGCAGAGAAGACAGACCTTAGAAGTAATAAATAAATAAATAAATAAATAAATAAATAAATAAATAAATAAATAAATGGTTGCTGTAGGAATCTCACACACGTCTACACAGTATTTACCGCACAGGTGAGGGTGACCCCAGCAGGGCCCCCTTGTCTGCCGACGGAGCCACAGGAGCAAGGTCCAGGGGCCTTGCTGTCTCCACAGTGGAATAAACCTACAGGCTCCCACCTAGTCTTTCCCACCAGCCCACATGGACTGGGCCTGGTATGCAGTCATACCTGGATGGCAGACCTGCCATGGGCCCAGGCCCTGGAATCAAGAGGACATAGTGCAGCCTGTGTCTGTGCCACTCGTCAGCCAGCCGAGGACACCGAAAAAGGCACCTCATTTCCCTATGTCTGTCTGTCTGCTACTTTTTTTTTTTTTTTTTGTATTTTTGTGAAGCTGGAAACGGGGAGAGACAGTCAGACAGACTCCCGCATGCGCCCGACCGGGATCCACCCGGCACGCCCACCAGGGGCGACGCTCTGCCCACCAGGGGGTGATGCTCTGCCCCTCCAGGGCATCGCTCTATTGCGACCAGAGCCACTCTAGCGCCTGGGGCAGAGGCCAAGGAGCCATCCCCAGCGCCCAGGCCATCTTTGCTCCAATGGAGCCTTGGCTGCGGGAGGGGAAAAGAGAGACAGAGAGGAAGGAGGAGGCGGGGGTGGAGAAGCAAATGGGTGCTTCTCCTATGTGTCCTGGCCAGGAATCGAACCCGGGTCCCCCGTATGCCAGACCGACGCTCTACCGCTGAGCCAACCGGCCAGGGCTGTCTGGCACGTTTATCAGAGACAGTGGTTGTGAAGCCCAACACTCGAACATAGATAAAAGAGAACCCCTTCTAGGCCCTGGCCAGTTGGTTCAGCAGTAGAACATCGGCCTGGTGTGTGGAAGTCCTGGGTTCAATTCCCGGTCAGGGCACACAGGAGAAGTACCCATCTGCTTCTCCACCCTTCGCCCTCTCTTTTCTCTCTCTCTCTTCCCCTCCTGCAGCCAAAGCTCCATTGGAGCAAAGTTGGCCTGGGCACTGAGGATGGCTCCATGGCCTCCGCCTCGGGCGTTAGAATGGCTCCGGTTGCAGCGGAGCAACGCCCCAGATGGGCAGAGCATCGCCCCCTGGTGGGCGTGCCGGGTGGATCCTAGTTGGGTGCACGTGGGAGTCTGTCTCTCTGCCCCCAGTCCCCACTTTTCACTTTGGAAAAAATACCAAAAAAAAAGAGAGAGAGAACCCTTCTCTATCAAGTGGCACTAACCAGCGACACAGCGAACATCAGCAAGCAGGCCAGAGGGAGCAAGACGCTTTGCAAACACAAACACAAAAAGTGGGGATGATGGCAAATTTCCCGTCACAAACCACGATGGAGGAAGAGGAAGGAGATTGTGGAGCAGCTTCTCCATAATCCGAGAGAAGAAAAACAAGACAACACCGGGCACTCGGAGTCTCGCCTCCACAAAGAGTGTCTTTCAAATGCACAGAAGTGGGGTAACAAGGATGTGCCCAGACACACAGGGGCGTTGAAGGACCTCATCGCCAGCCAGCCACGGGCGCTCAGAGAAATCGTTAAGAGGATTGCGCGATTGACGAGCATGCCCACAGATGAGTCTTGGAGTGACTCCTCGGCTCATGCCAGGATGGAGAGGGACTCCCTCTCTTCCATGGGATGCCCCTTAGACAAACGCAAAGAAATGCCAAGGAGCCTGGAGTGACAGGAAGCGGACCGTGGCTGCCTGGGGTGGGGCCGGTGTGAAAGGGAGGCGGCTGAGGGCACAGGAGACTCTTGGGGGTGACGAATAGGTTTGCAGTCTACTCATGATGGTGATGGTTTTTTCACAGGCGTACGCGCGATTCGAACGTATCCAATGGCACTCTAAAAATAGTGCCCTTTCTCCACTGCCAGCTATGCCCCAATGAAGCCACTATAAAAGAACACGGGGGTGGGTGGGTGGAGGGGGACGGTGCCCGCCATAATATAGCGCAAAGCCAATACCAGCGTTGGAAACCCCTGATGCATGAGCTCACGCCAACCCCTCCCCAACCTCATGTTGGCCCCCTTTGCAGAGGAAAAAGCCCCAGCAGGCTGAGGGGCCCTTGAAAGCTCGGCAGGGTCCCAGGACTCTGACTGGTACCCGGCCCACCCAAGGCCAGCCCTGCCCGCCACGCTCCAGGAGATGTACCCCTCTTGTCCAAGCCCCACTGCTCAGAGGAGCCCCCCGGGATCTCACTCTTGCCGAGTTATTTTTGGAGCTGTTAATGATTCTGTTTGCCTTTCCACCAACCTCAAACGTTTCATGGCCCCAGACCCGCTCCCAGCCACTGTGTGCCCAGCAAACTATGCCCATTGGAGTGATACCCCCAATGCCAGGGAGAGGGCGAGGGTAGCCTCGCTCAGCCAGCCAGGTCGAAGCTCCCTGCCTCGGTTTACTGTTCTGCGCAGGGGAAGAAACATAACACCTGTTGCCATGGCCACCGGTCCTGGATGACATCACCACGTGGAGAGTGGTGCCCATAGGGGCTGACATTGTTGTGATGCGGATGTTGGGGGAGACTAGCGGGAGGGCAGGGTCTGCCATGTACCCATGCCAGCATCTGTGCCCTGTGCCTGGGGAACGGGTTCCAGGACAGGACAGGGAGCGGGTTCATGCTCGCCTAGACCCCGGGCCTAGGGCACCGGGTGGGCTCCAAGGACTTGTCAGCCGGCTTCCCCAACACTTACAGGAAAATGCACACAGCCCTTTATGAGCTCGAGGCCACCTCTCCTCTTGATTTGCAAACCCATGTGCATTTATAAAGGAAATTTAATCGGGTTGTTTTTAATTCTCTCACACTTAACTCATCAAGATGCTATTTGGTGAGAGCGAGGCCAGACCAAGGGTGTCTCCAGAGTCTATGCTCCAAAGGGCCGCACAGGGCTCGCCAGGCACAGTCAGGTCCACCCGGGACGGACATGCAGGGCTGGGACAGCATGCCCTCAGCAAGCTGTCTCCCTCCCTGCCAGCTGGTGCATTCCCCTAGGGACCAGAGCACCAGCCCGTCTAGCCAGCACAAGTTCCTCTTCCCAGTGAGTATCTGAAGGTGTTAGAGCTTGAATCCTGTACCCCATGTCCAGCCACCAGCTGTTGAGAGAAGATGGCCCAAGGACATGAGGGTGGACCTGGCAACAGGGTAGCCTACCTCATGGCCCTGAGGTCTCCTCCCTGAGGCAGGAAGTGGGGAAGTGGTGTGCACAGTGGCCCAACAGGGAGCGTGGCCATAGTGCTCAGCAGACAGAGCCCTGTGGGTGGACATGTCTGCTGCCCACTGACAGCCTTCACCACTGGGGCAGCCTGCCTCCCACCTTGTGCCCGGTTGCAGTGTCTGCAGTGAACAGACTCTTGGCACTTTGTGAGAATTCCACCTGATGTGACCTTCTTTCTGTTGGGAGAGGTCCAGCTGGTCATGCTGGGGTGGGGAGGAGGCAGCAGGCGTGTTCCCCTCTTTCCAGAGGGCAGAGGACACCCTGGAGTGACTGAGAGAGGGACCTGAGTCAGCCAGGCAACAACATGCCCTGAAGTAGGTGCAAAGCTGTGGGAAATGGGGCATGAAGCATTTGCAAGCCCAGCGCAGGGCAGCTAGGGCACTGATCTGACACCCACTGTGTGTGGCAGCTGCAGCCAGACCCCAGCCAGGCAGTGGGAAAGTAAGGGCGGCCCCCTGGTCTCCTGGACACAGCCTCGTCTCTCCTCCACCCCTGGCCTGGCTAGATACCCCAACACCCCAGTGGGAACTGGGCTCAGGCAGGAGTGAACACTGCTGGGATCTACACATACATTCACATGCACACACTTGCACACTCACACACTTGCATGTTCAATATACTCACAGATGCATACACAGCCTCCACCCCAACCTCTTGGCCAGTTGTGCAAGGGGGGAGCACACACTCCCAAAGCCTGTGGCTCTCTCTGTGTCCACCTCAAGCTGCCCTTCCTCCCTTGTGTGTGTCCTCTTTGCTGATTGGACGAAGAGACCCCTAGTGAGCATGCGCACTGTGGTGTCCCACGTGGGAGGTCAGCCGGGGCTGCGGTGTGGGTCCAGGGAGCCTGGATGACCCTGACCAGCCCTCCCTGAAAAGCCCAGTGAATTCCCACAACTCTGAGGGTGGAGTAGAGATGCCCTTGGGGTGGTGGGTGGTGCCTGGGTGCCCCCCTACACACATGGGGGCTCTGTCACAGGAGGTACCGGCTTGGACTGGTGGCCACAGGAACCCCAGACATGCATGGACCTTCCAGCCTAGTACAAGGGGACCTGAGTGTGTACGCAAGGACACATCACCTTGTCACAGGGTGGCCTCCTTCCACAGCTCGGCTGAGTCCCAAGCTTAGAGCCAGGATGGTACCTGGGGGCCCAAGGGCAACACAGGTTGGCCCTTCCTGAGGACGAGGTCTCAGTCCAGTGTGGAAGTGACCAGTAACCACACGGTCCTAGTTCAGTATGGCAGTGCTGTGAAGGGAACACTTCAGAGAAAGAGGGAGCAGGACGTTAGAGCCCCAGCCAGAAAGCTTGTCCCGAAGTGCAGGGGTTGCCAGTTCAATCCCTAGTCAGGGCACATATCCAAGCAGACCTATCCTCCTGTCTCTCTCTCTAAAATCAGTAAATAATTTTTTAAAAACTTAAAAAAAAGAAAGTGAAGAAAAGAACGCTGGAAGGAGCTGGTGACTTGAGCTGTCTCAGCTGTGAGGACAGTCCAGCTACGGCCACGTGCATCAGGCGAAGGTGACCAGAGCATCCAAGGATCTGGGAGATGCTGACTATGGCCCAACAGAATGTACTGGGATGACAGATGTCACCCTGAGAACACTGGATAACCGCTGCACTGGAGGTGGGGGATGGGCAGGTAGCCGGAGCTCGGGGGTACCTGAAAACCCTCAGAAACCGAACCCTCAGAGCAGAGAAGGAGCTGGTCCTACACCCCCAGCAGGCTGGCGCCTGGGTGTGTTGTCTTCTGGTTTTCTCTAACTTACGGGACACCCCTTAGAAGGAAGACCAGCCCCAAGTGTTACCCCAAATGTCTGGCCCAGCCCGGGCAGCAGGGGCAGCATCTGACCGGAGGCTGTGGGCAGGTAAGGACAAGGGAAGCAGGACAGAGCCCCAGCACTGCCCAAACCAGACCTCTGTTCCCCACACAGGCCCCAGGCGACACCTAGGCCTCGAGAACCTTCCAGCTCGCAGACCCTGAGGTGACCCCACCAAGGCAAGTGTCCCGCGTCCCCCCACCCAAAAGTGGCCCCACCTGGACCGTCACTCACTCAGCCGACCTCAGTCTAGCTGGTGTGTCTGGCCCTCCGAGAGGGGGAGTGAGGGAGGGCGCGCGGGCAGCTCCGGCTGGGGCACCAGGCTGCCGAGCCCTGGTGGGCCGCAGTCCGTGGTCGGCATCCCTGGAGGAAGGTGCCCCGAGACCCAGTCAATGGCCTTTTCATTCCATGCGCTCTCACCTCCTCTGAGCTCTGCACCCTCGCTCCCTAATAGAATTACTCTTATCTGCAAGTGATTTAAACTCTAAGGTTTACTGAAGATTTAAAGAGTGTGAACACAGTTGGAATGTTTTAAACTAACAGTACAAGTTGCATTTTAAGAAAATAATTAAGTCCCAGGGGAGGTGTGGGTTTTGGAGCAATGACAGACGTTCAAGGCTGCCTTCCCTATATGGAGTTTCCAAATAATAAAATATCTTTGATTCCCTGCTGATGTCAGACGAGAACCTGTTAGTGCGTCGGCAAACTGTCATTTTTTTTTTTTAAGAGGGCCCATTAGCGTCTTAAAGACGCAGGCCGGGCCTTCAAGGAAGGCAAGGGTCTGCTCAAAGCAGGGCTTACCCACAGTTCGGCTGCATCCCTCTCTTGCAGGGGCCCAGGCCCTCCTCTGGGCATACTGGACCCCAAGCCCAGAGGGCCCTGTCCCCACACACATGCATCTGGGGGTTGCCTGGAGAGTCTCAAGAAGGGGGCCAGCCACAGCACCGTCTAAGGGCAGCTCCGGAGAGGGCGCGTCTCCCCGGGAGGGCCCGGCCCTGGAGAGCTTACGTGGTGGGCTCTCAGGGACCTGGCCTTTGGGGGCAGCCCCTTAGGGATCCATACCTGCCGCCATGCTCCGTGCACGCCCCTGTAAAACACCATGTGAGGCATTTCATTATGTTTTACCTGCGACTCACAAAACCTGGAGGTGGGCGCCATCCCCACTTCAAAGATGTGAACAGCGAGGTTTAATGAGACTGAGAGCGGGCTGAGGGTCTGACGTGGCCCAGGAGTCCTGAAGCCCAGCCTGTGCTCCCTCTGTGGCCTTCAGCCGGTCCCTCCTCAACTCTCAGCTGGCACTGAGTGCTGGCCCCTCCCCCCAGGTCCCCAGCTCCATGGAGCAAGGTACAGGCTGCAGGTTAATGGCAGGGAGGAGACTCGGCTCTCAGGTTGGAACCAGCAGGACCTCTCACTGGGCCTGGGCAGGAAACCCTAACTAGGGGGCAGTTGGGTCTGGAGCAGAAGGGTAGGTGAACACAGAGGCGGATTAAGGTCGGTTGAGGCCCTGGCCACAGAAGAAAATATTGGGCCCCTTAAAAAGAAAAAGAGAGAGACAGGGAAAATAAAAATACATGTTAACCATGTTTTAAAATAAATAAAAAATATTAGGTACTATGAATGTTTAAAAGTGCACAAATGAAACCAAACTTGGTGTCATTAGAAAAAAGTGTCAAGTTGGGGTTTTGTGGGGCCCTTCAGAAGGCGGGGTCCAGGGCGAGTGCCCTGGGCGCCCTCCATTAAATTCACCTCTGGGTGGACAGCCCGTGGTTAGGGGGCTTCCCTGCCCCAACCGGGCTGGTCACGCTCTCTGGACAACATCTGTGGCAGCTCCCATGGTCCCTCCCCAGCTTCCCCGCCCAGGATCATGGTGCTCGGAGTTCAGCCAACGAATATTCCTTGTGCCAACTTGGTGTCAGGTCCCATGCCAAGCCAGGAGCCTCCGTGTGGGCACCGGGTCGGTACGTGGGAGCTGCCATTGCTATCACTGCTGAAAACAGAGGTCTTGCCATGTTGTCCCCTCAGGCCATGGACAGAGCTTTGTCAACCCACCTCCAAGGATTGGGCAACCTGGCACCCTCAGAGACACATGCTGTCCTTGCGACATTCCTAAGATTCCATCAAAGCACACAGTGTGGGCAAGATGGGCAATCTAGAGCTGCTGGCTGTGCCCGGTCCACTTCCGAAGCTCCAGAGCTCCCCCCCCCCTCCAGGCTATGCCTGGGTCCCTCTGAGGGAAGCCAAGAGGATGATTCTGCCCAGCCCACCCTGAGGGAGGGGCTTCCAGGAGCTGTGGGCTGTCCTGCTCATTAGTCCTGCATTTCTGGGTAGAGTGGGGGGTCTGTCTGGGGGATACACGACCCTTTGCCCCACCCCCAGGCCTCAGGAGCAAGGAGCCTGGCCCTCAGTCAGCCAGGCTGAGTGGGGTAGAGACAACTGCCGGCCATTTGTCCGGTTCCTCACACCTTCCCACCAAGCTCTGCCTCTCAGGAATAATTCTTGCTGGTAATTTACTTGCAAAACATTTGGCCATTAACACCCAGCCAAGAGTGGATGGCAGGTCACACACTATTAAAAGTCTCCACACCTGGGTCCTGGGGCAGCCTGTGTAACCACTGCCCCGTTGGGAGGCCGGCAGGGGGCTGCACATGCGAGGTCAGCCGAGCTCCACGGAGGAGAGGGGATCTTGCCCCCACCTGACCTGAGGCTCACTCTCCCACTGCCCTCCCCCTCGGCTATCAGCGGCACCCTTCGCTGCAGCAGGGACATGCCCCTGTGCTTTGTTGGGGGCCCTTTGAGGCCTCGTGCTGAGGCATGACATGGGTTGGTCTTACTGGAAGGATGATGGATGTGGGCCCTGAGGGCCTTTACAAATGTTGGCTGTAAAGGCCTGTCCCCCTTGAACCCCCGTATAAAGAACACCCACACAACAGAACTGCCACTTGCCCCTTCCAACCCGCCCCGCTCACAGATGAGCCCATTTACTGCGCAACCACTTAAAGATGGCACACGTGCTGTCCAGGTTAGAAAACTGAAGCATGGACAGGCAACGCTGCATGCCCACCACGGCTCTTGGCGTGCAGATGTTCCAGCTGCCCCCGACAGAGGAATCCATATTCCGGGCTCCTTGGTGGGACCATGAACAGCAAAGCGCTCACTGAGCTCGCCTGGCCGTGTGCACTCTGTGGGGCTGGGAGATGTGAGAACGCTGACTGCAGCCTGCCAGCACCCACCCGCGGGTCCTGGTGCCAGAGAGAGACCGGGAGCCACCCTCTTCTTGTGGGGCCGCCTATGGAGACTTTGGATCAAACCTGGGCCCCAGGGCCTTGTGGGTGTCCTGTTTCTAGGCGTCTGATGGATGAGAAGCTGTTGATAGGGACAGGGAGGCCGTGCACACCTAGGGCCTGGGGAGAAATGTGGCTTCTCTCCCCACTTGAGGCCAGCCACGTCTGTGAACACAGGAGGCTCCCAGTCGCGAGGGACAGCGGAGGTTTCTGATGGCCAGATACTGCCCACACACCCCTATCTATGGAGAAGGAGGGGCTGCCTCAGGGACCCTTTTCTGGCACACAGTAGGCAGCCACCATCCTCCAAGGTCAGATTCAGTCACTGAGAGGTGGGAGTGAGGGATCTGGTGGCCCAGCCTGGCCTGGCACCCTCCCACTGAGCTCAGAGCCTGGCAGTCCCAGGCCGTGAACCCTCCCACCTCCCCCTGCACACCCAAACACCACTGCAGACAGGCCTCCCAGAGGCGGGTGAGTGGACATCAGAGGCCCTTCACTGTCCGTCCCTGCAGGTTCCTCTGCTGTGGAGCGTGGACATCAGTGTCTCCACGGCCTACAGTGGCAGCCGAGCAAAGGCAGGGCCCTGAGGACACCTGAGTGCCAATATGTCCTCTGCACAGTGCCCGGACCACCAGTAACTGGGGTACTAACCCTGGAGAACCCTCCTCTTCAGTATGGGGTTTGGGGCAGCATCCCCGCCAGCAGCCGGCCACTGCAATGGACTCAGGGTCTGCTGAGACAGACAAGAGAGAAGGGCCCACGTGGTGTCAGGCGGGGTGCCCACACTCAGCACGTGTCAGGCGCGCAGCGGGGGGACAGGGTGGTGGCCACGAGCAGCTATCAGGACCACAGAGTACATCTTGGCCCAGCTCGGGCCAGGAAGGGGGCCAGGGACAAGAGGGAGTTGGGCTCCGGGGTCTTAGCCTCCCGGATAGACCCGTCCAGACACCTCCGCCACAGGCGGTCTGCCCTGCCCCCTCCCACCCCTAGCGCCCTCCACCCCCACACGCCATGCCAAAGGGGTCTATAAAGGCCCGAGCGGCGCACCAGAGAAAATACCACTATCATTAAAGGATTTAACGACAGCTTTGCCCAATATTGGGGATTTGTTATATCTCTCATTACACATTTTAACAAGCACATTTCTCCGCGACGCAGCACCGCGTGAGGGCTGCCCGCTCCTGCCGCCCGCCCCGCGCTCCTTTTCATTAGAAGGCGGTTTATGGAGCCGCCGGTCACAGATGCAGGCAGAGCGCGCAGCCTTGGCACGCGTGGCCCGGGCTGTGCGCTGGGTGGCCGGCGGAGCGCACACAGTGGGGGCCCTGCGGGGTCCGGCCCCTCTGCCCCTTCCCCTGGCACGCTCAGTCGCAGTGGGGACCATGACTGAGGGATAGACCCCAGGCTACACATCGGAGTTCCCTCTGCGGTGTGAACCCAGGGGAGTCTCGAGCTTCTTCATGTGTGTAGATCAGGAATCTGGGCCTCAGTTCCGAGCAAGATTCGAGCTGACATGTGGTTTTAGTCCACTCC
Organism: Saccopteryx bilineata; assembly: GCF_036850765.1. Classification (NCBI taxonomy): domain Eukaryota; kingdom Metazoa; phylum Chordata; class Mammalia; order Chiroptera; family Emballonuridae; genus Saccopteryx; species Saccopteryx bilineata. The sequence goes on from NC_089492.1 coordinate 291,749,246, forward strand.
ACTCCATGTGGTGTAAGAACACAATCTGCAGGACAGGAAAGCAGTGGCCTCTGTAGACACAGATAGGACTACCCGGTGTGCCGCCACTGAGGCCTGGGGCAGGGGTACATCTGGGAGTTCTGGACACTCCGGGGAAGTTGCTTGGTGGCTGAGACCTGTGAGCCCCCAGCTCTGTGACTTGAGCCCCTCACGATACATTGGCCAGGCCAACAGGGACGGCAACCCTTTCCTGAGAGCCAGCCTGGGCATTGGGTCCTGCCAGCCCATGGACCGGCTAGCACAACTCCCCAGGGCTGACATCCACAGGAGGAGAGGCCAACCGACCACAGGGTCTGAGCTGACTACTGAGATGCATGCCCACCACCCCCGCCACCTGGCACCACTTCTTCTGAGCCCTCTGCTCCAGCTGCCACCTCCCTGGGGGGCCATTGGAGACAAATACACTTGTAAATGAAGAGAAACTCCTGCCAAGAAACTTCCAGACAAGCAAGATTGGCAGCTGGAAGTCAGTAGCATGAGTGGGTGCTGGTGGACAGGAAGCCCCTACCCCCTCCTGTTCTGTGGCACAATCCCCCTCGGGACATGGCCAACAGGGTCAGACATCCAGACTGGCTGCCGTAACCCAGGATGGCAGTGGCCTCCGGGGACACAGAGACCCCTCTGCATGTCCAGGGCTCCGTGGCAGCTGCCCCACCTGGAGTCTGTTCTCTGGACTCCCTGGGTCCTCTCTACACCACAACAATGAGGGGCAGGGCCGGGTGTGCTTGTCTCCGCTCTCCTGTATCCAGCTCGGTGTGGGATCTGATGTTTGTGAACAGTCGTCTCTAAAGAATCTCAGAGAATTCAGGTCCAAGGCATGTGTGCCTAGGGCCGGTGAGCAGAGAGGAGACAGAAGACACATTCCCTTTGGTCCCTGACGCTTCTGGCCGGCCTGGGGTGGGAACTGTGCAGGGATGTGCAGCACAGCGAGAGCACATCCGGCCCTTCATTCTGGAAGGATCCCCTGGGTGTGCAAACCTGCCTGGAGGCTGCCCAGGTCCTCCAGACAAATGCCCTAGGGACCAGACTCGGGCGGACACAGCCCAGTGGTGACGAGTTCCCCACCCCCAGAAACGAAGGAAGGGGCAAATAAATAATCAGGCCTGCCGATCAGGCCGGGCTAGGCTGGGCGGCGAGCACGCCCACAATACCTCGCATTCATTACGCTCCTGACACACGGTGCTCTGTGTCTGGCAAACAGGAAGCGGCCGTCAGTCTCCCGTGTAAAAGCCATCTGAGGCCCGTGGACCAGGCATGTCCCCAATCAGGAAGCAGGCAGTAAATAAACATTTACGTCCCGGCCGCTCACCCGCCTGCCCCCAGGCTGCAGAGGGGCACAGAGAGCGGAAATTTGTTTAGCCCTATAAAAGCACAGGCCATATATCAAGAGATGATTAAAAATGGAAACGCAGCCAGCTAATGGACGGTATTGATTTTAATAAGCGTTAAGTACATGGAGTTCAAGATAAGAGCCGCCCGGCCATCTCTCCACACTTGGAGAAAGCGACTCACATGCAGGGGGGAAAAAAAATCCTCTTTTCCAAATTGGAACTTTCACCGGGTATATTAGGACCCAAGGAGCAGCTCTGGGTTATCCAGTATGATGCAGATGAAATATTAAATCACTTCTGCAAAGGGGTCGAGCACGGTGCCCTCGGTACGGCAGCAACAACAACTCTGGGGGTGCCTCGGGGTCACGGGATTCGGCTGGGCCCTGCACACCATCCCGCTCGTCCAGCACCAACCCCAGGCCCAAGGAATTCCACCAGGGTTTCCCCTTTTGTCGAGGAACCCGTCAGATCTCGGGGCAGCCTCCACCAGGACAGCCCAGGCCAGACACCACCGCGCTCGTCTGAACATTCGTCCTAAATCAGAAGGCGGCTCAGATCCTCTAGGTCCTCAAAGCTGCACTGATTCTTGTGATGAGTACAATTGGGGGGCCTAGGCTCAGGAGAAGGAAACCCCCAATGAAGGCAAGGCTTCAAACCCGGAGACTGTCACTCCGTGCAGCGGGACACTGGGGCCCTGTGTGTTCTGGCCATTCCAACGGCATGGGCCACTCAGCTGAGTGACCATGCAGGTAGAGTGTGAGCCCCGCTGGCAGTATGTTCGCACACAGCCTGGGTGGAAGGACCTGGCTCCACGTGGGGACTCTGTACAGAAGGCCTGTCCCAGAACACGCCAGTGTTGACCCAACCCCACCCCCCAGGAGATGCGGCCATGGCTTTCCTCCCCCCAAAATACCGACTTCCCTGACTGCTCATGAGAAGGTGGCCTTGCTCTATCCCTAATACCTGATTCTTCCCACCCTGTCACCCAGGCTCCCTGCCTGCTGGGGGTTCGCAGTGCACTGGGCGGGACAGCCGGCACTGGAACACCAGGCATCTGCTCAGGGGTCAACAGAGTCTCCCTGGGGAGCATTCCCGGACACACTGGCTCTGCCCCTCCATGGGGACCTGAGCACAGCCCTGCGGTGATCTGTCTAGGCTGCAGGTCCCCTGGTCTCTCCAGGGACTTCCACTTGCTTCAGTCAGCCCCACACCCCCAGGGGCAGCGCAGTGCGGCCTCAGACCCCTCACCTTTCAGGTGCCTTTTTACTCCTCCACCGCAGGTCTCAGGTTGATGTGCCCTCCTCAGAAAGGCTGTCCCCACTGTGTCCTCCATGGCCTCTTGCTCATTTTCTCTCTTGCTGCCATTCTAGCTGTAACCATAGATTAGGTTGTTCCTGTCCTTGCAAAACATGAGTGCCACGAAGGCACACTTACCTGTTTGTTCAGCACCATACTCCTGAGCCAACATGGTGCTTGGTCAATGACCACTTGGGAAATAACCTTTGAATGAATATACGGAAACATGAGTGGATGGATGGATAGACGTGTGGATGGATGCATGGATGGATGGATGGATGGATGGAAGATGGATGGGTGGATTGGCGGATGGATAGATGGATGGATGGATGGATGATGGATCCATGGATGAATGATGGATGGGTGGATGAGTGGGTGGGTGGATGAATGGATGGTGGATGGATGGATGAATAAGTAGATTATGGATGAGTAGATGGGTGGGTAGGTGAATGGGTGGATGACTGAACAACTGTCTTGCTCATGTTGCCTCTTCAGGTCCAGTGCAGGCCAGTGTGCATGGAAGGTGTTCAGGGAATGGGGGAGCGATGGAGGACATGGAAGAAGGAAGGAACTCAGTGGGTAAGAAGGAGGGTGTTTAGACCCTCAGGTCAAGGTGACAGAAATAAGCAGTGGGTCTCATGCTTCTGCTCCAGGAGGCTCAGGACATGTGCCCAACAGGGAGGAGGCCTCTGCTCACATCAGGTCACTGACATCCTGAGAAGTCAGAGCCCAGCCCAAAGCTCACGGTGGGGGAGCTGCCCCTGCCCTACCCTGAAGAAGAGGGTGAGTTTTTGCTGAGCAACTATCCAAACCATCACAGATGCTTTCCTTGGCTTCTCTTAAGTGACGATTAATTCCATTAATAACCTTGGCTCTGAGAGGCTGGAGCCCTGTGCATACTGCTCACCTTGGAAAGGTGAGCAAATATTTGTTGAACAGCATGCTACCCAGACGTCTGTTACATGACATTATTGTCCCTATTTCTCCCCAGCGCCCTCCTAGCAGCTGAGCAGGAAGAGTGAGCAGGGACAGGCTTCCACCTCACAGGACGCCATCCCATCGTCCCCAGCACTGGCTGGCCGCATCGGCCTGTGGGATGCCCTGAGAAAGTCTCCCAATCCGGCTGCTTTAACAGAAGACATTCATTCCTCACAGTCCTGGAGAGGGGGGTCCTTGCTGAGACCCAGATGTGGGCAGGGCTGGTTCCTCCTAAGACCTCTCTCTTTGGCATGTTGACACGGATCTGTCATTTTCCCTGTGTCCTTAGATGGCCGTCCTTCTGTATGTGCCGGCATCCCCATCTCCTCTTTTTATAAGGACACCAGGTTCATCAGATCAGGGCCCCACCCTGAGTACCTCATTTTACCTGAATCACCTCTGTCAAGGTCCCATCTCCAAATACAGTCCCATCCCAAGGTCCTGAGGTTTAGGACCTCAATCTATGAATTTGGGAGGACACACAGTTCAGCCCATAACAAGGGACTTGCTAAAGAGTTGAGCTCTGTCCACCAAAATGGAGCTGGAGGGGGCAAGGGTTTGCCAGGATGATAGGCCCACCCCGTCTACGGAATCCTACGGATCTGTTGTCTTTTTAGCCAGTGTAAGAAAAGTCTTCATACCGCTGTCCGGAGTGACCTAGGAGGTGGCCTGGGAAGCCACAGGAAAAGCACCAACACCAGCACGTGCCACACCAGGAGGAGGAGGAGGCCACAAGGATGGCGAGTGCTGAGGGTCCTTTCAAGGGTGCTCCCTGTGCCCACAGCAGAGCTTCTGTCCTCCTGGTGTGGGCACCTCCTACAAGGGCACAACCCCAAGGGACAAGGAAGTGGTACTTGTTTGGCCTCAACTTTGTAACATGTAGCAGTGAGCCTTGTCACTTGCAGAAACTCCAGGAGGTTGACACCATTCCCCAGCCCCTGTGTGTCCTGGTACAAATGCAGAATCTTCCCAAGGCTGCCCAGCTGGTGGGAGGTGGGTTCGACCCAAGGCCGTTGTGATGCCACCCAGAGTACAACTCTCAGGGGGTGCCACACATGTCCTTGTCATCAAAGGCACACCTGTTCATTTAAGGCCCCCGCAGACGGCAATCACGTGTCCTACAGAGGGACCTCGTCTATCTCAGTGTATTCCATCCCCATCATGGGCAGGAAACGATGCTGTTGTGGGGGTCCCAGGGCAGGACAGCTTGTTGGGGATATGGCTTGGCCCCCCAGACAGTGCTGACAGACAAGGAGCTCTCTCCCACCAGGGCCCAGGGCCAAACATCCAGAGATAGGGAGCCCTGCATGTTTTCTCTGGCATTAGTCTGTCTGTCCATCCTTAAACCAACAGCGCACTCATCACTGCAGCTTTCTAAGACCCGCTGGTCCATGGAGCAAGACCTCCTTCTTTATTCTTCACGAGTGACCAGCTCCACAAAATTCACTGATTATTCATGTAAAGTTAAAAATAGTCTTTAAGTTGCTATAAAAAAAATGAATGGGGTTTTGATTAGGGTTGCATGAAATTAATAACTCAATCTGAAAAAATGAACCTCTTAACCTCATTGGGGTTTTCAATCTATGAATGTGGTATGCCTCTCAGTTTATTTATGTTTTATTTCCTGAAGGTTTATAGTTTTCTGTGATGTGGTTTGCACACCTTTCCCTGAATTTATTACTCAGCATTTTGATATTTCTGGAACTATCATAAATGGTAATTTTAATTTTTTTTTATTTTCTGTCCACTGCTAGTTATATAGAAATATTGGCTAAAGTCATTTATTAATTTTAAGAATGAGTTTATTAACTCATTTTCTATTTACATAATCACCTGCAAATTGTGACAACAATGGATCTTCCTTTCTAATAGTTATAACTTTTATCACTTTTTCTTGCCTTATTGCACTGGCTAGAATCATTAGTTCAGGATTTCATAAAACTAGGGGTCTCAAGCAGTCTGTCTTGTTCCCAGTCTCAGAGACCTCTCAACAATTCACCATCACCTATGATATCTGATTTATGTTTTTGTGTATTTACTTTGCCAGAGAAAAGAAGCTACCTTCTATTCCTTAGCTAATGTTTTTAATGTTCATTTTATTAATTTTAGAGAAGAGAGGAAAGGAGAGAGACAGAGACAGGAACATTAATCTGTTCCTGTATATACCTTGACCAGGGATTAAATCAACAACCTCTGTGCTTCAGCATGATGTTGTAGCCAACCGAGCTATTTTTTAAAATAGCTAATTTTTTAAAAATCCTTACTAATTTTTAAAAAATTATGAAGGGATATTGAGTTTTATCAAATGCCTTTGCAAACTCTATTGAGATTACCGTATTATTTTTTCCACTTACATTTAGATACCGAATGACACTGATTGATTTAAAAATGTTAAACCAATTGTTTATTCCTAGAATAAAACCAACTTAGTCAAGTGGTATTGTTTTATATATTGATGATTCTGAGTTCATCGGTATTTGCTTAGGGTCTTTGCATTTGCGTTCAGAAGTGATGTATAGATCGGCCGTGGGTGACGATTCTTGCGATGCCTATGTCAGGATTTGGTAACAAGGTTATCCTGGGTTTGTATACTAAATCCAGAGTGATTTTATTCTCTGAAAGAATGTGTGTAAGATTGGCCTAATTTCTTAATGTGGATAGAATTGAACAGTTATCCCTGGCCAGTTGGCTCAGCAGTAAAGCATCAACCCGGTGTGTGGATGTCTCAGTTTTAATTCCTGGTCAGGGCACACAGGAGAAGCACCCATCTGCCTCTCGAGCCCTCCCCCCCACTCTCGCTCTGTCACTCGCTTTCTCTCTCTCTTCTCCTCCCACAGTCATGGCTTAATTGATTCAAGCATGTCAGCCCTGGGCACTGAGGACAGCTCTGTGAAGCCTCCACCTCAGGCACTAAAAATAGCTCAGTTGCCAGTGACGCAATATGGGCAGAGCATCGGTCCCAGATAGGGATTGCTGGGTGGATCCCAGTCCGGGCTCATGTGGGAGTCTGTCTCTGTATCTCTCCTACCTTGACTTAAAAAAAAAAAGAAAGAATTGAACAAAGTTAATTTGTAGAGTTTCCTTTGTGGACAGGATTTAAATTCCAGAGCCAATTTCTTTAACAATTATAGAATTATGTAGATTTTCCCATTTCTTCCTGTGATGGTTTAATTTTAATTTTAATTTTATTATTTTTTTTTTTTTTACAGAGACAGAGAGAGAGTCAGAGAGAGGGATAGACAGGGACAGACAGACTGGAACGGGGAGAGATGAGAAGCATCAATCATCAATTTTTCGTTGTGGCATCTTAGTTGTTCATTGATTGCTTTCTCATATGTGCCTTGACCGTGGGGCTACGGCAGACCGAGTAACCCCTTGCTCGAGCCAGCGACCTTGGGTCCAAGCTGGTGAGCTTTGCTCAAACCAGATGAGCCCACACTCAAGCTGGTGACCTCAGGGTCTCGAACCTGGGTCCTCTGCATCCCAATCCGACGCTCTATCCATTGTGCCGCCGCCTGGTCAGTAACTTTTATTTTTTAAGAAATGTTTTCATTCTTTTCTAATTGATTAACATAAAAAATATTTTTAACATCTTCAGAACCTGTAGTTTTTCCTTCATTCCTTTTTAAAATTGACTACTTGCATTTGTCTCTCTCTCTCTCTCGTTAATTTTTAATCTTGGAAAGAATCAACTTTGGACTTCATATTCTTACCTTTGTTTTCTTTTGCACCAATATTTTCTTTTTTTATTATTATTTTCTTTTTCCTTTATTTAGAGTTTTTTTAATTACTTGTTAGATGACTACTGATATAATTTATTTTCCATTTTTTATTTTCTTATTTAATGCACTTAACACTACAAATGGACCTTGAAAGAAATATTGACTCTCTTGTACCACTCATTTTGGCATAATGTGTTTTTGTTGTCATTAAAGTTAAAATATTTTTACCGCCAGAGTGATTCTTTTCTGTGACTTGTATGTTTTTTTAAAACAGGCTTCTTAATTCCCAAACTTGCAATATTTTAGTGGTTATGTTTGTTTTCTTAGTCCTAATTTAGCTCCACGTGATTTCAATCCTCTGAAATTTTTCTTTCTTTTTTTTTTTTTGAAACCTGATTTATAGCCCGGCATGAACTTCATTTTTAAAATGCTTCCTGTGTGATATCAATGTTTGCCATGTGGGAGTCTTCCTTTATCTAGATTCATTAGGTTCCATTGCTGACCATGTTGTTTAAATCTTCTATAGCCTTCCTGATACATCTATGCGCTCTTCTCTCGGGGACTGAGAGGTTCGTGTCAAAACCTTCCGCTCTACTTACAGACCTGTCTGTTTCTTCTTATAATTCTCTCCATTCTTGCTTGCTTTACTTCAAGATTCTGTTGGGTGGATGTGCATTTAGAATCCATATATCTTCACAATGAATTGAACATTTTTACCAGCATGAATGTCCATCTTTCTCTCTGGTCATGCTTCTCACCTGAACCTCACTCTGTCTGATCTTGGTAGAGCTACTTACTCTTGCTCTTCTGCATCAGTGTGTGTGTGTGTGTGTAAGGCACGTTTGCACATTTGTGTCATGCCCACTGGTAATCTTTTGTAGCAGATTATTTTTCAACGTTTTATCTCACTGTGCCTTTATCATTAGATTTAAATTGCGGCTTTTTTTTTAAAATCTATACTCAGATTTGGCGTGTGTAGATTTTATCATCAAAAGGTTTTCTGATTTTGTTTCTGCAGTGCATGACCACCTTTGCCTTTTACTTAAGAGAGTTTTGTCCATTTGTATCTAAGGGAACTAATGATCGATTTGGGCTTAAATTCGTTTTTCCGTTTACTTTCCGTTTGCCCTGGATTTTCTACGCTTCTTTTCCTTTCCTTCCTTGCTTCTTTCAGACTGATGCAAAATTTTTATTACTTCACCCCCATTGTCTTCGTGGATAGATAGATAGATAGATAGATAGATAGATAGATAGATAGATAGATAGATGATATATAGATAGATAGATTTCTACTCATTTAGCACTTACTCTAGAGACGGCAGCATCCATCCTTGACTTATCAAAGTGTCATTTTCCTGAGTACTTTTACCTTCTTCTAAGGCAATACAAAGATACTAGAATATTTTAATTCCACTTTACTCCCCCCAACTTATATGTCTCTCAATCACACATGTGATATATATATGTATATATGTATATATCCAGACAGTGTTGATTTTTGCTTATGCCATTAGTATTCACACAAACCGAACCACATGCTCTCACCACATATGCTGCTCCTAATTCCTCCCTGCACCCTTGACCTTCCGTAAGGGTCTTTTTCTTTCTCTACAGCTTTTCCATGTCTCTTTCACTGAGCATCTGCTGGTGACAACTTCTCAGACTGTATTCATCGACAAACATCTTTATTTGCTTCCTTTCCTGAAATATACTCTTCATGCACATGGACATCTCAATGGACCTGTGTTGTTTCAAGCTGTTTGATGTCTTCTGGTTCCTGTTGGCTTGCGTGAGGTCCTGTGATGCCTCCTTTCAAAGTAATGGGTCCTGTTTTCTGGTTGTTTTTAAGATTTCTCTTGTTCTTTGGTTTTTTGCAATTGACTAAGGTGGCCCAAGAAAAGCAGAGATATGGAAGGAGAGAGAGAGAGAAAGGCAACATTTGCCCCATGATTGTGGACAGAAGGTCTTTCACCATGACAACTCCTCCACAATCTTTCCATGGACCTCCTCCCATGTGTAACCTCAACGTCCGTAAACCCATTAAAGGTTGGTGAGATTTCTAGAATCTGTGGTTGAAGGTACTTTGTCAATTTTAGAAATTTTTTAAACAATTCTCTATGCAAATATCACATCTTCTCTGTTCTCTCTCTTCTTTTTGGGTCCAGTTAGAAATCTGCAGAATTGTTCACTTTACCTCTTTATGAATCTTAAATTCTCACCTCTATTTTTCTTAGTTTTCTTTCTCTATGTTGCCTGTAGAGTTTTTTTTCTCATCTATCTTTCAGTTCTTTAATTCTCTCTCCACCTGTGTCTAATTTCTTGTCCAATATATCCAACGAGTTCTTAATTTCAAATATTATATTTCTCAGTTTTTGATTTTTCCCCCATTTGTTTCTTTAATGTAGTTTTACATTTTATGATAAAATTCTAACACGTCCATCTTACCTCCTAGACTATAGGAAGTGTGGATTTTTCATGTCTGTGCCTGCTAATTTTACTCTGTGGAGCTCCTGTGGATTTCTTTGCATTTCCTGTTGTTTCCTTGTTGTTTTTTTTTTAATTTTTATTTATATTATCTTATCTCCTCATATACCTGGTTATTTTTGTTGAGTGCTAGACATGATAAATTAAAATATATATATATATATGTATGTATGTATATAAATAATCTGAGGCTTAAAATCATGTTATCTTCCTCCAGAGAGGATGTATGTTCCTCCACGCAGAAGGAGACTTAGTAATCCAGGACTACTTTCTCCTGATTTTTGTCACTGTGATGATTTAAAGATCCCCTATTTTCCCGGCCACTTTTTCCAGAATTGGAATTACAAGATGCCCCTCGTGGAAAAGCAGCCCCAAATGCTAAGCGCCCTTTGACCCTCCTCTACATCGTGTCCCTTGATTTCTTCACTGCCTTCTTGACTCTGATCCAAACTGGCTTTGTTTGCACTCAGGGGGAGGGTCGGTCCGGACACTCTCCCTGCCGTCTCCGTGCATGGCAGCCCTTCCTTGGCTCCTGCTCCACTTTCTCAGATGCGGCCAAAGGGGCAGTGACGCTCATGACGTTGACTGAGACCAGAGGGACCCTCCTGTTAGGTCCAGGAATCAGGAGCAACACCAGAAGGGCAAGTGTGGCCAGAGGACCACAGCCGTAGGGAATTCAAGCCGTGAGTGTGGGTTCCAGGGATCCCATGGCAAGGCACAGTGAACAGAGAACAGTGAACAGTGCAGGCAGAGAAAGGAGAGCCAGAAAGAGGGGCTGGGAGAGGGAGAAAGGTCACGTGTGCCCACGCACTTGGACAGGGCCAACTCCCCACCTCCACATTTCCCCAGAGCTGAACCCCTTTCCTGTCTCCCCTGTTCCTGTCACCCCAGCTCCGTGGCCGGCCTGGCAGCCCTGGGGGCACGGAATCGAAACCCTCTCTCCGAGCACAGCTCCCTGCCCGGGCTTTGTTGGGGCTGTGGAGCAGCCTCCCCATTTCCTGCAGCCACCCTCCCCCCACGCCATCCCCCACACCCGCGGCGGCACAGCCTGTCACCTTGGACACTCAGCCCCAAACAAGCTTCTCTGGGGCCAGTAATGAGCTCCATATGAGGTCTGACACGGCTGCCACATCTCGCCTGCGACTCGCCCCCACTCCTCAGCCGTTTGACATTCTTGACCGTGGAGCACCCTGCGGAGGCTGGGGGGGGAGGGTGCGGGAGAGGGGGGGTCCTGGGAGTTTCGGTGGGGGCTCATCCTCCTGGTCCATAGCTGCAGCCCACCCCCCTACCCCTGGCCGACCCTCACTCCTGCATGTCCAAGCCCCCACCTCCCCTCCCGTCCACACAGGGTGGGTCTTGGCGGACACGGGCAGCGGGCAGCTCTGAGGAGTGAGTGAGAGCCAGCCAAGCACACTTTTTCCACGGCTGCCTGCGATTTCCTCAGCCAGCGTCTAATCCCGGGCGACACCTCCGGGCCCGCGGGCTTCCCGCGCCGGAATTCCAGCCGAGCAGTTGTTGGGATCGATCTTGCTCTCTCCTCACTAAGGGCCTGTGATGGCACCGGCCCCACTCTTCCCGTCCAGCTCAGGGCGGGGGGCTAGCGGATCCTGTTTCTGTGCCGATCCCGCCTTTGAAGACAGCGTGGAAGGCATCACCCGGGATGCTTGTATCATCCCACAAGTATGTTTCGGCCCCCAAGGTTACCCAAAATAGACCCGGGAAGGCTCCATGTAGCTCCACGACAACGTGAGGATGGGGGAACTGGTTCCAGGGAAATCGAAACCAACCTCAGTCATTGCCCAAACAAAGCAAAGCATTTACTGAGTTGGAGGGTGTCCCATGGGCCGCAGACCTGCATGCCCGGCAGTTAGGAGGTGACGGGTCCGGGCTCTCCCTCTCCATGGGGCGCCCTCTCGGCAGTCCCCTTGGCCGGAGCTGCCTCTTGCTGGCTGTGGGGAGCATCCCAGGAAGGCTGGGTGCTGTGTACCCAGCAGGAAGCCAGGACCCCAGAGAGAGCCCCCCCTGCCCCCTGCCACCCACTGCCTCCCCACACACTATGGATGTCCCCCTGAGGAACCTCCATGCTGCTCTTACTCCCTTCCTCCTGAACCACCTGTTTCTTCCCCAAGGACAAACCCATGTCTCCCTGTCTAAGGTGTCCGGCCCCAATGGTACTCCCGTCTCCAAAGCCTGAGGCCCCAGGGACCATAGGACTCAGTCGAACCCTGTCATCTCACAGGGCCTTTCCAACAGAGCCCCTCCCCAGCATGAGCACGTCTCTGTCACCCGCCCCTATGACCCACCCCACAGCCCCTGGCAAGGGAACAAGCCACGAATGTGGGGTTTGGGGCCAAGCTGACAGTTCAGCTGTGTCCTCATTGCCTCCTCTTTAAAGATGACAACCAGAGCTCCCTCAGTCCACATGACACCCAGGGTTCTGCACAAAGCATCCTCTTGGGGGGTTGGGGGGGGTTAGTGCTCCCAAAGACCTGAGACCGGTGGTTCTTCGCTAGAAGCCTCAGAGGACACAGGCTCTGCTCAAGGCCACAAGCAATGGGACCATGATCTGAGCCCGCCTGGGCTGGTGGCAGGGTCTGCTGGTCACAGCTTCTCTAGGCCAGCGCCTGAATGCATTGCAGGACAGATGTAACAGTGGTTCCACAGGAACTGCCCAGAGATACCTTGTCTTTTGCAATGAAACAGGTATGAACCAATGAATTTCAAAAATATTAAAAATCATGAGAATGGGTCAGACAGGACAGGAACGCACCAGGTCTGTGTGGAGCTGTGTTTGTTTCCTGGGGCTGCGGGACAAAGTGCCACCAACTCACCACGGCAATGTGCCCTCTCACAGGCTGGAGGCCAGATTCCCCAAACCAAGGAGTCAGCAGGGCTGCGCGTCTTCTGCAAGCTTCAGGGACGAGTCCTTCCTGCCTCTCCCCTGGATTCTTGTGGCCCCCTTGGTTTGTGGTCGCATCACCCCAACCTCTGCCTCCATCAGCGCTTCTCTTCCCTGTGTCTCTGTGTCCTCTTCTCTCACTACAACAACGTGGGTTAAGGGGTTAGGGACCTCCCTGATCCACTATGACCTCATCTTAACTAATTACATCTGCAAAGACCCAATGTCTACAGAAAATAAGGTCACATTCTGAGATCCTGGGGGGACATGAATATTGGGGGGACCTGGTTGACCACGGAACAAAAGCCGCAGCCCCACTCCCTGCCTGTGCTTTCAGAACTGGGGTGCAGTGCCTTATTTATCACCGTAAGACCCCTTCCCTGTGCAGGGGCACCCTGACTCTGAGTGTGAAGGGGACAGGGCTGTAGGCTTGCAGGCTACGGTGTCACTGGCTGAGGGTGTCCGGCAGGGACGTGGAGCCAGGGTATCCCTCCTTTCTCTGAGCCCCCAGGACTTCTGCCTGGCAAGGCAGAGTGGTGGCAATAGCCCCAGACACCAGCCTGGAGTGGACCGAGTTCCTGGAATGCCCCCTCCACCCCCGTCCCACACACCAGCCCCAGGGGGGTCAGCACAGCCCCGCAATCTGACCGCTCCCCAACTGGGGCCGTTCCCCTGCTGGCAGAGCCGGCCTTGGCTGTTTGGTGAGTATGTGACACACAGCTGTTGCTCCCGGCTGACCCTGCGCAGGCCTGGATAGATGCAAGGGGGCCCCTTTCAGCTCAAAAGATTGATATTTGCTCGAACTCCTAAAAGCCCACAAATGAGCTGACCCCTCATGGCTAACGAACGGGCGGGCAGGCAGCCGGAAGGGGGCCTTGGAAGCTCCAGTCACCGGAAGTGAGGACGATGGTTTCCTTTTTCATTGCCGGCCCTTCAATGAGGGGGCAGCACCTTTGTGCCCACCCAGTGCCCAGTGACCACAGAGAGCCAGCAGATGCTGTCCAGGGCGGCCTGCCTGCCAACAAGGATGCCTGCACCATGAGGGACCCGGCTGGTACAAGGCCCCCTGTAACCTGGGACACCTGCCCTAAGGCTTTCTTGCTGCCCCTGAGAGGAGCTGGGCCTGGAATCCCAAAGAAACGTGCTGCCCAGCAACTCCCACGGTCCCCACCCCTCACCCTCATCCTGCACCTGTCTCCCGCCCCGGCGGACACCTGCCCTCAGGACACTTCCCACCTCCGGTACTTGGTGCTTGGATGTTTCCTGTCTGGGCCGACCCTTGGGGTCTCAGCAGAAATGGCAGCCCATCAGAGGCGTCCCAGACCTCCAGGTCAAGGCCCCTGCAGACCTGTGTACTGTCCTCATCATGTTTAACCACAAATATTGTGCTTCTTGTCCAGCCCACTAGGTTGGGAGTGTGTCCTGTCCTGTGCCCAGACCAGCCCTTGTGACCGGTGCTGAATGACAGCTGCTGGGGAGCAGAGGACACAGCCAGGGAGTCCTGGGGGTCCCCACCTGTGCCTGGGCTGCCCAGGCAGATGAGGCAGCTCTGCCCTCCGAGGGCTGTTGACTCCCCAAGACTGAGCCACCTACAGCCCAGGTCAGGCCTCAGCCTTCCTGCAGCCCCCTCCCAAACACACCAGGACCCACACAGGGCCAGGTTCCCCATGTGAGATCGGAGGCACCGTGCTGGTGGCTCTGTCCTCACGGTCCCACACTGAAATGAAATTGTTGTCTTCAAATTCGTGCTGAATTAGTGCTTTCTCATGGGTCCGCGGAGGACGTCTGGAAGGCTCACCACGCTCCTGGGGGCTCTCTGGCTGGCCCCTCTCTCTGCCTCCACGATTGAATTTCACCATGCGAGCACGCTTACGCATGCGTGACCCTCCTGAGTTTGCGCACAGTAGGGTCTCTGCAGGGGAGGAGAGCGAAGAGCGCTAGTCCCCAAAAGACACAGTGACACCCTGGAGGACTGCAACAGCTAGGGGCCCCGGGTGGGGCTGACAGTGGTCCCTGCGTGGCTGAGGACTCAACCCCTGGGTGGGGGAACCCCGAGGGACCTTGGGGCACGGACCTGTGTGGTCATCCTCCGGGTCTGGTGGAGCCCGGGAAGACACCCAGGACCCCGGCCCGGGCGGTTCATTCTCCCGTGTCGGTAACATCACTTTAAGCGCCAAGCGGCCTTGAACTTGATCCCTGATTGGAATCAGGTTGAATGAATGATACAGCTATGTGCCCTGGTTCCCCAAACTGTTTTATTAGCAGAGGTGTGTGTATGTTGGGGAGGAGGGGAAAGGCAGGGAACGGGGATGGAGGGGCAGCGCGGAAGGGGACAACGTCAAATAAAAGAGGTTTTGGTCGCTGTTATGTTTTGCTAATATTTGAATTTTACCTAAGATTACTTTTTCTCCCCCGTTTAATATATTGTTTTAAATAAAAATTCCTAATAAATCTTGAGAGAAATATGTCATAGCAGAGTTTAAAAACCGTGGTGCAATATATAACAGTTCATAAAATGTTCCTCTCCAAATAGCCAAAATTGTAGGGCGTTTGGACCAGAAGCAGTTAACTCCGGGAACGGCATTTTATTAGCTACTAAAATTAAGAAAGGGCAGAGCTGTTTCACAGTCCGATAATTAAGTACCGTTTTCTCTTTTTTAATTCTATAAAATTAAACTTCCTGTTTTAAAGGTCTGGCGGGGCCTTGGGCACAGGGTCCATGGATGAGCCCCGAGGGCAGAGCCAAGGAAACAACAAAGGCCTTTATGTGCCCGAGACGTTAAAAACGCAGGTCTTGGAAAGAACACGCCGCAGTCAGCAAAAAAAATTGCAGGTCATAAATCAGAGATACATTTTTTTCACATCATTTTAACTAATCCATTAAATCGTGGTGCCCAGGGCTCCATCAGGAACAGAAGCTGCGGCCGGCTGGCCAACACGGTTCCCACCTGGGAGCGGTGACCCAAGTCGACCAGAGCCAGTCCCCGGGGGTGGCGGGACTCCTTTCTGGTCCACGGCTGGTTTGGGGGTTTGGACGGAAACACGCCCATCAGCTGTCCTGCCTGGTGTCACCCGCTTCAATCTCCAAATTTGAGGGAACCCAAAGTGACAGCTATCCTGAGGCCATGTACACACACACACACACACACACACACACACACCTCATACCTATGAGTGGCGGGACCCCTCCTCAGCAGGTGGGTCCAGGCTCACGGGGTGGTGGTGCGCACAGCTAGGGTCCCGCTATCAGAAGTGAACAAGAGCTTTGTTTGTGACACATTATGATGCCTCCCCCACCCCAGGCAGCGCCAGCCACCGGGCACGGCATTGAGGCTGCTTGCTTGGTGTCTGTGTTCATGGTTTTCTCATTTTATTTTATATCATTTTGGTTGTTGAGGACCTTTTTGCTTTTGTGTGCAGGCGAGTCCTTAATTTGGATTTAAAGAATCTCTAGCAACACAGACAGGTGGATGACTCTGTGGTCACAGACAATGTAGGGGGGTGCAACTGAGCAAGTTTTCACTACTAGAATGACCCCGCCCATCCACGAGTGGTCTGCCCTCTCTGGTTCACAGCAGGGTTCTCTCCATGGGACACAGTCTCCACCAGCTTCACTCATGACGCTCTGCTTGTCCCTGAACCTCTGTCTGTCTCTGGCCCTGCGGAGTCACCTTCCCTGTGACCATGTGGGTGACGCTTCTGGGATAACGTGCCCATTGCGCCCAGACCTGATTTAGGTCGCCAGGGGTGGAGGGCCTGGAAGTCAGTGTCAAATCTGCAGGTTCCTGTCTGCATGGGGCTGGGGTGGGGGCCCTGGGGGACTGGGGTCCAGGGACACCAGGGGCTGTCTGTGATGGACGGAGGCTGATGTTGCGCCTGGCCAGCCCATGAATGCAGCTTTCATCTAGGGAGAGGCGTGGCTGGTGCTCTGCCCCAGATGGTGGGCACCTGCCCGGTGGAGATAGGAGCACACGTCTGAGATGAACGAATGGTTTCCAGAGGCCTTGTGCCCCGTGCGCACCTGATGCTGGTCAGGAGCCCGGAACTGGGGCAGAACACTCCGTGAGTTCCATGGAGCCATGACTCCCTATCCTGGCTGGTGGCCTACAGCCAGCCCTGACCAACTCCCAGGGGCTGCTGGCCCACAAGCCTCCTGGCCAGACCTTTCTGTGCAAAAGCAGCCTGTGCCAGCAGGGTCCTCAGGGCACACCAAATACAGCCCACACAGCAACACGCACAAACACACGTGTTTACCCACACATGCTGACACTGGAGTGCACACACAGACACACTAGCACCTACTCACAAGCACAACACTGGCACATACATGCACCAACACACAGAGACACACCCCTAGGGCTGTGTTCAGCTCTAAGTCTGATCTGTGACCATCTCTGCTCTCTGAGCCTTCAGCTGCCTGGTGGGCAGGTGTTAGGCAGTCTGGGTACTCCAGCCGGACCCTGGTCAATGATGCTGCTGTCCAGTCTGGGATGAGCCATGGGGGCGAGACAGAGGGATGTCCATCCAGGAGTGGCCAGCAGCCTGGGGTCCATTCTCCTCCAGGGGCTGGTGGAGGGTGAGTCACCCAGTGGAGCTCCCCAGAGAATCCCCTTCTCCTGTTTGTGAGGGGACATCCAGCAACACTGCGATGTCAGCAACAGAGAGGAGGCCCCAAGAGGAGCTGAGCTCCCGTCTCAAGCCCCGCAGCGGTCCTGGAGCAGGGCCGCACTCCACGGATCCCTGTAACCTTGAGAAGGAGGTTACAGGGATCCTAACCTCCTCCAGTAGATGGGAGTGTAACCTGGCAGGGGAATCCTTGCCCTGGAGGCTGACTGTCAACCAGAGGGGACACAGAGCTGGTTTCCTGACAGGCAGATTGATTAATATGAAACGTCACATACGTTTTTAAATAACAAGCATTTGTTTCTTTAATGGGTTGTTTTTCGTTTTAGAAGGCAGCGTGATTCTCCGACGGCGCCGGGAGGCCCACGGTGTGTTTGTAACAGTGGACGCGGCCCAGCTCAGTGCACAGCCTGGGGCGGCACGGAGGCGGAAGACGTGGTGGCCGTGGCTACAAGCCCTGGGGACAGCTCTGATTTTATTGTTGCTGCATATAGATGTGTTCTATCTATCTATCTATCTATCTGATGCATTGATTGCATTTTCTGTGCAAAGTTGCAACTCTGGCAGCAAATTGAAGTCCATGGTGCCCACCACTGGTGTCTGAGGACCTGTGGGAGCAGGCGCCAGGATGAGCAGGGCCACCAGAGGCTGCGTCCAGGACAGCGAGCCCTGGCTGGCAGGGATGTTGGCCATGGACCACTTCTGGAGACTGGGCCATTCCATCCCATGGCACCCTGGAGGCAAACTGATGTTCCCCACACCTCAGCATCCCCCCGGGAGCCCCTACAGGACTAACCCCACGCTTGTGGCCGGTCCGGTCTCAAACCCCCGGGAGGGAGGCCAGTGCCCTCCCGCACTCTAATTGGCAACAGCCAGCAGACGTGGCCACATCTGCGGGTCGTTTCAGAGACAATAAATCAGGAGGAACGTTCCAGACTGGCGCCCCGCCAGGCGGAGAGAGGGGTTGAGGACAACGAGAGGCGCACAGCCCCATGTCCAGGGTGGCTCGGGAGCTGCTGCTGCTGCTGGTGGTAGTGATGGGGTGGAGAATAAATATATTAGATTTGTCTCCAACAAGAATTTGTGGTCAGCTTGGGGCTGGAAGTTATGATGGAAGAATGTGCCCTCGGTGAGAGGAACGTCTACATTGAGGGGCCGCTCGACTGGGAGAGTCCCCTTGGCTGTAAGCACAGCCCAAAGGGCAGCTCTTCCCTAGGGCAGAAGGTGAGAGGACCCTCAGAGGTCAGCAAGGCCATAAACAGAGAAACTGAGGCTATGGGGAGGCAACTTATCCAAAGTCACTGGAGGGAAACCCAGAATTAGAACTCAGACCCCACGGCCTACTCTGCCTGAGACAAGAGGCATCCATCCCCACTTGGGAAGCCCAGACAGAGATGTGACCAGGAGTAAGACCTGGGCCTTTAAGGACCTCTCAGCACCAGAGCCAAGCCACAGGCCACATGGCTGAGGTGCCTCCCTGAAAGCAAGAACAAGACTAGATGGCCGCTGGCATCTCGGGGGCTCCAAGGCTGGCACACATCACAGTGACACGTGACAGCAAAGCCCACTCACTTCCTCAGAGTGTCCCTCCTTTGGGATCTTCTTAAAACCAAATGCCTCCGAGGGGTCTGCCTTAAAGGAGACCTGTTTTAAATTGCCATCATCATGGGTAAGCTCCACGGTTTCCCCAAGAACTCTGAGGAGAGGGGTCCGGGATTCAAGCGGGACCATCAGCTCAGGAATCTACCTGCTGACCCAAAAAGAAGAAGAAACAAAATTGAGAAAGTACCAGGAATGAGGACTTGCCCAAACCAAACATAGAATCATGGATTAGCATGATATTGGGGTAAAGAGATGCACTTTCAAGCTTCCAGTGGGGGGTGGGGGGCAGAGGAGGAAGCAGATCCAAAAGATCAGGCGTCAAATGACATCAGACCTCAGAGCCACTAGAAGCTAGTGGACAACAGAGTAACGCTTTAAAAGTTAGAAAAAGGGGTCGTCGGTAGCCGAGAACCCAGTTTCCGAACAAGCACACAATCAAGAGTGTTGGTAGAATTTGGACGTCAAAGATGAAAAAGCTTCAAAAATTTACTTCCCATGAACCTTTTCTCAGAAAACTACTTGAGGATGTGCTCCAGAAATCAAAGGTATAAATAAACCAAAAAAAAAAAAATCAAAACAATAACAATAAAAAGCAGTTAAAATGGAATCTAGGAAACAGGGAATCCAAAACCTGAGAAGAGAAATTTCCAGAGTGACTGTATTAGCAAGTCCCAAGACAGTCACTGCGCTGGTGGCCTAATGGGGTGAACTTTGAACTTCGGTCCTGGTTCCCAGACTGTTCTGATTTACTTCTGTCTCCCAGCAGAATAGTAACTAGCACCCCTTTCATTCCCCAATGTGTCTTGAATAATATAACTACTGAGCAATTGAAAAAGTTGGGGGGCAGGGAGAAGCAATCCAAGAAAAATAAATAAATGACACGAACAGAAAGGCAAGTCACTTGGCCCATTTTTTTTAAGAGAAATGCTCTAGCTCTTTAAGAGTTTAAGGATGAATGAGTGACAGCCACACAAAAACGTTTGCAAATGAAAATATAAGGCAGTTGTTGGCGCAGGCAAATAAAAAAGTTTGCTTTAAAAATGGAATGAGATCATAGTTCTTTCCGAGGCTTGGCTGAGTAAACATTCTCTGTGCGTTCATCATGAAAGCGAACCTCACAATCGATGTCACAAAACATTCTGAAGTGACAGATACATCGATAGGGGGAGGGGGATGTGTGAAGAAGGTTAAACCTTCAACCTCCAATGGCACAAAGGCAACCGAAAATCAAAATCCTAAATTCAAAGTGCCGTGTGCATGATAGATGGTCTAAATGGTTTTTTTTTGTTTGTGTGTGTGTGTGTGTGTGTGTGTGTGTGTGTGTGTGTGTGTGAGAGACACAGAGACAGAGAGAAGGACAGATAGGGACAGACAAACAGGAAGGAAGGGAGATGAGAAACATCAATTCTTCATTGTGACACCTTAGTTGTTCATTGATTGCTTTCGCATATGTATCTTGACCAAGGGGGCTACAGCAAACAGAGCGACCCCGTGCTCAAGCTGGCGATCTCGGGGTTTCAAACCTGGGTCCTCCGTGTCCCAGTTCGACGCTCTATCCACTGTGCCACCACCTGGTCAGGCTAAACGTTTTATTTTAAAATAGAAAGATAAAAAGAGATTTGAAAAAAGAGCCGGAAATGGCTGCTTCTAGGAGGTGAGACCCGGGAGTGAGACACTGAGGCTGGCTTGTTTTCCTTATTAGCTTTACACTATGTATATGTGTAACGTTGACAACATAGTTCCATGTATAATTCTGACCAGGCCTTGACCTGTTGGCTCAGTGGTAGAGGGTCAGCCCAGCATGTGGAAGTCCTGAGTTCGATTCCCGGTCAGGGTACAGAGGAGAGGCGCTCATCTGCTTCTCCACTCCTCTTTCTCTCACTTCTCTCTCTCACTTTCTTTTCCTCCCCTCCTGAAGCCATGGCTTGATTAGAGCCAGTTTGCCCCAGGCACTGAAGATGGCTCCATGGCCTCCGCCTCAGGTGCTAAAAAATGGTTTCTGTTGCAACAGACCCGGGCCCCAGATGGGCAGAGCATCACCCCCTGGTGGGCATGCCAGGTGGATCCTGGTCGGGGCACATGTGGGAGTCTGTCTCTTTGCCTCTCTTCCTCTCACTAAATAAAATAATAATAATAATAATTCTGATATAAAATGCACTTTGATTGAAAAAAGGAGAAAGTGGAAGGCGTAGCATTTTTCACTTTGGGGCTCTCTGGACGGTCCCTCCAGTACGGGTGTCTCTGAGCTTTTCCTTCCGGGTCACGACCCCCTAGTGCCCTGGGGCTGTCCCCACCCAGCTAGGATCATCACATCCTCAGAATCACGGAGACACCGAGAAACAAGTGACTTCCGTCCACATCCTGGAGAGCTACAGACCCCGACAGACCCCATCAGGCAGGACAGTGGGGGACGGGACAGAGCATCCAAATGGCCACTGACAGCCATCCTCCTGGGAACAGAGCTGAGGAGCGAGGTGACACACTGCCTGTCCCAGGCCCACCTTCCGCCTCACTGAGAAGGACAAGTCGCGGGGTTTCGGCGTTCAGCCCTTGACCTCCCTTCTGCCCTCCGCTGCTGGCCTCGGCCCGCCCACCTGCCGGGAACACAACAAGCATCTGCTGAGTCAAGCTCCTTTGTCAATGCCAGGAGAAGGAGTGGATGGTGACTCCCCACTTCTGCCTGTCCCTGGGCACCCACCAGCTCGTGCCTGCCATGGTCATGAGTGGTGTTGTGTTCATCTCCATGTCTGAGGACAGGACAGGCCAGAACTCTGTGGGAAGGAACGGGAACGTGGGTCATCGCCTAACCTGCGGGGTCGGGCACCTCAAAGGTTTTGGTACCACGATCACCCTTTCACATGCAGCCCAGAGACAGGTGCTCCCTCTGGTCCTATCTGTGGAGTTTCGTAGCCACAGCTTGCAACAGGGCCCGCAAAAGGTAGCTCCCAGGCAAAAGGGACAGTGTCCCCACTGGATGCCAAAGGATGGTGTAGACAAAAGGAGACGTGGGGGCTTACGGGCATCCTGGTCTCTGCTCGGCATGGGACCCGTTGCACCAAACCCTCTTGTGGTTGTACAGGCCACACTCTCAGGCCCATACAAGGGGTGGGCTCCTTGCTTCCCAGATTGGACATAGGTTCTCATTACATCAGCCTGGATCTGGACCCTGGTGACAATAAGTAAGGCTGTGATCACACTCACAGGGTGCCAACCCTGCACCAATGCCATCAAGGGAAGTGGCCCATGGGCAGAAGTGGGCCTTCAGGGGCAGTGGCCAGATGCTCACTAGAGCACAGGAGGGCTATGGCAGCCTCTGGCCCGCACCGGGGAGGCCCCACATTACACCATCCCGACCTCAGGCAGGGCTCACGGTGAGGCCGGGTGGTGGGGACACGAGTGGACTCAGAGCTGAGGCTTTCGGCTTGGTGTCTACAAGGCCACTCCCAGGGGCCCTTGGAGATCTGACCTCCAGTGCCCCACTGTCCCCAGCCCCCTGAAGGTAACACCCATTTCTCACCTTCCTCTCCAGGAGAAGCCAGGCCTCCTGCTAAAGAGAGTGTGCACACACATGTGTGCATGCATGTGTGCATGTGCCGATATGTATTCAGCTACCCAGAGGGGCTGGCTGAGGAGTCAGGAAATGGTAGAAATCCTGGAATAAGATACAGAGAAGTGATGTCATTCCTCAGCTCCAATCAGGCACCATCAGGAGAACACTCAGTCCATGACGTTGGGGCTGAATCTGAGTCCCTTCCTGGGTCCACAGGAGCGCCCTTGTCAGGTCTCTGCACAGACCCTGTCCTCCCCAGAAACTGAGATGCTCCGCCCCATCCAAATGTGGGCATCGCACACAGGGCCCCTTCCTTATCCACCTCTCGTGACAGCAAACCCCCACCTTCTTAAACCAGAAACAGCAAAAGCAACAAATCCAGGGAGGGGTGGAGAGCAAAGCCCTGGAGATGGCCCCGCCCGGCGGTAGCTACTGTGGGTCTGACCACACGAGCCAGGACAGTGATGTCACTCATCTGGGGACTGGCACGTGTGGGTCTCTATTCTGAGCCCAGAGAACGAACACGCTGCCTCCAGAGAGGGTGGCGGGCGGGGCAGCAGGAGCCAGCCAGGTCTCAGGAGGCCTCTCCTCCCTGGCGCCACTTCCACCTCCAAGAGCCAGCCTTTCCCCCACGACGACGACACGCTGGGCTCAGAGGGGACCCAGGCTGCCGGGCCCCGCCCCAGGAGCAGGGCAGAGCAGGGTTTTCTTTGCTCGCTTGCTCGCTCGGATGCTTCTCGCCGCAGAAGCGTCTCTGCGCAGACCCGCATTCCAGCATCTCTGGCCTGGGCCTGGTGTTGAAAGACGGCACAAGTGATAAATTAAATGAGAAGGAAATGGCTGTGGGCCCCCATTCATAACCCAGAATCGAAGGGCGCCGGCCCATGAATCTCCCCGGGCAAGCTCTGGGGTTCATAAAGGTCCAATTCAGTCCAGGAGCTGCCCCGCAGACCCCGCAGCTCAGGGCTTTAGTCCAGGCCCAGGGGGACAGAGGCTAGGGCGCGGTGGGCTCGCCTTTGCTCTGGTATTCTCACCCTCCTCAGTTTCTTACCCCCAAACAGGAGGTGCGTGGTCACCCCGCAAGACACCCCCCCTTTCTCCTGAATGCACCCCCTCTACCCCCGCCAACAAGGCCTCTCTGGAATCCCCGGCCCCGGTGTACAGAATGGCTAATTGTAAAAACGTGTGACTGGGGCCAGCCCCTCCCGTGTGGCACGTTTCCTGGGTAATGAATTCAAGCCTGGGAGATGCCAGCACGGAGCAGGGGCCGGAAAGGGGAGGAGGGTCCGGCCCCTCCCAAACACGCTCCTGGCCACTTAATCTTCCAGCAAGGTTAATGCCTCGATTCATGGTTCTGCTCAGATTCAGAGGCGGCGGTTCCGCACCTCACCCCGCCCCCATCCTGCGCCCGCCCTGCCCCCACCAGAAACGTGTCCAGATCTCTGGGTACAAGAGTCGGAGGCCAAGAAACCACCAGTGGGCAGAGCTGTGACTGCGCCTCTGTGGTAACTTAATCTCCATTTCATCTCACCCCGGGCTGGGGGGATTCAGTCATTTCAGGGTGAGGGCGGTTCCGCTCGGGCTCCTGTTCCCTCTCACGCCCCAGGTGACATCTGGAACCCAGGGTGGCACCTGTGGGGGTCTCGGTTCTCATGGATTCCTCAGCGTCGAGGTCCACCTCCAGCCTGCAGCTGGCATCCCTGCCAGGCTGCTGACCTGTCCCCCATTTGCTACAATCTACACCAGCCCCCTCCTCAACTCCAGGCTCCCAAGACTTTGGGGGATGGCCTCCACCCCCGGGCATGCTCAGCACCTGTCTCCCTCCACCTGTCCTGCCTGCCCCAGGCCAAAGTGGCAAAGTGACCATTCTGAGACCAGGGCCACCTTGATCCCTGGGGGATGAGGGGCAGGCTGAAGGTGGAGGGTTTGGCTCCTTCTGTGCCTCCTTTGGACAAGCAGGGCTGAGTTCACCATGTCTCCCTTCCAGGGAACCCCTTTCCTCCCCCCCCAACTGCTGTGTGTGACTCAGGAGCAATGGAGGGACAATGACCGCTGCGTTGTCTTGATCACACAGTTCCCCAAATCTTCCTCGGACAGAAAGGCCAGAAACTGACCACCTTGATTCTCTGGCACCACCTTGAGATGCCCGCCACCTTGGCCGCGAGTCCTCGGCCTGACACCCAGACGGGGAAGAAAGCAGGGTGCTTGAAGTAGCAAGTCCTGTGAGTTAACACGTCACGAATCAGCCCCAATCCCATAGCGCATTTATGTCTGTGGAGCAAGGCTCGGTATGTGATCCCATAAATACAAGCTGGGGTTTGTAGCCAAAGGGTGCGGGTTGGGGTGTGTGGGAGAGTGACGGAGGACAGGACCCCCCAGACAGGCTGGGGGCCAGCAGGATGCCGGTGACTCACTTTAAGGGGTGAGTCAAGAAAAGCCAACCAAGGGTCAGGTACCAGACGTGGGGGGCAGTCCTGCACCCACAGTCCTTTCACTGAGGGGTGCCTGCAGGTGAGAGGCAGTGGGTGGTCACTGGACCTGGCCAGGAGTGGGGAGGGGACACAGCTCCTGTGGTGGTCCAGCGGGAAGAAGCTCAGACCCAAAATGACTTCGTTCAGCCAAACCCAAGCCGATGCGGAGTCAGGGCCCCAGGCCTCCCCTGCCCACAGCCCCGGGCCCAGCGTTCAGAGCGGGAGGAGACGATTGGGGCAGGTCTGGAGTCCCGGATGTCCACCCATCTGTCTTTTCAAGAGCAATTCTCGTGTTACAATGGCAGGCAGCCACAAAGAGGAGGGTGCTTCGATGTTGGCCATGTGATAGGAAGCATGGTCGGAACTTGGGGTCAGGACACATCGCCCTACTGCTGCTGGACACCCCCTGGACTAGAAGGCACAGCCGTGGGTCACACCGCAAAGGTCCGGAGCAGAGAGCACTTGCCCGCAACCCACCCTCCCCACCGGTCACTCCCAACATCTTGGGTGGGCGGCATTTCCCCCAACGTCGGGCCCACAGCACAGCCCCAATGTTTGCCGGTCTGGGTGGACTGGTCAGACCTGGTCCAGCAGCTCTGAAGAGTGACCGCAGCCTCCAGCATGGATGGGCCTGCCCAGTACTGAGCACTGTGTCCTGTCTGTGTGCGTGTCACGGGGCCAACGGGACACAGTGCCACGGCGGGGGCTTTAGCCACTGGAACTTTCCTTCCTGGTTCTGGGTCCTGCTGTCTGAAGTCCTGCCAGTCCCTCTGAGGCCACGAGGAGGACCTGCCCAAGGCTACCCCGGCTTCTGGTAGCGGCTGGCAACTTCAGCCTGTAAACCCATCACCCCCATCTCTGCTCCGTCTTCACGTGACATTCTCCTTTTGTGGGGGTCTGCGTCCAAATTCCCGCTTGCAAGGTCACCGTCCTGTGGGATTAGGGACCTACCTTAATAATGACCTCATTCTCACCAGCTCATTGGCAAGAGCCTTATTTCTAGAGGAGGTCACCTCTGAGATCCTGGGGGTTAGGACTTCAAGGTAAGAATTTAGAGGGGGAGAAAGAACCACAATTCAGTTTGTAACAGATGCCACAGGACCCACCCCCACCCCCACCCCGCCAGCTCACGGAGAGCACCCAGTTTGGGAGGCTGGCCTCCTGGGAAGAAGCAAACAGGGACGAGACACCAGGCCAAGCTCCCCTTCCAAGGGTCCCAGTGACAAAACCAGGCCACCCAGAAAGTCATGGGGCTTGTACAAAGCTGCCGTGAGGTGCAGCCTCCCGCCCTGTCCCAAAGGCCAAGGTGGGCTCGGGCGGCCCAGGGGCTCTGCCACCACCTGCCCGGACATGCTCAGTGCTCCTCCCACCGGGGCCAGCAGAGGATCAGCGGCTCGGAGGCCTCACAGCCAGAGCCGTCTGGACTTTCCATTACCCCGACATGACGGAGAGAGTGCGCTGCCCGGGCAGCATTGGGTTACCGTCGCAAATTCTGACTTCAAGAGCAGCCATAAAACAGAGACCCTAAACATGTTTTTCGGGTTTTTTCCAACATTAGCAACTCATCTGATACTTACCCTGAGGTTCCAGTTTCCTGAAAGCTGATGACACGTGAGAGCCCACGACAGGCCAGCCGGCGGGGCCGTGGATAATGGGCGTGAGTGCGCGCACGGCTGCGGGCTAGAGGTCACAGACACAGGTGTGTCCCTGGCCCATCATTTTTATTGCTGTTGTGGTGGTGGTTGGTGCCCGCCACTCCGGGTTCAGTGTTCCCTCCTACCCGACGATCTTCCCGTGTAAAAGATGGGGCAGCTTCCCCCTGGGGCAGACCACAGCTCAGCCTCGTGCTGGGAGGTAAAACGCACTGAGTCCTTCGAGGGGGACCAGGCCCCGCTCGGCCCCTGGATGCAGGAACTCGTTACCTGGTGGTCATCGCTTCCCCAGCAAGGCTTCGGAATTGCAGACAACTGAGGGGGCTCAGAGGAGTCCATGGCCCAAAGCCCAGAGAGGCGGCTTCGCCTTTGTAATGTGTGAACATCCGATGACGTGTGGCCCCTCCGTGTGAGGGACTTCTGAGACCTGGAGAGGAGAGGGGGGAACAAGGAGACCTACAGTGACCCTTACTGCGTCCCGACCCTCTGCTGGCCTCACGTCTCCTCCATTTTATCCTCAGAAACCTGTGAACAAGTGAGGACACTGAGCCTCGGGAAAGGAAGGGAACTTCAAGGGTCTCTCGGCTGAGACAGAGCTGATCAGTGCCCACACTGGGTCCTCCTATGCCCCAAGTTCTCAGGTAAACCCATCCATAGCAGGAGCGACCCTGGGAAGCCCACGCACAGCAGGAGTGAGCCCCAGGGGACCTCAAATTCCTTTCCAAACTGAGAGCTGCCATCCCCAGCCTGGGGCTCAGCCTGGCGCCAGGCCCTGAAGGAAGGCTGGGGGGTTGGGGGCGACAGGCAGGTGCAAGTAAGTCAGTGCAGCGTAGGCGGGTCTAAGGCGGCGTGACTACAATCCCAACATGGTGGACACGTGATGTCATGCGTTCCTCCAAACCCACCGAATGGCAACACCAAGAGTGGCCCTGGCGTCAACCACAGCCTCAGTGAACAAGGGTGTCTCGGTATCAGCCCACCTGCTGAGACAGACACAGCCCACACTGAAGATGTGGACATGGAGGGGTGCAGCTGGGAACTGTGGGCCCCCTGCTGCTTTCTGTGTGTCTGAAACACAGCAGGGCAGGCCCTTACCCCTCCCTCAGGTGCTGATGGTCGGTCGGTCAGGCTGGGGGGACCGGAAGGGAGGGGCACCCACACGCACAGCCACGCCCACGCACAATCGCTTACTCTCTCTCACACTCGCACACCCTCCCGGCTCATCCTGCTCTGGGGCTGTCTCCTCCAGCAGAACGAGGGTCACAGACCCACAGCGAGTTCCGGAGGGTCAGGCCCTCATGCAGACACCTGCCCAACATTCGCTGAGTGAGGACAGGAGCATGCATGGCTGCTTCCTGCCCCATAGGTGCCAGGCAGCCACCCCAGACCACCCCACTGGCCTTATTCTGCTGCTTGTGAAAGTCCCCCCTTGATCTAGGGCTGAAGGCCGTGTGAGTGACTGATCTCCCTGCTCCCCGTCTGCGCAAGAGCCAAAAGGACGGCCCCACCACGAGCCGCACGAAGGCTGAATGGTCACAGGAGGTCCCTGCCCGGACCCACATAGGAGCCACCTGTGAGCGACTACGGTTCCGGCCGCGTCTGCGCAGGCTGCCGGGCACAGCAGGGTTCCTGTGTACAGCGCGCCACCACACGCTCTGCAGCCCCAGCGCCCCCCCACCCCAGATGTTCTGTAGGAGACACATCTGCAAGCCGCATGTGGACGACAGGGGGGATCCACGGGAACGGGACCCAGGAGGGAAGACCCTGGTAGCCGGGCAATAAAGACCCCACCCCCACCCCGGACGCATTCACAACAGAATCCTTATTGGGCGTCATAAAAATATCATGCCTGCTTACCGGGGCTTTATAACGCAATAAAATGTAAACAAACAGCTTTTTAGATCAAAGTAGCATCAATCACAGATGCGCTGGCTTCTGCAGCAGAGTTAATAAATCGGAGGTTTTCTCGGTTGGAAACGATTCTGGCTCTGACACTTCCCAACTGCCTGGCTGGGGCCGGGGCCGGGAGCGCAGTCGCAGCTGGAGGATGGCCCCATGTTCCGTCCCCATGTGTGCCCACTGACGTGTGGCCGTCGGGGCCCCTCAGTGGACCCCGCTGCCCCACCCAACCACCGTCCCGCCAGGGGGTCCTGTCTGCATGGGGCTGGGGTTCCCGGGAGGAGCATCCAGAGACGGAGCCGTGTGTAAACCCCTGTGGCTCCTGCCCACTCGCCCCCCCCCCCCGTCATCTCGCTGCCTTTTAACTGGAGACCCGGGTGCCCCATGTGCTTTCCAAACTGTAACCAGAGGCCGCCCTGGCCTCCCTTCCTTCACACACATCTGAAATCTGACCCACGTGGCCACTACTCCTGAGCTCATTAGCGCCTGAGAACCCCCGGCACCTCCCACATCCTGGTGCGTGTGCATGTGTGTGTTTGCACGTGTGTGTGTGGGTGCATGTGGTTGCCCATTTGTGCATGTGTGTGTGCATGTGTGCATGTCTGTGGTCCTGCAGACCACAGAGTGGACCTGTAGATTTTTCTGCCAACTTCTTTTCTTTGCCAACTAAAGCTCCTCCTGGACAAAGGAATCTACCCCCAGCCCCACCCAGTAAGGCCAGTTCTGGCCTAGCCCATCTAGGGCTTTCTGGGTCTACACCTTCACTCCCTGGGACCTGGTCTGTGTCTCAGCTGGACCACCACTGGGAATAAAGGAAAAAGGGGCCAGACCTGGGCTCTGTGGGCAAGACGGCTGGACTTAGCAAAGAAAACCAAGGGTGCACACTGACATTTGACATTTAGATAAGCAGGGAATAACTTTTTAGGCTAAGTCCATCCAAAATACTGCACAAAGTACTGTGAGGGTTGAACTGTGTCCAAAAAAACATGTGGTAGCCCTGACCCTCAGGACGTCAGAATGTCACTCTGTTAGGAGTTAGCGTCGTTACAGCAGTGAGCATGCTACAGTGAGGGCACTAGGGTTGGCCCTGAATCAACCTGACCAGTGTCTTGATAAGAAGAGATTGTGCTTGACCAGGTGGTGGTGCAGTGGATTGAGCGTCCACCTGGGACACTGAGGACCCAGGTTCGTAACCCTGGGGTCACCGGCTTGAGCGCGGACCCATCAACATGATCCCATGGTCACTGGCTTGAAGCCCATAAGGTTGCTGGTTTGAGCAAGGGGTCACTGGCCCAGCTGGAGCCCCCTGGTCAAGGCAGATATGAGAAAGCAATCAATCAATGAACAATTAAAGTGCTGCAATTACGAGTTGATGCTCCTCATCTCTCTCCCTTCCTGTCTGTCTGTCTTTCTCTCAGGGAAAAAGAAGGAGGAGGAGGAGGAAGAGGAAAGAAGAGATCATGACCTGGATACATGGATGACCTGAGGACACAAGGAGAAGATGGTCATCTGCATGCCAAGAAGAGAGGCCTCAGGAAGAACAACCCTGTGACACCTTAATCATAGACATTCCACCTCCTGGAGGTGAGAGAAGAAATTCTGCTGTCCCAGCCACCCCATCCAAGGTTGTTAGGGTGACCTAGCATGCTAAAGCCCGTAGTTACACTAAAAGTTATCTGTTGTGTCTTTGAATTCACATGTAACTGGCAATCCTACTTCGAGGTCACCTCTCCACTTTCTGTTTACTGGACACGTTCTCCCAGCACCCAGCTAAACCTTGGCTGCCACCCCAGCCCATCCTGTGGCTGACCACTGCTTGGGTTTGGGGACAAAGGTTCACACCTGGGTTATAGGCTATGGCCTCAACCCAGACTGCTGGCGGCCAACCGTGGGGGGGGGGGGGGCGCAGATGGCTATCACAGATACATGGCCTGTCCACTGGCCAGCTGGAGGCTGGCCGAAGCCACCTTGGTGGGATGTGAAGGCCACATCCACCAGCTCTCAATCATAGCCTAGCCTTTCCTGAGTCAAGAACACAGATGCTGGCCGGCCATGAGCTCAGAGCAGGAGCCAGGCATCCACATCCCAGGAGTGTCCAATCTGGAGCCCAGACACCTGTTCTGAGCTCGTGGCTGGCCTTCAGAGGCCATTGGCTGGAATTCTCCCAGCCCCATGTGAAGAGTAGTTGTTACACTGAGCAGTGACAGGGGGCTGGAGGGTTCTCCTCACATCCCCCATACCCGTGGACTGATACAGGCCCACATGGACCTGAGAGCTGTCCTTCCGTAACAGCCCCCGATCTCTGCAAATTAATTTCCACAGTAATTAAACCAGTAGTGGCCCCGTGAGGACAGCGCAGGGTCCGTCTCCCCATCCTCTCGCTGGTTTCCATGCTGTATGGAAACACGGTCTGATTGTGAGCAAACACGGTCTGTCTTCCCGCAGCTCTGCAGAACTGTGCGTGCGTGGAACGCCCAGCTGGGGCCCACATCACCCCACCCCCAGCAGGCCAGCAGGCCCCAACTGGGGAGGCTTCCGTGCACCGCCTGCAACACAGACCGGGCCGTGGACACACCTGTACGTGCCTGGTCACCCATGGGCCTGCGAGCACAAGCCCCCTCAGGGCCCCACACATGCCAGGAAGCAGGTGGACCGGGGCTCATCACGAGGGCGCCTGTGTCCCAGGCCCCGTGGCCACGAGGACATCACGTCGCCAGGGCCTGGACAAGGCCGGTGAACTGGGCTCCAGCACGCGGACGACCCAAGGGAGAGGCCGCTGCACCCACCTCCCGAGGCCCTTCGTGCACACCGCAGAGGGCGGTTTTGTTCCAAATGTGCTTGTCTAAAAATATCCCGTTTCTGTGTATTTTGACTCCACGCCCGAGAGAGAGCAGGAGCGTGTTTCCGCAGAGCGGGGGACGTGAAACCCGAAGCCGCCACGGCGGGTTCGGGCGCCTTTCTTCACAAGGATCTTCTCTCCCCTCGCGGCACGACGGGCCCCCCTCCCGCGTTTCAAACATCAGTTTGGCCCATGAGAGCGGGGCGTTTGGTCTTCTGAGCTGTAAAGATCTGAGACCATAAACTGCTGTTTTCTTACATGTTTCAAAGCACAACTCTGACACCGAGCTTCACTGTAAAACAATCTGGAAAACGTAAGGCCTGAGAGGTTTTACACGGCGTGGCCAATTGCCTGACCCCAGTATGCAGAGGGTTACCCGAGCCATCCGGCCCCCAGCTGCTCGGGGCTCTCACCAGGGCACAGGCAGGCAGGCTGTGGGTGCCCCCAGGTCCCAGGACCGTGTGGGGTGCTCATGGTGGTGGGGGGGAGGAGGAGTCCCCGTGATAAATGATGAAGCTCATGGCAGTGCCCACAGGAGAGTAAATCCTTTCTGTCTCCTTAAAGGGGTGGGAATCAGGGAGTCGAGGGCCCCGTGTGTCCTGGGTCCTCACTTCTAGAATGGTAGGGACGTGCCAGCTTGTGGTCGGTCACCCTGGATTGCTGGGAATGTTCAGTAGAGCTCTTGCTCCTCAGGAGTGAATTCTGAGGCTGGAGTTCATCTTTGTCCGAAGCAGCGGGTCTGCCCAGCTCAGGTTGACTCATCTGGGCAGAAAAGCCTTTCATCTGAAGTCAGCTGATGAGGTTGCACTATGTGAACTTCAGGTCTGGCTGAGGCTCCAAGCCTTAGAGGCTGAAATCACAGGACTCAAAGGAGAGCCTGGCTTTCCCCCAATGCCAAGAGCCAGTCTCCCACCCTCAGAGTGGCCCACTTGCAGATCAGGTGAGACACGAGGCCCCAGACTCCAACCCTGTGTCCCAAGAGCCTGGGATCACCCCAAACACCAGCCGTACCCAGTCTGCAAGATGTCCCACTGCCTCTTCCAGGGAGGGCTGCTCCAAGTCGGGTACCAGCCAGCCCCTTTCTATAAATTCTTCCCGACAGAGGAAATACCCAAAACTGACCACCCACTGTCTGGGAATAAGACTTCATGCCCAACAGCAGACCGTCCTGGGAAGCTGTTGCTCTGACACCAAAGGGAGGGCCGTCCAGCCCTCGAGGCAGGCACTCCTCTCTGGGACCCCCACCCCTGTCCCCGCACCCAAGGGAGGGGCGTCCAGCCCTCGAGGCAGGCACTCCTCTCTGGGCCCCCCACCCAGGTCCCGGTCCCGCACCCAAGGGGCAGCCGTCCAGCCCTCGAGGCAGGCACTCCTCTCTGGGCCCCCCACCCCGGTCCCCGCACCCAAGGGACGGCAGTCCAGCCCTCGAGGCAGGCACTCCTCTCTGGGCCCCCCACCCAGGTCCCGGTCCCGCACCCAAGGGACGGCTGTCCAGCCCTCGAGGCAGGCACTACCTCTCTGGGTCCCCCACCCCGGTACCCGCACCCAAGGGAGGGCAGTCCAGCCCTCGAGGCAGGCACTCCTCTCTGGGCCCCCCACCCCGGTCCCCGCACCCAAGGGAGGGGCGTCCAGCCCTCGAGGCAAGCACTCCTCTCTGGGCCCCCCACCCCCGTCCCCGCACCCAAGGGAGGGGCGTCCAGTCCTCACGGGTGTGGGATGGGGAGCTGAGCCACAGCTCAGCCTGGGAACCCTGCAGTCAGAGAATTCTACAGAATTCTTTAGTGGACGCTTGTTCTGGGACACTAGCTCCACAAAGCCAGCTGTCCCCGGCCGGGGAATTGGGGAGGGGGCGGGAGTCCATAGCAAAGAAAAACAGCCCCTCACACCTCCCTCAAACATAAAAAGATGTGTGTATGTGAGAGACCCAGTCCCATAAAATATAATCCCAGACTCCATTTATAACATTTAGCGATTAACCTGTCTCAAGAAAAGAAGTACATTAAGCAATGCTATACTTTTTTTTTTTTTTTTTTTTTTTTTTAGTTATAACATAAGGCCCTGTGTAGCCCTTCCTACCTTATAAATGCAAGATCCCAATTGGACAGAAGAAGAATTTAGGGTCACAGAACCTGCCCCCTGAAGCAAGATGGGACTCAGCAGGTCTTGTCTCCTCGCCTCACCTTCATGGTTGGGACAAGGGCCACCTCGTTTGCAGATGAGGATACTGAAACCCAGAGAAGTGAGGCAGAAGCCCAGGGTCACCTCAGGGCAGGATCTCAGCCACTTGGCCTGAAGGGGTGGGAGTACATTTTTCCTGGAGGCTCTGGGGACAGGAGTGCCTCTCCTTTTCCAGGTCAGGAGGCACCTGCATTCCTTGGCTGTGGCCTTGTCACTCTGACCTCTGAGTCTACGGTCACATCTACTTCTCTGCCTCCCTACCTTCCTCTTAGAGGGGCCATGTGATGCCAATGGACTACCCAGGTTACCACCCATCTCCAGATCCTTGACTTAATCCCATCTGCAAAGTCACATATTCACAGGGTCCCAGGGTGAGGATGAGACTTCCCAGTGAAAGAGGGGGTTATCCTTCCTACTAACCACACTTCTCTTGGCCTGGTTTAGGGCCTCAGCTAAGGTCAGGACACCCGTGTCCCCCTGTAGTCAGCCAGGCATAGAGTGACTAAAGCTCTTAGACCTTGGAGGGTACATGTGTCCTTCTGGTTGTGTAGAGGCAGGGGCTCAGTTCTGGGACGGCTTCCTGGGAGCGGAGACATTGCAGCCAGACCTCACAGGCACCCGTGGTGTGAGCCGCTGGGGCAGGGGCAGAGACAGGCGTCCTAGAGGGAGGGTAAACCAGAGCCCTGAATGAGGCCAGGACGAGGACAGCCGGCCCCTGGGCTAGGGACACCTACCTCCTCCCTGGTCCCATGCTGAGGCCCTTGACCCTCCTTCTTGGGCGCCGGGGACATCTGCCACCCTCGTTCACTGCTGAGCCCCCCTAACAGAGAGAGAACAGAGGAAGGAGAAAGGGCAGGCCACCTTCCAGGACGATGCTGCCCTCGGGAACACCCAGGCTACTGGGTCCAGATGGTCCGTCACTGGGAACCCACCCAAGTCACAGCTGATGAGGTGCCTGAGTGTTCACAGGGGGCTGGGGAGAAGGAAGGACAACCTTGGTGGCATCATGACCTGTGCGGTTGCTCCCTACACCGTGGGTTTTGTCCTCATTACCCTGGGTGTGGATGAATTCTCAGAGGCCAGGCTGCGTCCCCAGCCCTGGGCCACATAGCATAACAGGCTCAGGTGACTTTGAATTCAGTGCTAAATGCCAGAGCCATTACAGGGGGCAAAAGGACACTCTGGCTCTCAGACCATTAGAGTCAGGAATGGGTGACTGCAGCTCAGAGACTCTGTGGCAAGGTCCCCGAGGGGCAGGCACGGTGGGGTCGATGAGTCCCCCCAGACCTCCCGTCTGAGAGGGGCTGCCCCTTTCATGCAGATGTGGTAACACGGACCTCACCTTGCTCAGGTGCCCAGATGCGACCTGGTCCCCAGGGGACTAAAGCCGGCCCCACTGCCGCCCCTTGGCCGCCCTCAGCTTACAAGTGTCCGGTGCTGGTTCCGGACATCTTTCTTGTGTCCCTCCCACAGACACCCTCTGCTAGCATGTCCAGGTAAAATCTATGCCGCTCTGTGGTCAGAACTTCAGACCAACGATTAATTCTTCAGTGTAAGTCCTAAATACCGCATAGGACATCCTGATAGTAAAGCGTGATTCGCTGTCGATCTGAATTCAAATGTAGCTGGAGTTTATTTGTGAAACCTGGCCACCCTGCCTGGACCCCTGCGTGGGTGACACTCCCGATCCCAGGCCTCTGGGGAAGGCAGATAGATCCCACGGGCCAGATCCGGGTGGGACAAGTCGCTGCAGTGGCAGTCACTCGCCACCAGGGGGCTCCGGGCACCGAGGTTTCCTGGGCGCCCAGCTTGGCCCCCAGAGACCTGGGTCCTGTGAACAGGAGGCCGTCGCCGGATGGACAGAGGTGCCTGATGCAGCGCTGGCTCTCCCCCGAATTCCTCCTCAGCCCTGCACAGGGGTCAGAGTGGGAATGGTCCCCCAGACCTATATGACCCAGTCACCGGGACGCTCGCGTCAAAAGTTGCGTGAACTAAGAGGGATGGTGGAGGGGGTGGAGGGAACACCTGTATGGTCTGGTGTTCATTCTCCTCTGTTCCCATTTCTGAGCTGTGTGAGTCCTCATTGACGCCCAGGAATCGGTGACATCGGCACGCTTGTGGGTGCCCCGGCCCCACCTCACCGTCCCTCCTCCTGGCTCCCTGGCTCCCTCAGGACGCAGTTCTCCGTTTAGCCTGTGACCCTCCCCGTCTCCCTGCCCTGCGCCAGGTCGGCCTTGGGCTCCCACAGGAAAACCCAGGGGGAGGAGCCCAGCTCTCCTTCCCCCAGCAGCCCCACCCCACCCCACCTCAGACGAGCATTAACCTGTGTCAACAGCAAGCTCTCCCTGTAGTGTGGCTTCTGGATACCTCAGGGGTGTATCCTGGAGCTGAGGACAAGGGGCCACCCCAGCCGGACAGAGAGAAGGTTAGGGGTCAGGCAGGTGGCCAAGCTCAGGGACAGCGGCCATTGTCAGCGGGGGCCTCACCGGTAGCCCTGGCTGGGAAGAGGCCTGAGGGAAGGCTGTTGTCGGAGGCCGTGCGAGGGGGTTCCGTCCCAGGATGGGAGGTAAGACCAGGGCTGTGGGTGCCCGGAGGCTGTGCCCAGGGCGGTTGTGTGGATGGTCCTTCCCCCCAGTAAAGTCACCAGGATAAGCATGTCTGGAAGAGACAGACATCCTGGACACTGGGGTTCCAGTGGCTGGTGCCCACCTGGCACCCATGCCTGCAGCAAAGTCCCCTAAGCCAGGCCAAGCCCACTGGAGACACAGTCAGGGGGCCCCTGACTAGAGGGACAGCAATGACCAAGCAGGTGTGACACCTCAAAACCAAGGGTGCTTCTGCGTTCGGGGTGGTCAAAGAGGAGAGCAATGGCTCAGAGTGTCTCAAGAAGGCCAGGAGGGGTGTGGGACACACTGAGCATGAGGTGATAAAGAGCTGATCAGAAATGGACAGGAAAGGGCCACACCTGTGGCAATATGGGGGCCTCAGGGGCCTCAGGGGTCTGAAGCCAGGCAGCAGGGTTCAAATCCCAACTCCTCCACTTCCTGCTGTGTGACCTCAGGCAAGTTGTTAACCCTCTCTGTGCTGGCTTCACCTGGAGGTCAGTTGCTGAGTGTAGATAAGTTCCTGTTGACAGCTAGGAGAGAGGAGCTTGGCACAGATGCAGTGAAAGGGCCCAGGCTCTGAGGGGGACCTCAGCCCTGCCACACGGGTCCCACCACGATGGTGGGCTGGACTGGGAAGGGCTAGACTGGGGAAAGGGGACACACGGTCTGGGGACCAAGGAGGCACAGCTCTGAGCAGAGGTCAGACAGACCTCTCAGGGGGTTAGCCCAAGGAGGAAGGCCCTGTCCCCAGACATAGACTGCTGCTGCAAGGGCTGAGGACCCATCCCCTCAGCACAGCCAAGATGGGGACAGGGCGGAATGGAGTGCTGAGCCCCGTGGCTCCCCTACCCCCTCTGCAGGCGGGTGGGCGGGGAGGAGCACCATGCTCAGCTCTCCCACCCTCAGGGGGCCCCCCTGCAGCTGCTCACGCCCAGTTGCCGGCACCTGGCTTTGCTGTGGGTTTTCTCCCAACGTTGGATATTTGGAGGCCCACTGTTATGTTTTAATGTATGCTTTTATGGAAATATTTATGGCGCACATGTAGCACGTAAAACAGCGTTGTAAAGTTGCTTTTCCCCGACGTTGCCGAAATAAATGATGTTGTTAGTGTTATAATTTCACCGGGTCTATCTGGCCATAATGAGAACGGTCTGGGCCTGCCCAGCAGCCGGCGTTCCTGAGCTGAGCTTCCGAGGCTGCCAGCACCAGGAACCACTTAGGGCTCAGGCCTCCCTGCCTGGGCGCAGACGGCCCTGTAGAGACCCTTCCCACCCCACCCCCCGGGGGCCCCTAGGCGACGTTCTAAAGGAAGCCACTGGAGAAGAAATCCCCACAGGACCTGCCTCAGTTTTCCCACTCAGAAACCAGCAGCTTCTACTCCATGGCCGCTTCCCCCTGACCTCTTAGGGGAACAGGAGCAGCTGTGATAATCCTGGAATAGCTCCCGCTCTGACTGACCCTGTTGCTTCCAGGTCCGGAATAGCTTCCAGCCAGGAGCCCGGAGTCGGGCTAGGTCCATCCAAGGATGCCCCACACCGTCCTCTGGCACCAAGACCCGAGAATACACAGTCCCTCCGGCTTAACCCACCTGGTGGCCTATAAGGGGCCCAACGCGGGGCTGGTGGCCGATGTGACCAAGTTTAAAAATTAACGCAGCCATGTTGAGGAGCCCCGCTCCAGACGAAGCTCTTTCCACCTTGCCGTCCCGGGGAGGCCAGGGCCGTAAATAATTCAGTGGTCACTCTGTGAAGCCTTCGAGGTGGGTGAGTAAAAGGAATTGTCATTAAGATCCAGGCTGGGCTTCCAGGGCGTGGGGTAATGAAGCGGAGCAGGTGGCCAGTTCAGCCGGCCCGGGTGACCCTGGCACCGACCGGAGGAACAGAGCGAGAGCCGTGCTGGCCGAGGGCCTCCGTTGGCTGCTCGGCCTTCAGTGTGTCCTCCTCCTCGGCAGGGTGGGGACCATCCAGGATGGGCTGTCTAAAGCAAAAGTACTATTAGCATCTTCAGCACAAGGGGCCGGCCCGTGCCCTGGAAAACACCCCTTCCTCCTTACACCCCCCTAAAAAGTCCTGGAAAGTGCCACCGAGAAGCACAATGATGTCCACGTGAATTTCACAAAATAAGTCCATCTGTCTGTCAGCCTGCGTCCCCTTTCACCAGGTCCTGCCCACTGGTGTGCTCCTTCCACCTGCAGCCTGCCCTGACGGCCATTTCCGGGTGAGAAAAGGGGAGGTCAGGAGAACCCGCCGCTCCCCAGGGTCACCCGTTTGTGGGGAGGCAGAAGCAAGGCCCAAGGCTTCCAGCTCCAGCTCGCACCTACCTGCCCGCAGGTGTTGCAGAGAACCAGATCCCGAGGTGAACACGGGTCTGCCCCAAGCGCCTTTGCAAATGAGGGGGGGGGACCCTGAGAGGGGCGCCACACTGCCAGACCGTGCGCACACAGCAGACACACCAGAGCACAGCGAGCTTTGGAAAATGGATTCCTCAAATCTCCTGAGATCTCACACAGCTCCCCCTACCCTCAATCTGAGAGGCCAGATGCCAGGCATCCCAGTGAGAGACTCCCACGGCAGCAGACATGAGGCTGGGAGGTGGGGGTCCTTCAGAAAGACCCCACAGACCTCAGCTATCTGACCCCACAGGCCACCCACGGGCCAAGAGACCTTGGGTGCGTGGCTTCATCCTTTTAGCCTTGGGCTCCCTGTCCCTGAAGTCCCCAGGAGGGTTTGTGGTATGATGGGTTGAATTGCGTCCCCCAAAAAGTGCTATGTGGAAATCCTAACCCTTGGTGCCTGTGAATGCGGCCTTATTTGGAAATAGGGCCTTTGTAGGTGTGATCGGGTTAAATGAGGTCATTGGGGTGGGCCCTACTCCAACACAATGGGTGTCCTCGTAAGAGGGAACAGAGACACAGGCTGAAGACAGTTGTGTGACCACAGAGGCAGAGACTGGGGTGATGAGGCCATAGCCCAAGGGATGCCTGCAGCCCCCAGAAGCTGGAAGAGGCAGGGAGAAGCCTCCCTAGGGCTTCTGGAGGGACCGTGGCCATGCCCATACCTGGATCTCAGACTTCCCGGCTTCACAACATGGAGGGAACAAACGCCTCTTGTTTTAAAGCTCCCAGCTGTGGTCCTTCATTCCAGTGGCCCCAGGAAACTCACACAGCCGGAAGCTTAAGGTACACAGTGGGCACTAAATAAACAGGGGTTGTCCGTGGTACTCAGGAAACAAGGAATGAAGGAACAGCAAGAAGAGGGTGGGAATGTATTCGGGGCTTCTAAAATCTGCAAACAGCAGGTCAGCAGACTGTGAGCAGGAAAGACCCCGAGCTGGAGGACAGGTGCCAAGCCATCTGCTACCCGCGGTCAGACAGACCTAACGTCCAGACAGACCACACAGCCGGGCCAGCACACCCACGCCCCCACCCTTGCCCCCCGCCACCCTGAAGCACGCGTCCATCGATCGGTTCTGGTTTCTCCATCTCCGGCTCAGCGCACCTCCTTTACTTATTCATCTCGGACTTAAATTAAGTGTTTCCTTTTGTTCCCAGCAAATGCATCTTCCACATTTTTGCATGTTTTAAATATTCACGCATGTAAAAAAAATTTTTTTTAAACCCACGAAACATAAGGAGTGTATTTATTATTTAGGGCACTTTTTCTCTGATAAAACAGAAACCCCACATTTGAAGGGGAGCCTTACATTGTATTTCCATTAACGCCTCTCGTTAAAGTTTAAAGCTGCTTTGCCCCGGACGAGGGTTGATATTTCCGTCTGTCAGGGAACACGGTTGTGCTTGTCAACATGACAGGGAGAGAAAAAAAAGAGCGACCAGGAAGGGAAATGCCAGGCTGTCAGCCGAGCAGGCCGGGGCGGGGCGAGGCGGCACTGGGGATCAGGTCCCGCCCGCCTGTGGAAAAGAGGCCTCAGATTCCGGTTGTGGGGCAGCCAGATGAGAGCCCCGAGTGGGGGACACACCGCCGGTCTCTGCGGTGACTCAGAACTGCATGGCACAGGGCAGTCAACCTGGAGCCCCCAGTCAGCGGCCCAACCAGCCCAGAGTGGCCCCTGGCTTCGGTGCCATGCGGGTGCCTCTCAGCACAGATGTTGACAAGGATGAGGTGCCATGGACAGGTGCAGGAGGGTACAGCCGTGGACACACTCAGATCAGGGGTGCAGCGTGAACGCATGCTGTGTGGTTCTCCCCCCACATCGCATGCACACACAAGTCTGTGGGCTGTTGTCGGACCCGTGTGCCCAGCACGGCTGGCCGGCGAGGTGTGCCCCCTGCCTGGGAAGGTGGCACGTGATCTGTCTGAGGACTGGAGAGGCTTGGTCCCCGGGTCCCATGTGAGGTCTTCAAGAGTGTGCATGTAGGCCCTGGCCGGTTGGCTCAGTGGTAGAGCGTCGGCCTGGTGTGCGGGGGACCCGGGTTCGATTCCCAGCCAGGGCACATAGGAGAAGCGCCCATTTGCTTCTCCACCCCTCCACCGCGCCTTCCTCTCTGTCTCTCTCTTCCCCTCCTGCAGCCAAGGCTCCATTGGAGCAAAGATGGCCTGGGCACTGGGGATGGCTCCTTGGCCTCTGCCCCAGGCGCTAGAGTGGCTCTGGTCACGGCAGAGCGATGCCCCAGAGGGGCAGAGCATCGCTCCCTGGTGGGCAGAGCGTCGCCCCTGGTGGGCGTGCCAGGTGGATCCCAGTCGGGCGCATGCAGGAGTCTGTCTGACTGTCTCTCCCCGTTTCCAGCTTCAGAAAAATACAAAAAAAAAAAAAAAAGAGTGTGCATGCAACTGTATGTGCATTCGTGCACACATGAATGTGTGTGCATGCCTATGTATCATGTACCTCTGTGTTGTGTGCGTGCATGTATTAACTGTGTGTATGTGCACATGTCTGTGCATATATGTGTGTGCGCATGTGTGAAAATGTGGGCTCTGGACACACAGGCTCCTGTGTCTACAGCTTTCGTCCCTCAGGCCCCAGGCTGGCAGTGTGGTGGGGAAGTGACCGTGCAGGGAGGAGGTCACAAAGCTTTGGGCAGCTGTGTCTGGCACCGGCCCTCAGGACCCCTCTCAGGCCAGAGGCTGTGATGGCCTCTAAATCTGGCGAACGCACTGTCTGGAGGTTACCTTCTTGGCCAGGCAGGGGCACAGAGCTGGGCATGAAGCTCTATGCCTCGGAAGGAAGGAGGGCCCGGGAGGGACGCAGCATATGGGTAGGTTCTCTGCAGGACACAACCCACATCCACCCTGGGAAAAGTTCATGCTGGGGCAGGAAGCAGCACTGCTCATTGAAAAAAAGTGGTTCTGCATTTGATTAATGATGTCTACCCTGTCTGCAGAAAGGGGTGATTCTTATCTGACTGCCACCTACTTGCCTCTCTGGCCCTAACGACACAGCACTGCACAGGACAGACTGCCAGGCGGTCACTTTTTCTGCATTTTCTCCCCAGCAGGTTGTGAGTGCATTCAGGACTAAGACCCAGTTGGAGGCACCAGTACAGGGAATGTCTGTTGAGTGATTGAATGAAGCTGCCTGGGACAGTGTCTGGGGAATAGCTGAGCCCCCACAGCCCACCTCCCCTGCCCCATCGGCTCTGCCAGCAGAGGTCCAGCAAAGGTGGGCAGGGGACAAAGTGACCAGGGAAGCAGGGTCCCAGCCCAGGGAGGAATGGAGCAAAGCTGACCCAGGTGAGCAGTCCTCAGTGCAGGCAGGGGGCTGGGTGGTCTCAAGGCACCTGGTGGGTCTCAAGGCCTGAACTTGGGGCTCTCTGAATGTGGAGAAATCTGGTCCTGCAGCAAAAGCCAGGTGGGGTGCAGCTTCGGGAATGGGCCCGCCGAGGGAGGGCTGCCCGCAGGCTGTGTGCTCCCCGCCACCCTGAGGGCAGAGGCCAGCAAAAGCAGGGGTCATGCCAGGGACACGTTCATGTTTGAAAGAGCCAACCAGCAGCCCCCAGAGCACCTCTGAGGAGTCTGTCATCGGAGCAGGTGGTTCACTCTGGGTGCTGCCAGCCTCACGCAAGAGGTTGTCCGGCCAGTGGGCAGCTGTGTCCCACCATCCACCTTCCAGTCACTGGATGCCCCATTTGGAGCAGGTGGGACAGGGCTGCCCCCTAAATCCCACAGAGAAAACAGGAATGAGAAGGGACTTCTCATGGCCTGGGAGAGGCAGCCAGGGTCACACGGAGCTTGTGCCACATTGGGACCTTACACGTGTGCACACGCACTGTACACATGAACACAGCCCCCACATGTTCACTGACCCACGTGCCCACTGATACACGCACATCACGCACGCTCACATGTGCACACACACTCACGCCCCCACACAGACCCACTGACACACGCACATACATTTCACACCCACATATCCCCCTCCCACCTCCCACGGCCTCCAACGTGCTCGCAGCCCGACACGCAGGGAAAGGTGCGTCCAGGGCCGGCATCGATTGTGGAGACGTGTGCCCCCCGGCTCTGTGACGGCCTCTAAATGCCACGGGCCTGTGGAGGCTCATTCCATCCCCGCCGGCTGCCTGACAGGTGCGTGAGGAACGCCTCGGCGGAGAGATTTATTGAGCGGGGAGGTGGTAGCAGGCGGCGGGGCCGGTCCTCCCGCGCTGAATTATCTCCGGCAGAAATAAAAATCAGCTGAGCGCTGGATCTGGATGGACTACAATCTGTTAGCAGAAAATTGGACTGTCACCGGCGTGCCATGTTCATTTTGGCTGATTAAAGAGATATTAATCTACTGTCACGGTAACAGCTCTGTCAGCGGAGCTAACAGGCCAGCAGAGGCAGGGCTGCGGGGGACACGCACGCGCCGGTCATGCGGCACTCAGATCTGCTCCCGGGCTGCGCACACCGGGAAGGAGCTGCCCTCTGCTCTGGGGACACAACGGTCCCCCCTTGGACAGTGTCCCTTGGCCTTAGGAGACCCCAAGTCCTTATCTGTCTGGTCCTGTGCCCCATGTGTTGGTTTCTGTGGGTGATGCCTGCATCTCTCAGAAAGCTCACTGGGGTGTCCCCCTATCGTCCCCACAGAGAGAGAGTGGGGGCCTCCAGCATGGCCAACCCGTCTCTCACCAGACTGGGGTCCACACTGGCCACAGGCACATAGGGGCAGAGCCAACTGTAGGAGAAGCCTTGTCAGCTCCTGTGGGCTCAGAGATACAAGCCCCCCCCCCACTGGTCTTCAGAGACCCAAGTCAAAGGCTCCATGGAGCCTGGGGTTTGCCAGCCTAGATCCCGGGGTGCTGGAGCCCCCCCGGTCCAGAATGCTCTGCAGTAGATCCACTGAGGTCAGGTGTCCAGGACCCAGCGCAGGAGCCTCTCTGAGCAGTTTTCAGGGTGCATGGGGCAGGGCAGGGGGGTCAGGCGATGAAGAGGTACCCATGAGCAGCTGTCCCTCACCCACCTGGACTGATGCATCCCCACCTTCTGTCCCACAGCAAGATCTGGGCCCCGCTCCCTGACCTCATCAGCTGAGCCATGACCCACGCCCCGGGCTGGGCAGATGCTGCCTGTGTCTACCCCAGGCCAGTGTTCCAGGCAAGAAGCTCCCCCGAGCATCAGCGCCCCCACCCTTGTCTCCAGTATCCGGTGCCAGCTGAAGGGCACGCTGTGGGGACCCTGCACCTGAGCCCCACCCACACCGTGGGGTTGCCGGAGATGCTGACAAAACACAGAGCCGGCTCCCAGCATGATCCCCCGCAGAGCGTGGCACCCCCGACGGGCCTGCAACACTCCACCCACTTCTCAGCTCACACGGGGTGCTTGATGCCCACGACAGACGCTCCAGAACCCAACCAGGCCTGCTCTGTGGGCTTCCTAGCTGGGTGGGAATGCAGGAACTATCGAGTGAGTGTGTGAGCAGACAGACATCTCATCACAGGTGCCCCG
The DNA here is from genome assembly GCF_036850765.1 of Saccopteryx bilineata. Classification (NCBI taxonomy): domain Eukaryota; kingdom Metazoa; phylum Chordata; class Mammalia; order Chiroptera; family Emballonuridae; genus Saccopteryx; species Saccopteryx bilineata. The sequence goes on from NC_089492.1 coordinate 291,793,310, forward strand.
TTCACGTCCACCACCAAGAACCACACAGCCCTGAGAGCTCGGAGGGCCGGGTCGGGAAAGGCCTAAGTTCTCTGGCCTTGTAGAAAATCACCTAGTTCACCCAAACATTACCCAGGGGCCCAGCCCCCTGGCACCACAGGCTTCCCTGATAGCAGCGGGACCCCTCTCAGGGCCTGGTTGGCACCAGGACTCACAAAAGGGGCATGGTCAGGCCAGAATCCTGGGCTGGAGCTGGGATCAGGTAGCAAATGGGCACATGTGGGTCCTGTCCCTCCTGGCTGCACTATACCGGGCAGGAGACACCAACACTGCTGTGACAGCCAACACAACCTTGACTACCGCAGCCACAGGACACACGCTCACTGCTGCAGGTGCAGAGCCGCCATGGCCAGGAATACCTACAGGAGAGGAGCCTGAGGGTCAGAGGTGACCCCAAGCTGCACAGCTCTTGGGGGGAGGAGAGTAACGCCACACAGACATGCCTGATGCTGGTTTCCTGCATCCGTGTGGCCACATGGCCAAAGGCGGGGCGTTGGCAGGGTCAGACAGCCCAGGACGTCTCTCCTCTGAGCAGCGGTGGTTTATGGGGATGAGGCAAGCAGCTTCCAGGGTCACCTCCCGGACATCACACAAGTGCCAGCACGGTCCCAGGTGAGTGCGGGGGACATGCGCCCACTCTGCGCTGAGCCCGCAGCTGCGCTAAGAGGAGTTCGGGGGGAATTTGCATCGAATTTCTTGCGGCTGCTCCATCAACATCCAGGCCAAGGCTGCGGTGCGTGGGCAGCATGAAATATTCAGGAGAGTTCTATTCCTGAATTAACTATTTATCGATTTATAATTTAAAAGATGTATGCCCTGCCGCTAACAAAGATTCCACACTTGATTCTGAGAGCCGCCTAGCACCACGGCCCCTGGGGAGGCCCTGCGGCAGACTTTACCCTAGCAGAGCCCGGCAGGGGTGGGGGGTGGGAGGACTCTGGGGTGGGGGCCCTCCTGCAGGGCTGAGAGCACTCCTGGCCCTGGCTCTTTAGGTTCCTGATGGACAGCAGAGACCTTGTCCCCAGCCCGCCTGCAATGTGGGCTTGTGTGTCGCCAGGCCTGGGCCCAGCAGGCCACACGCTGCCGTGCTGTCACTGCAGTGACCATACCAGGCTCACCGTGTGCACCCATCATACCAACTCCTGACAAGGTACTCCTCGTTTTTATGGGTTTTTTAAAAAAACAGATTTTATTTATTCATTTTTTAGAGAGGCAGGGTCAGACAGGCAGGGTCTCTCCAGGGAGGGAGTAAAGGGGAGAGGAGCAGGAAACATCAACTCCCATATGTGCCTTGACCAGGTAAGCCCCAGGTTTCGAACCGGCAACCTCAGTGTTCCAGGTTGACGCTTTATCCATTGTGCCACCACAGGTCAGGCCAATGGGCTTTGTTTATTATAGAACAGTGTGACGTTGGAAGCAAATCGAGAGAAAGGGGCAGAGAGTTCCTGCACACTTCCTGTCCCCACACACTTTCTGTCCCTGCACACCCACAGTCTCCCCACTACCAACGTCCCCACAGAGGGGGCGTTTGATACAGCTGGCAACTTGTTCTGACTGGTCATCACAGCCCAGAGTCCTTGGTTTACATGAGGGTCCCTCACGGTGCCACATGTTTCACAGGTTTGGACAGATGTGTGAAGCTGTGTCCCCACCAAAGCTCCCTGCTACCAACCCCACCCCCACCCCAGTCCCCACAGCACCGCAGACTGAACTGTCTCTCCAGAGCGTCCCAGAGTGGGAGTCACGCCATGTGCGGCATTCTCAGATTGGCCCCTCTGACTCCAGGTATGAGTTGAGCATCGAGGAAGGCTTTCTGCTTGAGCCCATTGTACAGAAGGGGACAGAAGGAGCCCAGGTAAGCTGACACACGGGGCCCAGGTGGGGCCAGGATGGACACTCGATTCAGACCTCTCTGCTGTCCGTGGCCTCTGAATAACAGGATCCACGGCTACCCCAGGGCCTGGCCAAACACAGCTCTGTCTCGAGCAGTTCAGACATGGGTCTGCTGTCCTGAGTGCAGCGGCCTGACCCCGAGCCCTGCCGGACACACCTCAAGGCCCACAGAAGGGCCGGCTGAACTGCACAGGCCCCACCCATGTCCCCAGGCCCAGTGACACCGAGGTCAGGACTGCTTCAGCTCGAGGGACACTAGCTAAGTAGTCACTGTGTTTGGGCTCTCTTTCTCGCCCCAGGTGGCATTACGAAGGGCATGGGATGCCACCCTGGGACATAATTATCTGAGTATCAGACTCTAAACAGTAATCACATCTATTAAAAATGACATGCCAGGGAAGTCCCTGGATTACAGCGCCAAGGGCCGTGCCCAGGGCAGCCCTCTGCAGAGACGGGGGTTCCCGCACTCCTCAGCTCCCCTCCCCAGAGCCAGCAGGTGCCAGGGAGAGGCGTGCGTCCCAATAGCCCTCCATGCGCTCCAGACGGGAGCTCACGTGTGCACCACGGACTAAGAGACCACATGATTGTGGAGGCAGAAATGACCTCGAGGAAGGTGCCCAGCCCCCTCCCGATGATGGGTCCTCTTGCAGCACTAAGGAGCAGTCATGTCCCACCTAGGCAGCCTCCACCCTGCCTCCCCTTTGAGCTAGGTCAAGAGAAAGGAAAGTGGCCATCCAGGCCTTGAAAGGTCATCTGGGGTCTGGGCTCATCTTCAAACCCATTGTAACACTCTGAGTCTGGGCAGGACAAAGATGGTCCCGGCACACAGGGGCGGGGCGGAGGGTATGACAGGCCACTCACAGGGGTGCAGCAGGGCTCAGGGGCAAGGAGCACGCTGCAGTGCCAGCATCCCCCAGGCATGGCCAGTGGAGGACGGAGCATCCTCTCTCCTGCCCTCTGAGCTCCTTGGCCAATCCCCATGGGAAATGAGAGGGCTGCCCATACTGAGGTGTCCCTGTGGGTCAGCCTCCTCAGGGACACAGGATAGGGTGGCAGAGGAAGAGAGGGGGTCTGCAGCAGCCAAGGACATGTCCAGCCACTGTCCATCTGTGGTGCCCATGGTGGGGCTCATAGGTGCGCACAGCTGGTTCTGAGTACCTACCCAGTGACAGGTGCTGGCTTATAATCCTCTCAGCAGCCACGAGGGTTTGAGCCACGTCCCCAAACCCATATGCTGAAGTCCCCACCCCAGGACCGCAGAATGTGATCTCATTTGGAAATAAGGTCCTTGCAGATGAGCTGGTGAGAATGAGGTCATGAGGGGAGGTCCCTAATCCCAGATGACCTCACAAAAGAGGACATTTGGACACAGACACCCACAGGGAGAATGCCACGTGAAGACAGAGTAGAAATGGGTGATGGGTCTATAGGCTGAGGAATGCCGAGGGTGCCAGCCGCCACCAGACATGCAGCACTGAGCACGGCCCACAGGTGCTGGGGGTGGCTCTATCCCCCAGAGCTAACTATGCATCTGCAAGGTGCTAAGCGCAGGCTTCACATCCTTGGGGACCACTGTCAGCAAGATCCCTCCCCACACTGGTTGGACAGGTGCCCCAATGAGGCGGCAGCCCCTGAGGATGAAAATGGAAGGTCCACTCCCACAGGAGGGGTCAGGTGAGTCTGTGCCTCCTCTGCGGTCTCCTGCAAGACATCACCACAATGCCCAGCGGTCACAGCGGTAGAATGGGAAGCCTCTGTGACCATGTCCACACCAAGTCCAGGTTGCAGACCACCTGAACCTGGTGATGGGAGGCTCAGCAGGGTCCTCAGGCCAAGGGCAGGGAAGTCCAAGTGGGCCGGGCAGTTGCCACCCAGCCAGGGGCTTGCCCACAGTGTCCCCATGCATGGACTGACACTGCAGCCCGTGTCCTAGGAAGGGAGGTCAGTCCTCGGTCCACAGTGGGGGCCCTTCTTAGGTCTCTGTCAAACTCAGCATCTTGTCCTCGTGAAAGGGACAGGCAGTGGGGGGGGCAGCTGGAGAGTCACTGAGGTGAGAATTCCCACACGTGGGCCTCGCACAGGCCAGCAGAGAGGAATCTCAGAGCCCCTATGAGCCCCCGGGTGCATGTGTGTGCATGTGTGTGGTATGTGTGCATGCCTGAATGTGTACATGTGATTTACATGTGTGTGCATCTGCGTGGGGAGGCGGGTGTGTTTTTCACCTCTGTACACCTGCGTGTGTGTGCATGCACCTTGTGTGTGTACTGTCATGTGTGCATGTGTGCGTGTCTAAACATGTGGGTGCGTGTCTGCGTGCCATAATTGTCGTACTAGAAAGGAGAGGGGATTTCTTTCTCTCCCACTCTCCATGTGGACCTGGTCTGCCTCTTGTTTTCCCTCTTGCTCCACATCCTGGGTTCTCTGAACAGAACAGTACATCACCCTACAGGTCCCTGTGCAAACCTTGCTGTGTCCAGGAGCCAGGCCCCCGTCCAAGGTTGGATGGGCTGTGTGTCCTCTCTCCTCACTTGTCCGCACCTGACCCAGGGGTGACGATCAAGTGTGCTATCTGGAACCGGCAGTGCCTAGAATCGCCCACAACATTCTTCCCAGATCTACCGACAGGTGGGGCCGAGCACCCAGGCCACCCCACTGACGAGTACTGATGGACAGCAGGAAGGACAGACGCCGGGCGGAGCAGCTCCATGGTCCTGTGCCAGGATGTCCTGTGTGACCGTGGACCATGGACAGGCACAAGCGCACACTGCATGCCTCAGTTTCCACACCCCTTATCTGAGGACTGGGCTGGGTCACGATCCATGTCTCCTGTGTGTCCTGGGGGCTCAAATTCACCAGAGGCTGGCAGGTCCCATGTGAGGGGACATTTTGAAGGCCACAGACCCCAGCTGTGGAACGACCCCACCTCCAGCCAGACGCCCCCCCACTTTCTGAGTTTCTGGGTCCGGAGGGGCCGGGTGCCCCGTTGCCTCCCCCAACATACACACCCTGAGGCCTCCTGGTCTCCCCACCCCCTTTGACAGCGGGGCCTTCCCTCCGCATTTTGGGGCTGTAGCTCTCGGCCTAATTATCTCTAACCTTCTGTTCGAAGACCGCTGTCCTTGCCTGATAAAAACCAGTAACTTTGAAAGCAAACTGGGTCTTAATTTTCCTTGACAGCCCCGCTTGAAGCATGTGGGCCTAGCCGGGGTTTAATTAAATGCACATTCGTATTCCAAACAAATTAAGTACAATTAAGGACCCTGAGTTATGGGTATCTATCACTCCGTGATGTTTTTGTAAAAATTACCCCATCGAGATCAAAGTCGGAGGACCCTTGCCTTAATTGCTTCATTAGGGTGCCGCGCACCAGGCCTCCGCGCCCGGCCGTGGTGTCTCTTTGGGAATTGCTCAAACGACGGCTCTCACGGTAATTGCTTCCATATTTCTCTCCCAGAGACGTTCCGGCCTCCACGGATCAGCGGCAATGGCTTTAGGAACCCGCCCGGCGCGGGTCCCGCGGCAGCGGCCGAGGCGTTTTCACGGCGCCTGCATGGAGGCCCTGCTAGGCTGGCTGGTGGGTGGGCTGCCCCTTGCCCTGCCGGCACTTGGCCCCTTAGCCGGGACAGCCAGCGGCCCAGGGAGTGGGGCCCAGGCCAGCCCACAAGCCCACTAGACACACATAAGACCCGGGCCTTGATGGGCTGGGAGCGCCAGGGGCCATCCACCCCCGCGGCCCGGCCCTGACCCCTGTGTGCTCTGGCTCAGAGCTGTGGCAAGGGGTGAGGAGCCCCCACGCGACGCCTCAGCCAAGCGACTTTCTTGCAGCTGGGGCAGCAAAAGGGCAGGGGCGGGGCAAAGGTACGGGGGGGGGGGGGGGGGCTCTCAGTGCAACCTGGGCCCTCAGCATAAGGTGTGGCCGCCCCGCACCCAGGCTGCCAGCCACCGTGGGCGGCCTCACCGCCCACACACCATCACCCCCACCTGGACCCACTGGGACAGCCCTTTGGCCACCCCAGAGCAGGGAATATATACAGGTCATTCCATGTGACCTCCCCCCGCCCCAGGAGAAGGAAGCAGAGCCCTCCCTGGCGGTCCCCAACACAGACTGCCTGGGGAGGGCCTCTCACCCCAGGCCCAGCTCCTCTCGAGGCACTGAGTGGACGCCGGATGCGGAACCAGGGTCACAATGTCCCGACAGTGCTGTCCACATTTGGGCTGCAGGTTGAACACAGGACGCCAGTACGGGTGACTCAGATAAACAGCAACCTGCTTTCTTAGTCTACGTGTCCCTGCAATACTGAGGGTACCCTTACACCCCGGCGTGGCTGGTGGTTCACCCGAAATTCAAGTGTTCCCGGGCCCCCTTCGCCTTGTCTCACTAGATCCAGCCCCCCAGGCTTTGAGACCACCATGGGCGAGCCCATTTCCTCTTCACTGTGTGGAGAACCACGTACGTGGACAGCATGTCCCAAACTGTGTCCCATGAAACACCAGGTGTGCCCTGAGCTGCATACACAGCAGCATTTGTGTCCCACACACACACACCCTCTGTGTGTGAGGGCTGGCCAGGCCAAGGCTGGGCGTGGACCCCCCTTGCTTCTCCTCGCAGCACGCCTGTGGGCAGAGCTCAGGGCATGGAGGCTCAGAAAGGGTGAGCCACTGTGTGGGAGTCACACAGCCAGGGCAGCCTGGATTGGGCATTGAGTGGGGTCGGCTTTCAGCTTGGCTGAGTTCCCTCACCTCTGGGACCAGGGGCCAGCTGCACAGGACCCCTCCTGGACCTCCATCTGTAGTCTGGAACTGGGAGGCAGGGGAGGGGGCGCTGCAGTGCCCATGGACCCCAACACACTGGACAGTGACGGATGTCAGGCAGCCTGGGACCCCCACCAGGCTCATTACCCCACTGCTGAACATGCTGCCAGCCTCACACTGACATGCTCATCGAATATGCATAGCTCTATTAGCATAGCAGAGATGGCCCCCCTGGGGGGGGAGCTCCACACCATGGAACTTTAAACAGAAATCAAAACAGGGCCAAGAGAGGCAGGTGGCTGGTGAAATCTCCATGATGAGCCAGAAGTCCCCGCAGGCTCTTCCCAAGGAGCTGCCCCTGCCACGGCCTGATGTCCCCACAGAGGGCAAGGCCCAAGGAGGCTTGGTCCTTCTCTCCCTGTGCCGGGGACCTCAGGGTCCCAGCTGTTATTAGGAGCCCCACCCCAAAGGGGACACCACAAGATGCTCCCGGTCCTTGGAGAACAGGACCCTGGGCCCCTGTCATTTTGTTCTGGGGTGAGAGCCCCTGATTGAAGCTGCTGGTGGCAGGGGTCGGCCCCTCTCCCCGGCCTACCTGGACTGTCCCTCCTGGAGCCATGAGCACCCCTATCAGGGAAGAGGTAACCACTAGAGAATCCATCACCTTACAGCAAGACTCCTTATTCAAGCCTCTCTGCCAAGCTCTCCACCCCACCCTCCACCCTCTCACCACCCCTACCCGAGCCTTCAGGAATGTCCAGCCCAGGACCAGTACCAGCAGGGTCCTCCACCTACAAATCCTCCATCCATTTCTCTTTCTTCCCTTCGGTCATCCCATGGCAGCATCTGACTCCGTTGCCTGAGCCACCCCTTACTCTCCTTCGCCTACTGCCCTTCCTGGTCTCTTCCTCAGTTCAGTGTGTGGTCCTCAGGGCACTGACCTGCCTTCTCTGTCCACACTCGGACAGCCTGTATGGCCTTGGCATCTGGTATCTTCCGCCCGGGAGGCTGGGGACCCCACTCTAGCCCTGAGCCTCCTTCACACACCACGTGGCCCTCAGCTGCTGAGCATGCCCAGAGCACAGGGCACTAGTGTCCATGCTGACACAGCCATGTCTGCGGGGCGCTCAGTGAATGCCTGCTTACGAATATGAGTGGAAGATTAGTGGACGCAGAGTGGAGTGAGCAGACCAGCCCACCCTTTGTGGAGGTGACATCACCTTGGACTTGATGGGCAGTGAAGGGGCAGTTGGAGGCTCTGGGCAGCACTGGAACGGGGAGTATAGGCCGATCAGACCCAGCTGTGCCAGGAAGGGACACAGAGGGCAGAGAGCCATCCCCAGGCATGGCAATCAGGCCTGTGGGACATGGTGGGAATGAGGCAAAAGGGGGCAGGAGCCACCCCCAGAGACCACCATGAGCCCGGCCAGTTTCTGAGGACAGCTGAGGGTCTGGCCAGGGTGGGGGAGGGAGGGCTGACACTAGGCAACTCCAGTCAGAGAGCGGCAGTATTCTGGGCAGAGGACCGGATATGATCTGGAGAAGTGATGGTTGGATGGCAGAAAAGCAGCAGAGAAGACCCCAAGGCTTAGTGACTCCCCACACTGGGCTCCAGCAGGGTGTGGGGCCCACAGAGGGTTTCAGGAGGTCAGGACGAGCATCTGGGGCAGGGATGAGTTCAGCCTGGGTTGCATGGGGCTTGGCAGGCTCACAGGACCAAAGGGAGATGGGTCAGGGCACTGGGGGCACTGAGATCAAGCTCAGGTTCCCTCTCAGCCAGTGGAATAGTTAGGGAACTCATCCCCCCGAGCCCCCTGGTTGGAAGGGACAGTGAGCACTTTTCAGATAGGACCGGTCAGAGCATCCAGAGAAGTGAGACCAAGGCCAGAGCCAGCTGTCATGCTGCGGCTCAGAACGTGCCTCAGCAGCCACTCCTCAGAGAGGGTCAGATGTCAGGGAGGTCCACCCGTGCCCAGCACCGGGCCAGCTCCAGGACAGGCAGGCAGCCCTGACCGCAGCACCTTCCCTGAGGGAATGGGAGTGAGGTGAAGGGAGGCCACCAAGGTGATATCCAAGTGGGCACCTGGGCATGGACCTGGATGTGTGTGAGATAGCAGGAGTGCGGGTGACCAGGTGAGCCCGGAGCAAGGGGCCTTAATGGGCTTGGAGGTGACATTTAAGAAATAGCATAGGTCTGGCCGGTTGGCTCAGTGGTAGATCGTCGGCCCAGCATGTGGAAGTCCTGAGTTTGATTCCTGGCCAGGGCAAACAGAAGTGTCCATCGGCTTCTCCACCCTTCCCCCTCTCCTTTCTATCTCTCTTTCCCTCCCACAGCCAAGGCTCCACTGGAGCAAAGTTGGCCCAGGCGCTGAGGATGGCTCCATGGTCTCCACCTCAGACACTAGAATGGCTCCAATTGCAGCAGAGTAATGGCCCAGATGGGCAGAGCATTGCCCCCTAGTGGGCATGCCGGGTGGATCCCAGTCAGGCACATGCGGGAGTCTGTCTGACTGCCTCCCCACTTCTAACTCTGGAAAAAAATACAAAGAAAAGAAAAGAAGAGATAAAGTATGGATGTGAGGAGAACGACAGATCAACACTGGCCCCCTCCAGCCCTCCCTTCCCATCCCCCTCAGGCCAGAAGCTTCCATACCAGGATCACACCAAGCAGAAAGTCACTTCTGGCGGGGACGGCCAAAGAGGCTGGACCGGTGAGGTCTGCATGTCCCAGTTGGTCAGCCCAGCCCGAGTGTGTCCATCCACGGTCTGGCTCACAGAAGTAGAGAGAAACCAGCGCCTTAAAGGATGGATCTCTAGAGAGGCAGGTTAGAGTGAGGTGCTGCAGCCACTGGGCTCTAAGCTGCGGTGACAGGTCCTGGGGCTGCAAGAGGTGTGTCCCCCTCAGAAGGCAGGACAATGGAGACAGCAGGGAGGACAGTGTGGGGCAGGCAGTGACGGCTGAAACCACTAGGCTTTGGCCAGGTCAGCGGGTGGCCACACAGAAAATGAGTCCCCGGGGCGCCAATAATTGTGTCAGGGAAAAGTCAAGGTCTCAATAGCTTGGCCTGTGACGACTTCTGACCACAAACAAATATAAATGGAAACGATGGCCCAGGGCACCCGGCGCTGAGGCGTGCAGAGCCTTAACCCCTGTGCTTCCGGCGCTGGGCAACAGGGCCAGCGCATCAGCCCTCCCCATCCCACGTGGCCTCAGGACGGACAAACACAGCCTCCCAAATGGTGACCCCCCCCCCCCCGCACAGGACAGAGGTCAGCGCGCCCCCAGCCTGAGCTCCTGGGAGGGGCCAGGCTGTACGGGCAGCTGGGTCATTGCTCTGCGAGCTGTACATACAAACGTCCCACTGATGGGGGACGCGTGGAGATGCTGCCCAGCTCAGCCTCACGGGGTGTCCCCGAGGCGGGAGACAGAACGCATCTCTGCCATAAAAAGTCAGAGGCCTCTGTGAGCAGCTATGCGGGCCACCTGCCCAGTGCCTGAGAGCAGCCTCTGGAATAATCAGATCAAGACCACCGGCCAGGGGTGTGGATGGCAGGTCGTTACCATGGATACTCACTAGTCTGTTCATTTATCCACTCAGTTCAACTGCGATTTTTAAAAGTGGTCACTGCACGTGCACCAATAACAGAAGCACCAAGCCCACTGCGGAGCCACGCCCACCGTGGAGCCACGCCCCACCGCAGAGCCCAACCTGCGGACTCCCTTCCTCCGGGCCTGGCCACCCTCGCCAAAGCTCCACACCTGCCATCACACTGACCACCTGTCCCTACCTGGCTCCTCAGTGAAAACACGGAAACCGCTTCCCAGGGTCTCAGGGTTGAGCGGTGTTCCCTCAAGTTCATGTCCACCCTGAACCCCAGAACATAACCTTATTTGAGAACAGGGTCTTACAGGTGGACTTCAGTAAGGATTTGGAGATGAGACCATTACTGGATTGAGGACACGCCCCTAATCCAGAGAGGACTCGCCCCTAATCCAGAGGGGACACGGACCCAGAGTAGAAGGGAAGACCATGTGACAGTGGGGGCAGAGGCTTGGGGGTATGGCCGCCAGCCTGGGGAGGCCTGGAGCCCCAAGAGCTGGAAGGAGGGAGTGTGGCCCCACGGAGGCCTGGGGCCCCAAGAGCTGGAAGGGGGGAGTGTGGCCCCACGGAGGCCTGGAGCCCCAAGAGCTGGAAGGAGGGAGTGTGGCCCCACGGAGGCCTGGGGCCCCAAGAGCTGGAAGGAGGGAGTGTGGTCCCGCCCACACCTGGATTTCTGGAGTCTGACCTCCAGCCTGTGAGAGAACCAATTCCTCCTACATTTAGCTCTCAGTCTGTGGGATGTTGTTTCGGCAGTGCAGGAAAGGGGTGCCTACAGGGGTGGCACCCCAGACCTCCCTGCACACCTGCAAGGCCCTGCCCCCACCCTCTGAATCCCACCAGTATCAGGGGTCCCTGAAAGCCCCCTACAATCATTGACCATGCAGCACACACCCTCCTGCATCACACAGAAACCAGCAAAGGCCCATGGAAACATTTTAACCAAATACCATCCAGCCAGGACAGAAGATGGGATCGTCCTCACTCTTGTTCCAGGAGCCCAGGACCCCGCTCCCCAGAACATGGGTCTCCCCCTCGCTGAGCATCAGCTGGCTGTCACCCCCAGAGGGTCCTCATGTGGAGGTGGCTGGGCACACATGGCATTTGGTCTCATCCCTGCGGGGCTGGTGGGCTACACGTGGCCACACTGGAGACAGGGAACAAACAAGACAGAGTCACCCCAGCTCCTGAAGGCAGAACGTGGTATCAATTCTTCCAAGCTCGTGTTCCATCAACTGATTTGAACGCACAGCACAGGTTGGTCCAAAGACGTAGCCGGGTTTTAACTGGAGTGGCCAGGGCCACCCCTGTATTCCAGGGCACCAGCCGTGCTCAAGGGGCAGGCTGTCATCTACAGTGGTCTCCTGGTCATCTGCTTCCCTTTCCTGTGGGTGGACCTGAAGCCATCGCCACAGGCCACCTCCCAGAGCCTGACAACCTCCGCCACCCGCCCGGTGACTCACCGGGGGGCCTGGCTGCCAGGGAAACCTCGGGTCTCAGCTTGACCGCTGTTTGTTCTCTGTAATGGTCTCTTCTCAACCTTGAAACTACTTTCTGTTTTGAAAATTATCTGCCATCTGAAAATAAGCCACGCTCCCAGGCCGTAGCTGGCTGGCACGGCCGGGACTGGGGAGCCAGAGCAAATAAATGACTTCTGGGTCTGCTGCTCCGGCTGCCGCTGAAACTGGGCTCGTGGCCCCCCCAGGCATGTCCACACACCAGTTCCCCTCCAAAGTCCTCTGTGGTGCCCACTGTCCCCAGCACCCACTGCAGGGTCCTAACCTTGACTGCTCGGACTAGGACCAAATCCAGCAGCCGCTGACCTCTGAGAGCAGAGACTGACTCACACAGACAGATGTTCCAGACCCAGGAGCCAGGAGTGGGGGGAGAGCTGAAGGGGGGCCTCCCTGAGGCTGACATTCGTTGCCCTGGGTCAGCCCTCAATGTGCACAGGACATGCGGGCACACACGGGCACATATATGCATTGTGGTCACACATCCACGAGCCATGCACATGTTCACACACACAAGACTCAAACAAGCACATGTGAGGCACATATATGCAGACCTAGAGCTTTAAGGCCAGAGCCAAAGCCTGTTCACGGGGCCAGGTGAGCGCCCCCACCATGGGCCAGAAATGGAAAGTGAGCCAAGGACAGTTTTGTCCGTCCTCAGGTGGCAGACGGGACTGAAGCCTGAGGGCTCAGGCCTGGCATGTAGGGGGTGGGGCTGATCCTCATGGGGGGACACAGCAACCCCTGCTACACTGTGACTCCAGCATTCACAGGTCTGGGCCCGCCTATGCTATGGGTACTGACCAGACAGTTAGCCAAGAGAGCCTGTCCCTCAGGAGGGGCTTTGCTATCCAGGGCATCTTGTCTCCTGACCGAGAGGGCCCCATGGGGGCTCTGAAGATGGGACAACAACCCAGAGGACAGAACACACCAGTTGGCACCCAGCTCGGGACTCTGTGCTGTGGACGGTCAGGAGCAGCCCCCCTGCTCAGGTGTGCAGGGCAGACTCTAACACAGAACAGCACGGGCGTTCCCACGACGGCCCAGCAAAGCCCTGTCCTGGTCCCAGCTGCTCCCCAAGGTTGCCCTCGGCCATGGGCATGGTCGCCGTGTGCAGCCAGGCAGCCGGGGGCAGGGTCCTAGCAGGGCCGGTGGGCCTGCGCCCACGCACTGGCTCTGGGCTGGCAGCTTGCCTGCGTGTCCGCCTGGCCGAGCACGGGCGAGGCAGTCCACTTGCTATTTTGAGGCTAAGGGCCCAGCACCGAGGTGCTCAATGTCACCAGGAGCCAGGCAGGAGGAGGAGGGCAGAACCTTCAGAACTAATGTCAATTTTCTGCATCAAATATTTTGATAATTAAACAAAGCTGATCAAGAGAGGCGAGCAGCATGGCTCTGGAGCTCAGGAAGCAGCCCATTAAATAGAGGGCCTGAAAGCGCCCGCGGCGGCAGCCCCAGATTAATGACTTGGCCGTAATAGATTTTCCCAAGCTCAGTCGTACGGGGCAGTGTGGGCCAGGGAGGGGCTCATGCCCAGCCCCCGAGGGAGACCGTTAAAGGGACAGGGACAGTAAATCAAGGGGCTCACAGTGATGGGTAGGACGAGCTGTGGACTGCGACCCACCCACTCATGTCTGACCCAACGTGTCCCCTCCTCCAGAGTGACAAGGGTCTGTGATCCAGGAGCTCGGAGATGTACCTCTGGCTCAGATGGTTGCAGACCGGAAAGGCTCCCTGTCAATCAGGGCTTTCCTTCCTGGTGCCCGCAGTGTCCAAGGGAATGCAGGGGCAGACCAAGGGATGCTGGGCCCTGGGCGAAAACCCCACACCCCCAGGGCTACCTCACCCTGCCCTGTGCCACCTGCTGCCCTCTGGTCTGGCCGGAGGAGGGTCAGGCTGCATGGCACTGACCGTGACCGTCCACCGGACTGCTGCCTACATCCACACAGCTATGGAGTCTGACACCAGGTGCAGAGGGCACATTTGCAGTTCCAGCAGGAGCCTGATCTAATCACACTGCAGGCATGCATTCCATTTGGGGTATTTTCCGAGACACGGGTTCCATTTGGGGTATTTTCCCGGGCTAAAGGGTACTTAGAGGTAATAAAACCCAGAGCGGCTGCCCCAAGAGGACGGGTGTACATTTGGGGCATGCACCCAGGGGGCAGCTGGACCCTACAGGACAGGGCAAAGCTATTGAGCCCCACTCAGCCCCCATGGCTCTCAGGAGCCCTCGGCGAGCTGGGGTTTCTGACGCCGCCGTCACATGCCCTCCAAGAAGTTCCGTGCATACCCCAGCACGTTGAGGGCGCCGCCTGGTTCGGACTCTCCTCTCTCTGGGCTCTCTCCAGGCTCACTCTGCCCTCAAGGTCTTGGCAGGGTATTCCACACAGAAGGAAGGAAGATGTGTACCAGTTCTTGGTGCTTTCATTCAATAAACGCTTACTGGGCAATTGTTGTGGGCTGGGTCCAGGAACACTGCAGCGGTCCAAGGTGGACCCTGTCGGGGCCCCTGTTCAGAGGCTCATCCACCTGGGCTGGTGGAGAGAAGCTGGGCACAAGTCATCTGATCCCCAAGCCCTGAATCATGGCCCATGTGCCACCCCTGGGTGCAGCCCAGGCAGCAAGAAGGGGTGGGATATGCCACCCCTCACCCTGAGCCTTGGTAACTCTGGCCTCAGAGCAGTGAGGTTTCAGCAAAGAAGCCCTGAAGGGTTGGTGGGCAGGGTGCAGCCAAGTCCTCGCTGGATGTCAGGAACTATCGAGTCTCCTGCAGCCTGGGGTCTTTGTGCCTGGGATAGAGAGGGCCTCCCCAGAAATGGCCAGCAAGTCCTGTGTTCCTGCCCAGCCATGGTGCCTGGGTGCCTGGGGTTTCCACACCAGCCTCTCAGGCCCTGGGCAGTGGGACTGGCCCTAAGGATGCCTGGGCCTCTCAGGAGGCCTACTGAGCAGCCAGAGCTCCCCTAGGGACACTGATCTGTTAGATGCTCTACCTTTCACCCCTCCCCAGATGCAAGATGAAAGGTTCCGATGGGGTGGGAGCCCCCATGGGCAGCCTGGGGCCAGGGACCTCTCACCAGCCCTGTGTCCCCTCAACCGCTGTCCCCCATGTCCACCCATCCTGGATGCCATTATACAGGCCCCTCGGGGTTATCCCACCAGCCCTGTGCCCCTCCCAAGGTTCATTGCCTAAAATCACTTGTCTTCTGTTCTCATCTTTGAGGAGCGGAACCTCGCCTTACCCGCCCGGAGCCCTCCGGATATGATCTCTCTCCATGCAGACTTGACATTGTTCTAATTAGAATCCTCTGCCCCGAACATGCTCCAGTGTTTAGCCCGGCACACACTGCCCAGGGGCAGAACAGGGGGAGGGGGAAGGTGGAGGTGGGGGCTATAGGTCAGGGACACAAAGGGAGGGTGAGGAGTATGAGGCTGCGTGCACCAGGAGCTCCTTGTGCTGCAGAGTGGGAAAGCATGAGTATGTGCTCACATGAGTGTGTGCTTGTGCAGGGCCTCACGAGTGTGTGTGAGTGTGCAGGGCCTCGTGAATGTGTGTATGCCCAGGCAGGCATGCGTGTGCTGTGTGCATTACTGTGGGCACCACTGTGGGCACTACTGTGTGCATCAGGATGTGTGCCTGGGCACCAAAGACCACGGCACCACAGAGACCCAACTTCTGAGATCCGCCCATGCTTTTGTGCATCAGACAGACACTTCTTTGGCATCAGCTTGTCCCCAGGATGTCCCCAATGAATAAACCAACCTCGCCACAGTCCTCACTGGGCCCCCCACTGGCAAGAGGAGAGGAGGGGGAAAGCAGTTGATCATTTGCCCCGTTTGACCCCCTGGCCTCCCATGAGCCCCGCCCCTGCCCCTCTGCTCGGAGCTCCGGTGCTCCACCCCACTCCCTCCATGACCTGTGGTAAGAACACAGTGGGGGAGGCCGCTCCCTTCCCAGTGCATCTGCCCAGGGTGCCCTTCCTGCCTGGATCACCCACCACATCAGGTGTTATTCATCCCAGAACCTGAGTGTGGTCAGCCTCATTGTGAAGCCTCCAGCACCCCCACCAGGCCATGTGGACCCACCCCACTGCCCTTCTGGCCCTGGGGCTGCAATGAGGTGCCACTCTCCTTCTGTGCCTGTGCCTCCCTGGACTTCAGCCCATAGGAGGTGCTCTCCCCATCCAGAAGCCTTGGTGAGGGAGGGGGGCATTGCCTAGGACCCGCCCTGTGAGCGAGTCCCGGGAGCCTCAGGTCCCACCTGGCCCTGTGGACAGTGGTCCCTCCACCTCTCTGACCACCCAGCACTGCTGCCCCACAGGGCGGGATGACCAGCTCCCCTACCCCTCACAAGAGCCCGGAGGGCTTGCTCGGTGTTAGCGGGACTGTCACCCACCTGAGCCTCTGTTCGCCCGGCTACCACTGAATGTGGTAAAACCTCCCTAGGTGGGAACTGCCTGTCCCCAGGGCACAGCTGGGTTATCTCGCACCAAGTCCTGCGGGGGCACAGAGGGATCTCCTGGGTGAGGTGACGCTTCTCCTGCCCCCACCCCCCCTCACACACACACACACGCTGCCTGTGAGCAGGACACATTTCAGCAGTGTGGCCGCAGGTATCCCAGCATTCGTCAGCCTCCCCCCGAGCAGCCGGCTCCACGGGGGTTTTATTCCTCAGGGAGCAAATCAGTGTAGCCCCTACGGGCTTTGATGGGCTTCGAGGGCTTGGAGGAGCCCGGAAACTTCCTGGACAGGCTATGGGTTACAGACCAGCTGCAGTGATGATGCAGTGTGCACACATGGCCAGTGTCCACTGTCTACTGTGACAAGCCGAGCAGATGTCACAGTGCAGGGACCCCCCCACCTCGTATGCCCAGAGACAGGGTCCAGGGGCTCCTCTGGTCTATGGGGGTGTGGCTGGGGAGCTGGGAAATCCTGGCTCTGTGCCTCCAATTGAAGGTGGTCCAGGTAGGAGGTCTAGGAACCAGGTGCTCACAGCGATCAAGGACCCAGGAGGTCCCGGGCTCCAGGATGAACCGCGCTTGCGACTCATCAGCAGATCACGTGAGGCAGACCTTCCGGGGCAGCAGTCAGAGGAGAACAGGGTCAGGGAGGCAGGGTAGGCCTGCACACACCCACTCGGACCGCTTTCGGGGCTGCCTCGGCCTCCGCTGCTGCCGAGTGTGGGTCTGCGACGCCAGGGGGTTTGCATGTTGGCTCAGACCGGGCACAACGGAAGGCTCAGGCTCGCACAGCCAGAGCCCCAACCTGGGTGGGTGGCGAGTCAGACATATGGACAAAAGTAACAGGCCAAAGGGAAAGGGGGCATTTGATGGGGATGGGGGGGGCCAGGATCCAGAGCCTCTTCCTGCCTTGGCTCAAACCCAGAACTTGGCCACAAGGAGCCCAGGGACCCAGCCATTCCCTAAGCCAGATGCAGTCCCCAAGTCCAGACTGTCACCCAGAGACCCCGCATCTCCAGGCCAGGACACCCATGGCCCATGGAGATACAGCCCTGCTTATGTTGCGGAACCTGACACCCCCCTACACACACACTTACTCTCGAGAGTTCCTGTCACAGTCGGAGCCCCCATTCAAGGTCAGGGGCAGCCCGCAAGGTCTGCTGTGTGGGGACTGCCGGCCACACGTGCTGTCAGCCATACATCACAGGGGTGCCCAGCCAGACCTGTGACCGTGAATGCATGGCGACTCGGACAGTCCCGTGTTTCTATTGGCTATGGCAGCAGAGATCAGTTTGCACTGGCCAATTCGCTGTGGGCAGCAGGCCGTAGTGAGGAAAGTGGTAGCCAACCAGGGAGGATCCCCAGGGCCTTGAGGCCACTGTCTCTGCCCTCCCTTCCCCAACAGCGATAGCTGTTTGGGGTGGGACTCAGAGCCCAGGACGTTGGGCATCCAACCCCTGCAATCCTGCAGCTCTGAGTTTTAGCTTGTCACTTGTTAGCTGTGTGACCTGGGGCCAGCCTCTGACCCTCTCTGGGCCTCCTTTTGCTCACGTGCACAGAGGGGTCATCCCCCCTCACACCGTTGTCATCTGACTGAGTGCACAGCTCTGTCTGTCACGCCCCCAACCTAGACCTCCCGCATGGCTCACACTGCCCCCAGCACGGGATCTCCTGGCTCCGTCAGCCACCCCATTTTCTGCCCAGCCACCCCGTATTGATCCTGAAACACAGCACTGGCCATCCCTGGACCCAAGGCCAGCACCCCAGCCAGCCTGCGCAGCCCAGAAGGTGCGTGAAGTGGCCAGGCCTGGTTCTTAGGAACTGTCCCCACTGTTAAGGGGACATTAGACGATCCATGTGCAGGTCCCTCTGTGTCTCTGTGAATAATAACAATGGCACTGAAAATAAGAGCAGTGACCAAAGGCCATGCACCCTGTCACCCCGACCAGCCCCCGGGTCCCTCTCAGGCAGCTCGCAGCACGGGGGCCCATGGCCCAGCAGGTGGGCATGTTCATGTGTCCATCTCCTCCCTCATGATGGCAACACCTGTGCATGGCCACAGGACTTACCGGAACCACTAGAAATGAAACAGATCGGACCCCAGGCACAGAGCCTGGCCAGCTCGGTGCTATCCTCTCCACATTCCTGGTGCCCTTTGTCCTCAGAACTCGTCCCCCTGTTGGCCTTGTAGTTGCACCCCGAGCCTTCCCCAGCCTTCCTGGACCCCGTCTTCTCCTGGCCATTCTGCTTGTGTCCTTCTGGAAGGGCCTCCAGTGGGCTCTGGTCAGCTGACTGAGGACGTTTTTACAGAGCAGGATGGAGGCTCGTTCACCAGAAATACTGTAGAAAAAAGGAGGTGACAACAGAACCCCGTTATATAAGGAACACACTGTGAACGGAAAATCAAGCAAATAGTTCTCCAGCCAGGATCCCCCAACAGGCAGGTCCACTCTGTGAAGGGCACCTGCAGCTAGGACAGGGCCCAGGACTTTGGCCACCCGAGTGCCCGTCCACACAATACACAGACCCTGCCGTTCCTGAGAACCGAGTGCCAAGGGCTGAGCTCCCAGGGAGAGAGGCACGAGGAGCCTGTCCACCGGTATCTCAGCAGCGAGCACGCTCCCAGGAGCCCAGGGCACAGCCAGGCCCAAGCCCTCTGCCCTGGCGCTGTGGGGACCCCACCCTGGACACCATCAGGCACGCTCTTTCTCTCCTGAAGCGGCAGCTGTGCAGTGACCTCCACACCCCCTCCTCCTCTGGTCAGAAAATGGGGCAAACCTCCACCAGAGGCCAGACCAGCAAAGGGGTGTCCAGAGCTGGCAATGGTGCCAGGCCCCCTCATCCCCAGGAGTGACCCAGTGACCTGTGCCCCCCGCCCACCAGTCCACCGGTCCAGCCCCGAGACAGAGCCGCATCCGTTTCCATCTGTGCCTATCGGGTCTGCTCCGCCCCTCCCATCCCTGATAGATAATGGTTTAATAAGCGATCTGTTTTTTATTTAAAGGGTCGGCAGTAAACCCAGATCACATTTCTCACTTGGTGGGTCAGAAACCGCTTACGCTCATTTCTGCAATGTAAAGCGACACTCTATCAAATCAAACACTTCCAGATGCGCCCGGCTTGCGGAGCGGCGGCTGCAGGCGCCGGAGCCGGGAAAGCAGGGCGGGAACACCACCTACCGGCCACCTGGAGCCCAGCCTTCCGCTCCCTCCTGCCTCGAGCCTCTGCGGCCAGGCCGGAGGCAGAGATGTCTGTGCGGTGGACGCTGAGGATCCAGCTGCTGGTCGACATTGCCCACCCGACCCGCCTGCGGTCTGTGGGGCCAGGCCCCAGCCTCTCTGGTCACTTTTTGCCACCCAGACCACCGCCGCTTGAAGAGCACCTGCAAAGCCGTTCTCCCAGGCGAGCTGGGACGTGAGCCGGCCCGAGAACCGCGAAGGGAAGAAGGGACCAAAATGGACTAATAACCCAGTGCTGATCTGAGCCCCTGCCCAGTACTGAGCATGCTCAGGGGCACAGCCCCGCACCCCAACTCTGCACCAACAGTGTGCAAAGCCACCCTTGTCCTAGAACAATGCACACAAACTCCCAGAGGGCTTGGCATATATTGCATCTGGAGCCCACCCATGGCTCCTATCCCCAGGGGTCACAATGACCCTGAGGCTCCAGGCCAAACCACCAAGGACAGGAGGAAGCCTCCTCTCAACTGCACAGAGGAGAGAGCCAACGCTGTCTAGGCTGAAACCTCCCTGGAGCTGCAGCCGTCAGGTTTGGCTCATAAATCCACAGCTGCCCAGGGTCACAGACGCCAGGAAAAAAAAGGCTGCTGGAGTGCCCGTGGACTGAGGGCTTGGAAAACCCCCTCCCTGGGGCCTGGGGGCTCCTTGGACCCACCTGGGCCGTCAGGGGGACCCCTGAAAACACTCTTGCTGGCAGTCACCCTGAAGCACATTCCGGTGTGCCGTTTTCGCTCTGAATTAAAACCACAGCCAATGTTAAATTTAATAATAGAGTTATAAACTCCCGAACACGCATGGATGGCTGACTGACCCCAGAGAGAAGAGGGAGGTTCTATAAATAGAGGTCCTTGTAAGCAAATATCGGGATTTGGTCCAAAGCTTGTTGAATTAGCTTTTGTGCAAACTCCACGTCTCTGCGTCAGTCGCAGGTGGGGCTGGGTGACTGGGGACGCCGGGCGGACCCCCATGAGCCCCCCACCCTGCAGGACCCACCAGGCTGCTCCCCCTACAGAGGGTCCCCATCCCAGAACCCAGACTCCTGCAGAAGCCCAGCGCCCCACACCGATTTCTGCCCGGTGATGAAAGGCAAGGTGGGGGCCGAGGGAACCGAGGACGGACGACAGACAAGAGCCAGCTGGTCAGGAAAGTGCTGTCCTGCCTCCAGGCTCCAGACAGACCGCCCCGGGATGGAGCCGGGTGGGCCCAGCCAGGGCAGCCTGACCAGAGCCAGCTGGACAGGCCACCCCCAACGTCCCCCAAGACCAGCCCCTTCCAGCCACCCACAAACATGAATGATGGAAAATGCTTGGAGTTTTCTCTGGGAGCAGAAAGTCTCCCCCAACCCCCATCCCCTCTCTCTAACGTGGCATCTGCAGGACATCTACTAGCAGGTGGCTCATCCTCACCGGTCACTCTGAGACCAGCTGGCAAAGGCAAACCACGATGTCACGGAACAGAAACTTAAGGACTCAAGAATCTCCCCCTGCCCCTCCTCAACCCCGAATCACTCACTAGCTCCCTCTCAGGGACCCCCTGGTCCTGTCAACTCTGACCTGTGGGGCCTGGGAATCTTTGAAGACCCACCCTAGTACTTTCTCAAGCACAATGTCCTGATGTCTACCTCTCCCCACTTCCCTCACCGCATCTCTGAGTTTTGCCAACAAAGGTAGAGAGTTGCCTCCCCTTTTCCTTGGAGTATACATTTCCTCATGGAAGGAAATTGTAACAAAAACTGTAACAGTAAAACTCAGCTGCTCCTGGGCACAAATGCCACCTCCTCCAAGAAGCCCCTTTGGTTTAACACCCCGAACCACAGGCACTCCCTCCCACCCTAAGCCACACCGGGATGGAGTGTGTGCTGTTTTCATCTCTTCCTATTACAGCTTCCCCATTCCTCTGCCCGTCACCACAAAGCACCCCCTCTCAGTCCCTGGTACAGAAAGAACCATTGAAGGAGACGGATTATTTCTACATGGAAGTATTTGACGCCTCTTTAAAATACATAGCTTAGCTTGAAATGTGTTTTTGCCCTTTGTCAAAAAGTGAAGGGTTGGTGCTAGCCTTTTACAAGACACCAGCGGCAGGCAGGTGTCCACCACTGACTCGGAGGTGGGCAATGAGTCAGAAGGTGGCTAGCTGGGGTAAACTTCACTCCCCAAACACCTGCCTCTCCCAGCTGGCCTCCCCAGGAGAACCCACCTAGGAATGCTGGCCATCACTCCCTCTCTGCCAACTGCCCAGTCTTTGTCCCCAGACAGCCCCTGTGACATGCAGAGAAGAAAGAAAGTGGTCCCACCCCATGGCCTTGACCAATCCTCCTGGCCCCATCCAGCCTCACAGAGGAGTCCCAGCAGTGACCAGACCAATGGCTTCTCCCAGAAAAGCACGCCCAAGACACACAAAAATAACTCAGCCTCAGGGGATCAGGGAAGGCTTCCTGGAGGAAGAAGCATTCAAGTACAGGCCAGGGAAAAGCTGACTGGCTGACTACACAGGGGTCAGGAGAAGTAGGGAGGAGGGTCATCAGCATCCAGAGACCTGAAAACCCAGGGAAAGCCAGCACCAGAGGCAGGTAGAGGTCTAAGCCAGGCCCATTGCCTCCCCGCAGGTGAAGGCTGGAGCCTCACTTACTCTATAAAAGGGTCAGAACCACACCCCAGGATGGGGCGGAGCCAGAACCCAGCTCACAGCAGACACACAAAGAATACCTGCATGAAGAGGGCAAGAGAGACCTGCCCAGGTTGCTCAGTTGTTTGGAGCGTAGTCCCGACGCACCAAGGCTATGGGTTCGATCCCCCATCAGGGCACACACAGGAAACAACAAATGAATGCATAAATAAATGAAACAACAAATCAGTGTTTCTCTCTCTCTCTCTCTCCCTCTCTCTCTCTCTCTCTCTCTCCCTCCCTCCCTCTCCCCCAACCCTTCCTCTCTCTCTAAAATTAATTAAGTTATTTTTTTTTTTTAAAAGAAATAAAGAGAATAGCAGAACCCCTCTTGGGTGAGAGCCTGGGGGCTTGGCACACACAGAAGAGGAACATGGGCTCCATCTGCTGACCTTGTTCCCAAGACCTTCATGCCCTCCCTCCCTCTGTCGCTCCCCTGGGGGTCTGCGGGCTCCTGGGAGCAGAGGCCGGCCACATGGTGCAGGCAAAAGGGACTGGCCAAGCCCCTAGGTTTCTGAATGCCCACTCCTTGGACACTATTCTCAGCAGCAGGAGAATACTTCGGGCTCAACTGAAGATGGAAGGTCCCCTTCTGACATTTTTCCTTGCCCAGGATAGAGGGGCACATGAGAGCTGCAATGGCACTTTGCAGAAGGTTTCAACTGCTTCTCTGATGAGGGCAAGAGTGTTTGCATTCCCTGGCCCAGTGGGTGGCTTCCTCCTGCACCCGTCTGATCTGGAAGGCAGGTGCTGCACACGCTGGGCCCTCAGGGGGCCCCAGGAGCTTGAGATCTGGGGCAGGTAGGTGTGGGACTCCCGGGGACATGGGGACCTAGTCTGCACTCCCATCTGCATACTAGCCTCTGAGCACCTACTATGTGGTGCTCACCTACTATGTGGCAGGCTCAGTTCTGGGTAGTGAGAACAAGCAAGATGTGTCTGGAACTAGGAGGGGACTTGGGGACCTGGGGCTCAGGCCTCGTGGACTCGCCTGGACCACCTCACCTCTGTTCTTTCAGTGCCTTATCCTGGATAGCCCATCACCCCTTCCTCTACAACCTTCAATGGCTCCCTTGGGCCTAGGCTGAGAGCTGAGTGCCTCTTATATCAGGATGCTCCTCTCTCACTCACAGACACCCACAGCTTAAACACAGTCCCCATGCCACACACCATGCTTCCCTGAGACACCCTCATTTCTTGACTCTGGGCTTTTGCACACGCTAACCCCAACCTGGGACACCATCCCTTCCTCAGCCACCGGGGAGAAGCATGCTCCTCCAGGCAGAAAACCCCCACCCCAGGGACCTCCAGTCTCCCTACAACTCGCTCTAAGACTCACCTCCTCTGCCCCACCATGTCTGCACTCCTGCCCACAAGAGCAGGCTGGCCAGGTCCACAGAGCCCGTGATGGCAGCACAAGCCCCCCAGGTCCGCGCAGAGACCAATAAGACAGACACTCCCCGTGGGCACAGCTGCACCCCCCCCTTCTACCCCCACTCCACTGGAGCCAGGAGGGTTGGGAATGCTGGCCGGGGTCTGGGGTCTGGGCTTTGTTGATGAGCTGCCCTGCAAACTCGGCAAGCTCTGTCAAAATATTTTTAGCATTTGTTCTGTTTAAAAAACCCTGAGGTATTAGAGTGCACTAATCTTTAAAAAGGTTAATTTATTCATAGAGATTTTGACAGAGATGTATGGCACCATGCAGCCGTGGCCCCTTCCCGGGGGTGGGGAGCAGGCTTGCACAGAGGCGGGGTGCTCACACAGGCCGGACGGCGGCCACCCAGGGGCCTGGCCCCTGCTGTCACCCCGCCCAGCCTGACCCCCAGGTCTGGCCAGACCTCCCCCCATTTGCTCACTGACCTGGCCCAAGTCGGCAGGGAGGGGCTCAGTCGAGGGCCCACAGTGTACAAGGCAGGCCCAGCTGGACTCCAGGCTGGGGATCTGTTTGTAGCACGATGGCCCTGTCACCATGGAAGAGCCACTGAGAAGCCCCATTCTCCAAGGCAGCCCCCACCAACCCATGGGTGCACACAGCCTGTCTGAGTGAGCATTGCCTCCAGGGTCCCACCAGGGTGTTCACAGCATGCGGGAGGGACGGAAGCCAGCCTTCCTCCCAGGTCACACCTCCAAAGCCCAGGGCTTCGAGGGGTCCTAGGGAGGCCACAGGAACCCTGATGGTGAGCTGGGCCCTATTGTACAGTGAGTGACCAACCCAGGCAAGGCACCTACCTTGTCAGAACCACAGCTTCAGGGGCATGGGGTAACAAGCAGTTCTGGAGTTTGTGTGTTTTTAATACTTTGGGGAAAGAAGGCTCTGTTTCTCCAATACCAAGTCACCCCAGGCCCTTTGCACCAGCTGTTCCCTTTACCCAGACTCCTGCCCCAGACCTTCCTGTGGTGTGTGGTGGTCTAAACACCACTTCCTCTAGAAAGCCCTTCCTGACTACCCATGGGTTACCAAAACCCAGGCCCCAGAACTTCCCTGTTTTGTTTCCTTCAACTACCCCCTCTGAAAGGTGTGTGTCCATTTATCATGTGTGAGTTTGTTGTTTGCAACCTCCCCCTCTCCATCAGAGAGTGAGCATGCGACATGGGTGTCTCAGCTTCACCCAGTCCAGAAGCATTTATTAGAACCGTGAGCCATAAACATGTGTCCACATGGCTGCCCGTCCTCCAGAGGGCCCCTCTAGTGACTGCCTGGTCCCCGGTCTGCTGCACCCAGCTTAGTAATCACTGGTTTCACACGGACACGGGCCTTCCTTCCCTGTTTCTTTCCTACCGGAAGTAACGTGGGAGACCCACATCTGTGCAGGAGTCTCTGCGTTTGTCCAGTCATTTCCTGAACTGGGGCCACCAGCCCCTTCCGCCTGGGCTATGGGTTCTCTCACTACGCTGGGGTGCCAGTGCATCCAGCAGCCTGGGACCCCAACTGTGAGGGGGACCTGTCCAGCCCACCTGGTCCATGCTCTGAGCCTGGGCAGTGTGTCCCCCAAACGGCCTGTCCAGGGCTGGAACCCGGCTCTGGGTGCTGGCTCCTCTGTGACTCTGCATCACGGTCTTTCCTTTCTGCACAATGGGCTGCCAGGCATGTCCCAGTGCACACGGAGGGTTCAGCTCAAAGGGGAGCTCAGCAAATGACAGTGTCCCACGGGGCGGGGGCGGGGACTTCCCTTTTGCAAGGCTCACACCTTGCAAGGTTGGTCGGGCAGGCAGGTAAGAAGTCCCCTCCCACTGCTCAGGGGGCACCAGGCCTGGCCCGCACCCTGAACTCCGACAGCCAGCGCAAAGCACCTCCCCTGCTGCTGTGGGAGCCCCTAGCGCAGCCCCGCTGAGCCCTCCACCCCCACCCCGAGGTTCCCAGTTTAAGAGCCTCTGCATGTCCTTGGAAGGAAGGGCCGCGCGGAGCGCAGAGTGATATGGGACACAGATGCGCTCCCGGCGCGTAAACAAGGCAGGAGAGGGCGGGGATTGGGTTACGCGGGTGGAATACCGTAAAATAAACACAAGGACGGTTGGTGTGCTTCAGGTGAATTAGCCTGATTCAAGCTGTCAGCTTTAGGAAGTCTAAATAAACAGAGCTCGCCGTCTCTTCCCGGCGTAGGAAGGGGCGAGGACGCCGAGAGCCGGGCCAGGCGGTCCAGCTAATCCGTCAACCTGCAGGCAGCCGGCGGCCTTGGGGCAAGGAGACTGTGGCCACCGAGATGCATGCTCACGGGAGCCAGCCAAGAGCCCCCCCACCCCCGACACAGCTCAGTGCCCATGAGCCGTGGCCTTCCCCTCTGTAGAGTGGGGCCGTAGAACACCGGCCTCCCTCCGCAGGTGCCGGCTCCGAGGTGGCAATGAGGTGTGGCTCTGCTGGCCTGAAAGTACATCTGACCATCGTTTGTGTCCTCTGCTGGTCAGAGGACACAAGCTGTCACCGTGGGCTGTCACCGTGGGCGGTGGGGTCCGGTACACCTGGTCCAGCTGACCTTCAGGAGCTGGTTCTCAGGAGGGTGTCCTCAGCAGTAAGACACCCGCCTCGCAGAGCCCGTTGGTAGGGCTACTAGTAAGGTGACTCTGAAGCACCTGGTGCTGCCCCGGGCTCACTGTGGACCCTCTCGAGGGCCATCTGGCTATGGTGGTCATTGTGATGGACACTAACCCGCCACTGCCTTTCTGAACCTGCTCGATCCTACACAGGGCCAGACGACTGGCCCGACTCCAGGCCGGGCAGGGAGGGGCTGGCCGAGGCTCGGACGACCTCCCTGTTCCGTTCCCCGGCCTCCCTGCCACAGAACCTAGAGTTCACCTGACAGCAGCAGCCGTTCCCACCGGGAGGCTCATTCAGAGTCCCTGAGCCAGACCAAGACAGACTGGGGGACCTGGGAGCTGGACCCACTCGAGTGAGGGTCTTAGGGCCACTGTTTTTGACAGCTTACCTCTGTCCATCTGTCTGTCTGTCTGTCTCCCTCCCATCCCCAAATCACAGCCAGGCCTCCACTTCTCTGGCTGCACCAGGGTGGGCACACCTGGGTTGAAGCCAGCCTGGCACCACCGCCCACATGGTCTGGGGGCAGTCACCTCCTTCTCAGGAGTCACACATGCCTGACCTGTGGTGGTGCTGTGGATAAAGCGTCGACCTGAAATGCTGAGATTGCAGGTTCAAAACCCTGGGTTTGCCTGGTCAAGGCACATATGGGTATTGATGCTTCCTGCTCCTCTTCCCTTTCTCACTCTCTCTCTCTCTCTCTCTCTCTCCTCTCTCTCTAAAGATGAATAAATAAAATCTAAAAAAAAATGAGTTGCCCTTGAGCTGTACGAAAGACCCTCTGAAGTCTCCGTAGACACAGCTTCCTCCCAGGACCCATCAGAGGGGCCCCAGTTCCCCGTTCATCCCCTCCTCACCCCAGCCTGACCAGGGCCCCTCACAAGTGGGAGCCTCACCCATGAAAAGGGTCCATGGACACCTTGCTCAGAACCCAAAGCCATAAAAGTGGATAGGGCAGCCCCAAGATGGCCCTGCCTGACCCCAACTTCCACCCACAGAGAGTGCGGTCGGGCTTTGCCAAAGCAAACACGGAGTCGGAGGAGCCCAGACAGGACCACAGACCAAGGAGCCCTGCGTCTGGATTTGGGCCTCCCGTATGTCCAACACAGCCATCACTCGGGGTTCTTCCTGTGAGGCCAGAGCTCACCACAGCCTCATGACGGGGTGGGTGAGCTTGTGCAGGGTCCCCCTGTGCCCCGTGCTGAACCCTCCTCAGGTGACCCTTGCAAGGTAAAGGGTGTGTGATTGGGTGGTGAGGCTCAATCACTCGCAACCCACCCTGCGTAGGGTCCCGCACAACATGAGCATTTTCTGGAAAACGGGCATGAAGCTTCTCAGCAGGGAACTGAGACCTCCCACACTCGCTGGCTTTCTGAACAGGCTGTGACCAGAGATGCTGAATGGTCTGTCCCCGGAACCCCAGAGGAGAGAAGTCAAGTCACCGGCTTCAAAGCTGGCGCGTCTGTGCTGAGCCACCCATGGGGGTTGAGCTGCGGAGATCAGAAGGACACGTCACAGGGCCACCGCCAACCCCATGAGGCTCTCTGGCCTCGAGGACAGGAAGGTGGAACTCCAACGCGTTTGGCCAGGTGTTTCCTGTGCAGGGTTTCCAGAGCCCCTGGTGGACATGGCCTTGGTTTGAGTGCACAGTGGCCTCTGAAGGTCTCCTCACCTTGACCCCTCAGACTGTGACACTATTTGACATTCGGGACGGCAGCTGTCAGCTGCCCTTGCCAGGTGCGAGCTCCCCACACCCATACCACGCGCCCCCCTCCCCCCGTAGGCCGAGTCCAGCATGCATGCAGGGCCTGGACGTGGGCTGGGGGCAGGGCGGTGGGGAGGGTGAGAGAGGTCCTCGGGGCGGCGGGAGGAAGCGGTTTGATCTGTGGATGGGAGTTTGTTGATATCCATTTCCCTTCCTGGAGAAACAGCGAGCATCTAATTCGGGGAAGCAGGCAGGAATCAGCAGGCGCCCCACCACCGAGGGGCTCAAAGCCTAGTGGGTGGTGGGGCCCTGGGGAGGCTCCTCGGCAAGATCAGGGCTTTGCCCGCCTGCATGGAGCCCAGCGCGGCCTCCCCGGGGCCACACCCTGGCGCCGGCCCAGCCCCACCTGTGCTCTGCTGAGCACAGTATGTTGGGGCGCCCCGGGCCCTAGAAAGAGGCTCACATCCCCACACCGCTGCCCTTCACTGTTGGCATTTTATTTTTAAACCTGTTCACAGCACAGGTCCTGATGCCACCAGGCCTGAAGGGACCACGTGTCCTGTGTCCTCAGTGCCATCTACCCACCATAGGCTGCCCTCCTGCAGAGAGCCAGGTCCTCGTCCAGGGGCAGCCAGCTGTGGCTCCCTGCTTTAGAGAGAGGCACAGGAGAGAGAGGAGGGCAGAGCCACTCTGGGGAAGGTCACAGTTGCCTACTTGTGACACATCTAGGCTGTCCTTCCCTGCCCGGTGGCTGAGCTGGGTGACCCTCCTGCCAGACACAAACAGGTCATCTGTATAAGTCACAAACTTCGGGGCCCTGGGGGCTGTGGAGGGGCACTGGGTAAGCAGAGACCCTGCCCGCTCTGCAGTCAGTGCCTGGTGCCCGGGAAAAAGACATGCCTGGGATCGAGCTCCAAGCATGTCTTCAGGGGGGGCTGCCGAGTGACCCATGTCACAGACTGGAGGCCTGCCCTCTGATGCCCTCCCAGGACTCCCACCCACTCTGAGCACCCACTCTACAGAAAGAAGGTCTCAGACAGACCCTGTCCTTCGAGCTGATCTGCAAAGTGTCTGGGCCTCAGCCTGCCCAACAACCACCTTCTTAAAGCCTCCAACAGCCTCCATCCAGAGAGAAGGGTTCTGGTGGTGTCATGTGGCTGGGTCACCTCACCCTAAGACCCTGAGTGGCCGAGGCACTGGGCCCAGGGAGGCAGAGGCAGGGGCAGGGACAGGACGCCCAACCACACGTCCCAGGGGCAATCCGTTCCCTTTGTCAACCCCCAAGGACTTCTCGCCAGATGGGGCACTGGGAATTTATTGCCATGATGACTAACACATTGATCATTCCTGCATTTACAGTTAAGAGTTTGCAACTCTAAGCCTGACACATGGCTGTTTCTGTCCTGAACGAACAGAAACATTAAAATCCTTGGTCCATCAGGCCTGAAAGTTTACACTAAATTTAACAAATGAATTCTACTCCCCATTCCAGTGCACTCAGTGGGGGGGGGGGGACACTACCCCACGCACAGATGTTTGCTGGGCTCTAGGGATGGTTCCAGTTGTGGATGCCGATTGGCCCAGCATTCGGGCGTCTCCAGGTGTGAATCATGGCACCAACCAGAGCGCGAATCACCCCAATAGGAGGCACGGGAAGCTCTTATTTCTGCTGATAAAGAAATCAATGTCCCTCCCTGGGAAACACGGCCCAGTTCAGTGGGGCCCCATCCTACTTCTTGGCAGTAGATACCTCCAAGTTTATAGAGAGTAAAGAACATGGTACCTGTTGCCCCAGAAAACATCTGTTCCCCCAGGCTGGTCTGCCCACAGCCCTGACCCTGCTTGGATCCGAGTGCTGGCCCAGCTCCATCTAGAGGGTCCCTTGATGGTCCTGGGATGGGGGGGTGGGGCTGAGAGAGGGTGGCCAGGTGGGTCAGGGGACAAGCCTGCCTGCCAGGCAGCGATAAAACCGGGAAGCCAGGCAGAGGCTATGCTGAGGGCTCTGTACCAGCCTGGGTGCACCTGCAAGCCGGGCGATGAAGACCCACCTCCCAGGAAGCAGGAAGGCTCATCCATCCCCAAGTGGCAACTTCCCATGGCTCCCTGGGAGGCTGGGAGAGCTCCCAACACCGTCGGTTTCTGGCAATGTTGACTTTAAGAAGAAGCGAGATGTCTTCACCTGAGGAGGGCACCCCTCCCAGGAGCCAATGCCCTGAGCAACACCACCTGGGCCTGGACATGACCCCAGGAGAAAGGGCCACTGTCACTAAACGTCCAGGTGTCTGGACAGCTCTGTGTCTCCAGAAGTCTCTCCAGGGAGACCTCACCCAGGACAGAGGGGCCCTCACCTCGGGAGCCCTCCCACCCCCAGCCCCACTGGGCCCAGCTCCACCTGCCAGAGTGGAAGCTTCCTCTGGGGAGCTCCTGGGCCAGCTCTCGGTCCCCCGAGCCACCTACTCTAAAAGGTTACAATGGGCTGCCACACAAGGCACTCGGCCTCTAAATTAGCCCCTCCTGACTCTCCTGACCGTGGGCTGCGACAAGCCCCCAGGACATAACTGCTGCCTGTGGGTCCTTGAGTCACAGGGGAGGCACACAGCAGGGCGGCGGGAGCTCATCTGCCTCCTGTGTCCCAGACATGGGAGAGATCACTGAGGAAGCCAAGCTCTGGGGAAACACTTCATTGGCTGGAAGGCGGAGGTGTTCTCTCCCGAAGGACCGGGCCTGTGGACATCCCCAGGGGCCCAGGCCACCCGCCCAGGTTGGCACGGACAAGAGCCCTGTGCCAGGCCCTCGATGTTACTCGAGAAGCACCCATGATGTCAACAGGCAAATGCATTCCTGCCTCCTCCTCCCTGCCACCCTGGCCTCACGGGCCCAAAAGAGGGTCCCTGAGAGAGCTGAGGTTGGGGACAGAAAATGTGGTTCTGCTGGTTCTCCAAACCCAAGAGGAAGACTGCAGAGGTCCCTCCTGACCCGACTAGTGCTGGGAGAGGGACAGCCAGTGCTGGGGGCGCCAGGGCTGAGGCTCTAAGGTCCCCAATCCCCAGCTGCACAAGTGCCTCTCACGGGGCTGGACCATGAGGACAGTGGGAACAGTCTGTGGAAACCTCGTGACAGTCATCACTCTACTCCCTTCACAGACAAAGGTGGGACACACTTTATACCACCCCCTGCAAAATTACTGCTGACTTGGGGTAACATAAAACACATTCCGTTGATTTACCCTGTGCTCTGCCCCCGCCTGTTTCTCTGGCAACCTTGCAGGCTGCATGATTAGCCTGCCTTACAGGTGAGGAAACTGAGGCAGAGAGATGCCCAACAGCTTGTCCAAGGTCACTCAGGCAAGAACCCCCCCAGCCCCTCACTCTGGGTCAGGGGCTCCTCTACGACCTGCTGGCAGGATCCAGGAATTCGGGATGTTGCCCCTCCCAGAGGGAACTTCCAAGTTGCAGACATTGAAGTTCAAGGTTTCATCGGAGGAACAACCAGTTTCAGGACAAGGGTGGTAGGGGTGGGTGGTGCGCTCTTGACCAGCAGACTTCCTGCTGCACGACCCTGGGCCCTCGGTGCTCTGGTCTCAGACCCTCTGGCAGCGGCAGCACCTGTCAAGCGAGGCGGCCCAGGAGAGCAGCCTGCTGCATGGGAGCCGGCACTGTCCATCTCCTGACTGCGGCCGGCCATGCTAGGGAGGACGCGGCACCGCAGCAGGGGGAAGGACGGGGGCTGAGCTGCCCCTGACCCACCAGAGATCAGCAGGGGTGCAGGCTGTTGTCCTCCACGCCTCTAGCAGGCCTGGGGCGGGGCGGGCAGGAGATGCTGGAGACAGGTACTACCCAGTGCAGCAAAAGAACGCACAACCAGGCCCCGAGAAGGCTGTGCCCTCAGTCCTTAGTGGCCAGGCTCTGAGGACCTGGCCCCACGGCGGGGCTGAGTGTGTGCCTCTACCTCTGCCGGAAGCCTGGTTCTTCCCTCTTTCTAGGGCAGGTAAGGAGCCGACGGCCCCTTGCCTCAGCCTCCAAGCCATCCCCAGGGCTGGAGCAGCCTCCCATATGGGGCACGCTTAGGAGGACAGAGGACAGCTCCATGACTCTGGGGTGCTAAACCACCATATCCGTGCCCAGCCCCATTCTAAGTCACTCCCCTAAAGGTCTACTTGCTGCCCCTCAAACTATGGATATGTGTATGTACACATGGGTGAGTGCTCACGCACGTGTACATACAGTTTAGTATGTGTATACACAGATTAATACACACACATCTATACCATGGGCTAATGCACACATGTATATACTGATTAGTACACATGTATACACATCAGTGAGTACACATATACACATATATACAGGTTAGCACATGCACGTTTACACACAGGCTAGTGTACACACATGTATATACAGATTAGTACACACACACATAGGTGAGTGCAGACACATGTATATATGGATTAGTGTACACATATATAGAGATTAATACACATACCTATGTACACACATGGGTTAGTACACACATGCATGCACAGGTTTGTTCACACACACATACAGGCATGGGTTAGAACACACATGTATGTATATACTGTCTGCATACAGACAGTATCCCCCAGATAGGGCTCGTCCCGGTCAGTTTCACAGTTCAGCCAGGAAGCCAGACTTGGGAGGGACCACACACATGCCAAGAACCACACCACACACCATATCCACCATTCTTCTCAGGATTCTTTCCAAACCCCATGACTGCAGTTAACCTGGAGGGAGGTGCCAGACAAACCCAGACCAGGGATCTCCTCCAAGGCACCTGGCCGGTCCTCCTCGAGCCCGTCTGCACACACCGCACCGGCCACCCGGGAAGCACAAGTGGGCACTGGCTGGCAGGCTACAGGGACCGTGCCCCAGGCTCGACTCTGACTCACCTGTTAGCGCCCTTCTGTCCTCGGGCCCCATCCAGGGGCCACATGGCATTCAGGCGTGATGTCTCCAGGTCTCTTCTGGGCTGTGAAAGCCTTTCTTCCCTGGTTTTCATGACCTTGGCATGTGTGTGTATGCAAAAGAACGCACAACCTGGCCCCGAGAAGGCTGCATCAAAATTATTCCAAAATAAAGAGTGTATTTCTAAAACTCACCCCAACATGGTGCTTTAATGTAGTCAACTCTCACTATCTAGAATTTGTTGGAGGCCTGACTGCTGCATGAAAACCAGGATATGGTGGTTTAGCACCCCAGAGTCATGGAGCTGTCCTCTGTCCTCCTAAGCGTGCCCCATATGGGAGGCTGCTCCAGCCCTGGGGATGGCTTGGAGGCTGAGGCAAGGGGCCGTCGGCTCCTTACCTGCCCTAGAAAGAGGGAAGAACCAGGCTTCCGGCAGAGGTAGAGGCACACACTCAGCCCCGCCGTGGGGCCAGGTCCTCAGAGCCTGGCCACTAAGGACTGAGGGCACAGCCTTCTCGGGGCCTGGTTGTGCGTTCTTTTGCATACACACACATGCCAAGGTCATGAAAACCAGGAAAGAAAGGCTTTCACAGCCCAGAAGAGACCTGGAGACATCACGCCTGAATGCCATGTGGCCCCTGGATGGGGCCCGAGGACAGAAGGGCGCTAACAGGTGAGTCAGAGTCGAGCCTGGGGCACGGTCCCTGTAGCCTGCCAGCCAGTGCCCACTTGTGCTTCCCGGGTGGCCAGTGCGGTGTGTGCAGACGGGCTCGAGGAGGACCGGCCAGGTGCCTTGGAGGAGATCCCTGGTCTGGGTTTGTCTGGCACCTCCCTCCAGGTTAACTGCAGTCATGGGGTTTGGAAAGAATCCTGAGAAGAAGAATGTACTAGAACCTTCTGGACTCTGCAACATTTCTATGCATCAAAATTATTCCAAAATAAAGAGTGTATTTCTAAAACTCACCCCAACATGGTGCTTTAATGTAGTCAACTCTCACTATCTAGAATTTGTTGGAGGCCTGACTGCTGCTGACTGCCACCCTCGAGTCTCTGAGCACCTGCTGGGTGCAGAGTGACCAGCTACCTGGGGGCCGAGGTCAGAGACTGTCATAACTATGAGGTCAAGACCGAAAGGACCCATGATAGCCCTAGGCTCAGAGGACAGCGAGGTTCCTGGCCCTGTATCTGGTGAGCAGGCTCTGTGGACACCAGGACAGTGAGGGCTTCCACTGTGCTAATGACCTGTCCCCTTGCTAGGTGACCAAGCTAGCCCACAGATGTCACCAGGACTGTATCCCTTGACTTCTGAGAGAAAGGTGGCTTTTAGCTATGGGTGGGTGAGTCCGTAAGAACCAGAGGCTATGCCCAAGCACAGGGTGGGGGACAGAGTGACCTCGAGGTGCCTGCAGTAAGGCCAGCCCTTGGCCCCAAGGTAGGAGGCTCCCCAAGTATCATATAAAGATGAATGATCGGCCCCATTGCAAACGCATCCTGCTAATGACTGTTTAGCACGTCCGTAACTTCACCAACAAAACTCGGCCTGCGAATCCCATCGAGGCTGGGTCCTTGATTAATGCTAATGGCTTTTCTCACCAGCTGTGAAAATGCATTTTCCATAATTTAGCTGTCATTACAATGGGAAGGATTTATAAAACACACATGCACACGACGTGCTTGACGGGCCTGGGGGGGGGGGGGGGGAGCCGAAGGGAGTGCGGGGTAGCAGCTGGCCCTGCCCTCAAGCGCAGGCACGGGGCACCGCGGCCTCACCCCGGTACCTGCCGCTGGCTCTCAGGCCGGGACACAGGGCCAGCCTCTGCGTCCACGTTGGAGCACAGAGCTTCTCCCCAAGCCAGGGAGGAAGGTAAGACCAGATGTCCGTCTCAGAAGGAAGGAAGGAGGGCAGAGGAAGGCAAGTATGCTCCGGTGAAGACATACCCAAAGCCCTTCAAAGATGCCAGGTGAAATCTCTCAAGGACACAAGCCGTCATGGGAGGGGACCGATGCTGCAGCCAGCAGTAACCCCAATACGGCGGCATCTGGCCAAGGACCAGAGCCCCAAGCGACAGGCTGCCCACTGACCACTGCTCCTCCGCTGTCACCTACCTTGCCACCCGCAACCCCAACCGGTTTCAGACACCAATGACTCTCTGGGAAGGGCACGGAGGTGGGGCGAGCCAGGAGAGGCCAGCGGGGAGCAGGGCCAGCGTCGAACCCATTAACGCCCGTCCCTCCAAGCTCCGGCCATGCGCGCGTTGCCTCCAATTAGTGGCGCTGGGCCTGCGCGCCCAGAGCCACGGCCACGGAAACTCTCCTTCTTGTTTTAATCTTTTCCCGAGCCGGCCTTTCGCCTCCAGCCCGTCTAATTGAAACTAATCTTCGCGGGCAAGGCCTGTCTCTTCCCCCTAATCCTCCTCCGAGGAAGTTCACATGGTCCCAATTACAGCACACCGGCCCTTTCTTCCCGCCCGCGTCTCCGTCCGCCAGCCTCCTCTTTTGAAAGTCGGCGTTATTAACTCCATGCCTGCGAGTTCCTGCCCGTCACGGGGCCGTGAGATGCTATCGCTGGCTGCGACGGATAGGGTTACCACGAAGGCATTTTGTGGATTACATTTCGCACAAAGGCGATAGAGGGCATGATGGCGCAGAACTGGTGAGCTGCGGGCAGGGCGGAGGTACTGGCCTGGGGCCCGGGCTCCTGGTGCTGCCCGCCCGCGCGGGTCTGGGGGTCCAAGAGGTTCTGGAAGCTTCCGAGAGAGACCGGTGTGGAGAAGGGACATAAGCAAGGCAATCCCCGGGGCGGAACCCTCGCGCCACGTTGTGGGGTGTGGGGGCTGCAGAGTGGGAGCTGGAGGTCCCCGGCACTGACCGCAGGGTGACCACAAGCCAGACGGAAACCCCACGACGTTTCCAGGCTGCGGAGAGCGTGGAGTTTCCGCGCTCGGGGCTGGAATCCCATCACCGCTGCGCTATCGCGGCTGATCAGACCTCGGTTTGGCAGTGGGGAATGTCTCGGATTCTTTTTTTCCTTTTATTTTTTTTTAAGAGAAACTGAAATAATTATTATTTAGTGAAGGCAGTTGTTTTTTCAAAAAGGCCCCAAACCCAGGCTAGGGGAGGGGAACCAGGACGTTGGCGGAGACGCTGCTGACCCACTGGTGGAGGGCTGCAGACTCCCAAGCTCCCAGCAGAGCCCCAGCGTTCTGCCCACCCACCACCTAGCAGGGTCTTGGCGTGGGTCTGCTGTGCTTGACCTTGATTTATGGCCTGTTTATAGAGTCTGGGGCTTACAGCTAGAGGTGTGTAAATCACTGGTCCACCTCCGCCCCTGTCATGCACACCGGCTGGCAGCCTCGGGCTTTGTGGAACAGTCCACAGATCCAGGAAGGGATCCCCCCCACAGGAAAGTCCCAGCCAAGTCCCCAGGGAGTGGGACCCTCTGGGAAGTCTGCCCTGGATGCATCTTCACCTCTGGGGCAGGACGCAGAGGCCGGGGTCCCAGGCTGCTGTGTGGTCCCTCCCAAGTCTGGCTTCCTGGCTGAACTGTGAAACTGACCGAGATGAGCCCTATCTGGGGGATACACAGGCTAGACTTTCTCCTCATTCTGTCTCCAGCACCCACTGTGCTGCCCAGTTAGGCCCTGGACCCCAGAAGCTAGCTCTACCTAACGTGTGTTTAGCCCCCAGTTCCGCACCCTCTTCTTTACCTAAGCCCGTGGTAGCCCCTCTGAGCTGGGCTTTCTCACCTGTGGCTCTGGGCTGTACCTCCCCGCCCCGGAAAGGTGAGGACTACCTCCGAGAATGCCCAGCCTGGCACTGGCAAGCCCTGGACTTGAGCAAGGACATAAGGTGTCCCCACAGAAGTTCCTCCCCTCCTCCCTGCTTGCAGCCTCTGAACTCAGCCTCTGTCCTACCTCCCCTCCACAGTGCCCTGACAGCCCCGCAGGAGCCCGTACTGGCCAGAGGTCCCAGGGTCCCCTGGTGCATGCAAATCCCAGCTCCCAGCAGCACCAGGTCCCACCTCGGGCTGTGTCTCAGCACCCAGGCTCTTGGCACAGAGATGAACCACATCGACTCAACCTGGTGCCTTCCTGGGCTGGAGGGACAGGGCAGGGGTTGCAGAGAGAGGAGGCAAAATGAAGAGGAATAAGAAGCTGCAGACATTCTGCTCAAAAGTTAAACAGTGGGCAAAATAAATAAATAAATAAAATGAAACATCACGATGCCTAAAACCAAAGAGACGTCAGGTGCCTAGTGCTGATGAGGATGTGGAGCAACTGGACGGCACCATTCTGAAAAACAGTTTGGCGGGTTCCTTTCAAGTTAAACCTAAACTTCACCAGAGAACCCAGCTATTCCACTTCTAGCTGTTTAACCAAGAAATGAAACCACGTGGCTACCCAGAGATGTGTAAGCAAATGTTCAAAGCAACTGTGTTTCTAGCCTCACTGCAACTACCCAGAAGTCCTCAAGGGAAATGAATAAACACTCTGAGCTGGGGCCACACAGCCGGTACAGGGTATTAAATAATATATACATATATACATATAGATACAATGGTTCCAGTGGGTAGATACAGGCAGTGGATATAATGGATATATGTGGTAAGTACAAGGTATCTCTATGTATAGCAGATACAATGTGTAAGCAGATACAATAGATGGATATAGACAATGAATACATGAAATGGATATGTGTGTATGATGGACACAATGTATCAATGTATGCAGCAAGTACAACGGGGGGGGGGAGGGGGGGGATATACATATAACTGAGTACTACCCAGCCTTAGAAACAGTCAAGTGTTGTTGACACACACAGCCTCATAGATGGATCCCCAAAGAATTATTCTGAGCAGAAAGAAGACAGACCGAAAAGAGCACAGATTTGGCCTCCACTTGGTTAGAACTCTGGAAGAATCCAAACTCATCTATAGTGATAGGAATCAGATCCAGGGTTGCCTGGGTAGAGGGAGTTGGGGGAGGGGCATTGTCTTTAAAGGTTGGGAGACAACTTTCTGGAGAGATGGCTATGTGCTCTAACTTGAATGGGAAGAAGACAGTTATACATTGTGGACATTTGTCAAAACCCATCTACCTGGATGTTTTACTGTGTGTGTTTTCTAATTGTGGTTAAATATATATAACATAACATTTACCATGTGAACCATTTCTCAGCGTACAGTTCAGTGACGTTAAGCACATTCACCTGACTGCGACCATCATCACCAACCACCATCCTCTCTAGAACTGTTTCATCTTCCCAAGCTGAAGCTCAGTCCCCATTAAACATGAACTGCTTATGCCCCTCTCCCAGCCCTAGCCCCTGGCATCCACCACCGATTTTCTGTTTCTATATAAGTGTCTCAGGGCCTCTTCCTCAGAGAAGCTATGTGGCCAAGCTGCCTCCTCCGGGTCCTCTTCTTCCTCCTCTCAGCATCCGGCCGTGCCGAGGCCCTTCTCTGGGCTCCCCCCTGCCAGTGTTCAGGTAGAGCTTTTAATGAACCTAACCTGACAGCTGTCACCCATCCCCGCCCATGTTCCTCTGGGTCCCAGAGGGACCACGTGGCCCCTCTGCAGGATTCTCGAGCACCCTCTGGTGCAGCTCAGCTCTGCACCGACGAAGAGGTACCTCCTGGATGCCTGAAATGGGGAGATGGATGTGATCAGCAGCCCAGGTGCCTCCCAGGAATCCTAGCAATGGCGACATCTCACCATGAGCCATAAAATCCCACCTGGGCCTGGGCACACGGGATGCTTGCTTTGCCTATTCTAGTCCCAACAGCCACCGAGGACCTCAGCAAAGGCACCCTCAGCTGGGACACGCATCTATTCCTGTGTGCTTGATATAAAGAATTTGGGAGTCTCAAGCACGTTTGCTTATAAATAAACAGTGATGTCCACCAGCTGTATAAGTCCCACCCTGGATGGAAACAGTGGCGTTCAGCAGGTGCCATGATGATCCTTGTCCTGAGGAAGCCCAGACTGGCTCAGGGCCCGGCTGGAGCAGGCACCCAGGCAGGGAGCCACACAGTTGGAGGGGTGGAGCCACAGCAGCTAAGTTGGGGACCGTGGCTTTTTCCCGGGTGGACATGACACACCCACAGGGTGTGCTTCCTTCTTTTAAGGGTAACGACAAGGCACAAAGATGCAATGAACCGAATGTTTAGGGAGTGTCCGTTTCTGAGTGAGGCTGGGAATCTTCTCTTTAGAGATTTAGGAATCACACCAGTAGGCTGCTGGGGGAGAGAGGTTGTTTTGTTTTTAAATGTCTTCCCTAATGAAGCAATGTGTAGTATTTTTCAGCTGTAGAACAGACAAAGGCATGGTACATAGTCTGTAATTTATGCATCTGGACAGTTGTATGGTGTTTCTGATACATGTGAGCTGGCTGGGGGCCCCCATGAGAAAGGACCACAGACAAGGGGCAGTGTGGGGCTTAAACAAGGTTATTCTCTCATAATCCCAGAGCCCGAGACCCAGGTGCAGGCAGGGCTGGTATCTCCGAGGGCTCTCTCCTGGGCGTGCAGATGCCACCTCCTCCCTGGGTCCTCACGGGCTCCTGCCTCTGTATTCTGTGTCCTCGTCTCCTTTTCATTTGAGGACACCAGCCACATTGGCTGGGGGCCCACCCCAGTGACCTCACTGTACCCCAATCACTTCTGTAAAAACCTTCTCCCCAAATACAGTCACATTCTGAGGTCTGGGAGTGAGGGCCTCAATGTAGAAATTCGAGGGGACACAAGACAGTCCGTAACGTGATGGTTACGACCTTTCCTATGGAGACTGGGAGCCCCCTCCCCCATCCCCACGCACTGACATCATCACAGGCTTCAGAGCGGCACTTTTCAGGTTAAAATGCTCGAAGCCAGTGGTGCAGACACTATGGTTCCTCACCAAGCACCGGTCCCGCCCTCCCAGCTCCCAGCCCGCGGCCCAGGCTGGTCCTATGACAGAGCTCGCCAGTGAGACCCCAGGGGTGTGAGGCCATGAAGAGCCAGTGGGCACTTGTGGTCCCCAACACTGGTCAGTGCTGCAGGAAGCAGCCTGGGTCTCCGCGGCACCACCTGGGGACACCTGTTCAGGGGCCCCCAGATCCCATCAGACTGTGACCTGAGTGGGGGAATAGCCCGTGTTGTGTGACACCGTGAGACTTTGGGCTCGTTTTTTAAACCTTGCTGATGTACAAACTTGAACTTGACTTGGAAAAGACACTTCACGTCTTCTTCCCGTCTCTGAGGTTAGACCCACTATGATGCGTTTCCAGTGGCTGTAGATCAGGGGCTGGGCATTAAGTCACAGCTGTCCGTAGTGGCCCATGGTGGCCTCTCAGAGCCCCGGGACACCTGACGCTACAGCCGAGTGAGTCGGTGCCTGCCAGGGCTGTGCCCAGGCCCACCCTGTGCTGTCCTGGGCCACCGGGCAGGGCACGCGCTTGACGCAGTTCTGAGTGGAGCTCTGATCTCGCTCAGCCTTTAGCAATAGCTTCTCCCCTTGAACCTGAAAAGCACTTTGCACTTATTTGGAGGAGACAGAAAACACACCATCAGCACCTCGAAGTCCCTGAGCTTTTTGGAAAAGATGCAAAAGCTTCAAGGGACCGAGTCTGTGACAGAGTGTCACTGCAGATAGCGTCTAGGGGTCGGGAGGCTGATCAGCGGCCAGCGGACCATCGGACACATGCAGCCCTTCAGAAGCAACGACGATTGTTTGCAGAATAGGATTTCCGTGGAAAGCATAATTAATCTTAAATCTTACATGAGGGACTGCTTCACCCACACACCCCCCACTGCCTGACAACCACTTGGGGTGGCTGGGGACCGTGCGGCCCTGAGTCTGAGGCCCGGCGTGCAGGGGAGGGGTTGGCAGTGCCGGACGCAGCATGGTGGCAGCGGGGTGAGGATGTGTGTGGTTTTACTCGCAGAGCCCAGGGGGACAGCAGACGGGCTCTCCTGTGAACACTATCTTGAGAGCCACTTGGACTTGGGGTTCACGCCCCTGGGTGCGAATGCACAGCCTGGGGAGCTAAGGCCTTCCTCAGTGGCCTGTGGGATTGTTTCCAGGTGACGTCACAGGTTAGGGGGCGCCTGCAGCTAGGATTCCAAATGGCTCCCCAGGGGCTGGATTCCGGCTGGCCGGCCATGCCTTCCACCGTCCAGTTCCTTCTCTGTCCGTCTCCCCACCCAGCACACGGCCCTGAAACCTGAGTCCCAACCCACACTCCCGTAATTCACAACCTCTCGGGGTCCTGAGGGCCTCATGCCCCAACCACATGGCCAGGCTTAGGCCAGAAGGGGCCACACTTCTGGAAGGCTCCAGGTGGCAGGAGGCCAGCGGGAGCCCCATACTTCCCAAGGTTCGAGGAGAGGGCACGGCACACAAAGCCCCATTCTCCTCGACCACCGCCCTCCCTCCACAGAGCGGGAGAGCCACAGCCGCATTTTCCATGAAGGTTTTCCATCCTGCTGGCTGCCCCTCCCAGAAAAGCCTCTTTGTCCCCCCCCCTTCCTGCCTGGTCTCTGCCTCTATAAATACCTCTAGCCTTCAAGGCCTGGGGACTGTGGGAGCAGGGTGCTTCATGCCCCCCCCACTGCCAGCCTGCAGACCCCTCCTCCTGTTCTCAGTGCCCACAACAGGCTGGCATTTGGGGGAAGCAGAAGTGAGTCGGGCCTGGCTGGCCCAGAGAGCGCTGGGGCAGGGACTCTGACCCTCACCCTGGCTGCCCGGGTGCCTGAGGAAGGACTTGACGCCCTGTCTCTGTGCCCAGTTCCCTATCGGAGGGTCACTGAGATAGAGGGTCTGCAGCGAGCTGGGTGTTGACTGACATTGTCACCAGGAAGACGATCGTGATCATGGGGTGGCAGCCCAGGTCTGGCCGGCGGGGACCTCTCCAGCTCCGGGCAAGCAGCTGGGTCCCTCTGCAGGCTTGTGCCTTGTCAGTCGAGGGAGTCCGGCACACAGGCTGGGCAGCACTCCCCATGTCAGGCCTGGGCCAGTGCAGACACAAAACCAGACGGGAAAGCACGAGGACTGAGGTGCTAAAGAGACCCCCGAGGAGCCTTGTTCACCATCTGAGCCGGAGCGAGAGGCAGCGTGTCACCCCCTTGCGCAGCGACGGGCACCCCAGCTCTTCACCCCCATGGGCATTTGTGTGAGTGACTACCTGCTCTCGTATTTGGGGCCACGAATAACAGTCACCAAGCAGGCAGAACAGCGGACACAAATCCACAGTAAATGAGGGTCCGCTCGAGCAAACTCACCGACTGGCACACTTCAAAAGAGTAAATTGTGTTGCGTGTGACTCGTCTCAAAAATGAAATCACTACAGCCTGGACCGGAAGGCACAAATGGCGAGAACGTGCCTGCCAGGGGCACGCAGGCCTCTGGTCACCCAGCCCCACACCTCCCAGGTCCTGGGGTACAAGGGAGGCAGAGTGTGGGGTCCTCCAACAGGAGCTGTGCATTCTCCATCTGACCCTCGTCCGGCCACCCTGCAGCCTGGCCCCTTGACCTTGGGGCATCTTCAGGCCACACACACAATGGGGACAGGCCCAGCAGGCCAGCAGCACTGACCCCAGGAAGAGCCAATGAGGCTCCAGGGAGCCG
The DNA here is from genome assembly GCF_036850765.1 of Saccopteryx bilineata. NCBI lineage: Eukaryota > Metazoa > Chordata > Mammalia > Chiroptera > Emballonuridae > Saccopteryx > Saccopteryx bilineata. The sequence continues at coordinate 291,835,735 of NC_089492.1, forward strand.
GTGTCACCGGGCTTTGGGGTGGCAGTGAGCAGGCCAGGCAGGAGAGCAGCTCCCTGAACAAAGGCCCCAAGAGCAAGAGACAAAAGGAAGAGATGCCCGCTTCCCTGGATGGCACCCGGTGACATGCCAGGTGTTGGCCGGCAGCGAACCTCATGGCTTCACACCACTGGGATCAGACTGGCCATCTCAGTTTTGTGAAAAACTATGATCATACCCTATGTCTGGGTGGCAGGTCATGGCCAGCATGGCAACAACGTGGCAGGGAGGTGAGTGGGGTGGGGCTCACCTCTCTCAAGCACTGTCACCTGGGAGGTGGAATCCAGCTGAAACACAGACTCCCCTGGAGGCAGAGGGCCACACCTGGTCCTCGGGAGACCACAGCCCCACCCACTTACTTGGAGAAGCCCCATGTCATTTGTCAAGGGATGGTGCTGTCAGTGGGAGAAAAGGCCCAGAAGACACCTGTCAGGCTGCCCCCACCGCCACAGTGCCCTGTCAGCACCGCTGTGCTCCAGCACGCAGCGGGCAGGCGGAGAACTAAAGACAGTCACCAGGAGACCATCCCGGCCCCTGCTCGGCCCCAGCCTCGGCTGGCTCTATTAGGAAGAGTATGTTTTATTAATACTGGATATTAAAGTTTAATACTGTGATTACAGGGGAAAAATGGGACTTCACCTTCGAGGAGTATTAGAGGATTCCAAAGTGAGCCTGGGAGTGAGAGGGACATTTGTCACAGCCTCGCAGGACGGTGGCCCCCATTCATCATGCCCCAGGGCGAGCCTCCACGGTTGGTCGTCGGCCTCACGCCATCCCTGTCCCTGCGGAACTCCTGAGGGGTCAGCTCCCACCCTAGAGGGTCTGAGGGCCACCAGGAAGGAAGCATAGATGAGGTCGGAGGCACCAAGACCCCCACCGAGGAGCTCCCAGCTCAGCTCCTGCACCTCTCTGTCCGGGCCACCTTCCTGCGGGCTGAGACCGAGGCCAGTCACCCCCGTCCCCTCTCCGATCGTGAAGGGGGTGTGTGGGGAGCATGCATCCCGGTCTGCATGGAGCTGGGGGCTCAGACTTGTCTCGCTTCCCTCATGGGTGTGATGGCCAGAGGGCAGGAGGGCTGCTCAGACACCTAGGACCTGGGGTGGGGCAAGTGCTGGGTCTGAGGACAGGGAGCTCCGAAAGGGAAGAGAGCCTCTGACCACTAGGTTTCCTGCCCCTCAGCACCCTCAAGCAGAGGAATTGGGGCACAGAGACTCCAGGCAAGATTTTGGGGCTCAGCTCATCAGCTCACACTCAGCCCAGTGCTTCCTCTCTACTCAAGTGATCTGGATATCACCACCATCCCCCTGCCATGGGCCCTGCAAGCCAGCCAGCACACCCAGGGCTCCCTCCTGTCCCCTCACTCTCCCCATCCCCCGGCCCCCACTGGTAACAGACGTTCCTCTCCACCTGGTAGACACCTGGCAGGACACTCTGCCTGACTCTGCTCACCTCCTCTTCCTGATACAAACACACACACACACACACACTCAGTTTTATTCTATACAAGGTGCTAATCACTACATCGTGTTGTGTGGTCAGGGAGTTTCACGGACACTTCAGAGAACATGCTTCTGGTCATGAAAAGCACTGGTGACCCGGCCAGCCAGCCCCAGGGCAGGGGGTGATCCCAACAGTAGCCACCTTCATCAACTCGAAGATGGCCAGGGCCAGGCAGGATCAGGAATGGTTCAGCCAACAGAGGCAGGTACCTCCCTCTCATGCCCGCGTTCCATCCCACTCACATGGCAGACATCACTAATCAATCTGATATCACAGATCAATTGCCATGTGCATTATTTGCTGCTGAGCTCAGACCTAGCCAGACCCGCCCCCAGCCACCCACCTTTAGGCAGTCAGGCTCGCTGGTCAGAGCAGGTGTGCAAGATAGAATCCGACAAGATGTCCGTCTAACTTTTACACAGGAAGCAGAGGCTGAGGGTGGAGGTCAGTCTGGCGTTTCTCAGTGTCCTCTCGGGGAAGAAGCAAGAATACAGACTGTGGACAATGCACTCTGGGCTGTGGCCATGTGGCCACCCCGGCCACAGGGTCAGCACAGGGCCAGGCACACAGCCGGCACTCAATGCGTGCCTGGGGCTGCCGAGACCCACCCTGTGTAAGGAGCCTTGGTAAAGGGTCTCCCTGCTACCAGGGTAGGGGGGCGAGACCTAGAAACTGTTGCTCGGGGACAGACGGCAAAGCCACCCTTGTCCGGGCAGGTCCATCGCCGGTCCCTCTGCCCGGGTCCTGTGACTGTTGGTGCCTCCCTGGAAGGGTTAGGCCACCTCAGGGCATGGGGCTCTGGGGCCCTGCTGGGGGCAGGCTGAGGGGGAGCACCCACAGCCCGGGAAGGCTGTGCAGACTAAAACCATTATCTGTGGCCACGGCTCTTCACGCCAGCGTGGACAGCAGCAGGAAACGTCCTTCCAGCAAGGTGTGGCCCCCTGAGAGTGACCTCACCCAGAGGTGACCCCCTCACCACCACAGCACAGACAGGTGGAGACCCACCAGTGGGCCCTCGGCCACAATCAGCCCTGCCGGGTAGGACCAGGAAACCCCAAGAGAGCAGGTGTTCAAGGGCCAGAACCAGGATGGGGCAGGGGGAAGGCAGGGAGCTGGGACGGGGTGCCCTGGGCCAGGCTCTGAGCAGCCTGGGTGCCCGAGGCCAGGGCCTCAGCTCTTCACTCCAGAGCAGCCCTCGGTCTGGGGGCAGCTCAGGGCCCAAAGAGAACCCACACAGTAAGAAATGCCAGAGAGAGACCCCGATGGGGCCCTTGGTCTGTGTACCCCATATCCTGGCCATCCCCAGGCAGCCCTGACTTCAAATAACCCCTTACAGGGAAGGAGCCCCACCGAGCCTTTACCTGGAAAATTTCGGGGTACAGGGGGAGCTAGGCATCTAGAAGGAGATTTGAGTTGACACCAGGTTCCCCCAGCACCTGAATACAGGAGGCACCTGGCCCGTCTCGGGCACCTTCCCCCCTTTACTGTACCGGGAGGGGACAGAAGAGAATCAATGGGAGGGGTGCTCAGGCAGGAACACGGGGCAGCTGGCAGCCAGGGGCGGGCGTGAGGAACTTCCTTCTCCCTGGAGACTGTTGTGCATTCTGAACTTCATGTTATGTTTTTAAAAAAGAAAAAACACAATTCAATTAAAAATAAATATCCTCACGCTTGTCTGAAGGTATATTTCTCTCACCCAGGAAATGGTGTTCGCCCGGAACTGAGGGAGGAAGCTGTGTGTGGGGGTGCCTCAGAGACCCACGACCCCCTTTGCGTATCAGGGGATCATAGCTAATGCACGAGGAACATCGCTAGAATTTCAGAAGACCACACGATCACGGCAGCCGCTAGCCGGACGTGGCGAGTTCAACTTAAATTAATTCAGGTTTTAAATAAAATTTAAAATTCAGCTTTTGAGTCACGCCAGCTACATCTGAAATGCTCAGCAGCCACACATAGCCAGTGGCTGCCGGGGGATTAGCTCAAATGGTAGAGCGCTCGCTTAGCCAGTGGCTGCCCTTGTATGTTCCTGGCACCATGGGAAGCTCTGAGGCAGGGTGCTGGGTGTCCCCGGCCACCGGGGCAGGAGGTACAGTGCCACCTGGGGTCTCCTAGTGCCCTCCTGTATGCAGTAGGTACTAAATAAACACTCAAGCAGCTGCACCCTCATTTGCTGCACTGGTGAGAGAGCGGGGGACACTCCAGAACTGGGCAGAATGGTAGGAGCAAATGGGAGGGGCTGAACACAGAAGGCTTCCTGGAAGAAGTGGAGGAGTATCAAGCAGCAGGGTGGGCAGTGTGAGTTGAGGGGTGAGTGGAGAGGAAGGTGGAGGTAGCTGGTCAGAGAGGACAGCACAAACCTTGGCAGTGGGGGCTCTCCGAGATACCAGGCAGTGATGACATTGACCAAGGTGTACACCAGGGGTCCCCAAACTATGGCCCCCTGAGGCCATTTGTCCGGCCCCCACCGCACTTCCGGAAGGGGCACTTCTTTCATTGGTGGTCGGTGAGAGGAGCATAGTTCCCATTGAAATACTGGTCAGTTTGTTGATTTAAATTTACTTGTTCTTTATTTTAAATATTGTATTGTTCTCATTTTGTTTTTTTACTTTAAAATAAGATATGTGCAGTGTGCATAGGGATTTGTTCATAGTTTTTTTTATAGTCTGGCCCTCCAACGGTCTGAGGGACAGTGAACTGGCCTCCTGTGTAAAAAGTTTGGGGACCCCTGGTGTACACGGACCCCGGGGACTACACTTTGATGGCGGTCATGATGGCCCCAAACTTCTTGATGATTCTGACGAGCAGAAATGCTTTGGGGACGGAGGTCCAGACCCCACAGAAGTAGGAGGGGACGGTCCAGAACAGACAGTGGACTGTCCGTGCCACGTGGGCGGCAGCAGGTTGCCAAGGAGGGGAGACGTGACCCCACAGCGCCTGGTAGTCTCAGGGCCTTGCAGCTGCTGCCCTTTCTCCACCCCGCCCCCCCCCAGGCAGAATGCCCGAGGCCTGAGCCTCCCCCTTCCTCACCTGAGCCTGGTGACCATTACTTAAAGCTAGAAGGAGCAAACAACGCACCTGAAGGAGCCCTTTCCTTGGGGTTGTGTTTTTTATTTAATTTTCCAACGAACACACTCTTTTATCATCCAAAACCGTGAAAGTAAATTAAGGAGAAATGGGTTTCTTTCAATTAGGCTCGGCGTTGCTTTGAGTAACTGCCTATAATTCTATTTAATGAAAAAATAAAATCATTATTCCACGTCCCCCTGCCCTGTCACAAGCCCACAGACGGGCTCCATTAGCGTACACCGTAGATTTATTTAATTAGAAAAATATTTTGTTTTCTCTGATTCTTTGGGAAAAGGAGAAAAAAAAAAACCTCCAGGCACAAAATTAATCAAATCTGTTACCTGGCGGTTAATGGCTCGCTTCTACGCGGCGGCACCTCTCCATCCACGCTGCTCCTACCCCTGGATTTCCACCCCAAACGTGGGTGTGTGCCCCCCACACGGGCCGCTGCCCACACCACCCTGGCTGCGTCTGGTGAGCTCAGATGGCGAGACCCTCGCAGCCGGGGTGGAGACCCCTGTGGCGGGCACCAGGGAAAGGAGCCAAATTCTTCCGCTGCCGCCAAGAGCCGTCCTCTGGGAGTGCAGGGAGCGCGCAGGATGCTGGGGCAGGACCCACACGTGCTGCTCGTTAAACCACAGCCCCTGGCGACGGTGCCCACCCTGAGACGTACACACCCCGGGGCCTCATCTGGTCCCCAGGAACCCGAGCGAGGTCTGGGTGGCAGGAGGGTCCTCTAACTGTGAAGGAGCTCCCCTCCCACCCTCAAAGTTCCCCTTTGGGGGGGAACGTGGGCTGTGGGGGTCAGGCACTGAGGGCCCCACAGAGCGCCCGGTGGGACGGGTTCCTGTGCACTTTGGGCCACTCTGGCTCCTGTCCTAGGGATATCGGGTCGCCTGTCCAGGCCCTTCCAGAGGACAAGACACGAGTGGACCCACTGGGAAGCCCCTTTGATGCTTGAGGCTGCCGGGTGTGCTGGCACGCAGCTGGGCTCTGCTCTCCTCCAGGCTGGGGAAGGCAGAGGGACCTGGGGAGACTCAGGAAAGCCCTTCCGCGGGGCAGGACTTGTTCATTCCCGTTCGGGCACATGCTCTCGCTCACTCACGAAAGGCAGACAGCTGGGCTAAAGGAGGCAGTGGGGTCCCGATCCTCCACTTCCCGCACCCCACCCCGCCCTTCTCCCTTCTCTCTCTTTCAGGACCCCAGCGGGAACCCCAAAGGTCCTTTTCTCCCAATTACCAATAAATCCAGTAGAATAAGGCTGGGCAAGCAGGGGATACACTTAAAGGTTTCAGGCTGGAGGGTACCGTGTGGCTCAGGGAGTACGGGGAGGGTATCGCTATGGCTCAGGGAGCAGGGGAACATAGAGACCCAGAGAGAAGTGGTCTGCCTGCTCCCTGGGGCGCTGTCCTACCTCATCCCCCTTCCCAGGTGGTCCCCACACACCCCGGTTGTGTGGACTTGTATTCCTAACTTCCTCTAACCCTGATCCATTCCTCAAACAGCCCTTAAAAGCAAGTTCTATTTTGGTTTATCATTGCTTTGGGTGTATGTGTGTGAGGGTTTTTCCGCAAAAGCAGCTCACCTTTATTTCCGGGAGGCTAGGGAGGCACAGAGCCAGGGAGGGTCCCTGTCACTGGGCAGGACATGCAGGACCCAGGTCTGTCGTGAGTTCACCTCCAGAACTGCTTCCGAGCCTTCAGGGCTGTTCAAGGACCAGCTTCAGCTGAGTTCTGATCCACCTCCGAGGGTTTCACATCTGATGAAAACCTCTGGGCACACACAGGCACGGCACACCCTCCACTCAGGGAGCGAGCCTACCTGCCTGGCTCCCACCCCAACTCACCCTGTGACACTGCAGATGAGGGGACGCATTGGACCCAAGGCTGTGGGAAGGAGATCCTCGTGCCCGGCAGCTCTCGGAACCGGGAGTGCTGGAAACTCCACAGAGACGTGTTCTCACCTGCCCACCCGGGTGAGTGCCCCCTCCAGCAGCCTCCTGTACGCAGAGCTGGAGCCCCCGTTCCGGGCTGCGGACCCACGGAAGAAGACAGCTGTCCACGTGCCCTTCTCCCCTCACGTAGCAGCACGGTCCTGAGACCCACGTGCCAGGCGCATGCCTCCCGATCGGTGGGCCACCTCTCGGCCTCTGTCCACTCAGAGCCCCCCGGCAGGAGAGGCGGCTACTCCCAGGCTACATCATGTAGCCAGAGAGCATGAGGGCCTCATCCCATCCCCACCCCGGCCTATCCTGCCAACACTGGTCCCCATGGATCAGAACCAGATGGTAAGAAAAAGCCCATCTCTGTGGCTGTTCATCTTCAGGACCCCTTGCCCCATCCCTGCACCCCTCTCACTGGTAGAGCCCAGACAGAGGTTCCCAGCATGATCCACAGGGCTCTGGGGAGCTGCAGGTGTCTGGTCCTAAGGAAGACCCTTGCCCTGCCTGCCTCAGTCTCCTCTCCTATGTAAGGACACTTGGAAGGCAGGCCAGACCCAGAGGGGATAGGCCGGCAGCCTTGCACCTCATTCATGGTGACATCTCAGAGACCCTGGACCCTGCAGATGGCCGAGCCCACCCCCGCTTTTGTGCAGCTAAGGGCCCCAGCCCTGCCTTCCTCCTTCCCTCCAACCACCACCTGGGAAGGAGCCCGTGTGCGCCAAGCTGGTCTGTGCATGGAGCACGGCCTCCCTCTGCTGGCACCTGTGTGCAATGACCACAGGAAGGAACCGGGGCAGTCACCCTGGGCTGGATGGCGGGGCCTGAAGGCTGACCCTCTCCACCTGGCCAAAGTCGCAGGCTCAGTCCTGCAAGGCCTGGAGCTGTCCTTGATGGACAGAGCCAGTGTCCACTGATCACTTTCGTGAGCAAGACTGCCACTGAGCAGTCCCAGAGCACGGCCTCCCTGACCCCCATGGCCTAAGAGTCAGGAAGGAAACCATGGCGCAGACAAGAGACGGGGATCGGGAGGAGAGCTCACTGCCTGGCGCTCCAGCCCCATCGAGGAACCACGTGCAGCTGGGTGAAGACTGGGGCTGCACTGGACCCACCACTCCCCCCCTCACTTCCAGAAAAGCCTCCTGGGTGGATCCCCCTGACACTGTGAGTTCAGGGTCACCACCGTGGAGAGAAAATGGAGGCTGCTGAGGTGAAGGCCGATTACAGAGCCTGTGCAGGTCAGCAATGAACGTGAACCAACAAGGGGGGGGGGGTAGCACCAGATCATCTCAATTATGCTCATGCCCTCCTGGGAGGGTGTTGTGACACCCCTGCCTTCAGATGAGGAGGACCGGACGCAAAGCAGTTATGGGACCTGGTAGTGGTGGAGTGGAGTGGGCAAAGCTGCACCCTGCAGAGGGGGCATCTGGGTGAGTGGGACGGGGAACATGGGGCCTGGGGCTAGTTCAGAGAGGGGACATCACAATGTCTCCAGGAAAAAGCTGGACGATGTGGCAGCCATGAGCAAGCATACCCACCCAGAAAGAGGTGAGCCGTGGGAAGCACAGATGTCTCCAGGCCACGGCCCTTGCACAAGTCCTTGGGCACCTCTGTGCCTCAGTTTCCTCCATCGGAGCAGGTCCCAGTGCTGTGAGACTGAAGCTTGTTAACTGGGACCCACTTTCAGAGAAATAATATAACAGTAGGTGCAGGGTCTTGGAGGGGCCATGCAGGTGAAGACCCTGAAGCTAGCTTTCCAGTGCGTCTGCCCTGGGGGGTGGTAACCACCTCCCCCAAGGGCCACGTCAGGGTCCAGGCACCGCACGGAAAGGCTGGGAGCCATGTCAGCACACAACAGGCGTCAGCTCTCAGTGGTGCATGTACACTAGCATACACGCACACACACTCACATGGACAGCATGCACACATGATAATACATGCAATGCGTGCACATGCACATCTGTGCCCACACTCAAATGCTCAATGTGCACACATGTTTGGAAGCACACACATGAACATACATGTGTGGCACACGGGTGTGTGCAGCTTTTGTGTGTCTGGGGCTTTGAGGAGCACAGGGCACCTGGGGAGGAGGTCGTGACTGGTGTGGGACATGTGACGGCACAGCCCTCCTCCCTGAGGTTAGAAACCCAGTGCTTCCGTGAGCTCTTGAGTCATATACAGAAATCTCACTGTTCTTTTTCCGATTTTAAAATTATAATTGTCCTTTTTAAAGAGGAAAGAGTAATTAAATTCCTTTAAAGATTTTTAGATACATACAAGAGAATAAATTTCATTTCCTTTTTAAATACTTCATGTTCTGATAAAACAAACCTCTCTCAAGGACTTGTCAATGAACTTATTCTAATGAGTTAAAACTGATAATACATGTCCTGGCTGGTTGGCTCAGTGGTGGAGCGTCAGCCTGGCATGTGGATCTCCTGGGTTCGATTCCCAGTCAGAGCACACAGGAGAAGCAATCATCTGCTTCTCCACTCTTCTCCCACCTCTTTCTCCCTCACTCTCTTTCTCTCTTCCCTCCTGCAGCCATGGCTTGGCTGGTACAACTGGTTCGAGCTCTTTGGCCCTGGCACTGAAGAGGGTTCCCTGGAGCCTCCGCCTTAGGCACTAAAAATAGTTCGGTTGCGAGCATGGCCCCAGATAGGCAGAACATTGGCCCCAGACGGGGGTTGCAGAGTGGATCCCGGTCAAGGTGCATACAGGAGTCTGTCTCTCTGTCTCCCCTCCTCTCACTTGGAAAAGAAGAGAGGGAGAAAAGGCTGTTAGAGAATCTTACAGGCCAAATTCTCATATCAAAGTACCTGCGATACCCATTATGGAGAAGTTATTTCTACGCTTAACAAGCATGGCTAGGACAGCATGGCTGTGCCATCTCTTTGCTTGACTGCAGTCCCCAAGGGGACAGGATGGTGACTCCCCGGGGAAATGACTTGCCCACCCCACCCGCCTTCTGACCTTTCTCATGATCTGAGCCCAGCTTTTTATAGCCACTGTGCCACGGGCTCCTAAAAAGGGCTGGTCTCACAGTCCAAGGTTGGGGTTTAAATCTGGTTGTCCTTTAGTGCTCCTCTCCAGGGAGGTCGGCCACCCTCACCCAGCCTGGGCTGACCCCCCCTCCCGAGTTAAACTGGTCAGCACCAGCAGAGGGGCAGACAACCCGCTGTCCTCACGTCCTGTGGCCAAGAAATGCACGGCTGTGGAGGGCCACCGGTTTGTCCCCGCAGCAGAGCTGCCTGGTGCTCCTTGCACAGCTCTGCACACAGGCACCGGCTGCATCCTTCAGCCACGTTCACCTCTTCCCCAGCCCCTGCAACTAGACTCCTCCCGCGTTCCCTAAGGCAGAAAGTGGGCATCAAATACCAGGGTGTCCCTTGGTCTCCCTTGGCTTTTGATGAGGTTCCCATCTGGGAAGTCAGGCGTGGCCACATGATGTGCTTTGGCCAATGGGAGGTGAGCACACTTGCAAGGGGAGCAATGTGAGGAGTGGGCTCCAGGGGAGACTCCTCCATCTTCAAAGCCAGCAGCGTGGCCTCCTCTCTCCTCTGTGACATCAGCTTTCCTGGTCACCTGTGTAACCCTTCACTTAACCCTGTCTAACGGGAGCTGGATAAACGTCACCTCTCATGCAAAGGGGCTGCGTGCGGTCCAGGAGTGGGGCAGGTGCCAAGCCGGAAACATGGACCTCGACCCCACCTGCGACAAGCTCTTGAGCGCCCTTCTCCACTGGGCCCCGTCCGTGGGCCCCGACCTCAGCCTGCTGAATCCACTGGTGGGGAAAGTAGTGCTAAGTCACTCAGGCCAGACTCCCTGGACCCTTGGTGGGGGATCAAACTCCTCATCCACACCCTTGATGTCCAATCACCCTGCCCCGCCTTCAGCAGGAGTCCCCCCACCCTAATGTCTGCTCTTTAGTTTACATCCACTGACGCCCTCCCCCTGTTCCTGGGGGGGGACCCCTAGTCCTGGTGGTACAGAGCTGGGCTCACCCACTCTTCCCTGCTGCAGTAGTCTTTCTTTTTTTCTTTTTCTTTTGCAAGAGAGACAGAGAGAGAGAGAGAGAGAGAGAGAGACAGGCAGGAAGGGAGAGAGATGAGAAGCATTAATTCTTTGTTGCGGCACCTTAGTTGTTCATTGATTGCTTTCTCATATGTGCCTTGACCCGGGGACTACAACAGAGCCAGTGATCCCTTGCTCAAGCCAGCGACCTTGGGCTCAAGCCAGTGACCATGGGGTTTCGAACGTGGGTCCTCTGCGTCCCAGGCCAACGCTCTATCCACTGGGTCACCGCCTGGTTAGGCCCTCCCGCAATAGTCTTGAATAAAGACTTCCTTAACGTGTCCACAAGTGTCAGAATGATATTATCTCTAACAGGGACCACCTGCCTGGTCTCATCTAGCCCTGGTTAGAGTCTCTGCTTCTCCCGTCCTTCCTGAGACCACAGCCCAAGTCAAAGAAGGAGACCTGCACCCTGGACAGTGCCAGGGACAGCCTGACTCTTCAGCCTCATCCACACTCTCTGAGGGCGCCCCGCCCACGAGCGCTGCAACAAGCCGCACCAACTCCTGACCGCGCCCAGCTGGTGATGCCACCGAGGCCAGAAAGGCCACCAAAAGCCACCACATGGAGGACCCCCCCACCCCCCAGGAGAGGCAGCTTGCCTGACTCCATTAATCTAACACGCTCTCGCATGTCAAAGTGCAAGCCATTTCTTGTAAAAATGATCTGGCTGCTAATTAGGCTGTTTATAACTTGTTTCCCTGGTCACTAATGATAATTAACATGCAAATGAGCTCTGGGAAGGGAGGCTCCGGGGCCCCCGGTTCATTACCACGTTAATTACTGTTTGCATACTTAACATCGCAGATATAAATGGCGGCATTTACTGTAATGGGCACGATAATAATTATACCGACGACATTTTGAAAAGTCATTTTGCCGTGTTATTTTTCTGGGTGATTAATGGTTCCGTGCCTGGCTGATAAACTTTGTTAGTACAAACCAATATAGGCTCTGTACACACAGACCCGCCAGCAGGCTCGGCCCCATTAATCTCCGGTCCCTGCTGGGTACCAAGTTTCAGAGAGGAAAGGAACAGCGGAGGAGAAAGTTGGGCGGCTTGGGTGAGGGGGAGTGAACTTCCCGAAAGTCCTGGGTTTAGAGCTCCTCAGAATCGGCTCTGACCACAGTGACCGATGGTGTTTGTTTAAGGTGCTGAATTCGGGGAGATTTGTGACTCAAGGCCGACAACTCAGAGGGGGAGTCCAGGTCCTACCTTCCTCAACGGCAGCTCCGAGGTCCTGGGATGCACGGCTTTCCTCATCCTTCCCTCCTTTCTTCCTCCCCCTCTCACCTGCCAGGTGCCTGCTGGGCAGTGGCAGCCCCACCCTGCCCTCTTGGAGCCAACAAGGTAATGGGTGGGGGGGGGGGGAGCTGAGAGGAATGAGGAACTATTTTATTTTATTTTTTTTTTTAATTTTATTTTTTTTAATGGGGCGACATCAATAAATCAGGATACATATATTCAAAGATAACAAGTCCAGGTTATCTTGTCGTTCAATTATGTTGCATACCCATCACCCAAAGTCAGATTGTCCTCTGTCACCTTCTATCTAGTTTTCTTTGTGCCCCTCCCCCTCCCCCTTTCCCTCTCCCTTTCCCCCCTCCCCCCGTAACCACCACACTCTTATCAATGTCTCTTAGTTTCACTTTTATGTCCCACCTACATATGGAATAATGCAGTTCCTGGTTTTTTAGAATTTACTTATTTCACTTCGTATAATGTTATCAAGATCCCACCATTTTGCTGTAAATGTTCCGATGTCATCATTTCTTACGGCTGAGTAGTATTCCATAGTGTATATGTGCCACATCTTCTTTATCCAGTCATCTATTGACGGGCTTTTTGGTTGTTTCCATGTCCTGGCCACTGTGAACAATGCTGCAATGAACATGGGGCTGCATGTGTCTTTACGTATCAATGTTTCTGAGTTTTGGGGGTATATACCCAGTAGAGGGATTGCTGGGTCATAAGGTAGTTCTATTTTCAGTTTTTTGAGGAACCATCATACTTTCTTCCATAATGGTTGTACTACTTTACATTCCCACCAACAGTGTATGAGGGTTCCTTTTTCTCCACAGCCTCTCCAACATTTGCTATTACCTGTCTTGTTAATAATAGCTAATCTAACAGATGTGAGGTGGTATCTCATTGCAGTTTTGATTTGCATTTCTCTAATAACTAAAGAAGATGAGCATCTTTTCATATATCTGTTGGCCATTTGTATTTCTTCCTGGGAGAAGTGTCTGTTCATGAGAGGAACTATTTTAGATAAGGGAGCCCAACAAGGGTCTCTATAAGGAGGGACAATGGACCTGAAGGAAGTGTGGGGAAAGGGTCAGTGCAAAGGTCCTGAGGCAGAAACAGGCTTGTCAGGGAGCAGAGTGGGGGTGGTCACAGCAAGGGGCAGTGCAGCTGGGCTGAGGGGCCAGGGTGCTGGGAGACGAGCAGAAGAGGGTGAGATAGGAGTATTAGCTCAGGGGAGCCCCAGAAACCTAATAAAAACAGAAGGGCCATCTCCACAGCAGTAGGACATAATTTCTCAATCCTGCTCTCCCCCAGACAGCAGCTTATCACCCCCAACAGCACCCCTCATGCAGAGGTGGCCCTCAGGAAGCCACCAGCCCTGTAATGGAGATGAAAGCACACCCAGAGCAACAGGTGGGCAGGTGGGGGGGGGGCGCGTTCCTCCTCCGTTGCATTATTGATCAGGGTAGACCAGGAGAGCAGCCCATGACAGGTGTGTCCCTGCCCACTCGCCTGCTGCCAGGCCTGTTAGATGCTCAGAGAAGCCAGAGAGGCAGAAGGAGGGGTTCAGGCCCGTGAGGGTCAGAGGTGAGGAGAAAAGGCCCTGAGAGAAAAGCCCTCCCACCCTACTGCCCCCAACCTCCAGGACTGTGTGTCCTCTGCCTGCAATTCCTGCCTGTCTGGCAGCAGGGACCAGAGGCTGAAATTTCATCTGGTGGTGACCAGGCACCCGCCCACCCTGGTCCCAGACTCCCTGCAGGCGTCCAGGCACTGCAGACACAGGTAAGCCCCCCCACACTCAGACCGGAGGGCTGCCTGGAGTTGTGGGGGGTGTTCTGAATGCTGGCAGCCAGGGGGCTCTGGGTGAGCTCACACACCCTCAGAGCACGCCCGGGGGGCCCCAGGGTGATGGGAGCTGTGCCCAGAGACCTGGCGAGAGCTGCACCGGGCTCCCGGGGAGCAGGAAGAGGGAAGCACCCCTGAGACAATCCATGGTCACCTTTTGGAGGCCTTGGGTACAGTTATGGGCTGGTGCTAAGAGCTCTCCTTTCTAATGGGATTGGCTGAGGAGATGAGTCTGCCTTCCTCGGTGAGTACCTGTGGAGAGGCAGAAGGGTGGGGTGCCCCCCGGAGCCCACAGGGAGACAGCGTAAACTCAGGCTTGGGATGGTGTGGGCCCTCTCCTCCCTCATGTGGCACAGGGGGGGAAAGGTGGGTGCAAAGCCATTGGCCTCCGTGGTTGTGCCAAGGGCTTGGAAGATCTGCCTTGAACCCCGGCAGTGACGTTGGTTTGTGGATGTCAGGAGGGCTCAGACTCTTCTTCCAACCGAGGAAGGGCAGCCTGGGAGGGTCTGCAGGCAGGGACCTCGCCTGGCACCCACTTCCTGGTCTCTGGGCCCAGCGCTGGAATCAGACCTGAGGCGGGGGAGCCTTTAGGTCTCTGGGGGGCAGGCAGTGGGCCAGGTGAGAACGCACCTCCTTCTGTGAAGGTGATGGGCAAAGTGGACTTCCCGCCCTGATGGCCTCTAGTTCCCCTCGGGGAGCCCCTGAGGGGTCATGCAGGTTCAGCATGAGCTCCTCGGCCGGGCAGGAGACCTCACCACCCTGCACATCTGCGGACAGGCCCTTGGAGCAGCCCACCCACACACTGCACATGAGGACAAAGCCCCTAAGATGTACAGTCACCACAAGGCCATTGCCAACTGTCCACTTTCATAAACTACTTCCCTTTCCAAAGAAAATGCTGATAACGGTGCTCAGAGCCCTCCTTCCAGAGTCGGGTGTGAGGACAACTGCGTCTGCAACAGGGACCTCGTTCTCCTTCTGGGACCACCCACATCCCTCAGGCTGACTTTTTACGGCCGTTTCAGGGAGTGCAGGCAACTCCTGCAGGGGGCTGGTGGCAGCACCCTGTCCCCTAACCCTAGCCAGGTCTGACCCCATATCCCGGAGCCACCAGCTGACAGAACTCACCAGAGAAGAAGGGGCAGCCCCGGGAGGCCTCGCAACCACTTTCGCGGGCCCAGATTCTCATCGGGTCTGCAGTGACCGTGGCCCTGGACTCCGGGTGGACTCTTACTGGGTTCCTGGCACAGTTCAGTCAGAGCCTAATGCTTCCTTCACCACGGAACCCCGTATGTCCCTAAAGCTGTGAACTTCCCACAAAGACGCCACCCATCCCAATCTGTCAAGGTTTTGATGGGCACAGCAGTGCAAAGGGCAAGAACTCAGCCATCACCTCCACTGGCTGCCCAGATGCCCATCAGACATGGCGACGGCTCCCACGGCTGCTGAAGAAAGGCTCCTTCCGAATTCAGTCCTCACACCAGGACCAAAAGCAACAGATGCAAGACCGCCTGACACACACACCCCCCCCCCGTGGCAAGAAGCAGGTGCCCTGGGGTTACCTGCACCAGGTGCGCTGCTCAAGATGGCGACTGCGATCACAGTTCATGGCATGCCGAGACCACCGGGCTCATCTGGCCAGTGCCTACGGCTGCGCAGGCACTGTGTGCTGGGCAGGAGCTCGGGGGACCCATCAGAGCTAATGTGACTGTGAATGTGGGGCAGCCCCACCGTTTCCTGGCCCCCAGGCCCTCTCCACAGCCAGTGTGACAGCCTCGCTCCATTATGGTTCTTGCCTAATTAGGGTAATTAAAATGAGAGTAATCAAAGCAATGGGAGATCTCTTAATAAAATGTCACCACTGCGTTCATCGGGCGGGTGCTGTGCCTTTGTGAAGTTCAAGGCCAGGAGCAGAGAGGCCAGGAGCCAGACAAGAAGACTGGGCCCTGATGATGACACCTGCCTGCCCGCTGCAGACCTTGACCCCAGACTTCCCTAACAGGCTGGGATGCCACCTCCAGGAGGCCCAGACCCTGGGAAGGAAACCAGGGCACAGTTCCCCACATTCCCAGTGGCCTCCCAGCCCTGCTTTATGGCACCCACGTCCCCCACAGTGGGTGCCTCACCTGGTTCCCTGAGCCCTGCAGAGGTCCAGGGCTTTGCCTGGCATCTGGGCCCTTGGCATCTTGAGTTGGGAGGGTCCCTTGCCCAAAGCAGCACCAGGGGCCTTCTAGGGCAGCTACCTATAAAGGGCCTTCTCCTTCGGCTGCTGGAGGTGGAGGCAGAGGGATTCCTAAAATATCACCTGACACTGCAGCTCCTTCCTCAACTACAGCCAAGGTGACCCCAGCCTGCGGGCTCATGTCGCACGGCTCCTTAGAGCCACCTCTGGGCCTCTTGCCAAGGACAGGCCCCGGTCCGAAGGGAGGAAGAAGGCAGGAAAGAGGCTGGGTGTGCAATGCCCGGTCCCCCACTTCCCTGGAGCTCCTTCCTCAGCTGTGAGGATGATGAGAATGTGGGGTGCGGCGTGGCCCTAAAACACAGGCAGCTCCCCCCAGGGTGTCCAGGGTGCCCAGCACCTTGAGCCCCCACAGTCTGCTCCAAAGCTGCCTGGAGCCTGGCCCTTCCAGGGTGGCTCTCCCTCCCTCTCTCTGCGCTAGGTTGTGTGGAGCGACCCAAGGGATCAGGGGGCAGGGCGGGGGCAGGGCAGGGGGCAGGGTGGTGGGCGAGCTGAGGGGCTGGGCAGGCAGGGGCTCCCGGCCGGCCGCTAGGGGCACTGCTGAGCAGCGGGAGGCGGGGTGTTGACGCTCTCCCGGGAAACGCTCCAGCCCGCGGGGGCGGGCGCAGAGGGAGTTCGGGCATCACTGCTGCACCTGCCACCGGCGAGTTTGGGTCGTGCCGGCTTTGCCCTCTGCTGTGTGCCTGGCACAGCCTCCGAGCACAGCGAGTGTGACCGTGTGTGCACATACAGATGTGAGCGCGTAAGCGTGTGTCCGTGGGTGTCAGCGAGCATTTATTGGGTGGGAACTTGTCTACAGGCGCTTGGGGAGCCAGGAGCCAAAGGGCTGTAAGTACGTAGTTACTTCTTCAGGCCAGAAGGTTTGCAGGAGGGGGTGGTTAAGGCCAGTCCCCAAACCCACCTCAGAACTGACGGCCCCTTGGCCTGGGCCAATTGCTCCCCACCCCCACCCAAAAGCCAGACAGGTGTCCCTCACTAACCTGGCACCCTGTTCCCACCCCACATTGTGCAGGTGTGGGAGGTAGGCAGGAGTGTGTCTCTGAGGTTGGACAGTTCTGCTAAGTCTCAGTGCTGAGAAGACTGGGGGACGCCTGTGTGACCCGGATTGATTGGGGGGTGGGGTTCCACCTCCCTGAGGGGTCTGTGCCAGGAGGGGCAGGAGGTGGAGCGAGGGGTAAGGGCCCCTGACCCCTCGGGCCACCCAGCTCCTCCCCACGTAGGTGCTCAGGGGCCATCATCCACAACCTATCAGTTGCTGAGTAGGGTCACAGCCCATTCTGCAGAGGGGAGAGCTGAGGCCCAGAGGCAAACAGTGGGAGCCTGCCCAGGCATGCCCTGGTAAACACCCCCAGCCCCATGGAGGCCGGCTGCAAACACCACCTTAACAGCTGGATTCACCCTGTTTCCACTCAAGGGGTGCAGCATTGACCCTGGGGTCTCAGTGGGGAGGGGCAGGGAGGCTGCTCTGGAGCGGGGTTGGAGGCCACAGGGTCTAAAGGCTGATGGCTATTCGAGCACTAACCACATGTCCCTCCCTGCCGCAGGTGCCCCTGAGGACTGGACATGGACCCGTTGGTGGCACAGGTGTGATGTCGGCCCAGAAGCTTGTGGCCTGCCTCTGCCGGGAGGGGGACCAGCACCTGGCCCTGGGGGAGCCCCCGCTGGCCACGGCCTTCTACCTGGCTGCCTTCAGCTGCCATGCCCCCTCGGCAGTAAGGAGTGTCCGAGCTGCCCTGGCCGAGGCTCGGGGTGCACCCGTCGTGGCCACCCTGGAGGCCTGGTGCCGAGGCGACAGCCAGATCCCAGCCATCCACTGGGACGGCATGGCCGTGGTGTCCCTAACGGGGACCCTGGCCTCAGCCTTCCTGGCCACCCTGTGCCCAGACCACCCGGCAGCAGTCCTGCACTCTCTGGCTGGCCTGCTGGCCCACGGGTGCCATGGGGAGGTGGTGCGGCGCTGTAGCACCCTGCTGGACGCCCACTCCCAGCAAGCCCTGGAGCTGCGGCTGACCCGCGCCCTGGCCTGGGTCCTTTCTGGAGTGCAGGTGGACACTGGCCTGGCTGACTACCTTCAGGCCTTCACCTCCACGGCCGACCGGACTGTGGCCTTCATCCTTGCCCACCAGCAGCCCTACCTCCCCGTGCTGGTCAGCACCCTCCAGGACCACATCTTGAGGAGCCAGAAGGCTGGGGACAGCACCAGCCAGCAAGAGACTGATGGCCAGAGACTCCTGGCAGCCCTGGACCCTGGAGGCACCTGGAGCAACATCCTGTCACCTGAAGCTCTGCTCCACGGAGGCAGGTATGAAGACTGCCGGGCAGCATGCAACCGGGCCCTTGAGTCTGACCCGACCGGCAGCAGACCCCAAGGTAGGAGTGCGGTCACGTCTCCTTATGGGTCCGGGTGAAAAGTTATTCTAGTCTCCTTCACAGCACAGTTAATTCCTGCTTCTGGTGGGAGCAAGAGGTTGTGCGGAGGCCGGGGACACCACAGTGACAAGGTGGACAGGCCCGTGCCCTTATGAAACACCCAGGAAAAGAGGCAAACAACCTAAGTGCTTTGAGAAATGTGCCTCTAGCCAGATGGCCAGGGAAGGCTCCTGGGAGGAGGTGTCACTTGAGCTGCGACAAGGATTCCAAACAGCAGAAACAGAGCATGCCAGGTTGCTGAGGGAGAAAGAACTGGGGTATGTGTGGCACTGAATGGAGCTGGGGTGGCTGTCAGGGGAGAGAGGACAGAGGACAAGCAGATGACCTGAAGACAGTAGCCCTGACTAAGCCTTCCTGGCCTCGAAAGTAGTCAGGTTTTACCCTCAGAGCAGTGAGAGTCATGGAGGGTTTTAAAGTGTGGAGGAAGACACTCTGAGTTCCGTTTGTAGTCTCCTCTGGTTGCTGTGTGCAGACTGTGCCAAGGGGAGCCAAAGGGAAAGCTGAACCTTCTGGGAGGCTGTGGGGGGGGCAGGCCAGGGGGAGGACCAGGCTGGGGGGAGGATCAGGCTGGGAGGCTGGAAGGTAAGAGGTGGCAGAGTCTCAGCTCGAAGAGGGAAGAGTTAGAGAAAGACAATGGGCTTGAGATATCGCTAAATTAGAAATGACAAGGTTGTTGGCAGAGATCATGGTGGAAAGAGGGGCATGGAAAAAGGTCACGAATGACTTTAAGAGCTTACCTTTAACTGGAAGGCAGAAGGCAGAGGGAGCAGACACAAGAAGGGGGTGTCAGGGTTTTTACACACAGCCTGTTTGAGAGCTGCTCCTGCGGCCCCTTTGCTGAGACCTCCCTCTGGTGGGGGTAGGCAGTGGAGGGTGGGTGTCCAAGAGCACCCAGGAGCCACACTCCAGCCTACCACGAGGACTCAGAGCTCGCCCACAGCTTCGTGGCCTGTCCATGCCACCGCCCCATGTGCATGCGGAGTTGGAGGCTGCACCCACTTCTGAGCATTGCTGCGGGGACTCAGTGAAAATGTGTATCAAACTCTTTCCCTCCCCGGATGCTTGAAGATTGTCCGCCATCAGGAAGAGCACAGTAACTGTTTGGACCAGGAAGTTCATGACCAGCAGAGGACTTCAGTGGAAGCAAATGGTCATCAACACCCTTCACCCAGGGAAGGCAACAGTAACCTAAGACAGAAATCCGGGAAAACCAACCAGACAAAATGTATAAGGCCACTCCAGATGTCATCATTGTTGTATTTGGATTCAGACCCATTTAGCTGGTGGCCGGAGAGCTGGCGCTAGCATGATTCATGATGCCTCGGATTACATAAAGAAAAATAAAGCCAGACACAAGTCTTGCAAGATATGACCCCTGAGGGAAGAGGAGAACCTCAGGAAAACAGTGAAAAGGACGCAAGAACAGGATGAGGAATATCCAGGGACCACAGCACCAGGGTTGAGGCTGGCAAAGTGGCTTTCTCTGCAATCACTGTGCAAAGGTTTCATAACAGGATTAATAAACTAAGAATTTTTAGGTGTTAAAAAAAAAGAAAGATCCTGACCAGGCGGTGGCACAGTGGATAGAACATCAGACTGGAGGACCCACGTTCAAAATTCCGGGGTTGCTGGCTTGAGCGCGGGCTCATCTGATTTGAGTGCAGGGTGGCTGGCTTGAGCATGGGATCATAGACATGACCCTGTGGTTGGTGGCTTGAAGCCCAAGGTCGCTGGCTTGAGCCCAGGGTCACTGGCTTGAGCAAGGGGTCACTTGCTCACTGTAGCTTCCCCTTGCCCCCGGTCAAGGCACATATGAGAAAGCAATCAATGAATAACTAAGGTGTCACAACAAAGAATTGATGCTTCTCTTCTCTCTGCCTTCCTACCTATCTGTCTTTATCTGTCCCTCTTTCTCTGTCAAAAAGAAAAGAAAAAAGAAAAAAAAAGAATTCCAAAAAAAAGGAAGAGAAAGAAAGAAAGAAAAAAGGAAATGTGTATCAAACCTTTAAAATGGTGTCACCCCTAAGTGCTCAGAGATGCCCCTTGAGCCAACCAAGTGGACATGTTGTCAGACAGCAGGACACAAGAGCCTGTAGACGAGAGGGTGCTTGGTGTGAAGAAGGGGTTTTGAAATCGTCCACACGAAGGAGATGTTTCAGGTCAAGCATGAGCATTGCAAATTGATAGGCAAAGAAGAGGAGGCCTATTCAATGGACAAAGCTGACTCTCTACTTCAAACCATGCAAAAAAAAAAAAAAGGCAAGTCCACAGGGATGATACTAATAGCTAAGTTTCACAGAAATGAGGGTATAAGAGAATATCATTAAGACTTCTGTGAACAGCTCAGCTTCTTAACATACAAAAAGTGGAAACTGTAAAGGGAAAAGTCAATACATTTGACAAAATTAAAAATTGTTTAAACTTCTGTTTTACCCCTCCCATCACTTTGTAGAAAAAGAAAGGATACAACACAACAGAGAGAGAATGTTTATGAAATATATAACGGGCAAAAAAAATTAGTACCCAGAGTATTTGAAGAATTCCTACAAGTCAATAAGAAAATAATCTGGTGTAATAATTGGCAAAAAAAAAAGCCTTTCCCCAAAGAGAAAACACAGATGGCTAATGAACGTGTGGAAAATGTCCAACATCACTGTAATGATACAAATGCAAATTAAAACAAGATACCACTTTCTACCCACCAGATTGGGGGGGGGGAATATTTTTAAATAAACGAACCTCACACATAATCAGGAAAATGAAAATTAAAACCAACAATGAGGTAGCGTTTTATATTTCCCTAGGACTGCCAAAACTTTTAAGTCTAACAAGAGTCTGGCTTTCAATAATGGTGGAGTAGTGCTTGATTAGACCATGTATTCCCTAGAAAGCAATAATGAAATTGGGCAAAATATAAGATGCAACCATTTGAAGGCACTGAAGAGTGACCAAATGCAGGCAGAAACTGGGAGTTGACACTTTGGAATAGGAAGATTGGGGGAGGTAAGATTTGCATCCTTGTAGTTTTTTGCCTGAGGAAACTCCTCGATTTCAGGTGTTATCCATGTGGAAGAGAAAGCAGCAAGCAGATGTACCGGCTTGTGATGTCACAGGACAGAGTTCAGGGCTGAAAAGAACTCCCAGAGGAGACACAGAGGGAGTGCTACCCAAAATCTGTGTATTAAGCCCACTTAAATCCTCAGCTGACCACCAAACTGCGCACACGCGGGAGCTGGAAACTCAAGAACCTAATGAAGATTTCAGCTGCTACACACCAAATAGGCAGAATATAGCATTTGATTCTGTCCAGTTTAACTGCCTGCTCAAACAAAACTCTGTTCTCTTCAGAGGAACGTAACTGAATCCAGTATCTAAAAAGCATCAACCAGATGCCTAGCATACAATTTTTTAAAAAATTGCTAGACATGAAAAGAAACAAGAAAATAAAATGTGAGCCACAGTTAGGAGAAAACATCACTAAAAACCAACCTTAAGATGACCCAGCCTGACTAGGCAGTGGTACAGTGGGTAGAGCGTCGAACTGGAACACGGAGGACCCAGGTTCGAAACCCTGAGGTTACCAGCTTGAGCACAAGCTCATCCAGCTTGAGCAAGGGGTCCCTGGCTTGAGCCCAAAGGTCTTGGCTTGAAGCCCAAGGTCGCTGGCTTGAGCAAGGGGTCACTCACTCTGCTATAGCCCCTCCCCCCAGTCAAGGCACATATGAGAAATTAATCAATGAACGACTAAGGAGCCGCAACAAAGAATTGATGCTTCTCATCTCTCTCCCTTTCTGTCCCTATCTGTTCCTCTCTCTGATCTCTCTCTGTCTCGGTCAAAAAAAAAAAAAAAAAAAAAAAAGAAAGATAATCTATGTGCTGGTGTCAACGTGCTAAGGACGTTAAAGGAACAATTCATAATATACTCAAGGACGAAAGGAAAATGTGGTCACAATGAATGACCATATGTGGAATGTCAGCAAATATATGGAAACTATAAAAATTCAAGAACTGAAAAGCACAATAACGGAAATTTAAAAAAAAAAATCATAGCATATTGGAGACCGCAGATGATTCAATAAGCTTAACCTTAGAAGAGAAAGTATCCAATGTGGCAAAGAGGAGAAAAATGTACAAAGCCTCAGTGCCCTGTGATATACGGAAGTCTAATGTGTGTGACTGGAGTCTCAGAAGCAAAGTAGAAGACACACTTCCATGTGAGTAAAGAAATAACCACTCCCCCAGACCCCAAGGGCTCTCCACCTGCTGTGACTACTATTGTAGTCAAATCAGCGATAGAGTTATTTCGTCAAAAGTTAGTAACCAACAGAAAAGGCTCAAAGTTTCTTTCACTTTGGCCACCAGAACTAGATGGGATCACCCTGCCATTGGTTGCTTCATTGGTTGTTGGTTGATCGCAAGATGCAAGATATTTTTTTTCACTTGGCTCTGGGCTGTGACATGATGCTTGCCCACAATGGTAACAGGGCAGGGTACAGGCAGATTTGCTACCACACCTGCTCCTCTTTCATTGTAAAGGAGTATTATTGCCGTGGCGACTACATTAGGTTACAAGGAAAAGCTCTGAGAATTCTGAAGGACTCTGGTCTAAGACCTGGGATGGAGACATGCTGGGGCTCTGAGAACTTCCCCTCTGACAACACTTTCCTAACCTGTAATAATGCAGGAGTGGGAGAGTCACCCGTGATTGGACCACCCCCTGCACTGAATTTTCTGGGATTCTCTTAACAGTTTGCTCCTGCCTGGGGTGCCATTGGGGATGGGTTGGCGTGGCTTTCTGCACTGATGTGAACCCTCACTGAGTAGCAGTACTGCCCAGAGGCCCTGTTCCAGGCACTGGACGAACAGTAATCTATTCCATTCTCATGGCTCTGTGACTGTAGACCATGTCATCCCGTTATAAAGCAGAAGAGGAAACTGAGGCACGGGAGTTCAGGAAACAGCCCAAGTCCCCACTCTTGTCGACAGCACTGAGCGCATCATCCCCTCTTTCCTGGACCTAAAGGGGGAGGTTTCTGTTTCAGAGAGGGAAGTATTGAGCCCAATGTGGCCCAAAGGAGACAAGAAACAAAGACACCACAGTGGCATCAGGTCTTATCAAGGTCATGGGGCTGAGTGAGGCCTCAGCTCTGACCTGGAGCTGATCCCTGGAAGAGAGATTCAACCCTGAAATCCATTATTCAAAGGTCAAGGTGAGGGGCTGGGGAAGAGGTATTGTAACTGAATGTCTATGTTGGCTGAGCAATGAGACTGACTTTGAACCCAGACTGAGAAAACAAGGCTGGGGAGGCCTCCAGGGGAGCAGCCCAAGGGTCTGCCCCGCCAGCTTCTGGTCCTGCTGCCAGAGCTTCCCTGCCTCCTGCAAGTGCTTCCCCTGGTGGTGCAGTGTCCTGGGACATGCCACGAGCTGAAGTGCTTCAGAGGGTACAAACCACTGGACAATTAGGGGGCTATGGGTGAAACCGCGATAGGACCTAGCCCAACATGTCCCCTGTTCTCTTCCCCAGGTGAGCATCTGGCAGCTCTACTGGTCACCCGGGCAGCCGCAGCCTTCTTCCTGGACAGTGGGGCCCAGGACCTGCTCCGAGACCTGCACGAGGCCTTCCGCGAGAGCCCCTCGGGGGCGCGGAGGCAATTCGAGGCCGTGCTTTCGGCAGAGGACCGGGAGCGCGTGCGGGCCCAGGTGCGGGAGGCTGCGGACGTGGGGTTTGCCCACTTCCAGGAGGCCATCCGAAGCCGCCCAGAGCTCCGCGAGGACTCGGGCCGCGAGCTGCTGGCCCCGGTGACCCGCGCTCTCCGTGTCCTACTTCGCGTGGCGGCACCTGGGGCGCGCCCGGTCTTGGGAGCACGCCTGGCTGAGTGCCTGCTGCTGGCCGGGGATGCGGCGGGCGCCAGGGCGCTGTGCGAGCGCCTGCTGCGGCCTTCGCGCCCCAGGGATCATGCGGGCCAACGCGCCGGGGACCGTGCCGAGGACCGCGCGTCTCTGCTGGCGCTTCGCGGCTTCTGCGCGCTGCACACCGGCGATGCGCGGAGCGCCCAGGAGGACTTCCAGGAGGTGGTGGAGCAGGGGCCGCCGCACCCGAGCGGTTGTGTGCGTGCACTCTGCGGCCGCGGGCTGCTGCGGGTGCTGGCCGGCAGCGCGTTCCTGGGAGCTCTGGACTATGTCACCGCCTGCCGGCTGAGGCCCGATGAAGCTCTGCTCGTCGCCAAGGCCTACGTGCCCTGGAACCAGCGGGGGCTGCTGCTGACGGTGCTGCGGGAAGAGGGCCGCAGGATGCTGCAGCGGAGGCCGAACCCGGGACCCATGGGCGCGCAGGGCCGCCGGAGTCAGGCCCCGGGCACGGACAGCTCCGCTGCACTGGAAGGGTAAAAACTTAGCCCTGCGCGCGCGCGTTTCCGGGGCTGCTTCATTCTGGGCTCCTGCATGGGCGCCGTGGTGTGTTTCTTCCTGTCTTTCAGAAGAGTAAAGTGAGGCAGGAAGAGGCTGGCTGATTCCTTTAAGTCATTGGTGGCAGTTTTAGCGCTGGGGCCCAGATCTCAGTCCTTAACAGCCATGCATTAAGGACTGACTCAGAGAAAAATGGAAACTCAGACACAGAAACGAAAAAATAAAACTTACCCATCACCCCCACCATTAGCATCCCTGTTTAGCTAGTTCTCTTTGTGCATGTAAAACACAGTACACAAAAATGAATTCTGCTGTGCATGCAATTTATATCCTACTTCTTTTTACTCATTAGATGGTGAACATTTTCTTTGCCGCTAGATATGTTCCCACGGCTCAAGAGCCCATCCATGACCATGCCATCATCCCATAGCTTCTGCTTAGTTATAATACATCCCGGGCACCATCCTGTCTCCACCATGTTCTGCCCTTAAC
Source organism: Saccopteryx bilineata (assembly GCF_036850765.1). Taxonomy (NCBI): domain Eukaryota; kingdom Metazoa; phylum Chordata; class Mammalia; order Chiroptera; family Emballonuridae; genus Saccopteryx; species Saccopteryx bilineata. Next base: position 291,861,017 of record NC_089492.1, read on the forward strand.
ATGAAAGCAGAGAGGGCGTTACTGGGTCAGGGAGTGTGGCCCCGATGAGGTCCTCAACTTGGGGAGTTGACGCCTGCCTATCTGGGCCCAAATCCTGCCCTGAGGTTCCTTTGCAAACTCTTTGCCAGCCAACCCCGTGGTGACTCAGCAGCTGTTTAAAGAAGCTTTGAACTGGGGTCCTCCAAAGGGGTGTGTTTGATGTCAGCATGTGCACGCGAGTGCATGCGCTCATGCGCTCGCGCTCTCTCTCTCTCTCTCTCTCTCTCTCTCTCACACCACACACACACACACACACACACACACACACACACACATACTTCCTCTGCCCCCTGGTTGCTTGATTTGCATTGCTTTGATTTGCTGATGAGGAGAAACTTTCACATGTGTGCTTGGGGCCCTTTGTATTTGTTCTGTCTTGGGATTTTCACATGCCCAAGGCTCCAGGAGCGTAACAGGTGGCCTGTGTGTCTCCTAGCTCTGCCTACCACACGCCTGAGCCCACCAAGGTTGACATTGTCATCCTGTTTTTACAGAAACGGAAAGAAAGGCAGGGTTGGCTGGGCTTAGCACATAGCCTCAATTCTCCCCTCTGTAAGGTGCCTGCCCCCACGGGATGGTGGGAGGAGAGAAAGGGAGTGAGGGCCACGATTCTGGGGATGGTACAGGTGAGGATCCTTCCACCAGCACCTTGGTCTCTGCAGCCCAGCCAAAAGGGAGCTGCCCGGGCCAGGTGCATGGGATAGGACCTGCCTGTGGCCAGCCTACCTGGTGGGGGTGGGGAGGTTAAAGGGTGTAGGGAAGGGGCCTGCCCTATCCACACTCCTCTCTCTACAGGGACGCCCAGGGCGTGTACCAGCTGGCCACGCTTCTGATGGAGCTGGACTCGGAAGATGAGGCGTCGCGCCTCCTGGCGGCAGACGCCCTGTATCGCCTGGACCGCCTGGATGACACCCACAAGGCACTACTGGTGGCCCTCTCCTGGAGGCCCCAGGCGACCCCTGTGCTGGTGCGGTTGGCCCTGCTGCAGCTTCGGAGGGGCTTCTTCTATGACGCCAACCAGGTAAGGTCGGTGGCCCCTCACTCTGCACCCCACAACCCAGTGCCCCCACACACACTGTGCCAGTCGCTCACTTTTATGACCCTCAGGCTCCTACTCTGTGCTTTTGCGGGTCTTGCGGATTGACAGAGGAATTAGCTAGCTGGAGTAAGTGCCCCGGGTCCCAGCAGGCCCCCAGCATACAGGAAGAGCTGCTTTTGCTGTGTCGTGAAGAAAAAGGGCCGAGTCGAATGTGGGCCGAACTTTGTCCCAAATCTCCCATGTAAACTTGGCTCGGATGTGACCCTGCCCTGGGAGGCAGGGGATGGGGATAGCGGAGTGGCCGTCCCACACCCTCAGTCCCTGCTTGTCTCCCTCCAAGGCAGCTCCGCTGCCAAGAAAAGCAAACTTCACCTCCCTCAGGTGTTATCCAGGCTTCCTGTTGGAACGTGGTTGGAAGGTTACCTTCCAGGAGAAGGTGTTGAGCTTTGGGACAGAGGCTGTGTGGCCCATCCGAGTCCACATTCCCCTCGAACCTGGTTTGGGTATCTGGTCTCCCTGAACTGGGAGGTACGGGTGGGAAGGAAGGATGTTTGGGAGCATGTGTTCGAAGCGAGCGGTGAGCAAGGGCACCATCAGGTCTCTTTGGGGAGGAGCTTCTCTGAGGTCTAAGGTCATGTCCTCCTGGGGTCTCGCTCCACCAGAGCGGCATTGGTCCCAGGACTTCTGCTCCGCCACTTCCCATGTCTGGAGGAGGAGGCGCGGCTTAGGGACATTGGGACACACCCACCCCCTGCCACACCGTGGAGCGGAGCAGCCCAAAGGGGAGCTCCCACCTCCGGGACCCCAACCTTCCTTGTGCTCAGAGCTGGGGACACGCAGTCCCTGCCCTGCTATGAGCCATGCCCCAAGAGCCACGCCGGTGTTAGCCACTCCCTTTCGGGCCACACTACACCCTCAGCGAAGCCTCCCAAGGCCACGCCCTCGATGGGCACACCCTTGCAAAGCCATGCTCCCATTTGCCAGCACCTGTGGGCTGCGCCCCGTTGGCCACACCCCTCTGAGCCAAGCCCCGCAGAGCATGGAGGTGGAATGGACCGGGCACTGGGAAGAACTGCGGTGACTTTTCTGCCCCTGCAGCTGGTGAAGAAGGTCGTCCAGTCCGGAGACACGTCCTGTCTTCAGCCCACCCTGGATGTCTTCCGCCGGGAGGATCGGCAGCTGCTGCGAGGCCACTGCCACGCGCGGGCCCTGGCCATCCTACGGGCGCAACCGGAAGGGGCCGAGGGCGAGGCCCACACCAGGGAAGCCATCGCCTACCTCTCTCTGGCCATCTTTGCTGCAGGTAGGAGCTGCCTGTTCGCCCACAGGGCCCCATCTTGTGCTAGATACTTGGTGGCATGGGGATCCATTGCCTACCTGGTGGTAGGGGACCAGGGAGTCTAGCCATGGCCTTGGTTCAAGGGTTCTGATGCATGTGCAACCCGGGAACATCCATTGGGCAGGGAGTGGACCACTTGCTGAGGTCGTCTTGTACCAGGCCCTGGCAGCCCAGGTGAGCATGCTAAAGCCCAGGAGAGAAGCCAGACCAGCTAGGACCTGAGCTGGACCCTCCCAACACTCAGGGCCCCGGGGGTAGGGGGTCAAGCTGGAGCTCTTCTACCAGCTTTGCTCCTCTCCCTCCAACCATGCATGCGAGGTGAGGGCTCAGCTTCCCTAGGCCCTTTCTGGACATAGTGGGGGAGTTTCTGTGTGTGCGCACCTGACCACCTGACCTCACTCACTCAGCCAACCCACTGGCCCCATTCTGCGTGCTGGGCAGGGGCCTGGCCAGAGGGTCACTAGGTGACAAAGGAAGAAATATTCCCGAAGACGCACAGTGAGTTCCTGGGACGCTCAGGACTAGGTGTGGACTTGGAATCTGAATGCCAGTGGCTTTCTGGCTCTGTGCTTACTGGGCACCTCCTCTTCGAGTGGGATGATGGAGGAAATACCCGAATCCTGAGTCGGGTAGGACTGAGGGCTGAGTGAGCTAATTCGTGGACAGCCAGGGATGGTGCCTGGTGCAGAGTTTGCACCTGTTAGCGGGAAAGGGGACATGACCCAGAGCATCCTGCAGAGCCTGGAGCATTGTCACCTGTGTCTGTCACTGGACATGCACTTGGAAGAAGTATGGTGGTGCTGACTCCTTTGGGAAAGGGTTTCCTATGCCCAGAGTTCAGAGGGCTCCTCCCTGCCTTCCTGGCACCTTCATGCGTGTGGCCATTGCATGCCCAGCCCTAAGGACTCTTCCCCCTCCTGCCCCCCCTCACCTCAGACGCAGTTGCTGTGCCTACTTCTCCTGGAAGCCTGTTCCAACTGTCCCCCTGACCTCCCAGATGCCACTCCTCCTGGTTGGACTCCCTGTGCCCTGCAGCCAGACTGCCCCCCTGTGTGTCTTGGTGCCCACAGCTGGTGCACCCTCTGGTCCTCCCACCCCTATCGGGCACCAGGAGGGGTGCAGTAAATGCTGGAGGAAGACGGCTGCACTGTGCCTACCTGTGGTCAGTGAGCAGTCTTCATACCACGCATCTGCTTCCTCCAGGGAATCAGGCAAGTGAGTCCCTGCTCACACGCGCCCGATGTTATGGGCTCCTGGGCCAAAGGAAGACAGCCATGTTTGACTTCAACTCCGTGCTGCGGTCCGAGCCTGGGAACGTGCAAGCCCTGTGTGGACGGGCGCTCCTGCACCTGGCCCTAGAGCAGCAGAAGGTATGCCCCCATCCCCACCCCATGCTCCCCACCTGGGACCAGACAAAGTGGAGTGGAAGGTGCTGCCTTCCCTCTCAACCCCTGAGAAGACAGGGAGCTAGCTGAATCAGGCCATCCAGACTGTGAGACACCCATCAAAACCCCGCCCACCCTGGAGCTCACGGGAACCTCATTGTCCCATCCCCAGTTGCAGGAGTCTTTCCCTTTCATCTAAGGAGTTCCTGTGCCTCCTAGCCACATGTGCAAACCCTCCAGGCTACCAGTCCTCCCCCCCCCAGCTTAAAATAATGACACCTCAGCTGCCATCTTGAGTGCCTCCCTGAGCTGTCTACACAGGGCCTGTGGATTTGGATCAGCAGTGTGCAGGGGTGGGGCAAGAGGGGCCCACTGTCGGGGCCCAGGGAAGGCACTTATCACAGGAAGGAAGTACCCAGAGGCAGTCACAGCTGAATGGCCCTGAACAAGGCACTTCTCAGCCAAGAGCAATGTCACTGGCAAGTGACTGACTTTGGCTCTCTGCCTGAAGCTTCACTGGGTAAAAGAGCAACCCGGAGGGCACCTGCCTGTCAGGTTCTTTCATTTGCTTAATGGCTGGTGTCCTAGAAAGCTGGGAAAACTATCCAAGCTCTCCGGCAGAGCTTGTGTCTGTCCGTCAGGATGTCTCTTTTTCCTCCAAGGGCACTGGCAGCCTGGTGTCTGTTCCTGGCTGCACATGTGGTTAAGGAACCCAGCCCTCTGGATGTCCTTTCTGTGCTGGGCAAGCATCTGTGGTTCGCAGGGACAAGCCCAGTACACAGAAATGGGATTTGGCCAGAAGGGCCCCACCGCAGGGGGACCCCTGGGTGCTCTCCACATGCCACTAGCTCCTTATTTTGGCTGATGGCCACCCACCCCAGTTGTGAGAGGACAGGAGCTAGGCGTCCACCCCTCCTGGTATCCCCAGTGCCCAGACAATGGGAAGACAAACAGACACTTGACAAATACCCAGCTGAAATGACTTCTGCCACCCACCCTGTGCCCTCCCCTTGCAGGAGGCCGTGGACGACATCCTCTCGGCTCTGCAGCTGGACCCACGCATGACGGTCCCTGAGATCCGCTCTCTGAAGCCGGAGGTTCAGTCCCTCATCACGCAGGGCCTGGTGTGCCACTGCCGGGCCCTCCTGAGCCAGCTGCTGGACACCAGGGCCCCCCTCAGCAAGAGGGACGTTCAAGGCCTTGTCGCCGTGGGGGAGGCACTGATCAGAATTGATGCAGGGCAGCTAAGTGGGCACATCCTCCTGGCAGACGTACTCACCGCCGTGGGTAGGCCACAGCCTGGGTGTGAGGAACATGGTGTCTGTCCCGGCTCCTCTCACCCTTGGAGCCTCTTCTGTAAAACAGAAAAGAGCCCCTAGACTCAGTAGCTTCCAAGGTCCCATTTACCTGAATCCCAGTTCCTGGGACCTGGTCCCCGTGCAGGCTTAGTTTGTACGTGTCCCTAGCTCCCGATCACCTACATGGAGAAATGAAGCAGTGACTTGTGGCTTCGTACAAGGCTCAGGCCTCCTCAGTAACTCGTGCATTAATTCAGCAGATGTTGATCAGGTGACCGCCCCCAGGACCCAGGTCCCAACATGGCAGGGTTTGGCCCATGTGTGCCAAAATGTCAGCCTTTCCTGAAATATCCGGAACATGTTTCAGTACTAATTTGAAAGAGGAGGTCTCTGTGCAGCCTGCATGCCCTCCCAACACCCTCAGCTCTATTCCTGAGAGGTGCCCCCACCCAGGCCTTCAGAGGGACCAGGGCTGATCCCTCCCCATGCTGTCCTGCTCTCTTGCGTGCCTGGGAAAGAGCAGACCGTGTGGTGACATGGTGAGGGGGCCCAGAGCTGTGCTGCTCAGCCTGGGGGTCATGGAATCCAGTGACACCACCACCCCCACCCCAGGTGGGGGACTGGTAGCCAACAAGCCCGTGTGACCAGCATGACATCACCATGTCCCTCTGCTCCTGGCTGTGCCTCCCAGCACACAGCAAGAAAGGCTGTGGCAAGCTCCACAGCATAGTGGTCAGTGAGCCCCACCTCTTTGCACCTCTGTCCTGACGCCACCCTGACTGTCCTTCCCGAATCCGTGACAGGCAGCTATGAGGAGGCTGGTGCCCGCCTACAAGAAGCCCTGCACCCCACCCAGCCATCGGAGGCGGCACGGGCCCGGCGTGGCCTGCTCCAGCTCAAGAAGGGAGACGTGCCAGCCGCCGCTCGGGACCTGCAGTGCCTGGTGGAAACAGACACCGGGGACCTTGGCTTCCTGCTGCGTCTCTTGGAGGCCTCAGAGCGAAAGAGCCTGGCCCAGGTGTGTGCAGCACCCCACGAAGGCCCCATGTCAGCCCCTCCCCAACACCACGGGCTCACGGGCAGCTTTACATTCCCTGTGTGCTGATTCCAGCTGGGTGTGGGTCATGTGGGGGTGTGAGCAGGAGGCACCCAGGTATCCCCATCTCAAGCTCGGACAACTTCAGCGGCCTTCCAGCTTCTTTGCATGAGGCACAGGCAGCTGGGGAGGGGGAGAGGGAGGGGACCACCTTCTCAGAGCTGGGCAGAACCAACCAGGAGTACCTTGCTCTCACAGGAAGCCCACCCAACCCCCGGTCAGGCCAGGAGAGATGGATCCCTCCCCATGAGAGCACAGGTGGGGAGGTGGCTCCTGCAGGTAGTAATCTGAGAGAGGACTGTGAAGGGATGTTGGGCTCCGGTAGCTGCCTCTTTGCCATGGCTGATATTTCATTCCACTCTTGAACCAACAAGAAGGTATGAGCACCTTCCACCAGGTGCTGTGTGGAGTCACAGCTCGGCCCTGTGGCCCAGGGAGACCGTGGGAGGCCCACTTCAGAGAGTGTCAGTGTTGCAGAGACCCTAGAACAGGTCAGCAGGGTAGAGAGATCATACCAGAGGGGAAACCATGGTGGGGCTAGACAGGCCAAGGCAACGACCTGGATGGAGGACAGAGCTCAGAATATACACTAAACGGGATAAAACGGCGCCGCTGAAGTGGAGTGGAGGTGGGGGCTCGGATGGGGGAGAGACTTCTGGCCTGTGTTCTAATGGAAACCATCTGACAGGAGCAAGTGGGGCAGGGCCAGGAGGCAGGAGGCAGGGTGTCCTCGGTTCTGGTCTGACCACCTTACCCCTCCGCTGGCTGAAGGCGACCGCAGCAGGTGGGGATGGAAACTGCAGCGCCTTCCCTGCGCACCCTCGATTCAGCCTTTAGGGAGGCGGTGGATGTGGGGTGGGTGTGGCCCAGGGCGCCCATGGCCCCGGTGGGCTGTAGCACTCGGGATCCTCCCGGAAGAGAAACAACACTAGGTGTTCCACCGAGGGGTGCCAGTCCCAGAGAGCTGGGTACTCGCAAAGAGCAGAGAGCAGTGGGCAATGCAGAGGCACGCTGCCCCCTGGGGCTGAAGAAACCAAGGACTGACAGTGTCATGGGCATCATGATCGCAGGAGGGGCTGCAGAGCGGGGGATCTCTGAGGAGGGTCGGGCTGGGCTGTCTCTGAGCACTGAGCGGGATGTGCTGGGCCCGCCTGCTCGCTGGTTTCCGCGGCGAGGAGCATCCTTGCAACGCGCGCCCGTTGCCCAGCGACGCGTGCTGACCCCCCCCCCTCCCGGGAAAGAAACCGGAAGTGATCGCGCCCCGCTTCCGGCGGCACTGCGCCTACGCGACCAGTGGGCCCGCTGCTGAGTCGAGACCGCGCAGAGCCTATCGGGAGGGCGCTGCACCTGCTAGGCTGCTTCGCGTGGAGAGGTGGAGTCACCGGTGCCCGTCACTCAGCAGGAAGGCGAGCTGACCTCCGGCGGGACCCAGGCTGTCCCGCCCGCGCTGTGTACTGTCGGTATGGTGGGAAGGAGCCCCAGCGGCAACGGCGCGGACACTGGGCTCTGGTCCCGGCCAGGCCTCCTCCCCCTCCCCAGCGCGCATATCTGCATCCCAGCCTGGTGTTTGTGTCCCTAGACGGTGTCCCTGCTGAGTGTTGGGGTGCTCGGTGCATTCCCTGGGGACATGCGCGGAGGGGGCGTGGTACAGCCCGCTGCATAGAGAGGAGGGAGAGGGGGACAGCAGGACAGAATAAAAGATGTGCCTTGTTCTTCACTGGGGAACCACTGTGGGCCCCTGAGCATCCTGGAGGAGCCAGGTGAGAAGCGGATTTCTCCGCAGGATGTTGGAGAGAGGCTTAGAGAGTGGCCTTCAGCCACGCTCAGAGAAGGAAAGTGATTCGAGGGCAGACAGCCAGCGCAGCCCCCGGATCGCGCTGGCAGATTCTGGGGTCAGGTGCAGCAGAGGAAGGAGGACGGAGCGGCAGCAGCATGTCCCCACCTGTGACTGGCTCTGCAGGACCATGGTAATGCCTGACCTTGGGCCACGGAGGGGGCATAAGGACCAGGCTGAGCAGAGGCAGTGTGCGGCGTTTACTACTGTCCCCAGGACCCGGCAGCTTTGGTAAAGAAGGTGACCTGCAGAGAGGAGGGAGAGATGAGATCTCCCAGGTGAGGAAAGTAGTGGAGCTCTGAAGAGGGGAGGACCTCTGAGCAGCCTGCAAAAATCCCAGGCCTGTGGGATTGCAGGGAGGTGCTCCCCTACAGGCGACTCCGGGAGCTCCTCTGCGCAGGACAGGTGTGCAGGGCCAGAAAGCGGCTGCAACATTCTAGGCTGACCTGCACTCCCTTCCTCTGTCCCCTCTGCAGGCTGCAGCCCAGGAAGCCCGCACCCTCCTGACCATAGGGCAACCGAGGCAGGCACTGGGCTACTGCTCGCTGGCTGTCCTGGCTGGGGGTAGCGGTGCCCGTCACCTGCGCCTGCGGGCCACCTGCCTGGCCGAGCTGCAAGAGTTTGGCCAGGCGCTCAGAGACCTGGACCTCGTGCTCCGGGAGGGTGCAGGAGACAGCGACCTCCGAGTGCGAGTGGAGGACCTGTGCTGCAGGGGCCGCCTGCTCCTGAGCCTGGGGAATGAGGTTGGGGCCGCAGGGGCCTTTACCCAGGCCCTCCAGCTGGCACCCACCCCAGCCCAGAGCAGCCTGAGGGAGCAGCCAGGCCGGGCCCCTGCCGCCCAAGTGTTGCTGTGCCATGGACGGCGCTGCCTGGACGATCAGCAGTACGCAGAGGCCTGGACAGCAGCCGAGAGCGGGCTCCTGGTGGACCCTGAGCACTGCGGCCTGAAGAGGCTGAAGGCAAGAATCCGGAGGGAGGCGGCCTCGGGCTGCCGGCTCCACTGAGCCTGTGCTCAGCAAGCCCAGCCAGAGGCTTGGGTTTTCTCCCAAAAACCAGGGAGGTGCTCACCCCGGCCTCCCTCTCTCCCTCCCTCCCAGCCCCCAGGTGGGTGGGTCAGCAGCAGACAGCCAGCCCTGGGAAGCAGAGAGAAGGGAATCCCACTCTCCTGGAGCAACCATCCTGGGAGGCCCAGAGCCCCTTGCTGCAATGATACCCTGGCCCCAGAGCTAGCCCCTCATGGCCCTGGCATGGGACCAGCAGGTTGGACAGGATTAAAGCCAGCCTCTGTTTACCCTTGGAGGAATGGTGCAGCCCCTCCCTCAGCATTAAGTGGCCTTTGATCCTGACCTAAGCCTCAGGCAGGTTCCCCCAAGGACAAAACTCCCAAACTGGGTCCTGCCAGCTGAGACCTATGCTTTCATAAGGCTCCTCTGGACCCCAAACCCACCACCACAGCCATGGGAACATTGTGGCCTCTCCCTCTGTCAAGCGAAGAGAGAGGGACCGCCCACCCCCACCCCCAATGAGCAGGTAGGCTGGGCTTCTGTTTGGCTGGTCTGGCAAAGCAGTCGGGATGGGAAGAAGACTTCCTCTGTGGATTAAACTAGCCCTTTGTGTGCTTGGAAAACTCTCACTCCTTCAGGGAGCCAAGGAGGGTCGTTTCACAGACGAGATGCCAGGCCTGAGTCATGGGTTTTCTCTCAGGTGCATGAACTAGCCATGCTGGACAAGCCAAAAAGATCTGTACCTGGAACCCTTCCCTTACTCTGCCTGGGGGACAGACAGGGATGAGGCCATGGCCACCAGCCCCAGGCTTTGTGTCCACTTCTCCTACCTCTTAGTATGCTTCCCTCCCTGGCTGTCTCCTCCTCTGCCCATCACAGGTCCACGGGTTCAGCTCCCACACTGGCCTTTTAAGAACCCAGGCTGGGAAGTAGCCAGCCCTCCCTCCTCACCCTTCACATCCCGAAGCAGCTTGGGCCCACCCCACCCTTTCCCTGTGGGTTACTACTTTCTTTTTCTCCCTAGAGACCCTATGAAGTAGCCTCACCCTGTTTGGAAAGTGGGGACTGGAAAGGTCCAACAATTAGCACACAGTCACAGTCAGGTTAGCAGGTAACTGGAGCCACACCTCGGCTTGGGGCAGGTTCCTCAACAGAAGACAGCCTGGGGACCTTGCAGAGGGGCTCATCCTCCCCTGCTCCCTGGGCAAAGTCTGTCCTGCCCTGTTCCCTCCCGCCCAGCCTGCCTCGGGGATGCTTCTAGACCCACTGCAGGTGGAGTTAGGGTCTGACCATTATGCCAACCTTACACCATGCACTTAAGTGGACAGAAACCAGCAGGCCCTGTACAGCGTCCGGAGCAGAATGCTAGCGTGGGTCTGACTGAATGAAGTCAGGCTCTGACCCGTAAAGAGAGGCAGCGCCTGCTGTTCGCAACATTGCCACAGGTGAGGTTTCTGAGAACATGTTCGCCAGATGGTGTGGGTCGCCTTGTCTGACTTTTAGTCAGTGATGCTATATAAGTCAGCATTTCCGTCCCCTGCACGGGAAACAGCCCTGGGGTTCAAGAGGACATCAAATCTGGGATTGCAGGACTTGGGAGAAATATTAACAAAAGCAGCTATGGGGAAGCACACACAGCCTGGGATACAGCCTGAACAGCACCAGAGGCTCGGGCCTGAGCGTCACCATCTCAGCAACACAACGAAAATGAGCAAAGTTAGAAAAAGACTGTAAATGGAGGAAATCAGGAGGCAGGGATTAATGAGAATAAAAGTGGGAATTAGCAAATTAGGAAGAGAAAAATGGAGGAATGAATACATCCAAAATAAGATTATTCAAAAATGCAGAAAAATAGATGAGCCCAAAGCAAACCATGAAGAAAAAAAGCACAAAGTCACATGGGTCATCCAAACCTGTTCATAGGGATGCTCCCTGCGAGGAAGGCCCCAGGGCACTCACCTGGGCCTGTACTACCTCTGGAAGGCATGTCCCTGTTTGGAGCCACTGTTGGGACTCGTCTGGCCCTTGTAGTTACTGTAGTGTAGGCAGGCAACTCAGCCAAAGCCATCAGAGAACTTTGGGGAACAAGATTGATTCCTCACAGGACCAGGAGGGTGCACGGCCATGTCCGGGGCCACACAGCAAGGTCAAGGGTCGAGAGAGAGCTCCTGGGCCCAGAGCTCTGCCTTTATTGGGGTCAAGGGTGGATGTCTAGGGTTTTGTAGGATCCCTCACTATTGGCCGATATGGCACATAAGAAAGGGAATTAGGTCTTGGAAACCTGGAGGCAGGGTCACCTCCAGCAGTCAGTTATCTGGGTCCCTAGAGTTTTCTACCACGGGAACTTCAAGGGTGGGGGCAGCCTAGTTCCTTATCTGATGGTTTTGCCTTTGACTGTATCACACAGCTGTTTGTCAGTTTATTTGAGACGGCTTTCCTTTGACATGGCACTTGAAAGCTTAATGTCAAGCACTTACACTACAGACAAAAAAGTTTAAAACAATGGCAAGGACAAAGTAACAGGAAATCAGAGGAAGCAGAAGAGATGACCTCTCTCCACTCTGTGCGAATAAATTTGAAGGCCTGCACGAAATGGATTCGTCCCTAGGAAAATGTTATATAACTACAGAGACTCCCAAATTGTCATAAAAGTCACATAGGACAATTGCATAGCAGAAAAGAAACAGTGACGAGGTAGCTTTCCACACACACACACCCCAGAGCAGGCCCAGGTCCAGAGGGTGTTGAGAAAACGGACCAGCCTTTAAAGAACAGCCCATTGCATGCCTGACCAGGAGGTGGTGCAGTGGATAGAGCGTCGGACTGGGATGCAGAAGGACCCAGGTTCGAGACCGCGAGGTCGCCAGCTTGAGTGCAGACTCATCTGGTTTGAGCAAAGCTCACCAGCTTAGACCCAAGGTCGCTGGCTTGAGCAAGGGATTACTCCAGGGGTCCCCAAACTACGACCCGCGGGCCGCATGCGGCCCCCTGAGGCCATTTATCTGGCCCCGCTGCACTTCTGAAGGGGCACCTCTTTCATTGGTGCTCAGTGAGAGGAGAATAGTTCCCATTGAAATACTGGTCAGTTTGTTGATTTAAATTTATTTGTTCTTTATTTTAAATATTGTATTTGTTCCCATTTTGTTTGTTCTTACTTTAAAATAAGGTTATGTGCAGTGTGCATAGGGATTTGTTCATAGTTTTTTTTTGTAGTCCGGCCCTCCAACAGTTTGAGGGACAGTGAACTGGCCCCCTATGTAAAAAGTTTGGGGACCCCTGAGTTACTCGGTCTGCTGAAGGCCCGCGGTCAAGGCACATATGAGAAAGCAATCAACGAACAACTAAGGTATTGCAACGTGCAATGAAAAACTAATGATTGATGCTTCTCATCTCTCTCCGTTCCTGTCTGTCCCTGTCTATCCCTCTCTCTCTGACTCACTCTGTCTCTGTAAAAAATAAATAATTTTTTTTAATTTCCATTTAAAAAAAAAAAAAAACAGTCCATTGCAGGTTACTTTAAACGTCAGAGCCAAGAAAAAAAGGCTTCCAAGTTCTCTTTTAAAGAAAACATGACCTCAACCAAATGAGAGCCGCAACCAATTTCATTTACAGAGTGCAGCTTCAAAAATGCTAAATGCAAAACACCAACAAACCCAGACCTGATGGCACAAAGGGTAACACACCGTGAGCAATGCATCGATCTGAAGTGCGTTCCTGCAGTTTATCGTGGTGATAGAGGAGAGAGAAGTCCTATGAGTCTCATGGGGGTGGGGGGGAGCTGCTATAAGGTGCACCAGTCCCACATGATAAATCCACTCCAGCTTGCCATCTACCTGCACATTTGGGTTCTTTCTCTACGTAACACTGGGACATTCCGGCATCTCCATTAATGGTGTACCACCATTGAGTCCTGATCCCTGGGTGGACCATTAAAGTCACTAAGGGCATTTGATGTGAGCTGACGCAGTATGTTCAGCATCTCCGGCAGGTGTACCCATGTTAGCAAAGCCAACCCAGGGTATCCCCTCTGCTTTGGTCTGACTCCGTTCCCACGCAGAAGTCCCAGGTTTCTAAGCGAGTACTTCTCTCCCATTAGGGCGTCAGGGTCCACAAGAGGCTTGGCTGCATGGCACAGTCCTGGGGCCGCCGTTGCTGGGCTGACACCCAGGCCGCAGTACCTGGGCCCTGGATGCAGTTGGCGTCTCCACCAATTGTGAAGCTGCTACACACCACGGACCCCCTTCTGACGACCTCAGCCCGGCAGTGAGGCCCCAGGACGTGGCCAAGCCCACCCCCAAGTGCTATCTTGAGGGTCTGGTAGACAGGGACCACTCCTGATACCCATGTAAGTCTTATCCATCAGGGTCCACTCAGGAGACAGAAATCACACCAGAGAGTCAAATAGCGAAGATTTAATACAGGGGTCGGGAACCTACGGCTCGTGAGCCAGATGTGGCTCTTTTGATGGCTACATCTGGCTCGCAGACAAATCTTTAATTAAAAAAATAATAACGTTAAAAATATAAAACAGCCCTGGCCGGTTGGCTCAGTGGTAGAGCGTCAGCCTGGTGTGCAGAAGTCCCGGGTTCGATTCCCGGCCAGGGCACACAGGAGAAGCGCCCATCTGCTTCTCCACCCCTCCCCCTCTCCTTCCTCTCTGTCTCTCTCTTCCCCTCCCAGAGCCAAGACTCCATTGGAGCAAAGTTGGCCCGGGCGCTGAGGATGGCTCCATGGCCTCTGCCTCAGGTGCTAGAATGGCTCTGGTTGCAACGGAGCAATGCCCCAGATGAGCAGAGCATCGCCCCCTGGAGGGCATGCTGGATGGATCCCGGTCGGGCACATGCGGGAGTCTGACTGCCTCCCCGTTTCCAACTTCAGGAAAATAAAAAATAAAAATAAATAAAAATTAAAATTAAAAAAATATATATATATATATAAAACATTCTCATGTATGACAATCCATTCATTTCCTACCACTCATGTTCATGGTTGCGGGTGGCTGGAGCCAATCACAGCTGTCCTCCAGGACACCAAATTTTTATTGGATAATGCGTAAGGTACACAGGTCATTGTATGGCTCTCACAGAATTACATTTTAAAATATGTGGCGTTCATTGCTCTCTCAGCCAAAAAGGTTCCTGACCCCTGATTTAATATAAAGAATTGCTGGTTCATTCTGGAGGTGTTGATTATGGAACCAGGGTAAACGTTTTAATGCCGGGGATCATGGAAGTAGTAATGGCAGGGTTCAGAAAAGATGGCCTAGCCTCTCTAATGGGCTGTCACCTGTAACCTGCAACCCTCAGCTTGGTGAGGAGGCTACTTTGCGGGGGGGCCACTCATTCCGTGGGATTCTGAAGCAGAAGCAGAACCATGCTGGTAGCCCAGTCAGGCCTGAAGGAGGGAAGTCTGCTCAGAGCCCCCAGTCCCACAGCCTCTCCCCCACCCTCCCAGCAGGGCCACTGGGCCCCTGGGGATGGGGGTCTGAGCCTCAAGGCTCCAGGGGCAGAGGGAGGCAACCAATCCCCACACTAGCCAAACATGGGTGTCTGGTTGGGGGCCCTCCCTGGCAGCCCTGCCCACTCCCACCATAATAAGCAGGGACCCCCCCTCCCCTTACACGAGGCCAGGACCCCAGGACCTCCACTGGAGACTGAATGGAAAGGAGCCTCACAACAGGGACTTGCAGGTTCCACCAATGTGCCGCTCTGGTCCTGACCTCTCAGCCTCTCGGGCCAGGTGGGCATTGTGGAAGAAGGGTCTGGCTTTCCTTCCCAGAATTCTCTGCGGCCCCTTCGGACTGATGGTGTCAAGGAGCAAAGGAGGAGAGGGTCGGGAGGCCAGGCCACAGGCCGTAGAAGGAACCCCCCACACTCAGCAGGGAGCCTGGTGCCCCCCAGAACTGTGCTCATCCCCCTCCCCCACACCAAACGCAGATAGAACTCTGTGAACGGGAGGGAGGGTCCGCACTGCCACGGAACCCGTGCCCGCATCACAAAGGGGCCCCGGAAGCCACACGCCTCATGGTGCCCCTGAAGTCACTGCCCTCTTGCCCCTGGGGGCCCCTCCACCTGGCCCTGCTCACCAGAACTCTAGGCCACCCTGACCCAGCCTTTCAGACTTGCCCGCAGGTGACAGCCACTCCTGAGTGACCCGAAGGTGAGCTGATCGAGGGGCCTGCCCGCCGAGCCCACTATCCTAGGCAGCACTGTAGAACACCCTCCCTCTTCCCCGGGGACAGACAGGGCATTTTATGTGCAGCCTCACCTGTACAGGTAGCTCTCGGGCACAGTCCCCTTCCCGGAAAGACCCCTATCTCTGTGGCTGCAGCAGCCTTGAGAGGCCGCAGACAGGACCTCGGGTGCCCAGCCTGGCCACCACGGTGGCCCCTTTGCTGCGTGCCCAGCAGGAAGCGTGGCTTTGCCCCCAGCCCTCTGTGTGAAGGCTGTTACTGTGTGTCAGCGGGACAGAGGAAGTGGTTTAATAGGATGGGAGGGGGTCTTGTCCATCCTGATTAAAATAAGATGTTGCTGCTAAAGCCAGAGCCACAGGTGCTCAGCCAAGGCCCAGAGCTGTCCCGTCCTCCGGTTGAGTCACCATTCATTCATTCACCATTGATCCATTCATTCATTCAATGAAAGTTGATGGATGCCTTGGAGTGGTTGGCCCCAGTCTAGGTGCTGGGGCCCCCACTCTGTGGTGCTGACATTCCCGAGGGGGATGGAAGTGGAAATAGAAATAAAGGGTGGGTGTGTGGTGGTAAAACATCTAAGTATGGGGTGCAAGGGGGCTGGTCGGCTGCATGAATATGGACCCCAGGGAGGCCTCGCTGGGAGGGACCTTGAGCAGGGACTCTTGGGTGTAAAGGGCGGCAGGTGGGGATCCAGGGCAGGAAGGATGAGAGGGGACACAGTGAGAGGTGAGGGGGGACTCCGGGCACCCTGAGATCAGAACAGGTGTGGCTTTTCCTCTCAAGTTGGCACAGGTGGCAGGTGATGCCCAGAAAGTTAAGAGACCTCAAACCCCCCATGAGTCAGGACAGAACTCAGGCAAACCCCTGGTGTTGGCAGGTGCAAACACTTCCCCCTGCCCTGGTGGTCTCGGCCACCAGATGCTTACTGCGCAGGGCAGGGCTGGGTCTCTGCTCCCACGCTTCTCCCAGACTTCAGCCTCACCTCATGCAGGGCTGAGCACTGGGCGCAGACATCAGGCATGTGTGCGTCCTGAGTGAAGGCAGCACCAGCTGTTCCCAGGTGCCCACACAGCTTTGGGGGCAGAGCTCCAAGTACCAGCAAAGGAGGTGCACGCACACAAACATGCACGCATGTGCATATGCACACATGCACACGTGCATGCTCATACAGGTGCGTATATACACATGTGTGGCTCATGTGCAGATGCACACAGACACATGTGTGTGGTTACATACACACTCACACATGTACACAGAGCACATGTGTGAGCTCAAATGTGTCTGTCGGTCTGTGCATGGGTGTGAGTGGGCCCCAGGCAGGCTCCACTACAACCACCCCCTGACTCACACAGGCAGCTGGGCTTCCTGGATCTAGCATGTGGACCCCAAGCTGTGAGCAGAGTGGTTCCCGGACCAACCCCTGCCAGACACAGGGCTTGGAGAGGCCGACAACGTCTCCAGAGGAGACTGCCATCAGGGCCAACAGGCTGCACCACCCCCCACACGAGGGGCCCCAGCACCCAGAGACACTCCCGCCCAGGAAGGGTGTGGAAAGCTAAGGCTCGGGTGCGAGGAGGGCCAGGGTGTGGGGTTGGTGATGGAGAGAAGGGCTGAGCACCCAAGGGCACCCGGCACCTGCTCCCAGCCAGTGCCAGGCCCTTCCAGCCTCAGGCAGAGTCTCAGAAGCTCCACACCACGCTGCCCCTGCCCTGGGTGGACACCGCCCCTGCCCTTGCCCTGGGGCTTGCTCAACTGGGCACCATTCCTGTCTAGAGACTTGGTGATGGGGAAGCTCGAAAGCCCAATGGGGACGGTGGAGATCACCGGCCGGACGGGGCAGACGCGCCCAGGCTTTCTGGAGTGGGGGCTGCTGCTCCTGCTGCTCCTGGTGACGGGAGCCCTGGTGGCCTTGGGCCTCCTCTACGCCCACAGCAGAGGTGAGTGAGGGCGCCCTCCCCCAAGCCCGCCGCCGCCGAGCACCCTGCTGGCGGCCGCTCCTGCCCCAGCCATCCGAAGGGTCCGCTCTCTGCCCTCCCGGGAGGAGCCAGCCAGCCTGGTCAAACGCGGCGTGTGGGGGTCTGCACGGGGCACCGCGGGCTGCAGGGCTGTGCTGCGGACTGCTGGCGGGAAGGTCACTGACCTGCGGGGTGGGTAAGGCCCCTTCCCGAGGGCTCTGCCCAGGTGCTGGCGGGAGTGTGGCCCGTCCTCAGGCTCTGAGCCAGCCGGCCTCTTCAGGAAACTGGGATGCGGCATGCCAGGTCCCCGCCCCTCACGCAGCCCCCTCCCCTCGCAGCACCACGCTAGCCAGCTCCCAGCGGGCCCGGCAGCAGGAGCCGGATCCCCAGCGCAGGGACCCCCCCCCTCCCCCCGCGCGCGCGCCTCCTGCCGCCTCCAAGGCCACCCTGCGAAAGAACCTGCTGGGATACTCTCCCCATACAGACCCAGGTCACAGGTGCCTGGTGGCGTCCCACACAGGCTGTGTTATTGCAAGGTGATGAGAGCTTGAGGGACTGGGGTCCTGGAGAGGCTAGAGGCGCAACCAGGGCTGCCCTGAAGAAACAGCCCCCCCCCACCCCGTTGCAGTGCCCACCCCGCCCCCTCCCAGATCATGTGGAGGAACGGGGACTGTCCCCCTCTCAGGTCAGGGGATGAAGTGGAGAGGCTCATGTGCATGCACCTGGGCAGCCGGCAGCCCTGCTCCCATCCCAGCTGCACCCTTGGGGGGCATCTGCATCACGTGTGCACCTGCTGGCAGTTGCTGTGCTTCTCCTGTGGGCTCAGGAGATCTTTCGAGAGAAGCACTCACCTCTCAGCTCTCACTACAATAGGGGACCACAGCCTTTGTACCAGAAGGGTCCTTCACTAGCTAGAGTCCTGTGCTGTGTGGTGGGACCATCCACCCATCCCTGAGCAAGGCTGCTTCCGAGGGCTAGAAGTGGGCTCAGCCTATGGATGTGGTGGGCATCCCCCACCAGGGCTGCTCCCTGCCTGACCAGGTGCCAAGCTGCTGTGGTCTCTGGCCCTTCATGGTCTCTTGCCAGGGTAGATGGGTACTGTCCCATGGACATGGGACAAGAGCGTCTCTCCATGCATGAAGAGCCATCGGGAGCCCAAACCCCAGAGCACCTCCATCCAGAGCTCCCCACTCTGCAAACACCTGACTTAGAGGCTTCCAGTGACCAAGGCTGACCCCACCCACCCAGCTGTTTGTGCAAAAGGCCTGTTCTCTCCTGGGTAGTGAGGAGCAGCAAAGTTCACCCCAAGAAGAGGGACCCTCCCAGTCCAGCCTGCCTCCCCTTCAGCCCGTCCCATATTTACAAGTGCGGGTCTCTGCCAGGGCTCTAGCTCAGAGCCCCTGTGCCCATACCTCCAGAAATGATCCCACAGCCTATTCCAGCCTCAGGCTGAGCTGGTGGAAGGGTTTAGACATAATGTTATTTATTCTAAATATTTTTCTTTTTAATTTCCACTATGATTTTTTTTTTTCATTGATTCATGAGTCATTCAGAAATTTTTAAAATTTTGATTTCCAGATTCATGGACATATTTTTTTAGTTAACCTTTTAAAATTTGTTTCTAATGTAATTGCTTTGTTGTCAGAAACCACAACTTCAGGGGTATTGATTCTTTGATATTTGCTGAGGCTTGCTAAAGGTCTAACACATGGTCGGTTTTATAAATAACACCAGTGTGCTCATGGAAGACAGCCAATCACTGGGAGATGAAAGTGGGAACATAGATACAGACACAGATATAGATACAAATAGATCCATTAGATAAGTCAAGTCTTCTAGGTTTTGCTTTTTTTATTTTCTTGACCTTTCAGTTAATGAAAGATGTGTATGTATGTGTTAAAAAGATTGCACTAGAAAACGATCAGTTTTCCTTGTAGTTAACTAAGTACCAATTTGCTTATGCTAAGACTACACTGTTACCTGAATAGACAAATTTAAAATTAGTCTTCCTTTGAACACTATAATTATGTGCTGACTCTCTTTCTCTCTTTCTTTCTTTCTCTTTCTTTTTTTTTTTTTTTTTTTTGGTATTTTTCCAAAGTTAGAAGTGGGGAGGCGGTCAGACCCCCTCATGCGCCACACCGGGATCCACCCAGCATGCCCACCAGAGGGTGATGCTCCGCCCATCTGGGGCGTTGCTCTGTTGAGGCCAGAGCCATTCTAGCACTGAGGCGGAGGCCATGGAGCCATCCTCAGTGCCCAGGCCAACTTTGCTCCAATGGAGCCTTGGCTGCAGGAGGGGAAGAGAGAGACAGAGAGAAGGGAGAAGGGGAGGGGTGGAGAAGCAGATGGGCGCTTTTCCTCTGTGCACTGACTGGGAATTGAACCCGGGACTTCCACACACCAGGCCGATGCTCTACCACTGAGCCAACCGGCCAGGGCATGTGCTGAGCCTTTCTATCCTAGCAATGTTGTTTGCCTTACATTCTGTTCTTGTTTACATTCTCTTTTGTCTCTTATGAACATAGTAACACAAATGCTCACAAACATTCACTTTATCTATTTTTCCCCAATCTTTTTGTTGTTGTTGTTGTTGTTGTTGTTGTTGAAGTTCTTTGTCTTTAGCCTCAGCTATATCTCTGGCAACCAAGAGTACAGGGGGATTCTGTCTCTGTCTTTTGTCTGGAAGATGTAGCCTCTTTGCATTTACTGCGATGACTGAAATGTGCGTGTTCCCTATATTGTGATGTGTTCTTGGACGCTTCTTATGTCTCTTTTTTTCTCTTTCCTTGCCTTCCTTTGGGTTGATTTATTATTTTTCACTCCGTTTTCCGTCAACTAGCTCAGAAGCTTTATCATTTCTACCCTTTTTCATGGTTATCTCCAATTTTCTTTTAACATCTGTTATTTTAAAAGTTCTAGATAAACCCTTTTCAGAAAAATCAAATGGTTTTTATTAAAATTAAAATGGGAAGCCCTGGCCGGGTAGCTCCGTCAGTTAGAGTATCATTTTGATATGCCGAGGTGGCGGGTCCCATCCTTAGACAGGGCTCATGTACTAATCAGCCAATGCAGGCATAAATAAGTGTTACCACAAGTTCATGTTTCTTGCTCACTCTCTCATATCAATAAATAGAACTTTTGTAAAGACAAAATAAAATTACAGTGGGAAGTACAGTCCCATGCCCACACTCCTGCCCACCCTGGAATTCTGCTCTGCAAAAACAGCCCCCCCCTTGTTTTCTGGGGCAGAGGCTAGGAAACTGTGGCCCACGGCCTGGTTTTGTAAATAAAGTTTTATTGGAACACAGCTGTGCCATTTATTTATGTATTATCTGTGGATGCTTTCATGTTACCAGGACTAAGAGAACAGACAATGGCCCACAAATCCGAAACACATACTTGCTATCTGTCCCTTCACAGAGAAATACTGCCAGGCCCTGGACTGGGTGACTGCTCACGTTTTAACCTAGACTTGGAGCCCTCCCTCTATGATCATATTAGATCAAGGGAGGCACACGTTTGTGATTAACACCCCAGCTCTTAAGTCTGAGCCCCGGCAGATGGGGGACTCCAGAGAGGGGGACCCTGGGACTGGAGCCGGCAAGTCAGGGGAGCCCCTGTCTCCCTCCTGCTCAGAAATGAGTCTTGCTGGGGTCCCTGTGTGTTGGTTCCCCCAGGATCAGCCCATACTACTGAGGAGGGCCCCCGTAGCTCCCCAGGACTCCGGCACTGCAGTAGAATGCCAGCACCCTCCCAAGCTGTCCCTAAGGTCCCTGGGAGCCAGTGGCTGGAGGCCAGAGCTGTGTGTGCTGTGTTTCTCCTCAGGGAAGCAGCTGCCACTACTTACCAGCCGGCTGTGCTTTTCCCAGGAAGAGAAGATCCCAAAACGAAAACCCCGAGGTAGCCTCGCCTTCCCCACCAGACATGCCCATACGGGCTTGGCCTATGCGGAAGGAAGGGCAGGGAGCCCACAGCCAGGCTGTGTCCACTGCAGGCCTAGGGCATGCAGCAGGGGGTGGGGCCTTGCACTGGACACCCAGAATCCCATGGAAAGAGAGGACAATGGAGGGGAAGCAGCCGTGAGCACCTGCTGGATGCAAGGTGCTCCTGGGCACCAGGAGCCAACACAAGTCATGCTGCCCCCGGGCTTGGGCACTGCCCCTGATGCCAGGCTGGGGCACATTTATGCAACCAGCTGGTAGGGCAAGGCGTGCAGAGCCGGCAGCACAAGTAGCCTGCCTGGAGGAGGTGGCACCTGATGGGGGGGAGAGCTGCTGAGAGCAGACAAGCAGGAAGGCATAACAGCTGGCTTCAGCTCTGGGGGCCTGGTGCAGCTGCAAAGGTCAAGAAAAAATGAGGCCCACCCTCACTCAAGACCTCAGGCCTGGACTACCTGGGGCTACATGCGTGGCTGCCTGTGGGACTTCCCCTCAGGGCCCTAGGCTGGACCCATCACAGGGACTAGAGATGGTGCGGAGGCCAGGTCTCACCATTTCACTCCCTCCTGGGCCCTGCCCCTTGCCAGCCCTCACTTGCTCCCCACCCGTGCCCACCTCACTTCCCTGGGGTTCACACTGCTTTTTGCCCACAGCCATCAAAGGACCCAAGGAGAAAGGTGAGATCTGCAACACCCCTGGCTGTGTGCTAGCAGGTAAGCCCCCTTCTCTCCATGCTGTCCACAGCCCTGCCCAGGCACTGGGCTGCAGGTGACGCTGGCACAGGCCCACTCGGGGCTGAGGGGGCAGCCACGAGATGCGGCACTGGGAGAAGGCAGGCCCTGTCTCTGCAAGCCTGGGACTGTACAGTGGGTGGGGAGCCCGGGTTCTGCTCCCCACCCTCACCCCTCTCCTAGGGGCCACCCCTGCCTGCTCAGGCCCCTGGCCTCACAGGACCCCAGGGGGCCTTTTCCTGCATTTACAGAGAGAATGGTCACCCATGTGCACAGCCTCGATCAGGTTTTCTCCCAGGAATGGTCTCCAAAATGGCGGTCCTAGGCTACTAGTTGCAGATTTTACCAAGTGAAAATGGTGTGAGGGAACCCCAGTGGAAAAGCAGTGGGGCTGTGGGTGCTGCTGGTGGTGCTTCCTGCGAGGGGCCAGCCACGGGGAAGAGAGTCCTGGGGCAGGAGGAGGAGGGCGTCCTGAGGGGTCTAGCTCAGCCACGTCTACATGAGCGGTCAGCCCAGAGCAGGGCTCCACTGTCCCTGCACACTGGGGATTATGGGCTCAAAGCCATCTCCTTTAATAGAAATCACCCCGCCTCCCACCCAGAGGAAAGAGCAAACCTCTGAGCCTACAGTCTCAGACCATCTCTTTGCCAGGCTCTGGCCTCTTTAAATTACAGATGAGGGAATGGAGAGATCAGAGAGGTCTCAGGGGTTCAAGGTCACATGGCTGATATGTGGTAGCTCTCAACGTTGAATCTCCTGCTTCCAATTTTACTGGGGCTGAGAGAGGGTGGTGAACGCTCCAAAGCATGCCCAGCAGCCAGTGAATATCGGACAGCCCACCAGGCGTCCACAACCGCGTCTCCTCTCTTCCTCTCCACCCCCTGGGGACGTGCAGCCGCCAGGATTCTCCAGAACATGGACCCATCCAAGGAACCGTGTGACGACTTCTACCAGTATGCATGCGGCGGCTGGCTGCGGCACCACGTGATCCCCGAGACCAACTCCCGGTACAGCGTCTTTGACATCCTGAGGGATAAGCTGGAGGTTGTCCTCAAAGGTGAGCTGGCTGGGACCTGGGGGTGGGCCCCAGTGAGGCTGTACACCTGCCCCTCTCAAGGTTGGCAGTGGGGCATATGTGGACAGCCCACTGAGCCCTCCTCCATCCACTGGGTCCTGGGGGGAGGGGAACTCGAGTGGGGACAGCCGGACCACCTGCCGCTGAGTGTGGTGAGAGCAGGGGGAACCTTGACCTGAGCCCCCACCCATCAGCCGCTCCAGGCCTCTGTCCAGTTCTCTCCTGGGCCCACAGGGGTGCTGGAGAAATCCACCACCAAGGACCGACCGGCCGTGCAGAAGGCGAAGACGCTGTACCGCTCATGCATGAACAAGGGTGAGCCATGTGGTGGGGACTGCCCTTGCTTGGACCTGCTGCAGTTCCAGGACCCCCACCTGCAGCATAGTGTGGTGAAGTGGGCGCCACTCGGGCTCAATCAGAGGGCTGTGTGCTGTGTCCCCACCTGCACACTGTGCCCAGGCTCCCCATGGGGCACAGACTTACTTCCAGAAAAGTGTGTGTGTATGTGCATATATATATATATGTGTATGTGTATGTGTGTGTGCATAGATGTGTGTACATATGTATATATGTGTATGTGTATATGATATAT
Organism: Saccopteryx bilineata; assembly: GCF_036850765.1. Taxonomy (NCBI): domain Eukaryota; kingdom Metazoa; phylum Chordata; class Mammalia; order Chiroptera; family Emballonuridae; genus Saccopteryx; species Saccopteryx bilineata. Next base: position 291,884,538 of record NC_089492.1, read on the forward strand.
ATGTGTGTGCATATATGTGTGTATGAGCTTATATGTCTGTATGTATGTGCATATACATGTGTGTATTGTATATGAATGTGTATATGTGGGGGTGTGTATAGGTGTATGTGCCTGGGTGGGTGGGTGTATGTGCTTATATGTTTATGTGTGTGTACGTATATGTGTATGATTGTATATGTCTGTGTGTATTATATATGAGTAAGTGTATATGTATATGTGGATGTGTGTATATGTGTGTAGTGAGTGTTTATGAGTATATGTATATGTTGTATATGTGTGCATATGTGGGGGTTGTACATGTGTGGGGGTGTATATGTATATGAGTGTATGTGTATATGTGTATGTGTTTATGTGCATATGTATATGTGAGCATGTGTATATGTGTGTGTGTATATATGTATATGTGGGTGTGTGTATATGTGTGCATGAGTGTGTATGTGGAGGTGTTAATGAAAAATTTGCTCCTGACACAGGTGGCGAGGTGGGGCAGATTTATTTAAGGCTGAACAGGAACAGGAGCGGGCTGTGCAGGGGGGAGGGAGGTGTGCTCCATTCCTCATACTGGCTGGGCACGTGGGGACTTTGCAGCCTAGGAGTGGGCTGGGTGAGTGGACAGGAAATCACCATGAGGAGAGGAGACGTTAGTGGTAGGAGTCTGCCTAAACCAGCCCGATGGGGCTCTTGCTGAATGCAGGCTTGAGGGGGGGGTCAGACATCGCCTGGAGACAGGGGGCTAGAGACCTTTACCAGACGTGGAGGCTGGGAGTCCAGCAGGGTTCTTGCTGAGCTTGAGTTTTATAAGGGAGTGCACCAATGGGCCTTGGAGACGGCCCCAGAGCCTGACTGGGGTCTGGTCAAAAAAAGTGTAAGTGTGTCCATGTATATGTGTGTGCAGGTGTGTGTGCAGGTGTGTGTGCAGGTGTGTGCACATATCTCTGTGTGTGTCTGTGTATGTATTTGTGCATGTGTGTATATATATATGCATTCTGTGTGCACATGAATATGCCTATGTATGTATATATAAATATGTGTCTATATGTAGGTATGTCTGTGTATTGTGCATATGTGTATGCCTATGTGTGTACACATGTCTATTTGGTGCATGTGTGTACGTATATGTGCAGGCACACATGTATACAAATGTCTGAGTGTTGTGTGTGTATGTGTGTATGTGTGTCTGTATGTGGCAGGATATATGTGTGTTTGTATATGTACACATGTGGCTCTGTATGCATATATGTGCATGTGTATACATGTCTGTGTGTATATTCATATATATGTATATATGTAGGCATATGTGCGTATGTATACGTATATGCATGTCTGTGTGTAATGTGTACATGCCTCTGTGTGTGTGTGGGTGCGTGCACCATGGAGATGTGCTGCAGGATTTCCTGGTGCTCCAGTGTCTGCTGAGAGCATTTATACACTTAGGAGCCTTTGGCTTGTCCCCTAAGTCCCTGTTCAGGGGTCAGGGTTCTGGGGGCCATCTTCCCCCTCCTGACACAGGGTTCAGAGCTGGCTGCCTTCTAGGGGTCTCTCGGGGGGCGGGTTTGTCTTTCCTGTGCCCGAGGGCAGGCTCGTTGAGCCCCAGCCGAATGGGTGGCCCCCCCTGAGCCCCCGGCATTGCAGGTCCAGCCTTGTCTCCGCTCCTCCCATGGACACTGACAGTCTGTTCCTCCAATGTGGTCAGTCCCCACCAGTTAAAGGGGACTTCCTCCTGTGTTCCCACCTGTACAAAATTTCTGGCCTGAGACAAAATTTACAAAAGGCTGATGGCCAGACCGTATATAAAAGCCCACCTCTGACCCACAGTCTCCGCCAGGAAGCCAGCCCATCGATCTTCTCGGGAACCAGCCCCGGCAGCCACACGCTAACCTGTCCCAGTCGGCCCCAGATGGCAGGGCTCCATCAATCACAAGCAGCCCCCTAAGTTCTGTCCCCACTTCTAAACCAGGACCTCCCAGAGGAGCCGAGGGTGCCCCTAGTCCATCCTGCAGACACTATGCTACACGATATTGGTTCCCCCGAGCCCCCCAGGCCCTTTCTCCGCCAGAGGCGCCCCCCTCCCCTGCCTGCCCCCACATCCCTGTGCTTTCCACCCTGGCATCTCCCTTTATTCCCACGCTCTGCGTTCCCACCTGCACCTCATATCTGGGTCAAGTTCTCCCAAGCTTCCTGCCAGCTCATCACCCCCTGGAGAAGGGATGCCTTACTCTCTGTCCAATGTGCTCAGTCTGCCCCAGGCTGGTCCCCAGACCCCGCTGGGGTGCCCAGTGTACCCCAGGGAGGGCTCCGACCCATGCTTGCCCCTGGCCCCAGAGCCCCCTCAGACTGGGTCACCCACCTCTGCTGACCTGCTTGCGGCTCCCAAGCCTGTCCTCCCCTCCTGGCTTCTGTCTGTGTCCTGTGCTGCCGAGTCTGATGGCAAGGTCCGGCTTTGAACTGGATGTGCAGCGTCCTCACGGGTTTGTGTGACCATGACATCACACCCACCAGTTATCTGATTGAATAACCACCCACGCCTTCCCCTCCCAGACATAATCGAGAAGCGAGACTCTCGGCCCCTGCTGGAGATCTTAGAGGTGGTGGGAGGTTGGCCGGTGGCCATGGACAAGTGGAATGACACTATAGGTAAGGCCAGGGCCCAGGGACAACTTACCCTAAGGGGCGGGAGGCAGAGCCTGGAGTAGCTCTCCGCTGAGGCCTTCCAGGCACATGCTAGGGACTTTGCACCAGTGGTGGGCAGCCTCCCTGTGGCTGCCCCCCCCAACTCTGAATAGGGTCATCCCTTCCAGACCCCTAAGAAAGATTCATCTCCCAGACTCAGGCCTGGGGCTCCCTGCTCTAGGGGCGTGAGCTCTGCGCTCTGCAATCTAGTTCAGCCCCAAGTTGGAGGGTGGGCCCCATGCGTCCCCAGGGCTGGCAGCCCCCATCACACACCCTGTTGTGCCCTGTGGACTGTGAGGGAAGTGCATCCCCCACGTCACCCGGCCCCCCAAGGCCCACCAGAGAACCATGCAGAAGGGGTCCTCTGTGACCCCCAAGGTCTGAGCTTAGGAGCCCGGGACCCACTGTGTGATGAGGGACTGGGCTGGGACCCCAGGAAACCGGCGGTCTCCAGCAGGGGGCCCTGACTGACTCCCCAGGCTTCGGCTGGGAGCTGGAGCAGCAGCTGGCAGTGATGAATTCGCACTTCAACAAACGCGTCCTCATCGACCTCTTCGTCTGGAACGACGACCAGAACTCCAGCCGGCACATTATCTACGTACAAGCCACACCAGGGGCTAGGGGCCGGGCCTCCCTGCCGAGTTGGGGCTCTCACAGGGCAGCAGGGGGACAGACGGCCAGGGCCAGGGCCCGAGAGGGAGACGAGCCCCGGCTGGGTTCCCAGGGCCTGACGCTGATCCAGGGCTGCAGTTTGGGGGACCAGCTGGCAACAACGCACATCCTGATCAGAGGCCCGTGGGCCGAGCTGGTTCTCAGGACAAGCTGTTCAGTCCTTTGGCACCTGGGCAGGAGGCTTGACCTCAAAGAGCCACAACTGGCCACAAGCAGAAAGCCAGAGACACCCTTGCCCCCCGTGGTACATGTGCCTGCCCTGCAGCCCAGCCCTGGCAGCCCTCTGCCCGTCACTCACCGAGCAGGGCTTGGCCACCAGGGCACCTGCACTCACCCCAGCATCACCCCGCGTCTAGGTCTTGGGTGGGGAGGATAGGGCCGCTGCCCACTCTGCCAGGCTGTGGGGCCCCGGCAGCTGGCCCAGGCTCATGCCTTCTGTGTCTGCAGATAGACCAGCCCACCTTGGGCATGCCGTCCCGAGACTACTATTTACAGGAGGGCAGCAACCAGAAGGTGAGTCTGGGCCAGACCCTAAGACTCCTAGGAAAGGCCCCCAGGCCCTTCCCTGCAGCCCCTCCCCAGTCTGGGCTCCTACTCAGGGCCCAGCTCCCCTGTGTGTCTGACTGGCCTTTGCCCCCACAGCAGCCTTTGTGAGCACTTGTGTGGGTGGAGCCTGGAACTGTGGGCTGGGGATGAGAGATTTGTCATTTGTCACCATTGTAGGGAGTGTCCCAACCCTTCAGGGGTAAGTTCAGCTCAGCCCAGCAGCCACGAGTAATGTGCCCGCCAGGGCTGTCACACCGCGGGCTTCCTGTGTGGGGCACATGGAGACCTGAAGGCAGGCATCCAAGCCCCAGGCTACTCACTCCCTTAGCCACTCTGCTCCAGCAGCGTCCAGAGAAGAACCGAGGGACCAAACAGTGGCATGGTGGCCAGGGCCAGTGGGGGCAGGGGAGACGGGAAGGAAGGGCAGGTGTGAAATGACCAACTGCAGGCAGACAGCCGCAGCCCTGAGCTAGGCAGGGGAGGGTGGCCCAGCCAGGAGAAAAGACACGCATGACCACAAGAGGGAGCCGTGGAGTGAGGCGTGGGGCCGGTGACCAGGCAAGAAAGGCTACTCAGAGCAGCAGCAGCGTCTGGGGCATCGGGAATGGCTCACACAGGACAGTCACAGGCAGTTGTAGTGACCCATTCCTGCCGGCAGTGAAGAGAGGCCCCATTACGCAGGGCAAAAATGTCCTCAGGGCCCAATTCCTGATCCCCGGCCAGAGGCAAGCCTGGCGAGGGCAGCCCACCCTTAACCCTGGCACACGACAGCCCTGGATGGCCCTGGGCCTTCACTGAGAACCTACTGTGTGCCAGGCAGGCAGCCCAGCAGATCAGGCCTCCGGGTCCCATGGAAGCCCAGGGATGTGGTATCTCCTGCTGGAAGGGAGGGAGAGGGGCATTCAGCCCTGAGTTGTCTGGGCGGGGCCTCAGCCGGAGCCGGGATCAGGTCCATGAAGCAGGCATGTCAGCCTACGGGACAGGCCTGTCCACCCCCGGGCAGGCCTGTCGGGGAGCGTGAGCCTCAGCCGAGTGCCTGACCAGGGAGCGCTGCAGTCTGCAGTGCCCCTCTCTCCACTGGCCCCTGTGGCCAGCGAGCTGAGGTTGGCCGACAAGCATCCTGGGGACCCGTTTCGTGTCACATGCCCCACCCACCCCACAGAGAGCACCATGGGAGCCCGGGGGCCCAGGCTGCCCAACTCCATCTTGGGTCCTCGGCCCAGGTGCGCAAAGCCTACCTGCAGTTCATGATGTCGGTGGCCTCAATGCTGCGGGCGGACGTGAACCTACCCACGAACAGCAACCTGGTGCAGGAGGACATGGTGCAGGTGCTCAACCTGGAGACGCAGCTAGCCAACGTGAGGCTGGGCCCGCGGGTGGAGTTTGGAGGTGGGGAGGCACACCTGGGCCCTGGCCACCGTGCCCCTGTCACAGCCCAGCCCCCGATGCAGGCCACAGTCCCCCAAGAAGAGAGGCACGATGTCACCGCCCTGTACCATAGGATGGAGGTGGAGGAGCTCCAGAACAAGTTTGGACTGAAGGTAGGACAGGGCTGGGCAGGCTGTGGGGGGACCATGTAGTGCTGGGCCTCAGCCGGCCCGGAGGAGGCCGCCCAGGGGCACACCCGGCCCAGACCTCTCTGTTTCCTACCTCTCTCATTTAAGCCTCAGAAATACTCACAACCCTGAGCAGGGATCCCTGAAACTGGCCACCCAAACAGGGACATTTTCACACTGGGACAGCAGGTGTCAACGAGGCTGTCTGAAAACAGGGGCCACACTGTCCGTATAGTACGTGCTATGATGACCCCAGTTTTCTGAGCAGGAAACAGGCTGGGAGGGGTCACTGACTCAAGCTGAGGAGATTGCCACCCACCCAAGTCCTGCCCTAAACCCCAGCATGCCTCTGCCCCTGATGAAGGCTGCCCCCCCATGCCAGATCCTCGAGCCCTCCCCTGGCCACTGGCCACACCGTATGCTTTAGGGCTGAGCTCAGGAGGGTCCTCATCCTGCAGACGGCAGGGCAGGAATGCCCTTCTAGCCATGGCCAGCCACTGCCAAGTCAGAGGGGGTAGGGCATGGCTGGGGATGGGGCCCAAGTCACAGGGAAGAGGTTGGGACCAACCCAAGACTAGAGTTTTAAAATAGTCTCAATTAATCGACTTACCAAAGATGGACCCACCTTTTCTTCACGGTCCGTCCCCACCTTTTCTTCACAGCACATGTTCTACGTGAGAAATCCTTGTCTATCCCTGCACACCCCCCACAACCTGACTGAAGTCTACAATCAGCTTTGAGTTTATTCTTTTATATATACAATGTAGAAATCATTTCTATCATTCGGTTTTGATGGTTCTGATGTTCGGGTGACCTAGCACCATTTATTGAAAAGGCACGCCTCACCCCCTTGGCACTGTTCTGCATGCCACCTCTGCTTAAAATCAAACGTGTGTGTGTATCATGTGTCGCATGTGTGTGCGTACCTGTGCGTCTGAATGCTCTCTATGCCACTAGTTTCTTTGTCTGCCAAGTGCCAACCACCCCCAACCCCATGGCTATAACTTTGAGATATTCTTCCTCTTTTGCATTTTGTTACAAAACTCAGAGACAGTGTGTCAATTCCACACATAAGCTGACTGGAGATTTTGGTATGAGCTGCTTTGAATCTAAGTATCAATTGGGGAGGGGTGACATCTTTACTGTTGAGCCTTCTAATCCATGAACCTAGTATGTATTTCGGTATGTTTATGTTCTCTGACATTTCTCTCCGTGGGTTTATAGTTTTTTATTTCAAGCCCTTCCACACCTTTCATGAGATTTATTCCTTGTTTGTTACTTAAGTTCTTGTAAATGGTATCATTTCGTCATGTATCTTTTTTGCCGCTGGGATACAGAAGCAAGGACCTTGTATCCAGCAATTTGATGCAATGCCCATCCTCAGTTCTTAATACCTCTATGTTCTATGCACACAAAATTCTTATCCTTGGTGAAAAGGAACAGTTTTATTTCTTCCCTGTCAAGCCCTACTGCTGGGACATCCAGCCTGATGCTGAAGTCACAATAGAGTTTGGCTTATTACCATATTTCCCCATGTATAAGACACTCTCATGTATAAGACACACCTTAATTTGGGTCCTGAAATTTGAAGAAAAAAAAAGTATTACATAAAGTTGTTGAAATCAAGTTTTATTCATCATAAAATTCATACAACTCCTCATCACTGTCAAAACTCCCATCTACTAGCTTGTCCTCATCTGTGTGATGACGAATCACTGTCTTCAACAATAAGCGCGAAAACAAGCGCGAAAAAGCGGGAAATGCAAGTAAAAAATCTACAACCACTGTGTAAGATGCACCTGGTTTTTAGATACCAATTTTTTGGGAAAAGTGTGCATCTTATACATGGGGAAATACGGTATGTAGGACACTATTTCCCATTTCTTCTTTAGTTGTTCTTGCTCAGTTGTGTTTTTTCCAGGAATCATACCATTACAGCTTGAGTTTTCAAACGTAGTGGTATAATCTCTTCTCCTTTGATCATCTGTAGGCTCTGTAGTAATGTCACCCACCTTTTTTCCTGACTCTGCTTGTCTGCACCTTCTCTCTAGTTTCTTGGATATTTTGTGGTGGGGCTGGATGTCTTGGATGCTCAGGTGCTGTGCCGACCTCTCTCTGTCTCCCAGTCTCTCTCTCTCACTCATTCCTTTCTCCCCCAGGGATTTAATTGGACCCTCTTCATACAATCTGTGCTGTCCTCTGCCAACATCGAGCTGCTACCAGATGAAGAGGTGGTAGTCTATGGCGTCCCCTACCTCCAGAACCTGGAAGACGTCATGGATATCTTCTCAGCCAGGTAAGCTCCCCAGGAAATGTCCCAGGAGGCCTTCACATCTGTCCCCCTCTCCCAAGAGACCCTCCTTTCAGGAGAGAAACCCCACAGAGCATTGACTCTGAGGCATGGAGGTCAGGTGGGGCAGGAGGGGCTAAGTGTTAATGGCCTAGAAGACTTACATTGGAGACATAAACTCTCCCTTGAAGCAGATCAAGCATCTGGAGTCAGACAGGCTATATCTGGCAGGGTGGGGGGATGTCTTGGAGTTTTCTTCACCACGTTGAATGAAACCACTGCTTGGGATTGAACTTGCTGCCCGAGGACCCATAAACCATATTCCTGCCTCCCTCCCTAGGCAAACCCCACTCACCTGTCCTGTCCGCCCTCTGCTCCCGCCCACAGGACCATGCAGAACTACCTGGTCTGGCGCCTGGTGCTGGATCGCATTAGCAGCCTGAGCCAGCGGTTCAAGGACGCACGCGCACACTACCACAAGGTGCGTGAGACCCACACCTGTGACTCTGGCCCCGCCCTGAGCCCAGCCATCATTCCTGAGCCAGTGTATCATACCGAGCACCAGCTGTGGACTGAGCACCGAGGTGTTGGGGGCAGAGCGATGGAAGGGGCCAAAGAGGCACTAGCCATCTTGGGGAAGACGGACACTAGGCAGTCAACAAGCCAGAGATTAGCTGTTTCGGAGCCAACTAGTGTGACAGCGCGGGGATGAGGGCAGGGACAGGCTCTCTCCACAGAGGTGATGCTGGAGAGCTTAAGGCAAGGATGAGCTAAGCATGAACAAAGGTCCTGAGGTAGGGCCTCCAGGGCTACATAGAGGGAAGGAGATCAGGTCTGGAAGGGAGGCAGGGGCTGTCATCCAGGACCCCAGCAAAGCATGGAGCTCATATGCATGAAAGCCTTGGGGTGTTTGATGTCCTGCTTGTTGTGGTCACTCTGGCTGCTGGGACCAGGAGTGGGGGAAGAATGGAGGCACAGGACCCACCAGGAAGCCTTGTGGTCACAGTGGCTGTTCTGGAACAATGACCTGCAGGGCTGTGGAGTGGGAGTGGAGGCAAAGTGGACGCTGGCACCATCCCCCAGGTGGATGAGAGGCTGGACCAGGGTGTGGGCAGTACTGGGGTCAGGAGAGATGCTGTTGACAGACAGGCGAGGCACATATACTGATGCAGGAGATAAGGGACCCAGAGTTGAGGGACTCCAAGGTTCTCTGCTAGAGAAAAAAATCTCAGGGGAAGCCATCCACTGTGACAGTGACGGGCTGAGCAGGTTGGGGCAAGTCTGGGCTCCTGCTTTGGCATGTTGGGTTGGCAGCTAGCTGAGCATCAGCAGGGAGCTGAGTTCAAAACTCTGAGGAGAGAGAACAGGTCACATTGGCTTCTTAGGGGGCAGGAAACCCCCGTAGTCCAGGAAGGTGGGGAAGACGCTGGGCAGAACTCTGGGCCAGCTGAGATTGGGGCGAGATTTTGGATGGGGACACATTTTCATCTTGGGACCTGGCAAACTCTGTCTTCCCCACACCCCTGCCCAAAATTAGAAAGCAAGTCTCTGCATACGTCCCATGTCCCCTACCAAGCCCTGGGCACCTTGAGGACAAAGTAAATGCTTGTTTAAGTGTGGTGGGATAAATGAATGAATGAGTGAATGAATGAATAAGTGAATGAATGAATGAATGAATGAGTGAGTGAGTGAGTGAATAAATGAATGAATGAATGGCATGGCATTGCCAGGTGCTGTACGGCAAGACAGCGGAGGAGGTGCGCTGGCGGGAGTGTGTCAGCTACGTCAATAGCAACATGGAGAGCGCCGTGGGCTCCCTCTACGTCAAGGAGGCCTTCTCCAGGGACAGCAAGGACGTGGTGGGTACTCAGGCTCTAATGTGGTCAGGGGGCTCTGGGAAGCCCCCCACAGGGATGCAGGCCCCTGCAGGTCAAGGGCAGGTTGCATTGCCACCACCTGGCCCTGTGACTCAGAGCTCCCAGAAAGGGGGCCCTGCATGCCCCCCAGCAGCATGGGTGTGTTTAGTGGCGGGGAGGGAACTGGGAGCACACATTCGCTCCGGTGCCCAACATGGGGAGGCCAGGGGGAGCCTTGCTCGGCCGGGGCCTCTGGCCCCCAGCCAGACATTGATTGGCCCTGCAGGGTGCTGGGGCAGGAGCTCAAGTGCGTGTCCTGGGATGGGAGGCCCTAATCCACAGCAGTAGGGACTCTGTCCCAGCAGAGCCACCACCACCTACTTCCACACAACATCCAGAGCAGCCCCCTAAGCAGCCATAGCTTTGGACTGGAGCCCTGCAGGGTCTCCGTGCCCATCATCCAGGCACGCGGCCATGTGCTCCCCAGGTCAGAGAGCTCATCGACAAGGTGCAGGCTGTGTTCGTGGACAACCTGGATGAGCTGAGCTGGATGGACAAGGCAACCAAGAAGAAGGCCCAGGAGAAGGTGGGCAGGCAGCTGCAGTGCCGAGGTCATGGCTTCCCAGCAGAATAGCGCAGCCTCAGGGTTGGGGCACGTGTCAACCACCATCACACTCACGTTAGAGTGAGGACAGCGAGGCTGGGGGTGGCTGGCTCAGGAGGGGTCTGTGGGCAGAGACCAAACTGAAAACCAAGCCTGGGGGCGCCCCCTTCCAGCACTCCGGGAATGGGTGGAGAGGCCATGGCCTCGGGGAGCAGGGTGCCCAGAGGTGAGGCCAGGAACCACCAGGAGTTTCTCTGGGCCGGTGTGACAGCAGCTAGTGACATCACCCGGCCCCAGACCCACCAGAGTCAGCCTGCAAGGAGGGCCAAGTCTCTTAGCTCCTTACCCACACGGTCGGGGGCAAAGCCAGGATGCCCACAGTGGGGCATGCATGGACCACCCCCTCTTCTCTCCAGGCCATGAGCATCAGGGTGCAGATTGGGTACCCCAGCTACATTCTGGACAAGAAGAACAAGCACATGGACCAGGAGTATTCCAATGTGCGCCCTTCCCCCCACGAGGGGCCCCTGGAGAGACCCCTGTCTCCTTGCCCACCCACATCTGCCCCTGAGCTGGCCCCTTTGGGCCATGGGCCCTTGATTACTTAAGGTCAGAAGGGGGAGGGCTCTGGTGGCTCTAGCATTACCCCATTACAGATGGGGAAACTGAGGCCCGGGGGGACAAAGGAACTTGCTCAGACACATGTAAATGTGCAGAGCCAGGGGTGCCCCCCTCGACACACACACCCCTCATCCCTCTGCACCCAGAGCCTGGTAGCCACATGCAGGACTGCCCAGCAAGTCCCAAAGCCAGTCCCCTGATGCCCTTGACCTGCCCTCTCCCTGGGCCCGCTCACACGGCAGTGACAGCTCTTCTCCCGTAGCTGAACTTTTCAGAGCACCTGTACTTTGAGAACGGCCTGCAGAACCTCAAGGCTGGTGCCCAGCGGAGCCTCCGGAAGCTGCGGAAGAAGGTGGACCAGAACCTGTAAGTGGGGACTGCCCCTGGGGGGCAAGGCTGGGCACCAGGCCAGCTGAGGAGGGCCGCCAGCTGACCCTGCTTTGGGTGTGTGTGGGGGGGGGAGGCCCAGGGAGGAGCCTGATGCCTGGACTGGCCTGGACCCTGTCGTGGCTGTTGGCTGTGCTGGTCCCCTAGCATGGCCACTGCGGCATGGGCGCTCAGGGTGGGGTCTGGTCAGCGAGTACGTGCCCCAAAGAGAAGGGTCCCTGGAGATGAGGACGGCAAGTGATTGCTCACTTATCCCAGCTGGATCATGGGGGCCGCCGTGGTCAATGCATTCTATTCTCCAAACCGGAACCAGATTGGTATGCTCCCCCTCCCAACCTCCGCTCACCCTCAACCCTCTAATGCCACAGGTGAGCCCAAGCGGCCCTATTCTGCCTCCTGGGGCCACCCCAAGCAGCCCCAGCTGCCTCCTGGGGCCACCCCAAGCAGCCCCAGCCTGCCTCCTGGGGCCACCCCAAGCAGCCCCAGCCTGCCTCCTGGGGCCACCCCAAGCAGCCCCAGCCTGCCTCCTGGGGCCACCCCAAGCAGCCCCAGCCTGCCTCCTGGGGCCACCCCAAGCAGCCCCAGCCTGCCTCCTGGGGCCACCCCAAGCAGCCCCAGCCTGCCTCCTGGGGCCACCCCAAGCAGCCCCAGCCTGCCTCCTGGGGCCACCCCAAGCAGCCCCAGCCTGCCTCCTGGGGCCACCCCAAGCAGCCCCAGCCTGCCTCCTGGGGCCACCCCAAGCAGCCCCAGCCTGCCTCCTGGGGCCACCCCAAGCAGCCCCAGCCTGCCTCCTGGGGCCACCCCAAGCAGCCCCAGCCTGCCTCCTGGGGCCACCCCAAGCAGCCCCAGCTGCCTCCTGGGGCCACCCCAAGCAGCCCGAGCCTGCCTCCTGGGGCCACCCCAAGCAGCCCCAGCTGCCTCCTGGTGCCACCCCAAGCAGCCCCAGCTGCCTCCTGGGGCCACCATGCCCCCCAGTCATGTTTGCAAAGAAAGAAAATGCCATCTCTAGTGCCTGTAAAACTTCACCCTGTCACCCAATCCAAGGGGACACCCCTCCTCCCCTTGTCTGTGTTCAGGGCAAGGAGGGGTTTAGAGGGTGGGGCAGCAGACCCTTTTTGGGAAGGCAGCATATAAAGGAACAGAGAACCCGGACTTGGGTCCTGTAGCTGCCACACTCCAGCCATGCACCTTCGGCTCTGCTCACACCTCAGCTTTCTCATCTGTGAAATGGGCCTCTGTGTCCCAAAATGGGCGTGTCTACTTCCAGGCTAGGAGGTTAAATGGCAGGACCCCTAGAAGGGTGCTCACTCACAGTTCATCCTTTGTTCCCCCCTGATGCCCACCCCGGGGCAGTGTTCCCTGCTGGGATCCTCCAGCCCCCCTTCTTCAGCAAGGAGCAGCCACAGGCCTTGAACTTCGGGGGACTTGGGATGGTGATTGGCCACGAGATCACCCACGGCTTTGATGACAACGGTAGGGGACTGCTGTGGGGTCACAGCTGCATCTCCAAATCATATAACCCCTCCACCAAGCAGCAGCCCCAAAATGAGACCGAGGGCCAAAGTCAGGCTGCTGGGAAGGGCCCCCTGCTGTCCATCCAACCCCTCTGTGAATATGTGGGGACATCAAGGCCCAAGACATGGAAAGGACCGGCCAGGGCCCAGGGGAGCGAAGGCAGAGCAGGTCGTGCCTGGCAGGCTCGGCCCCTGGCCAGCCCTCCTGCTCCGGGCAGAGGGATGGAGGAGAGGACACAGGGCTTGAGGACCTGATTCTGACCCCAACTCGGTAACTGGCCGCTCCCCTCCCTGGGCCTGTGAACACAGCCCAGTGCGCCTGTGCCGCTCTGAGCTCTGGTCTAGCCGGAGCTCAGCCCAGAGTCATTCCAGGGTGGCCAGCAGCCTCCAGCCCACGCTATGCTGACCCGATATTCTGACCTCCCTCCTCTGGGTGGGGCCCCCCAGCCTGGTTCTAGCAGCCTGTGACCAGGCACGGGGACTGTAGCTGCAACCCAGGGATGCTGGTTCACCCACAGATCTTGATCATGGGTACCTTCCGAGGGCACCCTTGTGTCCCAGGACCATGCCCACTCTCACCTGGGGTTTAGATAGTTTAGACCTCAGGAAGAGTCATTGAACCACAGTGCCCCTGAGACCCTGGAATCTGAGACCCTCAAGCCTTAACCTCGAAGGTGGCATAGAAGACCACCAAAGCCTTCTCTCTACCCAGGCCTGAGCCTTTGTTCCCTTGACAACGTGCTGACCCCTTAGAGCAGACCCTGTGCCCTTCAGGGGCCATTCTCTGCTCACAAACATGACCTCAGACACTGGGGTTCCTGGAGGACATGCCGGAGAGTCCCCAGGCTGGGCAGCAGAGCCACACAGATAGCCCACCTCTGCCCCCGCCCAGGCCGGAACTTTGATAAGAACGGCAACATGCTGGACTGGTGGAGTAACTTCTCCGCACAGCGTTTCCAGGACCAGTCGCAGTGTATGGTCTACCAGTATGGGAACTACACCTGGGACCTGGCAGAGCAGCAGAATGTGAGCGGGTGGGCCACCAGCAGTGCGGCCACATCCGGGAGGGATGGGAACGGCACCCAGCCCTCGCCCCGGGGAGGGGAGGGAAGGAAAGCCAGGCCGGCTGCCCACCACCCTGTTTCCTGTGCACAGGTGAACGGGTTCAGCACACTTGGGGAGAACATCGCTGACAATGGAGGGGTACGGCAGGCGTATAAGGTGGGTCCAGGAGGTGGGCACGGGGCCCTCAGAGTGACAGGAATTGCCCTCTGCCCGAGTCAAGGGGCATCCTGGCACCTTCCGTCATCCACACTAGGAGGTGGCAGAGCCCTGGGGGAGCCTGCTTGGCCATGAGCAGGCGAGCACCCTGGCTGCTCTGCCCACACTTTACCAAGGCCTCTGCCCTTGGGGAGGCCACTGTCTGTCCATCTCCAAGTAAGGTAGCGATAGCGGTTGCTCACCCCTGCACCTACAGCCCCGGCACTGGGCGTTCGGAGCTCATTCTAGGGGGGCGCTATAGAGGGGCTTCCTGGGCACGGAGCTGCCACAGAGCCCTGCCTGCGTAGGTGTCCAGCTGGCCACTGCGTAATTGAGGGAGTGAGCACCTGCCCTGCGGTGCTCCAAGGGCCCTAAGCTGCAGAGGCAAGACACCCCATGCCACCGGACGGGCTCTGGAGCCAGCACTCCATTCCGGCCAGGCTGTGTGGGCCCCAGGAGGGAGGGCAGGCTGGGTCCAGCGTCCGGTTGCTGCCCGCAGGCTTACCTAAAGTGGAGAGCAGAAGGCGGCCAGGACGAGCAGCTACCAGGACTGGAACTGACCTTTGACCAGATCTTCTTCATCAATTTCGCCCAGGTAGGAGCCCCTCAACGGGCTCCCCACTCACACCTTTAAAGGGCCCCCAGGGAAGAGTGCCCCCCGAGGTGCACCGTGGGCAGGCAAGCCAGGCAGAACCAGAATTAACCAGCCTGGAAGGCTCCCAAGAGGAAAAGAATGGTTGGGGGTGGGGAGTTTGGAGTGGTGGAAGAGTCAGGTGATCGGGTCTGGTCCTCCCTGCCCTCCACCTGTTCAGGTCCCCTCTGACCCCGTAAGACCTGCCCCTCTCCTCCCAGGCCCTCCCCTCCCACCTGAGTCCCACAGCCAAGCCCCCCATGCCCGCACAGGTGTGGTGCGGCTCCTACAGACCGGAGTTCGCTGTCCAGTCCATCAAGACGGACGTCCACAGTCCCCTGAAATACAGGCAAGTGCCCTGGCGTCCCCACGCTCCTGCGTCCTCCCCACCACCACCCCAGCCGTCCATCTCGGACACCTCTCTCTGCCCACAGGGTGCTAGGCTCCCTGCAGAACCTGGTTGCCTTCGCGGATGCGTTCCACTGCGCCCAGGGTACCGCCATGAACCCACAGGTGCGATGCCGCGTCTGGTAGCCAAGGCTGAGCCGCTCAGCGTGGCGCACGCCCACCCGCGGTCCAAGGTATCACGTCTGCTTGGAGACGGTGCAGCCAGCAGGGGGAGCTGCGTGTGACCCGAGCCCCTGCGCAGGAGCCACACCGAGCTCGATCTCACTGTAGAGGCCCCGCCCGGAAGAACCGGAAGCGAGTGGAGCTGGCCCACCCACTAGAGTACACGCCACCCTGTGGAAGCCCGGTGCATGCATTTTAACAGTTTTCTGTCCCCTCCAAATGCATCGTTGTCAGATATCCATGAGCTTCAGGCATAAGCTAAGTAAACGCTTCAAAGATTCTGAATCCTTGTCTTTCTGGGCGGGGTGGGTGTTGGGTGGCAGTGCCCAGAGGATACACGCTGGCTTTGTCTTCCCACCGCATCTAGTTCTGCTGCGGACTGCTGCTGGCCTTGGTCAGGATGGTGGCCCAGTGAGGAAACAACCCCACACAGGGCCTTTGCGCTGGGGTCACAGCAGTGATCAGGATGACCCCCGCGATAGCCCTTGGCCTTCAGGGACAACGCATTCAGATGCAAAGCTACTCACAGGAAGGAGCTGAGGTCAGAGGTGGGTGGAGGAGACCCAGGCCACTGCCCAGAAGCTGGATTTAGGGATTGGGGACCTAGAAGCCATTGGAGAGTATAAAACCACAAGAGGACATTTTCACCTGTCCTGGGCCTTTAAATGACCACTGAGGAGGAAGAGGAAGAAGATGACTGGATCCAGCAGCAGGTCGGGTGGGAGGCCAGCTAGGAGGTCACTGTGGTCATTGAGGCCCCAGCCCAGGGGTACAAGGGAGCTACTGAGAAGGACATCTGAACCCACCCAGACCAGAGCACCTGAGGAGATAGAGGTGGGAGTGAGGCTCTGGACCTGTGAGGTTGGCAGTACTGTTGCACCCCTTAAGGAAGGTGTGCAGGGGGAGCCAACTGGGCCGAGACAACCCCCACCAGCCACCCCGAGCAGGGGCAAGTACCATTCTCACATCAGTGAAAGTCCTGCAGGCAGACGAACCCTTTCTCTCAAAGTTTCTGACCGTCTTCCAAACTCCCACGGTGGAATGGAGACCGCCTCCTCCCTGGAAGCCCAGTTAGCTCCTACCAGACACGACCACTGACCTGACCTCTCCAGCCCGGGCTTCTGTCTGCAGCGTGGGATCCCTGCTCCCTCATTATCACACGGAACTCAACCCCACACTCATCACCTCCATCCTGGACCTGCCTCCAGTCCCCTGACACTCATGTGCCCAAGGCCTGAGTGCTCCTTGGAGGCTGCAGGGACATATCCCTGCCCTGCTGGTTCTGAGGACACAGGTTCCTAGAGGATGAAGAGAAACTGCCCGGAAGGAAAGACGGCAGATCATGCTCAGTGCTGCCCGCTGACCAGGCGGGCTCAGCATCCCAGCCCAGAGATTCCATGGTTCTTCATATCCAACTGTGTCATGTGTCCAGGGCAGCAGACATCTCCCGGACCCTCAGAAGCCTGGGCCTTCACCTCGAACACACCCCCTTGTCACATGTGGAGGCAGCAGAGGCCCCATCCAGCCAACCACACCCCGCAGAGCCAAGAGCACTGGGCCCACCCACTAGCCAGCAGGACTACCCTAGAGTCACCTCGGACAAACCCAGCCCTCCCGAGACCGAGGGGAAGAGAAGTTCCTCCACCTGCAGCGCCTGGGGAAGGCCCTGTTGTTCTGCCCAGACACCCTGACTCTGGCCCTCGCTGGTCTGAGCCTGTTTCCCCTCTGCAAAGTAGGGTGACACCGACATCCTGGGGGAAACGAAAGCTGCAAGGTCCAGCTCAGCCCTTGACCATGCGAAGCACTTGACCCCGAGTTGGGTGTGTGTGTTGGGGGGGGTTGTTGTAAGGCAGTTCCTTTCCAGCTGGAGCACACCTGAGGCCAGCAGACTGGCACAGACCTCTGCAGACTGTCACTACCTACAGCAGTGGGGGTGGCCAGGGTGCCCGTGTGCCAGGAGGAGGGAGGCAGCTTGGCTGGCCATGACCCCACCTGGGTATGGAAGTGAGAGCTGATCTGCTACACCACACCCAGCACAGCAAGACCTCGCCCTGGAGGGTGTGGCCCTAGAGCCCCAGGTGACCAGGCACTGCTCCTGACATCCCTCAGGCCACAGTACATCTTGTTGACCACCAGCAGCCCTCTTTCCAGTGGCAGGTCCTAGAATGACAGGCGCTCCTCTGGATGACAGCCCTGGCCTGGAGGGAGAACAGGCTCAAGTTGGCCCTAGAGGGCAATCCACAGGAGGCTCCCATTGACCCAAGTCCCACAGAACTTCGGCCATCACAAACCTTGGCAAGCACATCAGTGACAGCGTCCCCCAGGGCAGCCAGCAGGTCGCTCAAACTGTTGTACCCGCAAAGACACAGTGGGCTTGTCGGGGTTCTGGCTCTTCAGTGAAGACTGAGCCCCAGCGGTGCCCCCAGGTTTTCAGAACACACAGACCAGTTTCCACAAGCAGGCCACACCCCATATCACCAAGGGCTCATGGGGATGGGGGGGGGGTACAGAGCAGCCAGACCAGCAAACCATCCCAGCCTCAGAAGCACCTGCCCAGCCAGGAGTCATTGCTGGAGCCTAGGAGCACCCAGCCAGGGGTTGGCAGGCTTAGGGTCCTGGAAAGAGTGTGGAATTATGGACAGGGCCCTGGCTGGGTAAGCTCTGGGATCTGGCTCAGCTGGCACCACCAATCAGGAGATGACAGCCAGCCTGCGGCACAGGCACCCGGCATGGCTGGGATGGCCCCTGACTAGGACTCTGGGGACCAAGCCCCCTCAGCAGGCTGTTGGGGAAAGGTCCTAGGTGAGAAGCGTGGCCCACAGCCCACCAACAGACAGCAACCAGTGGAGGGCCAGGTGGACAGGCTGGCACCATATTCCACTTGCCCAAGGAGAGGGCAACAGAGAGAAGAGGAATCAGCGGTGGGCCTGTGCTCCCCTCCCTGGCCACTGGAAGCTCGGCTCCTTGTAGAACCCCTTGCTCTCATTCAGATAGAGCTCTGGAAGGCAGAGGTCCCAGGTGTGTGCCCCAGACCTGCCACCACCCTGTCCCATCCTCCTGCACCCAGCCTTCTGTCCACCCTCAGTGCCCAGCTTGCCCACCCAGGGCATAGAGGTGCAGGCAGGGCTGAGTGTCCCCACTATTAAAGGATGCCCAGAGGTGATAGGTGAAAAGGAAAAAGCAGGATTCACCTGGACTCTGCCCTGGGGTCTGAGAAGGTGCTCGGAGAAGGTCCTGAGGGGTGGAGGTGGGGGCAGCTCAGCCTGGCCTCTTGTTCTAACTATTCTTCCTGAAAGAGAATCTAGGATGTTCAAGGTTTTATTTACAGTAATCAAATTGGGGTGGAAGATTAGGGGGGTGCAGGCAACTCAGGAAGGACTCTGGTGGGGATTCCAGGCCAGTCATCACTGGGAACACACTGTCGGTCCACTTTAGGAAGGACATCGGGACGGGGGATGGGATTCGAGGTCACAGCTGAAGCGCGCAGGAGAGATGAGGGGAGCTGACACAGGAGCTACCAAGTTCACTGGCTCCCAGAGAGAAGGGGCTGGCACAGAGGGGGCCGCTAATGTCCTCAGTGCGGGAAAGAGCTAAGTGGGGGGCTGAGTGGAGACCTCATGAGGACAGGGGTGGAAGGCGGGCTCCTTCAGCGCAGTAGACCCGGGTCCCTGGTCCAGATAGCTGCAGACCCACGTCCTCGGGCTACACACCCACTAGCGTGCAGGCCACGCTGGTCCAAGTGACCCGTAAGGATGCTGAGGTCCTGGGCAATCCTGTGACACTCCACACAGCCAAAGCTCCACAGGTCAGCCGCCACGGGCCCCTGCTTTTGCCACAGACTTTGTAGCTCCACGACATAATGTGGGCAGGTGTATGGACGCCACGGGGCCACTAAGGGACCACTGCGCGCGCTCGTGCCCCTACCTTTATCCCGCAAGTCTCGCTGCGCCCCACCCCACCCCACCCCGACTTCCCTGCAAGGTCCTCCCTCCTCCTCACTCCGCCCAGCCGAGCTCCCAGGCAGCTCCGGCCCCAGATTCGCCCTGTTTTCCAGCTCCGCCCAAACGAGCATCCACCCCAGCGGCCAGCAATCCCCTCAACCCTGCTCCTCACATCCCTCTCAATATTCCCAATGAGGTCCAGGATGCCGCTACCAAGGCTCCCGGGCAGGTACCTGGGGGCGCCCAACATCCTGCGCCGGTCCGCCCTCCCCTCCCCGGGCCCCACACGTGTGAGGACACAGGCTCCGGTGCGAGGAAGGTGCACGGGGCTCGTGACAGCCTCTCCCCGCTGAGATCTTGCTGTGGACCTCGCCAGGACCCCCTCAGCCTCCCCTCGGGTCTGCACCCGCACTGAGCTCCAGGCTCGGCCACGCCCCAGACCGCCTCCGCGCTCCGTCCCGCCTTTCCTCCGGGTCCCCGCCCAAGACCTTATTCTGGCCACAGAAAGGCCCTCACTCTCATATTTGCATATTCATGTTACTTCGGCCAATGGCGCCTCAGTAGGCGGGGCTTCGCGCGCCGCCGGAGGCGGTACGCCTGCGCACAGCGCTGAAACAGTAAGGTGAGCAATCTTCCTCCTTTAGGGAGGGCAGTCCTTGTTTTGTAAATTCCGTCCTCCCTCGAAAAGTATCCTCCTACATGTCCTCCCTTTTGATATTGGAAGACTAATCTGTAAATGTCCGTATTCCATCGATGCAGAGTCGATTCATTGCGTGTGATGTGACGTATTTATATCAAATGAGCACTTTTTTCTTACAATTACTATTAAAAATTAATAGGCAGATAAGCATAATTACAATATAAAATATTACACGTTTTTATTATGTATTTATCATATTACAGTGTATTATTGTTGCAATGAAGAAAATGTTGCTTTTATTTACGATACTGTTTTCTTCCATTTATTTTTGTCCTCCTTTTCATTGTAAAAAAGTTGGTCGCGGCCTGACCTGTGGTGGCGCAGTGGATAAAGCGTCGATCTAGAAATGCTGAGGTTGCTGGTTCGAAACCCTGGGCTTGCCTGGTCAGGGCACGTGTGGGAGTTGATGCTTCCAGCTCCTCCCCCCTTCTCTCTGTCTCTCCTCTCTCTCTCTGTCTCTCCCTCTCCTCTCTAAAATGAATAAATAAATAAATAAACTAAGCTTTAAAAAAAAAAAAGAAAGTTGGTCGCCTTATGCCCCAGGGAAGCCTGTGCTGCGCAGGGAGGGCGGCCGGACTCCCGGGATCCCGGTCCCGGCCCGGCCCAAAGAAGGAAGGGGCGATGACCGCGGCGCCGTGGTACGCTGTTCGCGGGCCGGCGTCCAGGCCACCGCTGGGAGCGCGGGAATCCTGGGCACCGGTCCCGCGGGGCACCGCCTAGCACGGGTCCAAGGACATAGCCTTTCCTCGCGGTCTTTTTTCAGCTTGAAAATCCCCACCCTGGCCGGTTGGCTTAGTGGTAGAGCGTCGGCCTGGCGTGCAGAGGTCCTGGGTTCGATTCCCGGCCAGGGCATAGAGGAGAGGTGTCCATCTGCTTCTCCACCCCTCCCCCTCTCCTTCCTCTCTGTCTCTCTCTTCCCCTCCCGCAGCCGAGGCTCCATTGGAGCAAAGATGGCCCGGGCGCTGGGGATGGCTCCTTGGCCTTTGCCCCAGGCGCTAGATTGGCTCTGGTCCCGGCAGAGCGACGCCCCGGATGGGCAGAGCATCGCCCCCTGGTGGGCATGCCGGGTGGATCCCGGTCGGGCGCATGCGGGAGTCTGTCTGACTGCCTACCCGTTTCCAGCTTCGGAAAAATACAAAAAAAAAAAACAAAAAAAGAAAAAAGAAAATCCCCGCGGATGCCGAGTTTTCTCATCTCCACGCCTGTCTCAGTTCTGATCATAAAACACTACCATTCATGCCGGCTCTCATCCCACAGACTTTGGTTGAAAAGGACCGGAAGCAGACAGCAGTGCCTTCTAGGACCCCGGAGACTTTGTCTTGTTTATTCTTCACGCAAGCGCTGTGACACACAGAGTGTCTCCGACTTAGACCCTTGACCCTGGGGCACAGATGCAGGGGAAGCCAAGATGAGAGCAAACACGAGGCCAGCAATGGAACAGGAAGCGGAAAAGCCAACAGGCAGAAGGGGTCACCGCAGCAGTCTAGGCCCTACTGGTCTCCCAGGTCCTGCCAAATGTCCTCACTGTGGCTATGCAGGAGGCATCATCCGTGTTCCCTGAGAGGAGAGACCAGCTGATAAATGGCTTCAGGATGCAGACATCTGCGACATCTCTACTGTGTTTGCTGAAATATGCCAGCCCCCAGGAGATGCTCTGCCCATATGGAGCTGTTGCTTCATTGCTCAGCAACCAACCTATTTTTAGTGCCTAAGGCAAGGCCCCCGGAACCATCCTCAGCACCCAGAATGAACTCACTCCAATCAGGCCATGCTGTAAAGGACAAGAATAAGAGAAAAGAGGGAGGGGGAGAGGTGGAGAAGCGGATGGTCGCTTCTCTTGTGTGCCCTAACCAGGAATCAAACACAGGACATCCACACGCCAAGCGATGCTCTACCACTGAGCTAATCAGCCAGGGCTGGAGACTTATATTTTATTTTTTTATAATAATTCTTTTATTTTTTACAATTTATTTATTTTTTTTTTACATTTTATTTATTCATTTTTTTATTTTTTTATTTTTTATTTATTTTTTTTTTCATTTTTCTGAAGCTGGAAACGGGGAGAGACAGTCAGACAGACTCCCGCATGCGCCCGACCGGGACCCACCCGGCACGCCCACCAGGGGCGACGCTCTGCCCATCCTGGGCGTCGCCATGTTACGACCAGAGCCACTCTAGCGCCTGGGGCAGAGGCCACAGAGCCATCCCCAGCGCCCGGGCCATCTTTGCTCCAATGGAGCCTTGGCTGCGGGAGGGGAAGAGAGAGACAGAGAGGAAAGCGTGGCGGAGGGGTGGAGAAGCAAATGGGCGCTTCTCCTGTGTGCCCTGGCCGGGAATCGAACCCAGGTCCTCCACACGCTAGGCCGACGCTCTACCGCTGAGCCAACCGGCCAGTGCTATTTATTCATTTTTTTAGAGAGAGGAGACACAGAGAGAGAAAGAGACAGAGAGAGGAAAGAGATAGAAAGAACAGAGGGAGGAGCAGGAAGCATCAACTCCCATATGTGCCTTGACCAGGCAAGCCTGGGGTTTCGAACCGGCGACCTCAGCATTCCAGGTCAATGCTTTTACCCACTGCGCCACCACAGGTCAGGCGAGACTCTTATATTTTAGCCAACAAGGTGTCATTTCTGTCTTTAGAAATGTGCTCATTACAATCACTTTGTAACCTTTGAGAGCACCACAAAGGTCAAATGTAACATCTCAAAACACACTTTACAACAGCCCAAGCTCTTCTAGACACCTGTTTTATACAAATACAAACCCAACGGTCTTACCTGGGGCCCTTAGGAGATGCTCACAGAAGACGAGTGCAAGCCTCAGCCAGGAGGTCAGGGAAAGGAGAGGAAAAAGGGCAGGAAAGAGGAGGTGACAGGAGGGAAAGAGAGGGTTGATTCCTGGAGCTCAGGGCCCCTGAGCAGCAGTGCAGACCCACTGCTACACATGGTTGTTTGTCAGGACTGGGCCACGCAGAGGAAACTGGTGCTCACCTGTATCTTAGTATACCTGCGTACACAGGTCTGTCTCACCTGTGCTGACATCTCTGATACACATGTGTGTAGAGAGTGTGGGTGTGCAATCCTAATTCATTCCCTGTGAAATCCCAGAAGAGGTGACACCCGGGTGACAGTGAGCACTCCCAGCCCACTAAGGTTGGTTTCTAAACACCATTCTCCACAAGCCCAGTCAGGATTGTGTTTGGAGGTTTGCCTAGGCCTGGGATAAAGGCACAGGAAGAACCAAGTATGCCCGGAACATCCTGTTAGGCAGAAGTTACGGAAAGGCTCATGGAATGAGAGGGGTGTGTTCTATGAATCCAGGAGCCAGCTGAAAGTGACTCCTGCTGGGAAAATTTTAGCACCAGAATATAGGAGAGTAACAGGTTAGAACCCAGTGACTAAAATAGGAACTCGTGAGGCCATCAAGATTTCTATCCATGAGTGAGTGAGTGAGTGAGTGAATGTCATCCAGTGTGATGCCATCGTTCAGGCGAGAAAATCAATGCACGGACGCAGGTGAGAAATGGAACTGTTCAGTCTCAGAGCCTCTCCTGCAGACATAGTGACACTCAGTGTCCTCACCTTTCCGGGTTTCTCCAGGAATCTGATGAGGAACAGCAGCTTATCAAAGTAATTTTTAATTAATGAAAAAGTTACACAGCACACAAACAATTTGGAAATAACTCCCAAGACTGATATTCATGGCCCTTGGAGCCCAGTCCTGGGAGGTGCCCACAGGCCCACCCTGCAGCAGAGCGGCTGAGGCTCAGAGGGCCAGGGAACAGGCCAAAGTGCACGCAAGCGTGTCCTGAGGGTCCATCCTCATGGTGCTGGATCCGCAAGGTGCAAGTGTGTGGTCCCCAAAGCCTGCGGAGCAGTAGCATGTCTCTTATGCCAGGTGCAGGCTATGCCATCTAGGAGCACGGGTCCCAGTGGCTCCCCTGGCCTCCACATTTGATCCTTGGGCGCCTGGCAGCTTTCAGTGGGTTCAGATGGCTGCATCCTGCTGCCATTTATCAGCTTTCTAGGTCTTCTCATGGAATACAGGTGCTGTCTCCTCTACGGGGTCTGTGGTGACGACTGGCAGGACTCGAGGGCCTGGAAGGGCCTGAGTGGCTGCTGTGTCCCCTGCTGCCTGCTGTCTTTCTCTCTGCCAGGCACATACAGCATACAGACCCTGTGGCTGGCTCCCTCCGCAGGGGCCCCATGCCCAGGGCCCATCTGTCTCCTGTGACCTCCCTTCCTGAGTTAGGAGTTAGTGTGTTGTACACTAAGGACTCAGTACCCTCAGGGAACCGAGACCCCACCCAGCCCAGCTGCCTCACCGCCACTGTGGGGACAAGCAACAGTACCTGAGGATAGAATCGCCTTTGTGTAAATCTTCCTGCAAAACAGAGACAGGCATGTCAGGAAGGAGCCAAACAGCTGGGGACCCTGTGCTGCCTACTTCTCCCTGTGCACTTTCCCAGAGAGACGGACCCCTCAGAGGCAGGCAAGTCTACGGACGGAATTTCTGCAGGGCCTGTGCCTGGGGAGCCAGGACAAGTGAAAAGACATGGGGCATCCCTGCCACCTCCCCAGCTGCCATAACCGGTCCCTAACTCACTCCAATTTGACCATCAACCAGGGAGAGGGGTGAGCACCTCACAGAGGAGCAGGTGCCCCAGAAACAGGGGAGAAGGGACACTGCCCAGCGGCCAGAACCTGGGGCTCTGACATCCCCCCGGGGTGAGGACACAGGACAGACTTGCCCACAGCAGCCCGACAGCCTGCCCATCTCTGCTCAGTGCCTGCTCCCCCTGCCTGCCCTGTCTCCCCAGGGCTGACAGAGAGCCCTGTGCAGGGGACTGTGGCTGAGGGAGGGAATGAAAGAATGACACTCGGCCCTCCTGTGAGCTTCTCTGTCCCCTGAGGGCATCAGGAGCTCAGGTCCACGGCCTGTGCAGGCACCTTGCTGACACAGGAGGTCCCCGTGCTATGGATGGGAGGTCCCATGCTCCTGGACACCTCGGGTCCCTCCCAAATTTGAGAAACAGAGCCACGGAGGCTGCCTAGAATACTAGTGCTGGGGCCTGCGCCCTGATAGGACCAGGGGCTATTGCTTACCTTGTAACTTTATCATTCCCATGCCTATGATGACACACCACAGGACAGGGATGAGGCCCAGGAAGAGCTGATGTCTCCTATAGGAGCATGTGACATCTGTGCTGTTGGTCCCAGGGTTCACCTCCATCTCAAGTGGGCCGCTGCACCTAAGAGACAGGAGCGGTGGGAACGTGGGACAGCAGATGTGGTCATTTCCTTGGTCTGATGTTCGCTATGACCTGCAAGCGTCACTGCTGGGCTCAAACAGGTGAAGGCCGCTGCCCTGGGACCTGGTGATGGGGTGGCTGTTGGGGGTGAACTAAGGTCTGCCCGACTCTCCGTGCCCACAGCTCCAAGGAGACGAGGGAGGAGAGGAAGAGGCAGAAGAACGAGGATGGAACAGGGACACGACACGAGAGAGAGCAGGAGGACAGTGACAGAGATCAGGACATGGAGAGGGACAGCAAGGAAACAGACAAAGGGTGAAAACAGAGCTGGTGTCAGGGACGAACAACGGTTCAAGTCAGTGCCAGGGACAAAGAGAGACTTGGCGAGGAGACAAGGATGGGTGGGGAGGACGGAAAGAGAGGGACCGACCTGGGAGGGGGACAAGGAGGATCAGGGCAGGGTTGAGATAGGGGACCCCTGGAACTCTCCCCTGTGGCAGCCACATCTGCTAGCCCCAACCTCCCCCAGACAGTCGGAGCATCCAGGTCATAGCTGGAACCTGGGGATCAACATTCAGGGGTTCCTGCTGCAGGGAGAGTGAGGTCCACACTTTGAGAACCTCCTTTATGTCTTTTTCTGACTCCAGAGTCACAGGGAAGCACCTCAGCCCTCACACCGGGGAACACCACAGGCCACAGAATTAGGGGTCTCAGCAGTAGCATCCTTGACATGGGTTCTTAGCTAACATGATGAGTTGTGTGAGTCACAGGATTTATGCAGATGTGGCCAAGGTGAGGCCCGCAGTCTCCCCGCTGGGGGAGGGCCCTTACCTCCCAGGGCAGTACTGAGGAACCCTCTCCTAAGACCATCCCGGGATCACCTACCTGGTCCAGGGCTGACACACCTCCACAGTCCCACCGGGAGAGAAAGTGCCTGGCAGGCAGTCTTCATACAACATGTCCTACAACTCGGTGCCTGACAACTGATAGTGTCAGGCAGAGGGTTCCTGGGCCCTCCCCCACCCCTTGGGCTTGGGTCGGGGTCTGTCTTCAGAGGTGCTGTGCTCACCTGTCCCCTGCACCCTCTGGCCTGGTCCACAGACACTGTGGGGCCTGCACTCGGCACAGTCATCCACGTCATGATGCACACAGAAGTGGCCTTGGGCACAGCTGCACACAGTGTTCGCCGTGCTGGTGCAATTCTGCCTAGTCGCCAGGCCCATGTCTGGGATCACAGAGAAGGAGCTCAGAGCGGCAGCAAGGGCTGCCACTGGTGATGGTGAGCTCCCCGTCACAGAAGGAAACCAAGCTGAGGGCTAGACAGCACCTGCAGGCCTGGGGCTCCCACCAGGGGACTGGTAAGTGCTTCCACCTGGAACCCTGCCAGGTGCATACCAGGCTCAGCCAAAAAAAACATACTACTGGGAGGTGCTGGTCACAGAAAGTGAGTCGCAAAGGGTCCAAGGGGCATGACTAGCAGCAGACAGGAAAAGTCAGGAGGCAGGGGGGATGGCAGAAGGGTCTTTTTTTTCTTTTTTTTTTTTTAGTATACTTTTTTTAGTGAGAAGCAGGGAGGCAGAGAGATAGACTCTCGCATGTGCCCGACCAGAATCCACCCAGCAAAGTCACTTGGGGGCGATGCTCTGCCCATCTGGAGCGTTGCTCTGTTGCAACCAAAGCCATTCTAGCACTTGAGGCAGAGGCCATGGAGCCATCCTCAGCTCCCAGGCCAACTTTGCTCCAATGGAGCCTTGGCTTCAGGAGGAGAAGAGAGAGATAGAGAGAAATGTGAGGGGGAGGGGTGGAGAAGCAGATGGGTGCTTCTCCTGTGTGCCCTGGCCAGGAATCGAACCCAGGACTTCCACACACTGGGCCAACACTACCACTGAGCCAACTAGCCAGGGCCTAGAGAGTCTTTTTTATAGGAGTCCCGGCCTTTAGGGGAGACTGAGACCTCCCAAACTGGGCCCCAACAAGAAATCAAAATCAGCTTTGGGGCAGGCCAAGGTGAGTCGCAGCGCCCTGCCTCCTAGCCTGGAGACGCGCCCTCAGACAGGTTCCCAGCCCACAGACCAGGCTGGTCACATGGCAGCGGCAGGACAGTGAGAGCCCCCTCCACAGGCAGTGGCAGTGGGGAGCCCACAGAGGGACAGCCTCAATGCCATCTGTCCTCAGCTCAGCCCAGTCGGACAGGGGTTCACTTGGGGGGATCTGTGGTTGCAGCATGAGGCTCACTCCCACCTCACTGAACCCCTAAGCCTTCTGGCCTCCACCTTCATCCTGGACCCTCACAGACACAGGAATTGTCCCTCCTATAGCAGATGGTGGGACGCCCAGCACAGGCTGACCTGGCACCCCTTCAGGGACTATCTTTTGCACCAATATTTTCAAAGTCGCTACCTAATTTCATTTCTGGGGACCCTGGGAAGGAGATCCTGGGTGCTGTTATGGGGTTTGGGGTGGGGATGACCCCCGTCCTGTTGGCAGAGCTTTGAGTGCTCAGAGGCTGGGTCCACTGCTGGCCACCATCTCCGAGGATGAACAACAGCTCAGCCATGCAGACCCAGGCCTCGGGGCACAGTGGATATCAAGTGGGACCAGGGGCTTGGGAGCCCCCACGAGAGTCCCAGCAGCACAGGATCCCTCCCCACCCCCTAGAGCCTGGGAGAGGGTCCCCCACCCTGCTACTCCTCTGTCCACAGGACAGCAGGGCATCCAGTGAAAGGCCGTGCCCACCCTGCACCACCCACACAGCCCCAATGCCCTGTGCCTGGGAGAGGGTCCCCCACCCTGCCACTCCTCTGTCCACAGGACAGCAGGTTATCCAGTGAAAGGCCATGCCCACTCTGTACCACCCACACAGCCCCAATAGCCCTGTGGGAGCTGTGTGATGCTCCAGCAACCCCAGTTGCATGCAACTGCCTGAGGGCGCCCTGCAGGGACCAGGAACAGGCTCTGGGGTGCTGGGACCTCTACCACACCCGGCCACACCCCCATTCCCCTCTCAACTCCTACGATCCTCCTCAGGCTGGGTGTGCCAGAAGGAGGAGGGCCTTCTCCCTACACCTGCTGAGGCCCCCCAGGACCCACACCTCTGACTTTCAACACACCCATCCTATCAGATACACCCTGAAAGATCATTTTATCTCTCCCCCACCCTGGACAGGGGACACACTCAGGCACAGAGAGGAGCAGGACTTACCCACAGGCATCAGCGAGTCTAAGCCTGAGTGGGATGTGGCAGGTCTGTCTCATTCTGCCCTCCCCCAGCCCTGCCCACCCTCCCCCCCACACCCCAACATCAAGCCTCTGGGTCCTGAGTGCTGATGCCTGAATTAGGCCTGAAGAGTGAGGGGTGCCCCCCCAAAGTGCTGCCTGTGCCAGGTCTTTGCTGAAACCTCACCTCTTCTAGGAAGCCTTCTCTGATTGCTGAGTGTAATGCTTGCCTCTCCTCCACCCTCCACCCTCTCACCCTGGATCCCACTCTCTTTCTTCTGTTTATTCTTATCTGACCAGCCCCTGCAATGCAGACTCAGGGCATAGGGAGTGTTTAGTCCTTGGCACCAGGAAGAACACCTGGATTACAGGTGTCTGCATCAACCACTCAGTCACTCACTCATCCATCCATTCATCTATTCATCATCCATCCATCCATCATTCATCCATCCATTCACCATCCACCCATGCCATCCACCATCCATCCATCCACTCATCCGTCCATCCATCCATCCTCCATCCATCATCCATCCATCCATCCATCATCCATGGACCCATCTATGTCCATCACCATCCATCCATCCATCCATCCATCCATCCATCAATCCATCCACCCATCCACCATCCATCATCCATCCATCCATTCATTTATTCAGCACTCATCCTCTCAGGCCAGGCCTTGTTCTGGTGCCAGATTCACCAGTGAGGAAGTGAGACCAATGGAGGTACCTGCAGCTGGGCCACTCCCACTCACCAGGTGTCCCCATTGCTGGCCAGCATCTGCTGGATGTCACCCTCACCTCCCTCAGCCCAGAGCCCCATGCCTGTTGGAGGTTCCATGGGGCTCCTGCACCTCATATTTACCTGGAGGATAGCAGTGGAGGCAACACCCCAGAACCTTTCCTTCCAAGACCCCAGGTGACATGTGCACTGGAATCCGTGGGACTTCCTACCCCCCCCCCCTGACTCCACGAGAGCTGTGCCTAGAGACCCCTGAGGGCCTAGCAGAGGGCCAGGCAAGGGTTTCAAGGGGCCTTCCTTCTGTGCACGCCTCCTAACACTGCAGATGGGGAAACTTGGGCCTCACTTGGTCAGGATCACCCTAACACCAAGGCTGGGCCTCCTCGCACCCCAGCCCTGTCACAGCTGGAGGATCCCCAGGGAGAAGGCCCTGCCTGGACTCCAGCCCCCATCACCCTGCTGTCTGTCCTCTTGACCCCTACCATCCCGGCCAGCACCCTCCAAGGGGCTGCCGTCCCGCTCTGTCCTTATACACCTTCCTGTGAAGACATCTTCATGTGGGCTCTCTGTGGAAATACCCTTGAGAAAGAGGAGTACATTTCCTCTTTCTATTTGAGAGGGAAATTTCTGGGACCCTGAGGATGGAACAGAGATTATGAAATCCCCAGTGTTCAAGCACAATCTTGGAGGGCGAGAGGCAAGGAGTATCCTGAGGGCCCACTCTGAGGCTCGCCTCTCTCCTCTGTGATAAGGCTGGTCATCTCCCCCTGCTCTGTGCCATCCTGGGCAGGGCCGAGGGCTCAGGGGCCAAGCAGCCTGGTCCGCCATTCGGCGTCACATCCTGGCGAGGGAGCCGGGTATAAAAGACAGAGTCAGAGTCATGAGAAGAGGGCTCCCTCGGTTGCCAGCAGAGGCCACATGGGGCTCTGAAGGGTGAATAGGAGTCCTGTGGGAGGACTAGGTAGGAAAGGTCCTTCTTTGAGACCAACGTGGGATGAGCCAGAAGTACGTGAAGTCCACTCCGGGGGAGCGGGGAGCGGAGCACAGCGCAGTGCCGGCCGAGGCCCAATGCCGGAGGGAAGCTGGAAGCATAGGCGCGTCCTGCGCACAGGAAAACTCTGGACCATTGCCAGGCTGGTGCGGGTGGGGGTTGGGGGGCACAGAGTGGACCCGAGCTAGATGAGGGAGCTCCAGAGAAGTCAGGGTGAGGACAGTCAGGACTTGAACACAGGACCACTCACTCAGGCGATGCCCTGAGATGCCAACCCTTCGGGACTCTGTCTCCACCTCTCATGCTGTGGGGCAGCAGGTGGACAGGGAGGCCAGGGGAGAGAAAAGAGACAAGTGGGGATATTTGGGTACAAGGGTCAGAAGAGGGCCACAGAGTGCTTGGGACCCAGGACTCCCCACAGGGAAGTGCCTGCTCCCACCTGAGCCGGCTCCTGGGAGCAGCACGGGGGCAGGGATGCCTGAGCTCTCAGCCAGGCCCAGACCAGCTCCTCTGGCTCCTTTGAGCTCTAGCACGTGACCATAGGGTGTCCGTTGCTGACTAAGACATCTGCCCGCAGTCCCAAGCTTAGGGTGCTGTAGTGTTCCCCCCCCCCAAATCACCATCTGAAATCCCTCCACTTGAGGAATAGTCCTCTGCTCACCCCCTTCAAAATCAGGACCCTGGGGGGCACCGGCTTTCCCGGCCTCAGCGTTCCCCACCCAGCCTTCTGGCCAGTCTGGGCCTCGAAACAGCCCGCAGATGCTCCTACCCTGTCCCTCCGGGCCTGTCAGCACGCTTGGCACCCTGCCCTCCCCTCTCACTCCCCCAGCTCCGTTTTCCAGGTGTTAGCAGACCTTGCACGCCAGGTTCCTGAGACTCAGTGTCATAGACAGGGGCACGGAGCTCAGCACAAGGTCAAGCAGATAGGGTGCAGACGGGACTGTGAGCACAAGGAGTCGACCAGAGAGGAAGTCGGGCTCTCCAAGGGGCTCTTGTGGGCGGCGGGTAGAGCCGCCTTGGGGTGGCTACGGGCTTGGGAAGGAGGATGAGGTCAGCTGACTCACGATCGTCATGAGGCCGAGGCCGGAGTTGGCACCGGGGTGATCACAAGATGTTTCCCGGGACCCGTGGGCCACCCAGAGGACCTGGAGGACAAAGTTTGCACACTCATTCTGAGCACCTGTCACTTGACAACACGACTCTTTCGCAAAACACATGGTAAAGCGAGGGTGTGATCGTCCTACATTCTTTCCTTTAAGGATGTGGTTAGGCTCGTTTTCAACGATGGGAGTTTACTTCCAGGGTTCATTCTGGCCTGGAGTCATGGTCGGGCCTCTGCAATGGAGTTCTCTCGGTCAGGGTAGGGTCCAGTGTCAGCCCGATACGGTCTCACAGCCAGTAACTGAAGGCTTCTTCACACTGTAAACTGGGCGCTGGCTGGTGCCGGGCCCTCGCCTAACCCCAAACACTTCCTCATACCCAGAGCTGCTACCTGCCATGTTTCAGCTCAAGAAGAGAGTTTTGCAGGACATCCTGTCTTTGGTTCAATAGATAAACGCAGGGTCCCGGCCCCCAGGGTGGGACTAGCCCTGGGGGAGAGCGGCCAGCTGCTGCTGGAAGTGTTGGAAGCATCGGGGTGCCTCCTGTTCCCAGGTTGGCGGCGCCACCGGGAGACCATCGGTCAAACAGGAGAGGAAGTCTGGAAATAGAAGAAGGAAGAGAGGCCAGCAGCGCTGGCCGAGAGAGAAAAAGACAAGGAGGGCCAGCTCACTGAAGATGTGGAGGAACGGTTCTGAGAAAGGAGTGTTCACGGTGGAGATGGGCACCCAGCAGGCCGCACAGGCTAGGTGGGCAAACTAAGCAGGTCCTCTGTCAGAGAGTGGGAGGGGCTGGATATGGAGGGGGTAGGCCTTCCCGGAAAGCAGGTGAGAAGCAAAGATTAAGTGTTCTGATCACCGGCTGCTTCTTCACCCTGGGAGTCCCAGTTAGGAATTCCATACTGTAAACACCCTCATCCTAACGCACGGATCGGAGCCTTTTATGGGGACTGGAGAATGTTGGAAACAACCTAAGTGTTCATCAAAAGGGAATTGGTTACATCTGCTCTTTTGCACTGAGCGGCACCGCCCGGACTTACCCTCTGCCACAAGAGCTAAAATTTGAAAAGCTGAGAGTCGATGGCTTTCCAACATTTGGCAGAATGGGAACCTTGGGACCCTGTGAGAAGGACCCCAAATTCCCCAAGCTCCGGGTTCATTCTGGCCTGGTGCTCAAGGCACATTTCCAGAGCGCAGGGCAAAGAGAGAGAGAGAGAGAGAGAGAGAGAGAGAGAGTCTAAGAAGGTCACAGCGGTCTTGCTGAGTTAAAGGAGTCAGAGGTCGGGGTTTGGGATGGCTGAAGCTGATAGAAATTACAAGCAGATTTCCAGTAAAGAGGAAAAGACTCAGACTGAAAGCTCCAGAGATCTGCAAAAGTTCCCCTGACTCACTAAAAAAACAAAACACGTCATACATGTAAATCATAAAGCTCCAAAGCACCAGACGGTAAGCAGATGGGGTGTCTCGGGGCTGAGAGAGCTGCGTCCCAAGCAGCCAGTGCTGAGAGCCCTCATGGACCGCTTGGGCGTCCAGTAGAGTCACCACAGGCTACACCTCGTCAGCCGTGCTCAGCCATCCCCAAGTAAAGGCTTGTCTAGATCTGTTCGAACAAAGCTCAAACACAAGCCACCAAAAGATCAAAGTGCATGACCTGGAATACTCGTTAAGAAGGATTTCACGTTAAGAAGGATTAAAAGAAGAAGAAAAAAATATATATCCAGAGAATAAAAAAGATAAATGCACAATGTCCAACATTCAATCAAAAATCACTAAGATTTTGGCCTGACCTGTGGTGGCGCAGTGGATAAAGCGTCGACCTGGAAATGCTGAGGTTGCCGGTTCGAAACCCTGGGCTTGCCTGGTCAAGGCACATATGGGAGTTGATGTTTCCAGATCCTCCCCCCTCCTCTCTCTCTGTCTTTTCTCTCTCTCTCTCTCTCTCTCTCTCTCTCTCTGTTTCTTCCTCTCCTCTCTAAAATGAATAAATAAAAAATTTTAAAAAAATCACTAAGATTTGGATAAAGCATCAATGCGGACACTGAGGTCTCCAGTTCAAAATCCCGGGCTTGTCTGGTCAAGGCACATATGGGAGTTTATGCTACTTGCTCCTCCCCCTTTCTCTCTCTCTAAAAATGAATAAATAAAATTTAAAAAGTTTTTTAAAAATCACTAATATGTTGGCTCTGGCCAGTTAGCTCAGTCAGTTAAGAGCATCATCCTAAAACGACAAGGTTGCTGATTCCACCCCCAGTCAGGGCACACATGGGAAGCAGCCGAGGAGTGTGACTGAGTGGAACAACAAAAGAATGCTTCCCTTTTCTCTCCCTCTCTTTCTCTTCCTTTCTCTGTCTCTCTGAAAAAATAAATCAAAAGGAATTAAGCCCTGGCTGGATAGCTCAGTCAGTTGGAACCATGTCCCCAAGCATGGAGGTTGCTGGTTCAATTTCCCGGTCAGGGCACATATAGGAACAGCTCGATGTTTCTGTCACTCTCTCCCTGCCTCTCTCTCAAAAAAAAAAAAATTTTTTTAATCACTAATATACCAAGAAGCAGGAAAGTATGACCAAGAATAAAATATGCCAGAAGAAATAGACCCAAAAATAACAGCAATGATGGAATTCCCAAACAAGGAGCTGAAAATAGCCATTAAAATCTCTTTTTTAAAGAAGAAAATATTAATGCCTGACCAGGCGGTGGCGCACAGTGGATAGAGTGTCAGACTGGGATGTGGAGGACCCAGGTTCAAAACCCCAAGGTTGCTGGCTTGAGCATGCACTCACCTGGCTTGAGAGGAGGCTCACCAGCTTGAGTGAGGGGTTGCAGGCTTGAGCATGGGATTATAGACATGACCCCATGGTTGCTGGCTTGAGCCCAAGGTCACTGGCTTGAACCCCAAGGTCGCTGGCTTGAGCCCAACGTTGCTGGCTTGAGCAAGGGGTCACTTGCTCTGCTGTAGCCTGCGGGTCAAGGCACATATGAGAAAGCAATCACTGAACAATTAAAGAGCTACAACAAAGAACTGATGCTTCTCATCTTTCTTCGTTCCTGCCTGTCCCTATCTGTCCCTCTCTTTGACTGTCTCTCTGTCTCTGTCAAAAGAAAGAAAGAAGAAAGAAAGAAAGAAAGAAAGAAAGAAAGAAAGAAAGAAGGAAGGAAGGAAGGAAGGAAGGAAGGAAGGAAGGAAGGAAGGAAGGAAAGAAAGAAAGAAAGAAAGAAAGAAAGAAAGAAAGAAAGAAAGAAAGAAAGAAAGAAAATACTAACATGACGAGAAAAGTGGAAGATATAGAAAAGAACCAAGTGGAACTATACAAAAATCTCAAGTGAAAAATACGCTGGGTGAATGTGTTAGTGTGATGGGACTCCCATACCAAAATAGCACAGATAGAGCAGTTTACACAACAGGAATTTATTGCTTCGTGGTTCTTCAGGCTGAAAGTCCAAAATCAAGGTGTTGGAGGAGTTAGTTTCTACTGAGACTTCCGTCCTTGGCCTGCAGATGGTGCTCTACTCGCTGTGTCCTCGCTTCGATTTTTCTCTGTGCAGGCACACATCCCTGGTGCCTCTTATGTTCCTATTTCCTATTCTTTAAATAGACTCCAGTCATAATAAATTAAAGCCTACCCATATAACCTTATTTGAACTTAATTACCTCTTTTAAGGCACTATCTCGAACTGCAGTCACATTTTGAGGTCCTGGGGCTCAGGGCTTTAAATATAAACTTGGCACCCTCACGTGGGGGACACAATTCAGCCCGTAACCATAGGATTAACCACAGGTTAGATGCTTACATTGATGAACTTGAAGGAATAGTGATTTAAAAAACCATCCCGAACTAGGTACCAAAAGAAAAAAGGGGAAAGGGAAATGAACGAAGTCTCCAAGACCCCTGGAAAATACCAAGTTGGGTGACATAAATGTAACTGGAGTGTGATCAAAGAGAAAAAGAAAAGAACAGAAAAAATTTTTTGAAAAATTAATAGGTGAAACTTCTCTAAATTTGAAAAAAAAACAAAACTATAAACCCATATAGGCGAGAAGATCAACAGACCCCAAAAAGAATAAGCAGAGGCCCTGGCTGGTGGCTCAGTGGATAGAGCATTGCCCAGCATATGGACATCCCAGGTTTGATTCCTGGTCAGAGCACACAGGAGAAGCAACCATCTGCTTCTCCCCCCTACTTCTCCCCATTCTCTCCCTCTTACCCTCCCACAGCCAGTGGCTTGATTGGTTCAAGAATAGCCCTGGCCGCTGAAGATAGCTCTGTTGGAGCACATCAGCCTCAGGTGCTAAAAATAGCTCTGTACTCAAACATCGACCCATGATGGGGTTGCCAGGTAAATCCTGGTCAGGGTGCATGTGGGAGTCCACCATACTATCTCCGCTCCTCTCATCTAAAAAAAAAAAAAATGAGGCCTGACCTGTGGTGGTGCAGTGGATAAAGCGTCGACCTGGAAATGCTGAGGTTGCCGGTTCAAAACCCTGGGCTTGCCTGGTCAAGGCACATATGGGAGTTGATGCTTCCAGCTCCTCCCTTCTCTCTCTCTGTCTCTCCTCTCCCTGTCTCCTCTCTCTGTCTCTCCCTCTCCTCTCATAAATGAATAAATAAAAAAAAAATTTTAAGTATTTAAAAAAATAAAATAATTAAAAAAATTATATTGGGAAACACCTCTAAAATGCTGAAAGAAAATTTCAACTTAGAATTCTATACACAGTGGAACTATTTGTCCAAGATGAAAGCAAAATAAAGACAGAGGGCTCCCACTTCACGATTTAAAACAAAGGTTTAGATGCTTCACCACCAACAGACCTGCACTGTATGAAGTGTTCAAACACTTCCTTTGAGCACCAGGAGATTGGTACTGGCAGAAACCATAGCTCTACTCAAAAGAACAGTGAAAGAAAAAGTGAATGGTCCAGTAAATGCACGGCATCTCTTTCTCATTTATATGAGGGTTACATCCAGTCATGGAATTTTAATGCATGTCTATGAGTTACAAGGTCCTGTCCCTTTCCACTCCTTGTTCAACCTCATCGGCTTTCACTTTGGAGTTCTGTTGGTAACGTAGAGCAAAACCAGGCATCACTCAACTAAAAATACCCTGAGATGCCCCATGTGCTGCCCCCATGGAGACAGACTCTCCTGTCTTTCCAAACTTGACAGCACCAGGTCAACGCACACATCCCATCACCAGCTGCATTAGAGGAGTATCTGGGTGTGAATGGTCTAAAGATGAATGTTCTTTCAGACACACCACTATTTTGGCACAAGATTTTAAAAATTCCCTAACTGGCCCTGGCCAGCTGACTCAGTAATAGAGCATCAGTCCAGCATGTGGAAGTCCTAGGTTTGATTACTGGCCAGGGTACACAGGAGAAGCACCCATCTGCTTCTCCACCCTTCCCCCTCTACTTCCTCTCTGTCTCTCTCTTCCCCTCCCGCAGCCAAGGCTCCATGGAGCAAAGTTGGCCTGGGCACTGAGGGCGGCTCCATGGCCTCCACCTCAGGCGCTAGAATGGCTCCTGCTGCAACAGAGGAACACCCCAGACTGGCAGAGCATCGCCCCCTGGAAGCATGCCGGGTGGATCTCAGTCGGGCGCATGCAGGAGCCTGTCTCTCTGCCTCCCTGCATCTCACTTCAGAAAAATACCAAAACAAAACAAATAAATAAAATCAAAATTAACCATTCTCAACTTATTCAATATTTAAATAATGTATAACATTCAAGGTTGTATTTTTTGAAGATTTAAAAAAAATTTTTTTTAAAGAAAAAAAAATTTTTTTTTTAGTTTATATATTTTTAAAATATATATAATTTTTTTGGCTAATATTTTTTGCGATAATTATTTTTTGCTGAAAAGCTTGTCACCTATGCAGCTGCAGTCCCTCCATGCTGCAAACACAGGATGCACAGAGGTCCCCACCACGGACTCACCCTGCTTCTGACAACACTCGCTCCAGCCAGAGCTCAGCCCAACACCCCAGAACCCACAGTGCCTATTTAACACCAGGACGCCTGGTCCTTGCGGTGTGTATCCTCAGGATAAGCAATCACCCTGACTACAGAGGCCCTGGTGGTGTGCCCAGGGCTGTAGGGCACGGGCTAGAGTTTGGGTTTTTGGGGGTGGGGGGGGGCGCTATGAGATGCATAAAGTGC
This sequence comes from Saccopteryx bilineata, assembly GCF_036850765.1. Classification (NCBI taxonomy): domain Eukaryota; kingdom Metazoa; phylum Chordata; class Mammalia; order Chiroptera; family Emballonuridae; genus Saccopteryx; species Saccopteryx bilineata. Next base: position 291,921,808 of record NC_089492.1, read on the forward strand.
TCTCTCTCTTGCAAATATGATCACCCTACAGCATGACTTTGGTCAGCTGCCTTCCTCACATAGCACGCACATGCACACGCACATACACACCCATTCCAGCCAGGAGGGCAGGGAGGCCAAAAGACTTGAAAAAGGACAGAGTGTGTAGAACCAAAACAAAACAAAAAAAATGTCTGTGTGTACCTGGTACTTGGTTTCCTGTATGCACCAGGTAATCCTTCCCCCCCCCCCCCCCGGGGGCAAGGGGAGGGCCCGTCACAAACAGCTTCCACATTCTGGTTCTCTTTTGCATTTGTGGGGTTTTCAAAACAGCATGTTTTACTTTTATAAGAAAAAATCTAATTGAGAAGTGTATTGATACTCACTGCTGGTCAAGGCCCGGCCCCCAGACTATCCCCAGGAGAGCCCTTGATTTCCTCAGAAGGGAGCAGAACAGTTCCTGTCTACTACTGCACAGCCCTGTCCGCACCTCCTCTCGGGGTTCCCTGCATCCCACTCCTCACCCCCTCCACCCTGGACTGTAGGGCTCAGAAATGAATCAGGCCCAGCTAGCTCTGGCCCCTAGGGGGGACACCTCCACGACTTGCACACCCATGTTCCCAGCAACATTACTCACAGGCGCCCCAAGGTGGGAGCCACCCCGTTGGTGTCTGTGGATGAATGAGCACAATGGGGTCTCTACGGACAATGGGTTTTCTTCACCTGTGAAAGCAAAGATGCTCTGACATATGCTACATGGATGGACCTGGGGGGACATTAAGCTGTGTGACATAAGCCAGACATAGAAGGATGAATGTTGTGTGATTCCACTCCTAGGAGGTCCCTGGAGGGGTCAGAAGCAGACTCCTCCCAGTGAGAGGTGGGGGCAGGGCTTATGGGAGCAGCGTAGGGAATGAGGAGTTAGTATTTAATGGGGACAGAGTTTCATTTGGGGGAAAAATGAGAAAGTTCCTGTGAGGACTGCACTGCACAACCTTGTGAATGTGCTTAAGGCCACTGAACAGCCCACTTACTAGTCGTCAAGGCAGGAAATTTTCTCTTACATAAGAAAAAATTTTTATCCAAAAATATGTTTTCTATCGGGAAAGATTCTTTTTTTTTCTTTTTTTTTTTTAAAGACAGCCAGAGGGGTCATCCTGGCGATGCAATGTTCTGTGTCTTGGTCAGATCAGGGTCAGCGTCCACATAGTCTTGAACCTCAGAACGGCACCCACGGAGACCTTGACGGACGGTTTCTTACAGTGACCTGTGAATTGTCTCCAGGGAAAAAAAAATTTTTAAAGTTCAACTAGAAAAAGTGAACAAACAAAATGAGAAAGGCTCAGAAGTAACGCTTTGCAATTGATGGTAATGTTGGCCCACAAGAGCCCAAAGCCTGTTTAGTAAGAGTCTTGCTCACAGAAAACAGCGTCTATGATGCTCTGAGCGCAGGCCGTCCCTCCACCAGACACCGGAGACGCTGCAGACGTTCGGAGTCCTTCCCCCACGACAGAGAACTCCTCCCTGGGTGCCCCTCCACCACCTCACCTGCCCTGAGGCAGATGAAAGCTGAGGTATCACTGCCAACCCTCCCTCCACTCCCCTACCCCCACCCCCACCCTGCCCCAGAGGACACATGGAGGCACCCAGGACCTCTCCCCATGCTGCTGCTCAGCTGGACTGGGGAGGGCCCTTCCCACCCTGCTCTCCCTGCCCTGAACGCGTGAAACTCCTTGGGGTGCAGTGGCCAATGGGGAATGGGCTAGTGCCTCCTGCGTGGATCCTGCCCTGGGCACAGCCCGGCCAGGCTCATTTTGCCAGCTTCTACTTCTGAGCCCCAAAACAGGAAGCAGGGTAGAGGTATGTAGGGCCCACGGGTAGGGTGTTTCTGCCTGCCTTGAAAAGCTGTAGTGTTTTGTTTTGTTTTGTTTTTGTCAACACAGACTAGAATCACGTTTTTCTCATGACCTGTCATCTTGCCAGGTGGCCTGGGAGGGAAGAGTTATCCCTGGCTCAACGTCCCTGAGGATTCTCCCGTTTGTTGGGGGCCAGGGAAGTGGGCTGGGCCTTCACCACAGTTCCAGGGAAGAGGCCAGAATGAAAAGGATCGCTTGACTTGGCCTGTCTTCTTGCACAGATGAAGTTCAGAGTCAGTGTATAGCCATAGCCTGAGACACACCTCACTCACTCCCTCACTCACTTGTTTGAGCCCCATGTGGGGCGGCCCAAGACCCAACCTCGCCTCTGAAATGGACTTGCTGATTGATGCCCCACCCACCTGCTGGGAGGGCTGGGACACCTGGAGTTGGGGCATGGTGGGGGGTTGCTCTCTCCTGTTCATCACTCAGTAAACGTCCACTGCAGGTCCTGGGGCACAAAAACCTCAGAGGCCCCCAAATGAGATATGTTGTCAGAGGGCCCCAATACTGGTGCTTAAATATCTGATAGATGAAGCGGCGGTAGAGCATTGGCCCAGCATGCGGAAGTCGATCCCCAGCCCAGGCATACAGGAAAAGCGCCCATCTGCTTCTCTACCCTTCCCCCTCTCCTTCCTCTCTCTCTTTCCCTTTTTACAGTCAAGGTTCTACTGGAGCAAAGTCGGTCCAGGCGCTGAGGACGACTCCATGGACTCCACCTCAGGCGATAGAATGGCTCTGAATTGCAATGGAGCAACGCCCCAGATGGGCAGAGCATTACCCCCTAGTGGGCATGCCGGGTGGATCCCGGTCAGGTGCATGTAAGAGTCTGTCTGTCTGCTGCCCCCCCCATCTGTGGGTCAGGTAAGTTTGCAAATATGATGTATATGTTTGCTCGTTTAAGTTTGCATTAGGTGTGGGGGACAGGCTGTAAACCGGCAGGGTCCTTATAGCCTAAGGCAGGGGTCCCCAAACTATGGCCCGTGGGCTGCATGCAGCCCCCTGAGATCATTTATCCGGCCCCCGCCACACTTCTGGAAGGGGTACCTCTTTCATTGGTGGTCAGTGAGAGGAGCATAGTTTCCATTGAAATACTGGTCAGTTTATTGATTTAAATTTACTTGTTCTTTATTTTAAATATTGTATTTGTTCCCATTTTGTTTTTTTTTACTTTAAAATAAGATATATGCATTGTGCATAGGGATTTGTTCATAGCTTTTTTTATAGTCCGGCCCTCCAACAGTCTGAGGGACAGTGAACTGGCCCTCTGTGTAAAAAGTTTGGGGACCCCTGGTCTAAGGCTTAGTTTTAAGACTAAGCCTTTTCCACCCTTTTAATCCTAAAATCTTCTCAACACTAAGCTTTTCCCCACACCCTTGACTGTTGCATGATGTGAGGTGGTACACTCTTATGAGGAATCCCATTTATGCCTCAGGTAAGTGACTTTGTATCAGAGACTTCCTTGTTTGTATATTGGATTAAAGGTTTTGATTTCTACACTATAAAATGGGGCAGACCAGGAGCTCTCTTTCTTGATTCCTGAAATTAGCATTGCAGCAGAGAGGCAGCCAAGATGGCAGAGTGCTGAAGGAGAAGCCAGTCTGTGCAGAGTTTGTGCAGAGAGAAGGAGATGGGGAACAGAGGTGAATAAGGCTGGTGAGGTAGAAACCTTTGATTCTAGGAATACTCGGATAAGTCAGTGCCTTTGGGAGCCCTGAATGGAAAGGGAAGTGTTTTCCCACTGTGTGTATTTCTCGCCCACCAGGTGCGAGCTAGGATTAAAGCTAATGGCCCACCAGTTCTTGGCTCCATTGTTTCATTACCGTCTGTCTGAATCAAATGTGAACCAGCACGGGCCAGATGACTGTGATGGTGGCCGTGGCTACTGGCTTTACACCACCCCACCCCGCTTCTCACTTCGGAGAAATACAAAAATACACACACACACACACACACACACACACACAGGTATATCTGACAGATGACGGATGGGCTCCCTGGAACCATCAGCCAGCCATCCTGACCAGTTGCCCCAGTGGGCCAAGAGGGCAGAGGGCAAAGCCCATAGCTCCAGTTCGAATCCTGATCAAAGATCCCGAGACAGGCCTGGGCCACAGCTGGGGGCATCTTCCCTGGGCACGGGTGGTCACCCGCCGCTGAGGTTCTCTTCCCTGCCCTGAGGCCCTGGGAGGCCCTGAGCCTGCTGGCCCCTCCCTGAGTCCTGGGCCATTCTGCCCCCCAGGAAGCCATGCTCTTTGGCCCACACTTATGAAGCACCTACTGTATGCCAGGTAATGGACACAGATGTGGTTGGGGCTGTCCTCTCACAGAGCAGAGACCTGTTGGGAGACGGGGTAACTAAAGCCCTAAGTGTGAAGGGGACTCTGAAGGGCATCACTAATGGGGGGAGGAGGCACCCAGAACCCCAGGAGCAGAAGCAGCAACGTTAACAATTAGCACGGAAGGCCACAGGCCACCGTGGTCTCACACACACACACACACACACACACACACACCCTGCTGCTGACCTGTTACCTCTTTGCACTTTCCCAGAAGGTAACCTCCCAGCAGCTTTCCTGAAAAAGGTGGAATATCCGCCCAAGCTTGGGCATGCCCCATTCCCTCAAGTTCCCCGCCCAGCTCCATAACTGCCCGGAACCCTCTTCCCTCGGGCCACCAGGGGGCAGCAAACTCCATAGCCTGTTCTACCCGCTCTTGGCACTTGTGTGGCCTGCATGCTATCTGGGGGGGCTTGGGCGTGGGTTTGGAGCCACACTCCCTTTACCATTGTTCCTTACCACCCCTACCACCCCTCCTGGGGCCCCAAGCAAGTGCAGGGCACCCCCCAGCTGGTCCTGGTTTAGTGAGGCACAAGCTGGGCCCAAGACCAAGCCAACTCACAACCTCCCGCAACATTGGGAAAAGCTCTTGTCTGGGGGAGGAATAAGGGGGTGAGATTTGGGGGACCATGAAGAGAGGTACTGGGGAAGGTCCATTCCCTGAGAGCTGCCTCTGCCTCAGCACCCTGAGGGCTAGGCCTTGACCACAGGGCCAGGGAATGGACTTGCTGGGCAGTGCCCCACCCCAGAAGGTCTGGAGTCATTCATATAGCCTGGGCAGGGGCCCTGAGTCTCAGAGGTGGCTGTCAGCCTTAGGGACAGGGAGGGGGGGAGCAGAGGATTGGTTGAGATAGAGACCTAGGCAGAGGCTGCAGACCAGCTCAAGCTCCCCTGTGGTCCAGCGCTGAGGCATACTGGGTATGTACCCCTCATACATCCATCACTGACAGATACACGTGCATCCCACTGGGATGCCACCGGGGTTCATCACTCTCCTTCAAGTGCTCAGCATCGCCCAGCCCAGCTCCACTTTCCCAGCCTAGGACAAGCTGAGGTCCAACTGCAGACCTGGCTGGAATGACCAGGCAGCCCTCCAACGCTCCCTGCAGACCTGCCGCACCCCCCAGAGGCACTGTCTCAGCTCCCTCCGCCAGGGGCAATCTCAACCATTTACAGGCTTTGTAACAGTACAAAGCCATTGCCCTCAGGACCCCTCCTTCAAGGTGAAAAGGGGGGGACTGCTCACAGCCGACTCCCGCCCCACACTCCCCTTCGGCCCTGGAGCCCGGGGCATGAAGTGGGAGAGACATAAAATTCCTACTGCAGAAGGGGTGCTGAGCCTTCTGTGTCCTGCTCCCTGGCAAAGTCGCCACCAGGGCCACCACCCGGGACCTTGTGGGCGGGGCTGCCGGGCGGCAGAAAGGATCTCTTATACACGTCGTTCTTCAGCGTGGCCTGTGTCTCCATCCGCACCGGGTGCAAGGAGAGGACCTAAGACCGGAAGGCTTAGCGGAGGCGGCGCGGCCCTCCTTCCCTGTATCCCATCTCGGACGCTGGCGACGCGGCCAGTGAGCAGAGCCCGTGAGGGAGCTGGCGCCTGACTTCTCCCTCCCTAGGGAACACCACGCCTCCGCCGCCCGCCAGGCCCTGCGCTGTGCTCACCGGGGATATCACTACCGCCATCTCTTGATGGCCCTTTCCCAGCTTAGAGCCGGGGTGGCGCCGCGACAACTTCTCAAGCAGGAGGGAAAGCAGAGAAGTGGCGAGGGGTGTCCCCGAGACCCTGCCCTGACCCCCCGTGTGCGCGATCCCGATCCATCTTCACTGGAGACTGGGCAGGGGGATGAACCTGGGATGGGATCGGACTGGAGCGCGCAGCACCAGAGGGTGGCCGGAAGGCGGTGGCAGCGGCAGGCGTCGTGGCGGTGCCTTTATGCAGGCGCGGAAGGCAGTGAGGCTGCGGGCGCACGCGCTTTCCCACGCTTGGCAGCCAATCTATGGCCCCGGCTGGACAAAGAACTGGACCTCGGGGGGCCTCTGGGCTGGGATAATGACGCACCGCTCCGCTGCCCCTCGCAGGTGGGGGTGTGGACAGGAGTGGGAAGGGTACAAGTGGGTCGTCAGCTGGGCCGGGCCGTAACCTGCCTCTGAGTTCTGCTCTCAGATGCCTACAGAGCGGCCCCCAGTGGTCCAGCGCCGGCCCAGGATGCAGAGACCAGAAGAAGCGCCTTCCTGGAGGCTGAGCATTCAGAGCAGCTCCTTCCCTGGCCCCACCGTCCAGTCCTCTAGGCACAGGACAGTGTCCCACTGGTCACACTCTCTGGTCACACTCTGGCCTGCCCCCTGCGCCACACTTGGTCCCTCCTCTGGGCCTCTCCAACTCCTCGAACTTGACTGGTGTTCCCGCCTAAGTAGGAGCTCTTCCAGCCCAGGAACCTGTCAGCCCAGGGCATGGAAGCCACATGGAGACACAACATCAGCAGAGGGGTGTTTACCACAGGGCTGCAGCAAGGGGTTTGTACCCTTTGGGCCAAAGTCCCTGCCCCCTCCCAAATCCCCACCCTCCTTTTTAGAAAGCCAGGACCTCCTCCAGGAAGCCCCTCAGCCTCCTCCTCACATCTGCAGACTGGTCTTTGTATTATAAGGTCATCATGGAAGGTGTTCTAGACCAGTGGTCCCCAACCTTTTTTGGGCATGGACCGGTTTAATGTCAGAAAATATTTTCACAGACCGGCCTTTAGGGTGGGACGGATAAATGTATCACGGGACCGAGACAAGTGTTAAGAGTGAGTCTTAGACGGATGTAACAGAGGGAATCTGGTCATTTTTTAAAAATAAAACATCGTTCAGACTTAAATATAAATAAAACGGAAATAATGTAAGTTATTTATTCTTTCTCTGTGGACCAGTACTAAATGGCCCACAGACCGGTACTGGTCCACGGCCCAGGGGTTGGGGATCACTGTTCTAGGCAGTTAATTACTGGGCAGAGTCCTAACACTCTCTCTCTCTCTCTCTCTGTCTCACACACACACACACACACACACAAACACACACACACCTGGCTTCCTAGGACCTGGTATTATTTTTAGACAGCTGACCTTAGGGAGCCCTGCCACCAGCAGCCCAGGGAAGAGGCAGTACTGGTGTGCATCTCAGATGAGGAAAGCTTGCCCAGCCCTCTGCTCCACCATGTTCCCCTCCTGTCACATGCATTGTGTGGCAAGATGGGCTGGTAGGGAGGGGGCATGGAAGTAAATGGGGGTGGCGTAAGCACAGTGTGCCCACCGGGGTGAGGTCAGGCCAGGACACGTGGTGGGGAGAAGGGAGGGGTGGCAGCCTGGTGGCGGCAGCTGTGCCTAGCACAGCAGCAAGAATGGAAAGGACCCCGAGGCCCTCTACCCAGGTGCCCAGGATGAGTGAGGGACCCAGAGCTATGCCAGTCTCAGCCCGACAAAGAAAAGGTCGATGGCTGGCCCAGGTCACTGTACATGATTGCTCCCAAGTGCCCAGCCCTGGGGGTCTCCTGGGCCCTCAATGGTCTGTGGGCAGGAGCCACCCTGGTAGATGCAGGCCCTGCTTGGGGGTGGCCAGGTATGCTGTGCTGGGCCTCTGCCCCCCCTTCCCACCAGGCCCTGAATGGCTGGGAGCCTTTTGTGGGAGAGCAGCTGGCGGCCCCTTTATGTGGGGCTGTGGGAAAGTCCCCGGGCCAGCCTCTCACAGCCTCTCAAAAGCAGGGATTATCTCAGCAGGCAGGACACCCTCTCAAGGACATCCCCCCCAGAAGGGGTGGGGGTAGGGCCACCTCCACAGAGGTCCTGTCTGCCAAGGCCTGGCCCCACAAGCTCCTAGGCCAGGAAGAGCCCCCCTGAGTGGAGAGACCCTCAGACACTCCACTCCTTGGCCCCAGGAGTCCAGCTGCCCCAGACTCAGACAGCCCCAATGCCAGGCAGTGCTCGAAGGGGCCCCACCCACCTCACCCCTCTGAGCTGTCCCCCCCAGATTGTCCGGGCCCCTGACCCTCTGGGGAGTGGTCAGTAGAAGGGCTTGCTTGAGGCTGACAGTCCCTTCCTCCTCCCACTGGTGAGGCTGTGCTGACTCCAGGCAGGTCCAGGGCTGTGGTCAGGCTTGGTGGTGCTCAGGGGGCCTGGATAGGAAGGGGGGACAAGGATGGCACACTTAGCACCTGCTGCATACAGGCTGAGCAGGACCTTCTGCAGGATTCTAAGAGGGAAGCAGGACCACACCTGTCCCACACATGGAGCAGAGACAGGTCAGGCTTAGCTGCTGGCTGAGGTCACACAGGCCCTGGTGCGCGTGGACCCCAGGACCCAGCCCTTCCCTGCTCCATTGGCCAGCTCCCAGGTGGCCCAGAATGCAGGCAGGGGCCACGCACCCAGGAAACCAAATACAGAGAGGTGAGCAGAGCCAAAGAGCCCAGGTGGGGACTGCCCATGACTGCAGCGTGAGTGCCGGCAGCTAGCTGCATGCTGAGGTGGCCTGAATGGTCTGCTTTCATTCACTCCCTTTGTCCTCAGCACATGCCCGGGATGGGCTGATAGTAACCTCATTTCTTAGCTGAGAAAACTGAGGCCCAGAAACCCCAGCCACTAAGTGGCAGAGTTTGAATTTGATCCCAGAGCTCGCAGTGGTACCCATTAGGCCAGGTGGCCTCCAGAGGGTCTCTGATGGGAGCACCAAGGGGCTGTTATCCAAAGGGGGAGGAGTGGGGTAGAGCGGGGAGGGGCGCATCCCTCTTTGTCCCCTTGTCAGGACAGGGCTGGCAGGGGACCCCAGGAGGCTGTGGGAACCGGAAGGCGCTGGCAAGGCCAGATGTGCAGCTTTCCAGCATTGCTGGGGAGCTGCTGCAGCGTCCCCCGCCTTCAAAGGCGGCCTAGGGAGCCCCGCCCCACTGGGACAACTGCTCCCCAGATGGTCTCTGGGCCCCAGCTCCACACAGAGACAGGCGACCATGCGAATGAATTTGTCTCCGGGCACGCGCCTTTTGTGCAGGGTAAAGGCCCTCAGCGGGGGGTGGGAGCAGACAGGGTGTGGGAAGCCACCCCGAGTGGCTCAAACTCCTCTCCGGGCTGGGTGGCGGTGCAGGGCTACAAGGCTGCTGTCTGCCACAGAAAAACCCCGCAGGCTCTGTGCCTGCACCCCCCAGGCCTCTGCACCCCCAGCCTCCCTGTGTGGCATCAGACTGACAGGGTTCATGGGTCCAGGGCGACCACTGAGGCTCCCTTCTTCCCCCATTCACATTCAGAGACACAGGGATCCGAGGAGGTGCTGCCAGGAGCTGTCTTTACTCTCCCATAGGGTGGGCTCCAGGGTGGATGGGGTTGCCCCACAGGGCTCGCAACCCAGTGAGAAGGTGGTCACCTGATAGACTCCTCTGACTGACACCAGGAACCATCTCAGTCTCAGAAGGTAGAGGAAAGAGCCTAAAAATAAGGTCACTGTTACATTTGGGAGACAGCCAGGTAGGAAGGGCCAGATTCCCGAGCCCTGTGCCCTCACGCATCTTTTCCACACACCACACCCCAAAGCCGGGCCCTGGACACTCTGGCTGGCACATGGCGGGCACTTAAATTGACTAGTTACTATCCGGCTGGTAATGGGCAGCCTTGATCTTGCCTGTTCCCTAAGCTTGTGGCCCGCCTGGGTCCCAGACCTGGCTTGGCACCCCCTTGCCTTCACCTATGAACAAGTACCATGCCCCCTGCACCACTGAGTGGGCCCGGGTGGTTGTGGGGAGCATCAGCTGTGTCCTGGGCTGTGGGCAGGGATGCTCCCTGCAGGCAGTGCTAAGCCTCCCTGTAGGTTCCCCACGTATAACCTTGACAGCTGGTTCTGTCTGGGGGGGCAGTCATCTGCAGGAGGTGGAAGCCCCAGCAAGTATCCAAAGAGAATATAATAAAGTTCCTTGTGGGAGGAGCTGGGGGGAAGGGATGTCCCAGGATCACCACAGGGGTGATGTATCCCACAGGTCCCCACAGTTCCCGGGGCAGCGTAGGGTTCCAGCAGGAGCAGTGCTCACAGAGCTGGGTCCTTCACTCCTTTCAGCCTTCACAGGACGGGGGTTCCAATGAGGCTAGGACCGAGGGTGAGGGGTGAGGACTCAGTGTATCAGTACCATGGGTCAGAGAAGAGATTTTCTGACCCAGCGCCCAGAGCTGCCCAGGCCCCCTCGGCCCCACCCGGGCTTCCCTTCACCCTCTCCTGCTCCCACATTTGTGTGAAAACCAGCCACCCTTCTCTCAGCCTTCTGCCTGGGGGCTGCTGCTCACCCTCAAGAAAGTGGAGTGCCCTCCATGCTGATTTTGAGAGCTGTCAGAGGCCTGACCAGTCATCGAGGGAGCTACTTCAACATCAGCTAGGCCCACCCCCTTAACAATCAGATGGGAAATCAAGGCCTGGGGCAGGCCTGGGGGTCTGTAGCAGCTAGTGTTCAAGTGGAGGAAGGAGTTGGACCAGCCAAGCTGCCCCCCACCCAACAGACAGAGTAGGAGGATGAAAGTAAATTTAGGGAAGGGAATGGACTCGAGGTGCTTTTAAGACAAAAACCAGTCTTTCCCAGGTGCAGAATAGCAACTTGTCCTGGGGCACAAACCCCAGTGGGTATAAAGGGGAAGGTTTCTCCCCCACCCCACCCCCAAGGCCTGGAAGAAGCACAAGTGACCAACATGGGGACTGAGTGACCACCTTCCTGGGAGGAAGGGAAGCTGCCCCACCTTCTCTAACCCAGGGTGAGTCTGGGTTCAGTCCCCAGCTGGCAGCTTGGTTTTGGTACAGCCAGGCCTCAGTTTGCTCACCTGTAAAATGGGCACGGGGACACTCAACCTGGACAAAGCGGCCTCTCTGGAGTGGGGCTCCCCGCAGCAGCCCCCAAAATGAGAAGGGTGGGTGGGGCAAGCCCCCTGGGTGGTGGTCAAAGACAGCCCTTAACACAGAGAACAACAGCGTGCAGGTGGGGGGAAGTTTTCTGAAGAAAAGAGCGCTGCAGGAAATATTTTAGGATCCTAGGCGCATCTGTCCCCCCCCACCCCCCACCCGCGCCTGCCTTGCGTCAGGAAAGTGGCCCTCCCCACAGTGAAGAAATGCTCCTGGCTGTGTTCCCACCACACTTCCTTTATGGATGCTGAAATGTGAATTTTATCTCCTCTCCACGAGCCACAAAGCTTTTTCTTCTTGGGAGAGTTGTTTCCACGCTTTGAAAATGGAAAGGCACAGAGGAGGGCCTCAGCTCAGCCCTGTTCTAAGCCCTTGATGGGAAAGCCTGTAATCCCTCCCCCCAAACATAGTAGGGGGGAACTAGCGTCATCCCCGGTTTACAGGTAAGGAAACTGAGGCGCGGAGAGGGTTACGTACCCTAGGTCACACTGTGGGGAGACTCCCCTGGGGCGTGGGCGCTCCCAGCCTCCCTGCGTCCCCTGCGCCCCCACCCAGGCTCAGTGCGCAGACCGCCGGGGGCGGACCTGTGGGTCCGCGCGGGCCGGCCGTTCCCACGCTGGGCGGCGGCCGCGGAAGCGTGCCTGGGCCCCGCGGCATTAGTGCCGGGGTCTGCCTCTGAATGAATAAGGGCAGCCGCGGGGGGCGCGGGGGGGGGCAACTCCCAAAAGACCATCTGGCTCCACGTTATAATAGAGCGATAAAGGGCTTGTCTGCCCTCAGGGGTTGGGAAAGAGCTGCTCTCTGACACTGCGGGGTTTTTAACCAGCTCCGGAGGCGACCCGCCGCGCGGGGCAGGGGGGGGGGGAGGCCACGTGGGAGGGGGTTGGGGGGCGCGGTGAGACGTGCGGGCCCGGCACTTTCCCATCGCCCACCCTTGAACGTTCCTCTGGCCACCAGGGAAACTGAGGCCCCAGAGGCTGGGGACATTCATTCAAGCCCAGGGACTGCGCCCGCTGCGCTGGGGCTCTGGAGCTCAGCCGTTTGGGAACCGAGCGGGACGGGACCGGGGCAGGGAGAGGGGGACCGGACTGGTTTGATCCGCAAAAGCAGAGGTTTCCAAGCCTGGCCCCGGGACACCGCAGGGTACTGGGGGAAGGGGGCAGGGAAGAATGTGGTCCATGGGTCACCCAGCTTTGGAGGACAGGAGATCCTTCGATCATTGAAACCTTGCTACTTGCCACAGTTGGGCCCTAGGGTGGGGCCTCTCTGTGGTGAGATGAAAGAAAGGGAGGGTGGAGGGCACAGACCACCATCGGAAACACTTGACTCACCCAGGTCCTTATGAGGAGGAGGTGAGGCTGGGATTCAGAGCTGGGCGACCACCCTCGGGCAGATTCTGAGGAAGGGTCCCTGCCTCCCGTGAATCACAGGATCGGGTAGAGTCTGCGGGTTTGTGACCTGACCCCAAGTATCCCATTTCTCAGGCCAGACCCCGGCTGGGCCTGGGAAATGGACGTCTGTGCCCCAGCCTAGTCCCTCCTCGGGCACTCTCATGCCACACATCCTGAGCTTATCCTCCCTGGTCAGAGCCCCCCCCCCCCCCCGTGGCTCCCCACTGCAGAAGGAGAGGTCCGTGTGTGGACAGGGAGTGTGTGAGTGTGTGGAGGACCCTGTAACCTGAATCAGTGGCCCTGACTCAGCCCACTGGCCATATTTCGGGTCAGTATCCCAGGCGGCCCTGAATAGTCAGCCCCAGCAATGGGGGCTCCTTCCTGGCCGGAGCACAGCGGGCCAGTCAGGTGGACACCTTTCTCTTCTCAGCAACGACCGAGCCCTTCTTTGGCCACCCTCAGTCACCTCCAGCTACTTGGAGCCAGTCCCTCCATCAGGTGGTCTTGGCAGAGAAAGCCTGTCTTACATAGATAAACTGAGGCACAAAAAGGATCAGCATGTGTTTAACATAAAGCCAAGGGCACAGAGCCCAGCCTTGGCCCTGACCTGCCCCACATACCCATCCTTCAAGGGCCTGTGCCATCACCACCACCACCCCCGGGCTTCCCCTTAGTGAACCTACTCAGAGAGGAAACTCCAAGCGTCCACCTGCATCCCACCCCCAAGTCCCAGTCCCTCCCCCCAGCCCTACCCCACATTGCACTAGAAGGGCCTTCTGTCTGCATGGATGAGGGCACAGCGGACCCAGGGGCCATGGCAGCTGGCTGCAGAGCTGACCTCGTGCCGCCCAGCCCAACACCGTGAGGCGCCAGCATGTGCGTCCTTTGTGGCCCTCAACAGCACCCCTGGAAATTAGAGGAGGGCCTGGAAGTCACCCCCATTAAAGAAGGGGAAGAAGAGGCCCAGGGGAGGTGGCCTCAGTAGGTCTCTGGGTTCCCAGCCTGAAGAACTCAGAGCTCACTGAGCAGCTGCAAGTCCAGACCTGAGAGGCTGACGCCCAGGGGAAGGAGGGGGTCTAGGGCCTGCAGGTGCCAAAGGGGAACCCAGGTAAGAGTTAACAGGGTGGGTAGAGAGGAAGAGTGTGCTGGAAGCAAAGCTGCCCACCACTGGCCCTGCCCCTCAGGCCTCCACATCCTTTGACTCATGGAGAGGGGGTGCTGGAGGATCCCCCCAGCTGGATGGCTGACTCTGTGGCCTTGGGCCAGTCTCCTCTCCTTCCACAGCCTCAGTTTCTCCATCTGTGCAATGGGCCTGATAAGAACTGTCCTTAATTCCCAGAGGCTCCATGCTGATGCTCCCAACACTCTTGGCATTTGGGAGGTTTTTTTCTCCACTTCTCTGCCAATGTCGGGGGGGGGGGGGGGGACCTAGTCAGGGCGGCGCCTATATCTTCAACATAACTCCATGGGGAGCCCAGTGCATACCCCCACCTTCTCTCCTGCATGGCAGGGTATCCCTAACCCCAAAGTCCATCCCCTCAGGGCAGGGGTCAGGCCTCAGTCAGTCCCCTCTCAGCCCAGGTGTCCACCCCCGGGGCACAGGGTCCCACAGTGGGGTGGAGGGAGGGACAAGAGCCCCAAGTATCGCTGCGTGAGAGCAGTGCTGGGAGCTAAGGCTGAAGCTGGGCTGGGGGTGGTGGCTGGGGTCCCCTCTCAGCCTCGGGATGGGCCCACTGCCCCCCCACACACACACAGCTGCCCCCGCCCCCGCATAGTGGAGCAGAACAACCAGCTTTTCCCATACTCTGTGCTCAGCCACAGAGGCCGCGTGTGCCTGGAAGGCGCCTGGGAATTGCTGCGCCCTCTGTCCTGTCGGGGGCCACCTACCATCTGCAGCTTGGCTCTGGCCATTGCTGCGCCCACACCCCGCACACAGCCCGGCTTTGGGTTCCTGCCTGCCTGCCAGGGAGAGGCAGTCACTGCCCCCCAAGGTGCCCTGACTCTCCTGGGGACCCAGCCCTGCCCCCCATGCATCCCACTCACATGAGCACCCCAGGCCCTCAGCCAGGGCTCGGCACACACCCTTTTTTCCCCCTGCCACTGCCTCATCTCCCTCTAGCTGCTCAGGAAGGGAAAAGGCAGCCTTTGCAGGTTCAAGTCCCAGCTCTGACCCTCAACCTTTCCTCTCTGTGGCCTCGGCAACCTTGCTGTGCCTGGGGTGGTCAGGGACGGTGGGGGGGGGGGGGTCAGTAAATAGTGCCACTCCATGGCTTCGTCCTCAAGTCCACGTTGGTGTGCGTGCTGAAGCACAGCCCTCCTCGTGCCTCACAAATGCTCAGAGATGTCCACTCATCATCATCATCATGGAGCTCCTTCCTGGCCGGAGCACAGCGGGCCAGTCAGGTGGACACCTTTCTCTTCTCAGCAACGACCGAGCCCTTCTTTGGCCACCCTCAGTCACCTCCAGCTACTTGGAGCCAGTCCCTCCATCAGGTGGTCTTGGCAGAGAAAGCCTGTCTTACATAGATAAACTGAGGCACAAAGAGGATCAGCATGTGTTTAACATAAAGCCAAGTGTCAGCACGCACCATCCTGGGCAGGTCCTTTAACCTCTGTGACCCTCTGGCTCCTCGTCCGTCCAGAGGGCACAGGGACACCCCCCTGGCAGGGTTGTTTTAAGAAATCAGATTGCTTGTCCCCTGCATGGTGCTGAGTAGATATTCAACAACTGGTGACTCTTACCCATAATACTCCTGCTGGATCCCCAAGGAGAGATCCAACCCCCTCCTGACCCCTGGCAGACCCAGCCCCCCCAAGCCCTCTCCCTTCCAGATAGCCAGCCCACCACTCAGATGCCCCTAGGGGCCCTGGCTGGCTGCGGTGGAGCCTGAGCAGCCCCCTTGCCCTTTTGCCTCCCTTTAGTCTGGGTGCTGGCTCAGAGGCCACAGCAGGTGGTCTGGCTGGTGGAGGGACAGCCTGGGGCCCTGCTCAGAGCCACTGGAGGCCAGGAGGGGGGACAGTCTTGAGTTTGGGTGGGCCCTGGGTAAGGGCCATGGTGCCAAACAGCTGCAGGGGCACCCATCCTTGTGCCATGCACAGCCTGTGGTCCGTATGGTGGCCTTGGACCTGGGGTGGCGTGCCACCCTGGGTTGTCCCTTTCCCTTGTTCCCCACAAGGCCAGCCTCGCTCCTGACCCTTCCCAGCCTGCCTACTCCCCACAACCCCATGCTGTAAACCCTCTTGGGACCAGAAACACCTAGCGCTTCTAAGGACCCTGCTGAGGGCACAACCTTGTCCAGAGACTCTCGTCCCAGGTCTGGGGTGGATCTGGGCAGAGGCAGGTGGGGCATGGCAGTGTCCCCCTCAGACCAGTCCCGCCTGCAGGGCACCGGGAAGGCCAAGCGCCAATGGCGCTTACAGGTGGGGTTGCTGGCTAGGGAGGGAGTGTGTGGCTAGGCTCCAAGAAGTCTTTTTATTTTTATTGCAGTAAAATGTACATAACATAGAATTTACCACGTTAGCCAGTTCTGTGCGCACAGTTTGGGGACATGAGCACATTCACATTGTCGCATAGCCATCACCACCATCCTCTCCAGAACTTTCCATCTTCCCAAATGGAAACTCTGTCCTCATTCAACCCTCACTCTCCACCTGCCCAAAGCCCCACACCACTGTCTGTTCTCTGTCTCTATGGACCTGACCCCTCCAGGGACCTCTTATGAGTGGCTCACATAACATTCGTCCTTCTGTGTCGGGCTTATTTCAAGGAGCATAATGTCCTCCAGGTCCTTCCACGTAGCAGGTGTCAGAGCTTCTTTCCTTTTAAAGGCTGAGTAATATTCGTGTGTGTGTGTGTGTGTGTGTGTGTGTGTGTGTGTGACGTTGGGTTTGTCCATCATCCACCCATGGAGACTGGGTTGTTGCCACCTCTTGGCGATTGTCAGAGACGCTGCTGTTGAACGTGGGGTAAACCCAAAAGTGGACTTGCTGGGTCCTGTGGTCAGTCCACGTTTAACTGTTGAGGGGCCTCCACCCTGTGTCCACAGTGACTGCCCCATTTGCACTCCCAAGTGCCCCTCTGGCACGTGGAGCAAATGCCCACCCCTACGGTGTCCTTTGCTCTGCAGTCAGCCTGGGAGTGTGGCATCACGGGTGTGGGTTACCTAGAGAAGGGCTGGGGTCCTGGATTCCTGGATTCTAGCACAACGATGGCCATTCCTCAGGGACTGTTAACCCTAGACACCCACCCCACCCAGCCAGCCGGCCTCTCGGTCCTACTGAGCTGGGGGGACTGGGGGGGGCAGCAGGACAAACTCTCCCTGGTCCTCAGAGCCTCAGCTGGAAGGACTCTTCCCCAGCTGCTGGGGGCAGCCAAGGCGGAGGATCTGACCCTCCCCCCCACATTCCGGGTGCTTCTGTGCAAAGCGGCCAGCCTAGAGCAGGCCTTTAGCCCTCTTGCTCCTGCTCCCCACCGCCCTACCCCACCCCCCCCACCCCCGGCAGCCCTTCCCCCCAGCTGTGCAGCCACTCACCTTGGATGGCCGTGAGCTGGGAGCCCAGCGCGTTTCCCACACTTTGGCCCCATTCAGTGTTAAACGGCCCACAAAGGCCAGGCGTGTGCCTCAGAGGCCCCGAGCTGCCATCTGGCCTGCACTCGGGGAGGGGGCCTGCCTTTCAGCAGCCGCTGGGCAGGGACTTAACACCATTCATTTCATATTTCCCACCACTGAAAAGTGGATCAAAGCTGCTCCGGTCGGGGAGAGGGGGGAAGAGGGCGGGAGGAGGCAGCCCCCAAGGCCCACCCTCCCCTCGGGCCAGCCACCCTGGCCGCTGCGGGTGGGCAAGCCATGGGGGTAGAGCGGGGGCTGGACCACGACTTCTGGCACGTGTCTCATTTGGGCCAAGAGCAGCCTTGGAAGAGAGAGCCTGCCTGGGCAGAACACAGGCGCCAGCCAACGGCCCCCTCCGAGGCTGGGGGAGGGTGGTAGAGGGCCCCAGCTGGGTGCCACCCTCACCTCTGGGCAGAGCCCTGGGGCTCCCGCTGCCAGCAGCCAAGCCATATGGCCACATGTTGGCCCAGGCCATTTCCAGCTGGTGAAGGCCATGACCAGGGCCAGAGTGGGCTCGGGGCTTGCCCCTTGTTCCTGCATCCTCTCAGCCCTCGGCCAAGCACCTCCTGGGTGCTGGGTCCCCAGTGGCAGATTCCCAGATTGGGGTGTGCAGGCAATAGGGGCACAGTGGGCCCGGTTATCCCGCCTGCCCCACCTCCGGCCTGCGCCCGGAGACACACCCAGCACGAGCCCCACTGGGGCTGCAGAACGGGCTCCACCAGGCATCGTCGGGTTCCCACCACAGCCTGTAGGGCCTGCCAGCCCACCTCAGTGGTGCCAGCCACACGTCAATGCCCAGGGCCGTGGAGCGGAGGGTGAGCATGTGGCCTCAGCAGCCCACCACCAGCTTGCCCCAGTGCCTTCTGCCCTTTTGCCTCAAACAAGGGCCAGATCTTTGTGGCACGGTCCCATCTGTTCGGGGGAGAGTTAGCTCACAGCGAAGTCGCCTCACCGTCAGCGTCACCCACTTCCCCATAGCCAGCCCACAGCCTGTGTCCCCTTCAACAGATGTGTGAGAGGACCAGGTACTGGAGAGTAAATAGGGGCCGACCTTTCCTCCTCCTCCAAAGCCACCTGAAGCTTCCACCCTGGGACCCCCCCCCCCCAGCCTAACACATCCCAATAGGTGACCAGCTGGCCAGTAGGGGCCATGCTGTGCTGGCTCCAAGTCAAGCCTGCCCTGCTCGTCCTGACATCATCCTGCCTGCTTCCCGGATGGGCCCTTCACTGGGTAACCAAAGGCTTCTTGTATGCAGTGGGAGGCGGAGGGGGCTTTTGCTCATGGCTGTGAGTTGCTGCCAAGACCCCAGAGGAGGGAGGGTCTGATTGGATCCTTGTTGAGGCTCTGCAGTTACAGCCACACTCAGGCAGGCTGCAGTCCAGGGAACTGTGCTGGATTTTAAGTCTAGCTAAAGCTCCCGATGCCAGCCAGCCGTGGCTCCCAGAGTTGAGGCCCTGCCCTCCCCTTGGTCCTAGCTGGGTCCTGTCCTGCCCCTTGGAGGCAGCCCCCCTGCCCCAGCCCCAGCTCCACTCCTCCTTCCGTGCATTCCTGGCTCTGGAGGATCACAGGAAGGTGACTGCTCTGGGGTGGAGGGGAGCCCTCTCTCCTAGGGACCCAGCATGGGACTGGTGGCCGGCAGGCTCCAAAGCAGCCACTGACCCTCAGCTGGCCAGGTACCAGGATTGTCTGTTTTTCCAGTGGGTCTCCAGGGGCCCCATCTGAGCTAGTACCACATTTGAGTGAGCTCCAGGCCTGCCCTGCTCTGACCCGCATGTCTGCCACCTGGCACCACCCGCCCCTGCAAAATGTTCAAGGAAAGTAAAACCTGCAAGTGCCCAACAGGCTGTGTACGCACGTGTGAGCAGTGCCCACACACCTCTGTCCTCCTGTGCTCTGTGGATGGCCAGGATCACACTCCTGGCCAGATGGGGTGGGGCAGGGCCCCAGGGGCACCTGCTGGTTCAGAGCACCCCAGATGCTACTGCCTGATAAGCCGCTCCCTGGAGTGCAGTGGCTGGGGGAAGACTGCCTTAGTGCCAGGCTCTGTGCTGGGCATTTCACATACTCTGGTTCCCTGAAACTCCTCAAAACCCAACCGAGGAGGCGTGGCAGCTCATAGTCTAGCACTGGAGACGTTGTGTGTCTCAGGTGACATCCTGGGGACCTGCCACAGAGGCCAGTGGGTGTGATCCTAAGAGTATGGGCCCCTCTTCCACCTGTGCGCAGTGATATGAAGGCGCCGGTGCAGAAGTGTGCGTTCCTCTCGTCCTGACCCTGGGGGGCAGCAGGTCCTATGAGGGAGGGTGTCCACTGCCCTGGAAGTCACTGCACTTGTTCATCCTAAAGCTCTTCCCTTATCTGCGCTTGTGGGCTCTGCCAGCCAGCAGCAGGGAGTCGCTGGGGAGGGGAGGGAGGAGAGAGGAAAGGGGAGGGGAGTGGTCGGTCCTTCCTGCCCCCCTCGTCCCCGCGGCCTGGGAAAAGGCAGCATATTGAGGCGCGGGGCTCCCAGCATCAGGCTCAGGATGCTAATGAGGACGAGCGCGTTCCCACAGCCCGGACATTGTGCCGCGCGGCCCACCTGCTCCTCGGGGAGCACCCATTGTGCCCGCGCCAATTCACAGGCAATTTAGCGTGCGCTAATGGACCGGCGCCTTTGTGCGGCCCGCGCCTCCATTGGCCGCCGAGTGTGGGAACGACCGCGGCGCCCGGGCCCCAGGCGCCTGCCCGCCGCCCGCGCCTATATAGGGGCCGGTCCGCGCCACCCGGACGCGCCTGGCCGCCCGCCCGCCTGCCCGCCGCTACGTGCTCGCCGACCCGCCTCTCTCCGCGCAGGCATGGCCCCCAGCACCGTGGCCGTGGAGCTGCTCAGCCCCAAAGAGAAAAACCGAGTAAGTGCGCAGCGTGCCGCGCGCCGCCCCCGCGCCCCGCGCGCCCGGCCGCCCTCCTGACGCCCCTCCTCCCGCAGCTGCGGAAGCCGGTGGTAGAGAAGATGCGTCGCGACCGCATCAACAGTAGCATCGAGCAGCTGAAGCTGCTGCTGGAGCAGGAGTTCGCGCGGCACCAGCCCAACTCCAAGCTGGAGAAGGCCGACATCCTGGAGATGGCTGTCAGCTACCTGAAGCACAGCAAAGGTGAGTCCGCCCGCCCGCCGCGCCCCGCTCTTCCCCCAGCCCCGCGCCCAGCCGCGCTCACCACCGTCTGTCTCCGCACAGCCTTCGCCGCTGCCGCCGGCCCCAAGAACCTGCACCAGGACTACAGCGAGGGCTACTCGTGGTGCCTACAGGAGGCCGTGCAGTTCCTGACGCTGCACGCGGCCAGCGACACGCAGATGAAGCTGCTCTACCACTTCCAGCGACCCCCGGCCGCGCCCGGCGCCCCCACCAAGGAGCCCAAGGCGCCGGCGCCCACCCCAGCCAAAGCCAACGTCACTGCGCGCCAGCCCTCCTGCGGCCTCTGGCGGCCCTGGTGACCCGGTCCGGTCCGAGGACCAGAGAGCCAGCCGTTCCTTGGGTGCGTAGGGAAGAGCCTTCCCTCCTGTCCCTCCGTCCCACCGGGATTGGCCGGCCCCCTCGCTTGCTCGGAAGGCTCTCTCCAGGCTGGCAGGCCAGCAGTAGGGTCATTCTCAGAGAATGTGCGTGCAGAGTCCTTGTCATTTAGGACAGTCAGGGTCCACCTTCTGCCAAGTGTCTGACCCTATGGGGTTGTTCTGTGTTTGCATTTCAGCAAGTGACTTCTGGGAAGTCCCCGCAGCCTGGGGTTCTATGACATTTGTAGGCGTTGGGGGGCTCGGCACCCCTGCTTTGTAGAGGACTTTCTTCAGCGCCCTTTGCTGCTGGGCCAGCCAGGCCTGGTGGGCGGGCAGGCGTGCCTGCGTGGGCACATTTGCCTTTTGTGAAGGCGGAACTCAAGGTGCATCCTCATAGGAAAGTGTCAGTCAGCCCGCATGAGCATGGAAGGGCCACACAGAGCCACGGCTAGCCGAAAGGCGTCTGCGTGGCCTTGGTCACGGCTCAGAGTGGATTGTGTGGGGAGGGTGGGGGGTCTCCACCATGATCCTTAAAGGATTCTTGTATGGGTTGGGTGCACGTGGGCTTGACTTTGTACTCAGAATCTGAACCCAGTCACGTGGGAGCTATGGGACTGTTCTTCAGACTTCCAATAAAATCTGGCTATTCAGTCACTGTGGTATGTCTCTTGTGCCTCACGGGTGTCCTTGGCAGCCGCCAGGCAGGCAGGACTCCATGGGGTAAAGGGAGGGGGCACTATCATGTGTGCAGCCACGGCTGGAACCCTCTGGACACAGGGAGGGAAGAAGAGCTGGGGCCAAGGAGGGAAGAGGGGACACAGGGGACAAGCTGGGAGGGAGGGAAGTAGAGTGAGAGGCAGACAGGCAGGGGAGAGGCAAGCGGAAGGAGAGCCCCTTGCAGCATGATAATCCCATGTGCAGGAGGAGGGGGCATGTCAAAGACCTGAATTTCTGCCCCAGGCCTCTCACTAGCTCCCTGTAGGTGGGGTGGGGGCAAAGTGACAGCCACAGGACCTTCCAGTTCTGCCCACAGCCTGCACTGGGGCTCGTGCTACAACCAAAGGGGTTTAACTGGGCCAGACACACAAGAAAAACTGTTAGTCCCACCCTGACCCTTCCGGCATGGCCAGCAGCACCCAGCCCTGGACAAGCTCCTGCAGGCACTGGCTTGGCTAGCCCACAGGTGGCTGCCCTGGCCTCCCTGTTGGCTGACTGCTTATAGAGCTAGAACAGACAGTGCTGGCTATGAATCTGCCCAGAGCAGTCCCTTTCCTCAGAAAGGATACCTATTTTTAGGCAGGTTACAGGGTGCCAGTTGAGTTTACAAGAATATAGAGGTGTCCTGGCTTGCCAAGGGGCAAAATCCACCCTGTAGGGAGTGGAAGAAGGCATTATTTTCAGAGATGCGGGCCCAGCCCGGCCTTCCCTCTTCTCTGCTTAGCACATCTCTCCCTTCCATCTTCCATCCCTTTCAGTCCACTCTGCAGGGAATGACCCCCGGCGCCCCCTCCAGGTCAGCCCAGGGGCTGCCAGTGGCTTCTGCGATCCCTGCCGAGGCTCTGGGAACGGGAACGGTGAGCAGAGAACAGGGAGCCCCCACCTCCTTCCTAAGCAGTTCCTGCACACATGCGGCAGGCACATCAATCAATAGGGTGGGGTGTGCCTCCTGGTCAGACTGGCCCATGGGCAGGTGTCCCATTGCCCAGGGTCTGGATGCTTGGGGAAAACCTCTTGGGGGCAGACCCTCTGTCCTCTTCCACCCCCAGCCTTCCCATGCAGAGCAGAACATTCACCTCCTCTGGAGACACCAGCCAGGCTGCCTCTTCCCTTGTCTGATACACTGACAGGTGAATAGCCTCCCGGAGTTCTCTGTGCTGCTCCACGGGGCTGTGCTCCAGCAGCACACTCAGGAGATGGCTGAGGCCCCAAGCAGTGAAGTTACCAACCTAGGGCCTCCAAGGATGCAGGGGCCAAAGCCACTTAGGGGCCCTTTACAGCTTCCAACACTGGGTTCTTTCCCAAAGCACCCCCTGTCTCTGAAGGGGACACATGCCCTTAAGAGTCCCCAAGCCAGTGAGGGCTTCCCAGCGACGGGCCCTGGAACCTTGCCTACACGCCACCACCACCTTAGTGCCTGCTCCAGCTTCTTCGAGAGCTTGCTGGGCTTGTTTCTTGCAAACTCCCATAGACTCCCTCCTCTCGCCAGAAGGCAGCCTCCTCCAAGGCAGTCTCCTTCCTCTCCGCTCTCTGTGGATGTCGGGGCATCAAAGCACACATCTTCCCCAGCTGCAGGTGCATCTCCCATCCCGGACTGAGGGCGCCTCGAGGGCAAGGTCCTGGGACTTTGGTCACCAACAGCCCAGCATCCCCGGAGACCTAGGCGACGGGTCACACGCACTTTCCCGTGCAGGTGCCAGGCTTACAGCGCACTCGCTGAAAGAGGCAGGTCTCTGGGGGGTCTGCAAGCTCCAGGTGCCCCCCTCGGCCCTAGCTCAAAGCACTTGAGGTCAGCAACTGGCCAGCTCGACGAAAAGAACAAAGACAACAGTGTGCAGAGGTTTTGTATTGAGCTCCCTTCTGGCCCGGGCCGGTCCGAATCGGCCCTCAGGCGGCCCAGACCACGGACGCAGGCGAGGCGGGGCCGACCCGGACGCCTCATTAGCATAATCTATGCGCGGGAGGCGTTTAGCAGTCAAATATATGCGCATATATCTCCATGGCTGATGAGGCTAGCCGGGCACATTCAAAATGGCGGAGTGTGGAGCGAGCGGCAGCGGGAGCAGCGGGGACAGCCTGGACAAGAGCATCACGCTGCCCCCCGACGAGATCTTCCGCAACCTGGAGAACGCGAAGCGCTTCGCCATAGACATCGGTAGCCGCGGGCGAGCGCGGGGAGCAGGGCGGCGCACAGCGGGTGTGGGCGCGGGCGGCGGGGCCAGCGGGCCGGGGGCGGTGGCAAGGACGAAGGGCGGGGCGCTGGGCCGCCGGCGCGCGCGGCCTGACGGACCTCGTAGTCCGCGGGCCTCCGGCGCGCACGGTCTGACGGGCCTCGTAGTCTGCAGGCCACTAATTCATATGCTCGTTGCGACGAGCTGAACTACAGCTCCCGGCAGGCGCCGCGCGGCTGGAGCGGGTTATGCTGGGCTTCGTAGTCCTACCTGGGGAGGGTCGGTACGCAGCGGGTCCTCTCCGGCCGCGGAAGGGGAGGCTGCAGGCCGCGGAAGGGGAGGCTGCCCGGCGGCCGGTGACAAATCCGGGGCCCGATTTCCCGGAATCCGGGACGTGGACGGAAGGCTGCCCAGCAGCTCTGGCCACGGGAAGCCTTGGCGGCCGCCCGGAGCCCAATGCTGCAGACCCTGCTGACGGACGTTGTCCGTTTGGCGGGAGTTTCGGCGACCTGGTCGTGGGAGCTCGGACCGTATGCCGGCCTCCGGTCAAAGCCTCCGTGTCTACCGCGGTGTGCAGGGCAGTACCCACGGCCAGCAGTCGCCCCCCGGCTGTTCTATGGCCTGTCCCGCTCCCTGCCCCAGGTCCCCGTGGTCCCTCACAACAACCCGCTGTCACAGACGAGGACAGGTCACCTAGCTGGGAGGCAGCCAGCCCTCGGCCCCCTACCCCGACGGAGGGCTCCTGGGGGCGGCTTCCCAGGGTGAGGCCGGTTGCGAGGCCACAGTGCCTTTGCATCTCTGCCTCGCGAGATCTGGGCTGCGGCTTGAGTTTGTGTCCCTCCTGGAGCGGGCAGTGTACGCTGCCCCACCCCAGCACCCGCTCAGTAGATGCTGGAGCTGTCTCAGTAGATTCTCAGCTGTCTTCCTGGAGCTGTTTGCATTTAATGCATTCACCACTTCCCTCTTTTGGGGGGTTAGTTGAGTCACAGGCCTGGGGGAGAATGTCCTCTAGGGGGGCTGTAAGTTGAAACAAGGCCTGCAGCCTGACTTCCCACCTTGCAAATCACAGCGGGTGTTCCAGGGGCTGGAGACTGGCATGTTGGCAGGTGTGAGATGGCTGGAGGACAGGTGGGTGATGGGGTGGCCAGCACAGAGCAAGGAAGAGGGTCAGCCTGAGGTTGGAACCTGACAAGACGCAGTGCCCTCCTCTATGGTGGGCATGGAAGCCCAGCCTGGGGGTTATCCACAACCAGGCCTCTTCAGGGGTTCAGGGCCCCCTCCACCATCTTCAGAGTACTGCCCACGCTGGGATGGGACGGCTGCCCAGTCTGGTGTGAGTTTGAGGTTCGACTTTGCTTCCCTCCACTGAGGGTTCTGCTCCAAGGGAACACATCAGCCCTTCATGTTGCTGAAAATGGCCTTGCCATAGGGCTTACCTCGGACCTTTGATGTGACCCTCCAGGAACTAGCTTGTGGCCCTGAAGGAAGGGATGGTTCTGGTGCCTGGAGAGGCCTGTCATCCAGGGCCAAGCCCAGGTGGGGTTCCTTGACAGAAGATGCTCAAAGGGATATTTTTAGTGTTGATATTAATTTCCTCTCTTGGAAGTTTTCCCCTGGGCCTGGGTCCTGTGCTTGGGTCTCCAATGATCTGTTCACTGTCAGTCAGGACAGACCCTTTGCTTGTCAATGCAGCTCAGGCTGAGTCCTCAGCCCGGGAGTCCCCCAGCCCATGTGTGTGTCCACGGTTTGGCTCGCAGAAAGGTTTGTCTGTTTGCTCTGTCCTCACCCGAGCCTCTCCGCCAGGAAAGCTCAGAGCTCTGTGTTCTCAGCCAGCCCTTTCCTCTCCGTGGGGCACCCGGGTCAGCAGGGCAGACTCCCACGTTGAAAGCACCAGGGACATCTCACCTGTCAACACATGCTTGACAGGCGGCAGGAGGGTCCCTCAGTTGAGGTGGCCAGCCCTGCAGGACGGTGACGTGCACTGGCGTGTGCTGCCTTCCTTAGTCCCACTGTGGAAAGACAGGTCAGAGAGGTGGCAGGGAGGACAGTGGCGCCAGGCCCGTGGGTCTGGGTGAACCGAAAGGTCCTGGCTCCGGTGCTGAAGGGAAGTCGCGGCCGGTCCTCTCTCCATCAGTGTGCGGGGCTGGTCCCTGCACTGGTCGGTGTGACAGCCCCACCCCGGTGGGGTTGGCATTCGCCCCAGTTGTGGGGGACCCTGAGTACAGCTGAGCTGCCGCTCCCCAGGTCTGAGACCTTGCTGTGCTCCCGGCTGCCTGGCTGGTGCTGCACGGCCCCACCTATACCCCCGCCCCAGTTTGTTCTCTCCTGCAGCGAGCAGGAGATAGTCCTGGCAGTGCTAGAGGTCCTGTCCCTTTGGAGCCGGGCCGTGTTTCAGACAGGACAGGACAGGACAGATGGTGTGAGTCTTTTGACCAGGAAGAACTGTGGCCCTTGCAGACCTCGGTGCTCCCACATGGGTTTTTTTGTTTGTTTGTTTTTTACAGAGATAGAGAGTCAGAGAGAGGGATAGATAGGAACAGACAGACAGGAACGGAGAGAGATGAGAAGCATCAATTATCAGTTTTTCATTGCGACCCTTAGTTGTTCATTGATTGCTTTCTCACATGTGCCTTGACCGCGGGCCTTCAGCAAACTGAGTAAGCCCTTGCTCGAGCTAGCAACCTTGGGTCCAAGCTGGTGAGCTTTGCTCAAACCAGATGAGCCCGTGCTCAAGCTGGCAACCTCAGGGTCTCAAACCTGGATCCTCCACATCCCAGTCCGATGCTCTACCCACTGCGCCACCGCCTGGTCAGGCGCTCCCACATGTTTGTTGGCTTGAGTGCTGCTTGTATTTTCACAAAACGGCCGTTGGAATTGCTTTCAGACTTCCTCTTCTCATAACGAGAGTGTCTGCCTTAATTTTGTCACACACACACACACACACACACACACACCCGAGAAACCCTCTCTCAAAGTCATTCTGTGACTGAGTGGGTCGCCTCTCTCGTGTGTCTGCCGTGCTGTCTGCCGTTCGCAGCATCACAACCACGGCGGTACCTGGAGCCTGTCGGTGCCTCCTGTCGGACCCTGGAGTGCTCACCGGAGCTCGGCCTCGAAAATGCAGCTCTAGGAGTCCTTTTCACTTGCCCTGATATGTGTTTCAGGCAAATAAAGGCCCTTCTGCTTCCTGACACTTGGTCTCTGGCAATGTTCCAGGGGCCTGGCCCTAGGGACAAGACCTTGCTGCTCCCAGGGTCACTCTGGGCCTCGGGCTGCCCCCACCTGAGCCTGTGGAGGGCAGGACTGCTGCTGCTCTCTGCCCAAGGCCTCAGACGTTCCAGGGGAGAGCAGCCCGCTGCTGCTGTCCATGCTGGGAAGACTCCTTTGGCTCCTTACCCACGTGTGACCACAGGCAGTCACATGCGCGCTTCTCAGTGGAAGCTGGGCTTGTCAGCTTTGTCCTTTGGGTCATTTTTAAGATTAGAGCTTGGAACAGAATTTTTCTAAACTGCTAAGAGTGCCAAGGTTGTCCGGAAATAGGGCCAGCTTCCTTTCTCCCGTGGGTCTCAGTGTGCAGGGTAACGGACAGTCCAGCTTGGTCCGGTCTGGGACAAGGGAGGGACAGGCCTCTTCAGAGGAGCAGAGCATGTGGGTCTTGGAGCCCACAGGGTCTTTAAGTTCAAATGGCAGCAGATGGCTCGTGCACACGATCCATCCTTGTCAACATGCACATCTGCATCTCGCCCGCAGGTGGGTCGCTGACCAAGTTGGCCTACTACTCCACAGTCCAGCACAAAGTCGCCAGAGTAAGGTCCTTCGACCTCTCAGGCCAGGTGAGCCTCCTGGGCATCTGAGCGATGGGCTCTCGGGTCAGCCCCAGGCAGGCCAGGTACCCACCATGCTGTGGCCTGGGCGTGGGCCTGGCCTCGTCTCCCGGTTGCTGTCCCTGAGCTGCTGCCCCACATCAGCTTAGCTGCCAGAGGTTTCTGATGCCCATACCACTGCCCACCTGTGAGTGTGCCCCGCCCTGCCCTCCAAGACCTGGCAGGACCCTACCCCACCTAGGAACCCGCCCGCCATCTCCTTCCTGCCTGAATCTAGCCACCAGAGTTCTGCCCACTTCAGGGAAGACGGAAATAGTTGGCGCTGCTGAGTGGGTGCTCAGTCCCCCGTGTCAGCATCCTCCACGCCCAGGGTGGGAGCACCCACAGACACCCCCCCATTCTGCCCCAGGATGCAGAACAGGACCATGAGTCGCCCTACGAGATCTCCGTCCAGGAGGAGGTGACCGCCCGGCTGCATTTTGTCAAGTTCGAGAACACCTACATAGAAGCCTGCCTGGACTTCATCAAAGATCACCTCGTCAACACGGAGACCAAGGTCATCCAGGCCACCGGGGGCGGGGCATACAAGTTCAAGGACCTCATTGAAGAGAAGCTACGGCTGAAGTAAGTGGGGACTGCAGGCCCCAAGGGCATGGGCGGCGGGAGCAGCGAGGTAGACCGGCTCCTGCACCCACCCTGCCCTGCCCTGCCCTGGGGATTCCTAACACCCTACAATGTGGTGAGGCTCTAGGGGGTCCGTGGGGGGCCCTGGGGCTGGGCTGTGGCCAGGCTGCAGCAGGACTCAGGCGGCTGAACCCCCGGAGGACAGTAGGGGTGTGTGGGAAGGGGGGTGGAATGTAAGGAAGGCAGTGGACCCCGAGGAGGAGGCTGCCCTGCAGGCACTGCTCCCGTCCTGCTGGGCACAGGGTCTCAGGCCACAGCCCCGACGTGGGAGCTGAAGCCCGGTCATTTGTAACAGGGTAGTGAATGCCAGGGCTTCCAGTGCCCCCAGTGGCCTGTCTACAGTGAGTTTCGGTACCAGGGGACACTGAGAGGGAGCGCTGATCTTCCGAGTTCCTCTGCCGAGAGCCCCGTGTACCTGGGGTCGGGAGCAGAGCTCGGGCGGGCAGGAACGGGGGGCCCTTTCTGGGGCCCCTGCTGTCTCAGTAGCCAGGTTCCATCCCTTGCAGGGTTGACAAGGAGGATGTGATGACATGCTTGATAAAGGGATGCAACTTCGTGTTAAAGAACATCCCGCACGAGGCCTTTGTGTATCAGAAAGACTCCGACCCCGAGTTCCGGTTTCAGACAAATCACCCCAACATTTTCCCGTATCTCCTAGTCAATATTGGTTCTGGAGTCTCTATTGTAAAGGTGAGGCCGGGCTTTGGGGGCGAAATATTTAGACACACTGTGTGTCTGAGCCAGGCTGGGCCCAGGACACGGACAGACATGTGACTCAGGCCTGGCTCTGGCGTTCATGGGCACGTACCAAATGCAGAATGCCCGTTGCACAGAATGCCTCTTGCGGAATGGCCCGTGGAACAGCGGGCCCTTGCTTCAGCATCAGTGCCCACCAAACCCGCCCAGATGTAGCCTTCATGAGCATCATGACCCATGTCTGGGGGCACCCCTGGGCCACCACCCCTGGGCTGGGTGGCGGCCGGGCCCGCTCACCTGAACACCTGCCTTCCTCCTGCCCCTAGGTGGAGACTGAGGACAGGTTCGAGTGGATCGGTGGCAGCTCCATCGGAGGCGGCACCTTCTGGGGGCTCGGGGCTCTGCTCACGAAGACGAAGGTATCCTGGCGGCTGCGGGAAGATGCTCGGGCCTGCATGATCTCCTGTCCCTCTCGGGACTGGCTGGTGCCTGAGGGACATCAGGCTCTGCCTAGCTGGGATTGTCCATGAAAGTGGCCTTCCCGGGCCTCATCCGACTCTTTCTCGGGTCCCCTAAGAACAGGCGTCCAGTTGGGCAGAGCATGGCTCAGCTGCGGGCCCGTGGCGTCCTGCCCATGTCCCCTGCGCCCCTCACAGCACTTCTTCCCTCCATGGGCATGGTCTCAAGGCATGGGCGTCCCGCCGCCCCCCACACCTCGCCTATCCCATCTGCTCTGTCCCCTGCAGAAGTTTGATGAGCTGCTGCATCTGGCCTCCCGGGGCCAGCATGCCAACGTGGACATGCTGGTGCAGGACGTCTACGGCGGGGCCCACCAGACCCTGGGGCTCAGCGGCAGCCTCATCGCCAGCAGCTTTGGCAAGTCGGCCACCACCGACCAAGGTGCCGCCTCTCTGGCTCACTGTCCCGGTCCCCCCACCGCCACTGCTCACGCGGCCACTTGCCCAGTAGTGCTCTGCTCAGTTTCTGTCTCCTCTCAGAGTTCTCCCAAGAGGACATGGCCAAGAGCCTGCTGCACATGATCAGCAACGACGTCGGGCAGCTCGCATGCCTCTACGCAAGGCTGCACGGCCTGGACCGTATCTACTTTGGTGGCTTCTTCATCCGGGGCCACCCCGTCACCATGCGCACCATCACCTACAGCATAAACTTCTTCTCCAAGGTAGCGGGCTCCTCACTGCACCCCGAGCACGGACACTCAGTGTCTTCAAACAAGCCAACCCGAAGGGTGAGGTGAGGGGGCCCTGAAGGCAGGCAGTCGAGCAGCTGGGCGCCCACTGCCTGCCTGCCGGCCTCCAGCCTCCCGCCTCGTCCCTCTGTGAGTTCCAGACCTGCACTTGGGAGCACCGTGGGGTGTCTGGGTTTGGGCATGTTATCAATGCTGAGCATTCTGGGGGCGCCTGTTACACCAGGCCGGGCCCACAGGGGGCGCAGCACCTAGCAGACTAGGAGAACTGGGTGGGTGTCCGTTTTGTCTTCTTAGTGTTTTCCAAGCCACAGGATTTTTAAGTTCTGCCCATGGATACAGTTGCCTTGACAAGCCATGGATGGCTCGAGCTCCTGCACGCAGAGGGAGGTGCCTGTTAGGTCGCGGTCAAGGTGCAGGGACTGAGCTGTGTGCCCGGCAAGGCCCGTTTCAGGTGGGGTCTTTTTGCCGTCCCAGGGGGAAGTCCAGGCACTGTTCTTGAGACATGAAGGCTACCTGGGAGCCATCGGAGCGTTTCTAAAAGGAGCAGAACAAGACAGTGAGTGGAGCCAGGCCGTGGGGGCAGGTGCGGTGATGGGAGGTGGGGAGAGGGACGCCACAGGGAGCGATGGGGGGGGGGGTCCTTAACACTGAACAATCTAGCCCTCCCCACCTCCACTTTCCCCGTTGACGCGGTGGCCCCGAGTGGCATGTGGTGGCCTTCGCTGGGTCCCTTCCCCAGCTAAGGTGGGGCCAGGCTAGCCCTTGGCTGTGGCTGTCCTGAGGGGCGGTGGAAATTGACTGATGTGGGCTTGCATGTGACATAATCAGCACAGGGTCCTTGTGAGGGACACAGGCTCTGTGCAGGGGCCACAGGCGTGTCCTCCCCTCCCCAGTCCCCCTCATCACCATCGGCCAACCTTGGTCTCTCAGCCCAGTCCTCCCAGTCTGTCCTTTTCAAAAGACCTAGGGGAAGTCACAGGGGTTGTCACAGGAGTCATCCTGCCCTGGGGAGCCCAGGGCAGGGCTCCTTGGGGGTCTGCGCCCCTCAAAACAGCCTGTGTCCTTTGCTGCATCCTTATGTCCACTGTGTTGATGTCAGTTAGAGAAGCGTTTCTTGGGAAGCTTTGAATGTCAGAAAAGTCATTTATGAGGTTTTACCGCCAGTAAGAAACAGTCACGGAGCAAACCCCCAGCCCGCTGGGCATTGCTGGGACCCTCAGGCACGTGTCCTTTTCCGGCCACCCTGTGACTTGCCAGCTGCCTGCGGGCGTGGCCCATGCCCCAGGCTGACAGCGCCTCTCATCTTCCAGACCCGAACCAGTACAGCTGGGGAGAGAACTACGCGGGCAGCTCCGGGCTGATGAGCTCATCTCCTGAGCTCTGCCCCGCGCAGCGGGCGAAGAGTGGCACTGTGAGTGTGGGCTGGGCCTGTCTGGGTCCCGCGTGGGGCACCAGCGCTACCTTTCTCCGTGGTCCCTGAGGAAAGCCCGGTTGCCGGGCACCACCTCCTGCTGCAACGCTGGGACAGCAGGAAGGCGCTGCGCTCGCTTCCCTCCCCCTTACACCGTATTCCCACGCTCTCCAAACATGCGGCAGCACCTCACTCACCTGCAGCCCAGCCCCTGGGTTTGCAGAGAGAAGGGGCCTTCACAGCAGACACGGGTTAAAACCTGCAGGAACCCCCCAGGCCAGCTCCCTTGGACCGTGTCTGTCTGGGTTTTAGGGCGGCCCAAGCACACAGAGCGGCTCCCTTGGAAGGTGCCGGCCCTTCCCACCGTGCCCAGGTGAGGTGAGGCCACCATGACGGGACAGCTGAGCCTGCTGCAGTGTCAGCCTCCCATGCAGGTGCTGCCGCCATGGCCCGTGGTAGCGGGCATCGTGCCACAGGCTGTTGTAGGGTCACTGGTGACACGCCCTGAGGGACATGTCACTTTGATCGGTGAGCATGGTCAACCTGGCGCGTGATGTTGGCGAGCAGGCTGGCCAAGCTCAGGCAGCAGGCCCGAGCACTGGTCAGAAGGCCACCTTGGGGCCAGCCTGCTGGCTCTCTGACACTGTGGACTTAGATTCCCCACGAGTTAGTCCACGCCTCTCAACAGCGTGCCCGATCTGACCAGCGTCCAGGGGGCAGAGTCCACCTATGCGGCGTCCTCCAGAGCACAGCCTGGCTGTGCGACCTCACTGGGCTTTCCTGAGGGCCTGCAGCCCCAGGCCCGGTCAGCGGTAGCGGTGCACAGAGAAGGGTCTCGATACGATACCCTTCAGCCCCATTCTGATTGCCGAGGGGGGTGCGCATCCTATTCCATTGCCCTCCCACACGTGCTGTGCCAGTTCCCGCGTGAGCCTGCGTGGCAGTGTGGAGGCTGGACTGGAGTGTGGGACCGGCTGCCAGCGCAGGGCCGAGCTTGGTGTGAACTCCTGTCCGCAGGCAGCGGGCCCTGAAGCCCGCGAGCAACACACCGGGAGGCAGTTAACGGCGGTCCCTGCCGCACGCACCTCCATACGTGTGGAAATGTCCCTGCTGGCCCCGTGCTGAACTCGCCGTCACAGTGCACTCGGAGCCACCGTCTCCTGTGGGGCAGCCCTGCCCAGCCTGTCCGGCTCCAAGCACGCCTGCCCCTCCGCCCATGCAGGCTGGCCAGGCAGAGCACCCAGCAGAGAAGGGGGGAGGTCCAGTGTGCTGGGACTTGCAGGTTGTCACCTGAGGTGCCAGGAGGGGCCCTGCAGGCGAGCAGAGCTCACTGCTGTCCTGGCCTTGGCACGGCCGCCTAGCACAGTTCACGTCCGGGGACTAGGCTGCTGCACATGCTGGCTTCACTCCTCACAGTAGGAAACTTAGAGTGGTGTGGGGTGAGTGGTCATTCATTCCAGACACATGGGCCCGGCTTGCTTGGGGCCAGCCCACACAGGTGGCCTGTCGAGCACAGTGGCCTGGCCCTCACTGCGTGTGGCTAGGGGAGGTGGTTTTTGACACAAGTGTGGTCAGCAGGCATGCTGTGGAGAGAAAGGAGCCAGGGGCTGCCTGCCCAGGGGTCGTCAGTGGATAGGAGCCATTGAACAAGGGCTGAGTGTGGACAGCACTAGCTGGGAGCCCTGAGCAGGAGAACGAGGCCCAGAAAAGCGGCTGGTTTGTTCAGAGGTTGCGGGTATAGAGAGGAAGGCCCGAGATGATGTAGGAGAGGCCAGTCCAGAGCTCACAGGTCCCCAGGCGTCACACTGGCAGGAAAACGGCCGTGAAAGGTGGGCGCCCGGGAGGGTGCCGTCACCAGGTGGGGACGTGACCCTGCGCATGAGCAGACTCAGGATTCAGAGTGTTTGCCTCAGCCACCAGACAGGGCTGGGTACTGTGAGCTAAGGGGAGACAGTGTGGGAAGGACAGGGTGTCTGTTTATGGCACAAGCAGCCTTGGCCGACCTCTCACCATCTCACAGAGGTTAGTTTTAAATCTTGCGGAAGTTCACTTGGGTCTTTGAGAAAAACCGCAGCTGACGTGTCCAACTGCTTCTCACCCCCAGTTTGACTTGCTGGAAATGGACCGGCTAGAGAGGCCGCTGGTCAACCTGCCTCTGCTTCTGGATCCATCTTCCTACGTGCCCGACACGGTCGACCTCACGGATGACGCCCTGGCCCGCAAGTACTGGCTCAGCTGCTTCGAGGAGGCCCTCGATGGGGTGAGGGGGCACATCTTGGGCTGCCAGGGGCTGTGCACCATGGTAGAGAGTGAGGTGTCTCCAGAAGCCAGCTGTCCAGGCTGGGGGTGGGGTTGCTAGTTTCTCAGGCGGCTGCATGATCCTAGTGTCCTAGGGGACAGCTGTGAGATGTGGTGTCCATGAGGTACATTTCTTACAAGTGAGCCAGAGCCCTCTGCTGGTCACTGCGTTTCTTCAGAGAGCACAGGGGTCGGGCAATAGGGGCTAGCTCCAGGCCCAGGAGGGTTCTGGCTAGGCCATCAGAGACCTGTGGGAACCGCTGACCTCCATAAAGCTCAAGAGGCCCCTGGGGTCTGTTTCCAGGGGAGGGATGCCGCCCCACCCTGGACCCCACCTGCATGGTTCAGAGCCACTTGGTCTCTGGGGCAGGAGCTGGTGGTGCATGGGACCAGGGGCTTGTATCAGGTGACCTGGACCCGAGAAGGGTTGGGGTCACTGTGAGCCCCACTCACCTCTCAGAGGAAGGCCCCAGTAGTTGGAGCTGCCAGGCAGGCAAGCCCGACACCAGGGGTGTCTGTCGTCGCCTCTCATTTGCATCCGGCACAGCCGGGGCTTTGCTGACTGCCCCGTCCTCGGCAGGTAGTGAAGCGTGCTGTGGCCAGCCAG
Source organism: Saccopteryx bilineata (assembly GCF_036850765.1). Taxonomy (NCBI): domain Eukaryota; kingdom Metazoa; phylum Chordata; class Mammalia; order Chiroptera; family Emballonuridae; genus Saccopteryx; species Saccopteryx bilineata. The sequence continues at coordinate 291,956,079 of NC_089492.1, forward strand.
CCGGGCTCTGTGGATGCAGTGGAGCGGGCAGAGAAGTTCCGCCACAAGTACTGGGACAAGCTGCAGACGCTGCGGCACCAGCCATTGTGAGTGTCCCTCCTTCCCCCACGGAGAACACGTGACACCCGCCCGGCGTGAGGTGCCAGGAGCTGCCCGTGCGGGGGAACATGCCCACACTGGGGGCTGAGGCAGGAGCTGCTTAGAGTTCCCACAAAGCACACACCCCCGCACGTGCCGGGGGGGTGCTCAGCCAGGCGGGGGCCACTCGGGTTTCACCACCAGCCACTGTGCCCATCTACTCAACCGCTCCCCGCCGGCCTCTGTCCCCAGCGCCTATGGGACCCTGACCGTGCGCAGCCTGTTGGACACACGGGAGCACTGTCTGAACGAGTTCAACTTCCCAGACCCCTACTCCCAAGTGAGTGCCCCCGGGGGGGTGCGGGATGCGGCGTCCTGCCCGGGTAGCAGGCTGATAGCAGCCCCAGCCCCCGGCGCCGGGGCCCGGCTGCATCCGGAGCCTCCCTGGTGAGGGCCTGTCTCCTGAGAGTGCTGGGCAGCCCCACGGTGGGTAGCACCCACTGGAGAGCTGTGGGTCAGAGGCCCTGGGGACCCCAGAGCAGGGACATCTCCCAGGGGCTCCAACCAGCGGCCAGTTAGGGTGGGGCCTTGGAGGAAGGGATCATGCTGGGCGGCAGGACTGGGTTGTGGACATTTGGGACAAGCACCTGCATTTTCACTGAGGGCACTGGCCTCCCGAGGGAGCAGGATCTCGGTGTGCCGGCCTCAGGCCGCTGCTGCTGCTTGGGCCCCTCCCCACTCCCAGGCCTCCTGAGGTGGCCCCAGCCCTCATGGTTGGTGTTTGTGAACATCAGTCCTGCTCTCGGGAGTGACCAGCTGGCCAGAGCCCGTCAGGTGGCCATTCTGACCGGGAGGCTGGTTGTCTGGGAATGGCAGGCAGGGTCTAGGCCACGGAAGCACAGGGATTCCCTCCACAGGAGGGTCTGGGAGGGCTGGGCAGGGGTGTCTGTGTGCGAAGGGCTCCCAGCCAGGGACGCAGGTGCTCAGAGGGGTTCTGGTCCTTCTCAGCGTTTGGTCACTTGGGGCCAAAGCCCTCTTGAGCCCTCTGTGCAGTTTAAACGTGCCCGGGCGTCAGCACCCGCGACCTGTGCTCATACCTGGCGCGTTAGAATATGACACCTGATCTGACCTTGATTGTTTAAACTCGTGCTGTGACGTAGCCTTGAGCATCTGTCCCCCTAGAGCAGTCACAGGCGGTGCTGTCTGTAGCCCAGGGGCGGACATGGCCCTTGGTCACTCACACGTGGTCCTGCGTCTCTGGCAGGTGAAGCAGAAGGAGAATGGCGTGGCCCTGCGGTGCTTCCAGCGGGTGGTGCGCGCGCTAGACGCACTGGGCTGGGAGGAGCGGCAGCTGGCCCTGGTGAGAGGACTGCTGGCTGGGAACGTCTTCGACTGGGGTGCCAAGGCCGTCTCTGAGTAGGTGCTCGCTGCCTCCACGGTCCCTGCCCTGCCCCACAGCCCTGCCCCCTCCTCCACGCCCCGCCCCTTCCCCCTGGGTCCCGCGGCCCCTCACAGCCACTAACAGCTCCAGGGCCAGCAGGCTGCCTAGGACCAGTCCTGTGGGGCAGCCCAGCCCCCGGGCAGGCCGCAGGGAGGGGACTGGGTCCTGATGGGCTCAGTGCTGCTTGAGGCTTTGGGGGCACGAGTGCCCTTGGAATGAGCGCAGCATTTCTTGCCCGACCCCAAGAGTGGCACCTTGTGGGCTAAGGGGTGTGGATTTGGGGCTGTTTCTATGGCTAAAAGTCTGAGTTGTGGGTCAAGGAGACAGGACCCTCGGTATCTAAAGCCAGGTGCCTGCCTGCTCCCCATGGGCCAGCGGCGGAGGTGACATAGCGTAGCCACCCCAGTGGCCACACGCTGGCCCCCACGTGGGGCCCACTGTGAGCCGTTAGGCTGCTGCTCTGGCTTTTTGTGACTTTTCCTTCTCCTCCCCTTCAGGGTCCTTGAATCTGACCCCCAGTTTGGGTTTGAGGAAGCAAAGAGGACACTGGAAGGTAGGGCACCCAGGGCAGCCCCCAGTGGACGGGGCGGGTGGCAGGAGACACTCACTCTCACCGTGCTGGGGGCGGGTGAGGACTGCCCTCCTGGAGACGTGCGGGCTGGGTGGGGGTGACTGACCTCATCCCCGTGTCTCCCAGAGCGGCCCTGGCTGGTGGACTCCTACGGCAAGTGGCTGCAGAGACTGAAGGTACAAGCAGGTGCCCACCTCTGACCCAGGGCCACAGCCTGCACGTGGGCCTGGGCAGCGGGACTGGCCCGGGGTTACAGGGGGAGGGGGTGTCAGGGTGGGCCTAGGGCTGCCCTGGGTGCCCTCCAGAGTCTCACCACGGCCTCTAGCTGCAAGTCTTAAGTTGACCGTTCCCTGTCCCATGCTTGACTCCTGCAGGGACCATTGGTAGGTCAGCTGACCAGTTCAAAGGTCATTTGGGCCAGCAACTTGGCAGAGGCTCAGGCGGGCCCTGCCCCAGGCCTGTGGGACCCCCAGCCTCAGCCCGGCTGCGGGAGCAGAGTGTGGAGGGTCTGAAATGCTTGGATGCGCCTGTTCCCAACTGAACGTCCTGGTTTTGTCTTGCAGGGGCCCCCTCACAAATGTGCCTTAATTTTCGCAGATAACAGTGGAGTAGACATCATTTTGGGAGTCTTCCCCTTTGTCAGGGAGCTTCTGTCTAGAGGGACGGAGGTGAGTGAGGGCTGCACGCGGGACCCTTGCTGGCTCCGCCGCCCGTGGGCGGTGCTCTCAGGGCACCGCAGGTAGGTGCGGCGGGGAGGGCCCAGCCCTGAGTCTCGGGATCAGGCCGTCCTGACCCCAGTGTTCGGGCTGTCTTCATCTTGACCTGGGGGCCTGGGCAGTGGCAGGTGTCCAGGGCCGTGCACTCGCTGCACCTACAGTGGGAGGAATGGGGCAGCTTGGTTCGGTGCTCGGCTGCAGAGGCCGAGGTCCCTCAAAGGCCCGGGTGTCTGCGCAGGTCATCCTGGCGTGCAACTCGGGGCCCGCCCTGAACGACGTGACCTACAGCGAGTCCCTCATCGTGGCCGAGCGCATCGCAGCCATGGACCCCATGGTCCAGTAAGCTTGGGGGGGGGGGGCTGGGGGCAGAGGGAGAGGGTACCAAGGGGGTCCCAGGGCCCCCTGACGCACCCACCCTGTGCTCACAGTGCGGCGCTCAGAGAACAGAAGCTGCTGCTCACACAGACGGGCTCTAGCTCCCCCTGCCTGGACCTCAGGTACCATGCCGCCCCCACTCCAGCCCCCGGTTCCCAGAGCCCTCTTTCCTTGGGGACCCGTCACGGCTCCACAAGCTAGGTATGGCTCATGTGGTGGGAGGAGCAGACACCGTGCCGCCAAGCTCACTGGCCAGGCATGGCGCTGCCCACCCCCCCACCCCCAGGACCCACTTCAGACAGTTTCCCGTCACTCTGTGCTGTCTGCTGGGGGTTCTGAGCCTAAGATCTGCCCCCAGAGCCAGCTCCATCTCTGTCTGCCCGGTGGTGATCCCAGTGGTGGCCTAACCCCTTTTCCGGGTCCACTAGTAACCAAAAAGTCAAAAACCCACAGAAGGAATAGATCCTCTAAAGTTCAAAATAGACAGGTGTCACTGAGGCCCAGTGTTCAGAATGGCTGCCCACTCGTGATGGACCGCGGCTGCTACGCGGGGGGCTGGCTGGGAGCCCACAGAGCCGGGAGGGCAGTGTCCCTGTGCCTTTCTGGGAGGCAGGGTGTCGCGTCCACCCAGTGTCACCCGAGCCAGCCTCACTGTCTTCTCCCTCCCCAAAGCCGCCTGGACAAGGGGCTGGCCGCGCTGGTGCGGGAGCGCGACACGGACCTGGTGGTGATCGAGGGCATGGGCCGCGCCGTGCACACCAACTACTACGCAGCCCTGCGCTGCGAGTGCCTAAAGCTAGCGGTTATTAAGAACTCCTGGCTGGCGGAGCGGCTGGGCGGCCGGCTCTTCAGTGTCATCTTCAAGTATGAGGTCCCGGGCGAGTGAAGCGCCGACCACAGACCACACTGCTGGTCACTTGTCAGGAACGCACTTCAGCTGCAACAGGGATGCTGCGTGCCGACCAGAATATTTATGTTTGCTTCTGTGACTCGGGCCGGCGCGCCCCATGTGGGCCTGGTGCTCCGGGGCCGGGCAGCTTCTTCAGCACTGCCGTGTTTGTGGTGGGGAGACGACCCGTCCCGTGGGACATTCGTATTGGAATGTATCTAACTGTTAAATAACCTTTTATATATATATATTAAATATATATATACCTGTCCCTCTGATGGAGGATACAGGCTTGAGGCACGCACCAAATAGAGTTTCTAGAGCGAGACGAGAGCCGTGTCTGCCTTTGCGTGTGGCCCTTCTCCGTGGCGCTGACTGTGGGGGCCTTCGCCTGTGGGCCAGGGCTGCTGTCCCCACGTGGCCCCTGGCATTGCTGCCCACGGGAGGGACAGAAAGGGTGCTGAGCAGCACTTCCGACGTGAGAGCCGGCCGAGTGGAGGCCGTGGGCACCGAGGACCCTCGAGGGCTCTCGGGTTCGTGGCAGGTGCACTCCTGCTCAGAGCTGGCGGGACCATGTGGGTTTGTCGCCACGAACCGCTCCCGGCTCCTCCCCCAGCTGGACTTGTCCCCAGGGTCGCAGTCGCTGCAGGGCCCCCTGGGGAGCGAGCTGTGGGGCAGTGCCTCGTGCATGGGGGACACAGGGCTGAACATATAATGCATGCTCCTTAGGACATATGGCGTTCTGCCCTACTGGACTGCCCGGGGTCCCTGCCATCGTGCTCCCCGGGCCAGGAGGAGCAAGGCTGCAGCTCCTGGCCCTGAGCAGGCCAAACTGCAACAGCGCCCAGGCCCCCCAACCCTGGAGGGTCCAGAAACCCTGAGGGCTGGTTGGCACAAGGCAGGCTCACCTGGCTGTTGCTGCATGCACCTGAGCGTGTTCCGCCCATCCTTTACTTTCCACTAAGACCCCCACGCAGGCACTGTCCTGCAAGGCCACAGAAGCTCAGTGCCCTGGGCCCCCTTCCAGGTGGCTTTTCTTGGCGGTCTGGCACCCACACTGCCCCCAAGGCAGCAGGGAACAGGTCCAGGAGCCAGCCCCTCCCTGCATCCCGTTTTCCACACTTGTGTGGGGCTGTGACAGGTCCTGCAGCACGCCAGTCCCTCCCAGTTACCGACGTGTTACACCCCTGTTCTGTCGCACCCCTAAGCCTGCCTGCAAGTGGCGCCCTCACCAACCCCAATACCCCGAAGCTGCTGCTCCGTGGTGGAGCCTGGGCCTGCCTTTCCTCAGGCGGCCGCCAGGGGGCGCACCCAGCCGGAACCCCGGGCTGCCTTGACCCGCAGGTGTTCTCCATGAGCACCTCACCTTCCACCCGGATGTCTGGCCCGGCGGTGGGATTCAAATAATTTAACTACCAGTTCTCTGCTCTAATAGCCGTTTTAAATATAAAATAAAGGACATACTGAAAGGTAGTTTATTATTTCATGCATTTAATACTTCCATAAGAACAATAAAAGGTACACAACATTAGATTACGTATGAGTTTTAAAATATTAATGAAAAAACAATACGTGACAAAAAACAATAAAACTATTATTTAAGGTACTTCCTTTATTTTTTAATATTTTCATTTATTTTGGGAGACAAAGGGGAGAGAGAGAGAAGGGAGAGGAGCAGGAAGCATCAACTCCCACAGGTGCCTTGACCAGGCAAGCCCAGGGTTTCAAACCAGCGACCTCAGCATTCCAGGTCAATGCTTTATCCACTGCCCCACCACTGGTCAGGCTATTTAGGATGTTTGGGTATTGCTTCTTGATCGGCATCCTCACTTGCAATTCTTTTCACCCTGTGGACGGAATGAACATGACTACAGGCACTTAGAAGACGCTGTTGTGCAGACGAAAGTCAAAAAAGAGTAAAGAATGTAAATTTGTGATTTCCGCACTGGGCAGCTGCCCAGGAGCCCCACCTTAGAAAGAACCCTGATGACAAGTACCATTTTAACAGCCAGTTCGCCAAATTCAACAAAAATTACATATCGGTTCTGCCAAACTGGTGCGAACTGGCTGAATCCCACCATTGGACTGGCCTCAAAAATTTGCTGCTCTCTAGGCAATGCTGGGGACTGACCCTCCCTCAGGCAGCCACCAGGGGGCACAGTCAGCCCAAGTGCCCAGGCTGGCTGGTCCAGCAGGTGTTCTCCATGATTTTCCCTTGCCTTTTTTTTTTTTTAAATTCAATTAGAAGAGGGGAGGCAGAGAGCCAGACTCCCGTTCGCGCCCAACAGGGATCCACCCATCATGTTCACCAGGGGGCGATGCTCTGCCCATCTGGGGCGTGGCTCCACTGCAAGGGAAGTCATTCTAGTGTCTGAGGTGGAGGCCATGGAGCCGTCCTCAGTGCCCAGGCCAACTTTGCTCCAATGGAGCCTTGGCTGCGGGAGGGGAAGAGAGGAAGGAGAGGGGGAAGGGTGGAGAGGCAGATGGGCATTTCTGTGTGCCCTGGCTGGGAATCAACCCGGGACTTCCACATGCCGGGCCGACGCTCTACCACTGAGCCAACCATGCAGGGCCCCTTTATTAATTTTCTCTTTAAAAGTAAATTTTGTTTATTCATTTTAGAGGGGGGTGAGTAAGAAGCACCAACTCCCACATGTGCTTTGACCAGGCAAGCCCAGGGTTTTGAACCAGCAACCTCAGCATTCCAGGTCAATGCTTTATCCACTGTACCACTGTACCACCACACCACCACAGTCCTCACTTTTGCAGTCTGCCACTCTGGTCCCAAAAAGTTACTGTTCCCGCTGCAGAGCCAGGGCCTGACCTGACCCTCCCTCAGGTGGCCACCAGGGGGCACAGCCAGCCCAGAGCGCCCAGGCTGCCTTGTCCCGCACGTGTTCTCTATGGGCCCCTCCCCTTCCACCCTGACATCTGGCCCAGTGGTGGGATTCAAATAATTTAACAACCGGTTCTCTGCCCTAATGATCGTTCTAAGTACATATATATATATATATATATATATATATATATATATATATATATATATGAAAAAAATACTGAAAGGTAGTGTATATTTCATGCACTTAATATTTAAATAAGAATAATAACAGGTACACAAAACTAGATTGTCATAAGAGTTTTAGTAATAAAAAAATATTCAATGATACACGATAAAAAAACAATAAAACTTATTTAAGATGTTTTCATATTGCTTCTTGATTAGCGTCCTCACTTGCAATTCTTTCACCTGTGGACGGAATGAACATGACTACTGGCACTTAGAAGATGCTGTTGTGCTTGATGAACGTTAAAAAAAGAATAAGGAATGTAAATTTGTGATTTCCACACTGGGAGGCTGCCCAGGCATCCACCTTAGAGAGAACCATGATGACAAGTGCCATTTTAACAGCCAATTCGCCGAACAAACAAAAAATTAGGTATCTGCCAAACTGGTGAGAACCGGCTGAATCCCACCACTGGTCTGGCCCCAAAAAGTTGCGGCTCTCTGGGCAGCGCTGAGGCCTGAACCTCCCTCGGGTAGCCACCAGGGGGCACAGCCAGCTCGAGCGCCCAGGCTGGCTGGTCCAGCAGGTATTGTCCTTGAGTGCCCCTCGCCTTCCACCCTGACCGTCTGGCCCTGCACCACCAGCCCAGCCTGGCTCGGCAACCTGTGGCCACCTGTGCAGCCTCCCTGCTCCTTTACGCCTGGCTGCTGTCTGTCCTCTGCTCCCTGGTGGCACAGGGGCACTGGACTGGCTGGTCTGGGATCCCTGGGGGCAGACAGGGCCTGGCCCAGATGTCGAGGAGAGCCGCAGACCCCCCAGCTGCCCACGCCTGGTCCTTGAGCAGCAGCCGCATCACCCCACTCCTGAGAGAGCCTGACAGCAGCCAGGGGAGCCTGCGGGGGCTGCAGCATGAGAGCACCAGGGTACTGAGCTCTGGGCGGGGCCCCCTCCTGCGACACCCCCTGTCCCTTACCCGCTGGAGCAGACAGGCTTTGGGCCTCCTGGGCGCTGAGAATAGCCCCTGGAACACAGCCCAGCCACCCAGGGCTGGATGAAGCTGAGCCCGTTTCCCATGAGAAGGGATCACCACCCGGGAGCTTTGCAGCCAGCCCTCCCTCCTCTCAGTGGTCAGCTCCCCCAGGCTGAGGCCCTCACGCAGTCAGCGCCCCCATCCCTCTGCCGGAGACGGGCAGCCCAGGAAGGCAGCCTTGGTGTCCACTCGGGGGTTGGGCCGCAGCTCCCCCACCCAGATGCTCCTGGACCCGAGGAAGGTGGAGAGCTCGTAGGCACCCTGGGCCCAGGTGAGAGCAGTGGACACCCCTGACTCAGGCCTTTGCTGAGTTCGTGCAAGTGGCCACAGAGAGGAGAGCACCCGTTCTCCCTGAGGGCTTCCAGCCGCCATGCCTGCACCCCACCTTCCTGAGGGCCTCCGCCTGGACAGCGGGCTTCTCCTGGGGGTGGGGCCTGATTTGCCTTGAGCCAAGCCAAGCAGTGGGGGGCATGCCCACTGTCTGCAAATAACTGAGATAACCGCCCATCACGGAGGTCAGGGGGCAGGTGTGAGGACAGGCCCTGGCAAGACCCCCTGTGGCCTAGCCAGCACTCTCGCTGCTCCAGGTAAAGGGCAGTCTGGAACCCCTCAAGACTGGCCTGGTGCAGCCAAGATCTGCCCCAAGAGTGGGGGTGGGAGGAAGCAGGGGTGTATTCCGGGGCTGTGGCTGCCCTGGGGAGCTAGCCCAGCTAAGTCTCAGCGAGGTCAGGGCTTCCCCTGGGCCTTGCAGACCCAGGAACATTAGTCCGAGGCCACAGAGGGGCTGCAGGCAGGTGGCTGGCCCCGCAGAGACCAAGCGTGTGTTTATTTGAGTCATGTTTGGGCATTTACAGAGTCCACAATGTCTGTACAGAGCGGGGTTCGTGCAGAACAAGCCAAGCGCAGTCGCGGTGGCTCAGGGCCCTCGCAGCAGGGCCAGGCCGACACACCCACATGCACCCACACAGCCACAGACCAGGGAAACTGTGGGAAAAGACTCGGCACCATTTTAATGTTGTAGAAGCTTCATCTCTAAAAATGTAAATATCTCTCTATGTATATATCTTAGAACATTGTGAAAAACCTGCCCACGTGTGGGCTCCCTCCTTCTGTGGGAGGAGGGGCAGGGGGCAGAGAGCAGGGGCACCGGGGGCACACAACTTTGGGGACCAGCACGCTCCATGTCCTGAGCAAACACTGGACCCTGCCTGGCCGCTGGGCACTGGGAGGGCGGCTGGAGCCCGCCTTGGGGGCTGGGTCAGAGTCTCAGCAGGAGGCTGGCGTTGCTCTTGGGGGTTGGTGTGTCCTGGAAGTCCTCCTGGCCCACGGAGCAAGTGCCCTCGGGGGTGCCCCGCTCTTCCTCAGGGAGTCCCCGCTGGCCCTGCAGCCTCTGCTGCCGCTCCTGGGCCTGGCGAGCCCGGCTGGCAATGGCACGCACCCGGCTCTGGCTGCGAGAGGAGCTCCGCAGGAAGCCCGGGCCCCCTGCTGTCCCTGCAGCCCCCTCCCTTGCCGGGCCCAGGCTGGTGGGCGACATGATGTCTCCCGCCTGCTGGTACCCTGTGAGCCAGCGCAGCTGCTCGGTCAGGGCGTCCCGCCGTGCCCCCCGCCCTGTGGGCTCCTTTCCAGCTGAGCCCAGGCTGTGGCCCAGGCTTCTGCCCAGGCCCTCAACAGCGGGGGTGAAGTCATCAGCGGTCAGGTCCCCCAGGCTCTTGGACTTGGCAGACACAGGGCAGTCCCTGAGGTCTGCTATGGGGAGGCAGCCCCAGGGCGGCCGAGGGGCCAGAGGCCGGGGCCGGAGCTCATCGGGGCCTGCCGGGACCTGGCCAGTAGCCCGCAGGTTGGGGTTGGATTTGCTCTTGGCCGCAGAGAGGAAGTCCAAGTGAGCGGCCGAGAGCGAGCAGGGCCGCAGAGGCAGGCGTCCGGCCGTGGCCACCGAGAGGCTCTCTCGACCCAGGCCCAGGACTGGCAGCGAGAGGTCGATGACTGTGTCACTGGACGACAGGCTGGAGGACGAGGACACGCTGTCGTGGTGACTGGCCTGCTCTAGCCGCTGCCATAGTCGGTCTCCACCCGTGGCATCTGAGTGTACGGCCGGTGAGGGCCCGGCCAGCACCTGTCGTCCACCCAGGGCCTCCGAGGTAACCTGCCCCTCACCTTTGGCCCTTCTGACCAAGGGAAGGCGGCCTAGGGTCCGGGGTTGGCCCCTGCTGTCCATCTGGCTGCTGGGGCCCCCCTCACGTGGCCCACCAGGGCCCCCACCATTGCACGCCTGCTGTTTGCTGTCAGGGACCCGTTCTCTGTCCCTGTGGCTCCTGGTCCCGAGCCGGTGGGGCACAGAGGCTCCCAGAGCCGCTTCTGGGGGACTCTCAGCTTTGGCTCTGGGCCCTGCAGAGCACCGGGGCCCTCCACAGGAGAGGCTAAGCAGGGCGGCCGGCAGAGGTGGGGGGCCAGGGCCCAGGGCCGGCTCCTCGGCGATGGTCTCCAGGCTGCACAGGGAGGAGACCGACCTCTGCACAGAGAAGGGGCGGGTGTCTGTGGGGGAGGAAGCAGAGTGTGTCAGGGTCTGTCCACAGCCCCGTGCCCACAGGAGCCCCCAGTGGCCAGGCCTCTCCATGGGACACAGCAGCCCTTCACCCTGCCCTCTGGCTCTGCTGCTACTAGGTCCTCCTGGGCTGGGGCAGCACAGGGCACACAGAGGGGAGGCCGGGCCCCGTTACCTGGCACTTGGGTGCTCTCAGTTCCTAACTACGGAGGCAGCATGGGGACAGAAAGGAGAACAGGGTAGTCAGCACGGGGGTGGGACTGGCGGGTGGACAGATGGACAACAAAGGTGGGGTGCAGGGAGGAGAGCAAGATGGCTCAGCTTCCACCCTCTCCCGGTCTGGGGTCCGCCTTCCCATGACAAAGTGCTTTGTCACCAGCACGGACGGGGCTCCTAGATCAGGCTGCTCCGGCCAGGAGGGAATCCCAGGATGAGGGACGTGCCATCTGATCTACTTGGCACGTTACAAACTCAGCCACAACTTCAAGGCTCTGAGCACCATCCATGGGTCTGGGGGCATCTGGGCCAGCTTCCCAGAGGACAGAGGTGCGGGGTAAGGGGCTGGGACACCCATGGCCTGGCCCCGCAGAGAGGCCAGGATGGAGTTGGACGCTAACCCCTGGGTCCCAGGAAGGCGGTCAGGAACACCAGGCCAGGCTGGGGAGGGAGGGCTGGACAGGGGCACTGGGGCTGGTTTCTGGCAGCCTCATTCCAGGATGCAGGCCTCAGGGAGCACAGCCTGGCTTCAGTCCCCACTGGTGTGGGGCACTCTCAGCTGAGGGCGGCTGCAGCCAGTCCTGCTCTCCCTTCCCTGGCCCCTTGGGTAACGGAGCGGGGCCTCTGAGGAAAAGAGGCCCAGGGGGTCAGTCTCAGTCAGGCGGGAGCTAGGGCCTGGGGGTCGGCAGGGCAAGCCAACGGAGCAGAGCAAAGGAAAATGCAGGTGCCAAGCACACAGGCGGTGGCTCTGAACATAGAAGCACAGGGGGACACCTGGCCAGGCCATGCGGAGGGAGGGGCTGGGGACGCCACAGGGGAAGCCTGAGGAGCTCCTGGTCTTACCCGTGGAGAACATTGGGGATTTACTCCTAATTTCCTCCAGCTTTTGAACGAACAAGGCATTCATCTCCCTCTGCAGGGCCCCAGCCTGCCTGCGGGCACCCTCAGGACAGCGGGGGGCCGCCTCAGGGCTGCCCGGGCTGCTGGAGCAGGACACAGAGGGGCCACCGCCCGGACCTCCAGGGGCCCCTCTGCTGCTCCTGCCTGGGGCCATCTGGGGGGCCCCTAGCGAGTCCGCCCAGGCATGGGGCTGCTGGGTGATGGCCACGTGCTCGCCCCCAGGCCCCGGGCTGGGTGGCCGCCCCCTTTGCAGGCCCTCGGCCTCCTCGCAGGTGCAGGAGCCCACCACGCACTTCATGCAGGAGACGGCCATCCCGGCAGGCCCCAGGCCCTCCAGGGGATGCGGTGGCCGCCCCTGCCCAGGGCTCCTCTCCGCAGGCACCTTACCTCCCGGGCTGCGGCCTTCGGGCTCCTCCCTGGCCAGGGCCTCTGGAGCCAGGCCAGGGCTAGGGGGCGCCACATCCAGGGCTTCCCCCTCGGAGCCCATGTCCTGCGTTCCCAGGACCAGCTCCGGGAAGGCCTTGTGACCCGGCTTCTGGCTCTTGGCTGGGGCACTGGCCGTGCGCCTCAGGAGCCTCTGACTAACAGAGGGCCGGGGCTGGGGCCGCCCAGCAGCATGACTGTCCAGGGAGCCGGGCTTTGGGCCTCGGAGGAAAAGGCCTTTTAGGCCCAGAGCCTGTTTGACCTGCAAAAGAAAGAACCCACATAGCAGGTGGCTGGACACTGGGGGCCAGGGGCTGCCCTGCCCAGCCCGGCTGCACTCTGGCAGGCAGTGGCCTAGCTGAGCCCACTGCAGCCTGAGGTGTTAGCTAGTTGAGGGCACCAGTGGGCATGCTGGGATTGGGCCACTCAGGGCTATGTGTAGGGAGAAGGGTCTCCGGGCACCTCCAACAAGGACAGAGGCTGCTATGGCCTCAGCGCCGACCAGGATTGTACCCTGTCTGCACGGGGCGGAGCCAGTAGGTGCTGCCAGGGTCTGCAGGTCTCGGGGCAGACGGGACCCCAGGGTTCTCCCAACAAGAGGCCTAGGATCCTGGACCCTGTGCCACCACACTGCACACCTGTCACAGGCCGGTGGCCCCCAACTCTGGTAAGTGGTGCCCATAGGGTGGCGCTAGTATGGAGAGAACACGAAGAACCAGATGGAAGCAGGCACCACCCCGCCCCGGCGCTGCAGGCCGAGGAAGCAAGCTCAGCCAGGTGCAGGCCAGCGGTCTGTTCTCCATGCCCCTGCCCAGCCCACTCCCCTGGACGTGCTGCCTCTTCCAGAAGCCTTCCAGTACTCCTGCCAGGCTGCCTTTCCCAGCCTCACCCTGCTCTCTGCGCACGTGGCCCCCAAAAAAGGGCTCACGCCAGATTGGTGCTCCCTGAACTGCTAATGACCCAGGGCCTTCCTGGACATCCGGGCCTAGGTGGTCCCTGCAAGGCCTCTCCTGGCAGCCTCCCTGCCCACACAGGACAACTATGGGTTTCCGGGACCAGCTGGCAAGTGCCAGAGAGGCCAGCAACTGCATCTCAAGTGTGCAGAGGCCAGAAGTGTCCTCACATGCAGAGACCCCCAACAACACCCACTGCTCCCTCATGACATGGGGTGGGGGGCCACTTCTGGGCAGAGGTGCTGAGGTGACCAGCACTTGAATCAGCTTCCAGATTCAAGACCGCAAATGCAAAGCGATTTGGTCCAAGTCAGCTGGAAAGTCATTTAGAAGAAGGTCCAGGATTTAAGCTCGGAGCTCCTGGCCCCTGGGATCTCCCCACTAGGCACTGGGCATCGAGGGCATGGACAGGGTCACAGAGAGGAGAAGGGAGTAAGGATGCGGGGTGCTGGAAGAGCTTGCAGCTAGAGACCAGACATGGGACGGGGCAGGCACCCGGAAGTCCTGGACCTGCTTCGTAAATGCTGCTCTGTGGCTGAGGAAGGCCTGAGGGACCCAGAACCTCCAGAACCACATCATGATCCATGGTCCCATCAGCGGACAGTCTCCACAATGCTACCAGGAGTCGCGGATGCTAACGGGCCGACCTGAGCATGCTCTGGGGTACCTGCGAGGTCCTACAAGGGCTGTGCTTCTAAAGGTAGACTTGGGACAAGAGAGCCCACTGCAAGACCAAAGAGACAGATTCGAGGTGGTGAGGCTCGGACAGCGGGGTGCAGAGCCCATGGAGACCGCAGACACACGACAGACAGACGGACGGACGGACGACAGACGGCAGAGAGCTGGGAGGCCGGAGGAGTGCGCATCGGCCGGGAGAAAGACAGTTACTGCTGAGCCCCGAGGAACCCCGCACGTGCCCTGGGTTCTGCGGGTGGGGGAAACGCAGCGAGACCCGCCCTGGGGCAGAGGTGAATGTGGGGGGGGCACGGAGTGGGGTCACGGGGCAAAACCAGGCAGACGCCTTCCGAGGAGGAATGGCCGGAACTCTGAGAAGTAGGGAAGGCTCAGGAGACACGTGGGAGGGTGTCCAGGGTGCTCAGGAGGGTCAGGATGTCCATCTCTCCTGGTGCCCGCAGCCACCCAGGACACGGAGCTCAGGCGCCCCCACCACCCGTCACTCAGGTGCAGGAAGAGGCCCAGCCCAGCAAAGTAACCGCTGGACCTCATAGCCCTGGGGTCACTGCTGGGGTGGTGCAGGTGGCCCTGCAAGTGGCACTCACCTTACCACTGACGTCACTGATGGCCACATGGACAAAGATGGAGGCTTCTTCCATGCCCTCCAGGTACACGTGCCGATAGCCTGAAATGGTCGCAGTCAGCTCACTCCCCTCCCAACTCTACTCCAAGGCCCCAGGGCTCTGAATACAACCGCTGAGCCCAGTCCTGGGGACTCTGCCTTGTCCAGGAAGCCTTCCAGTAATGGTCAGGCCTGCAGGGACCTCTTCCTCGGGGCTGGGGGCCTCCCGGCTGGAAGTCCCCACCCTACCCTGCCCACAGAGTACCTGTGGCCCTTCAACCTCCTCCTCAGCTCCCTCTGTGTCCCCAGGGCCACTCATGGCAGACGCCAATCCCCGGGAGGAAGCCAAGCCCCATCCTGCCCTGGATCCCTCAGCTGATGCGCAGGGACACTGGTCATTGTGGGGACACCGGTCTGTGGGAAATGCTGGCTTCTGCAGATGCTGGTCTCCATGGGGACATAGGGTGGTCCCCTGCCCACCTGGCATCATGCTGCTGAAGGCCAGTGTCCTCTGGCCGATGAAGTCGCGGCCAATGGGGTCATGGTCCCAGACGAGGAAGCGCACCAGTGCAATTTCAGGCATGTGTACCATGAATACCAGGGTCTCCTCCCACATAGGGTTGAATCCTGGAGGTCACCAGGAAGTGGTGTCACCTCTTGCTCCAGCTCCAGAACAGAAGCCACCTGGGCCCACATCCTCCTCCTGGTGGCTGAGGGTTGGGGCATCCCTGGGGTTCCAGCTGAGGGGACAGCCTGGACAGTTACTTGAATCACAGGAGGTGTCCTTGGCCCCCTTCCATTCTCAGACTGGTACAGCCAGCGTGGAAGTGGCCCTGGGCAAAGGCTGGCATGTGGGTGCCTGCGGGCAGGCCCTCACCATTGTCGTCCACCACACGGGTCTGCTCCTTGCTGCAGTCCACCGGGAGTCCGATGACCTCCACCTCCACAAAGGGGTCGATAATCTGCACAGAGGACAGGGTGACACCAGGGTCTGGCAAGCACTCTGCTGCCTCGCCATCTGCACCCCGGTGGCCCTCCTACCTCCCCTCGGTCCCCCAGCATTGAGTCCCGGGGCTTGGGGAGCTGCTGTCCGCTGATGATCCGAAGTACCAGCTGCTTCTTGAGCTGCCCGGGCAGGGGGTCTTCAGAGTTAGGGTTGAAGACACCTGAGGGGGTGGGGGACACGAGGCTGAATCAGCAGGGAAAGCCCCCCACCAGCATGGGCTGCACAGTGCACTCAGCCCTCCCCCGCTTACTGGAAGGGAGCCCCAGCCCAGAAGGAAGGGGAGGCAGCATCCCAGTGTAGGCACTTGGACCTGCAGGCTGGTCACCTCTGTGCCGCCCTGCGGCGGCGTGGGCACAGCTCATCCCCTTGCAGCAGTGAACAAAGAGGGCTCAGCGTGGGGGGGGGCTAGGAGCACGGCGGGTGGGGGACTGTGGCCAGGTGGGGGTTGGGGGCTCCCCGTGACAGGGCAGCTGGAGCTTGTGCAGGCTGACACCTCGAAGAGGCAGATGCACAGAAGCCGGGAGGGTGTGGGAGGAGTTCAGGATCACGGGCGGGGGGAGAAATTGGGTCTTTCCAGAACGTGGGAGAAAACTGCAGTGTCCTGGGAGGGGGAAGGAGGCTCCTCCTACAAAGGCCCCTCCCAGGCCTCGCTGAGGTGGGTGGGGCTTTCTAACTCACCACCTCTGCCCCTGCCCCTGCCCTTGGGTCCCCAGGGTCCCCGAGGTCTCACCCTGGCACATGCACTGGGGCTTGAGCACATAGCCACAGTTGCCATTGGCACTGAACTTGGCCCGGTTCAGCTGCAGCATCCGCCCCTCCGACTGGTAGTTCAAAGCCACTGCGGACAAGGACACCAGGGGGCCCGTCAGCGCCAGCCTGTCCTCCCGCCAACCCTGTGCCAATGCCCAGAGGCTGTGAACGCCAACATGAACAGGGGCCTGAGATCACAGTTGTACACAACCAGAGCCCAGCATCCCCGCAGAAAACACCCCCCCATCAGCCCTCAGGGCACCCAGGGCCTAAGGACCCCACCCCAGGCCAGGCTGGTGAAGCAGGCAGGACACCAGGCAAGTCCGAAGAGAAGCAAACACAGGTGGGGAGCGGCGCAGGCCGCATCCCCTCCTGGCCTCCACGGCCCTCCCTCAGCACCCACCCATCTGGCAGCCGGCGTTCCAGAAGGGCTGCGGGTTGTAGTTGCTGGAATCCACGCGGTAGGAGGATGGATAGATGCGGGACAGCTGGTGCTGGTTGAAGCGCAGGTATTGCACCGGCTTCTGCTGCAGGATCTGCTGGGCCTTTGCCTCGCTGAAGGACGACACCTGCCAGCTGGACACCACTGTGGATGCAGGCAGCCGGCATCAGCGGGTGCTCAGGGTCACGGCAAGCCCTCCTCGGCGCCCCAGAGCCCTCCGGGCACCCCTCACCCTCTGAGTCCACGTCGTGGGTGCCCACGGACTTCGTGTACTTCACCAGGTCTGACAGGGCCCGCGACAGCTGCATGGTCTTCTTCTGCCGGGTGGTCCTGTGGGGAGCACGAGGAGGGGGTCAGGACGCTGGGGTTGGTGCTCCTCCAGCCTGAGGCCAGCCTGGATGCCTGGGGCCCAAGAGGCGGGCTCCAGGCTCAACCAAGTGTATTGGTTTACGTAGAACGTCCGTCAAGCGACCTTTCGGGTGGCGTGCCAGGTGCTCGGACGCGCCGTGGACGCGGACAGGCAACGCTGCCGGGAGGGTCAGGTCCTGAGCCACCGGAGAAGACTCGCTGACTTGGACTGCCCTCCAGGAATGAGCTCAGGGACCCGCCATGGCCAGCATGCCCCTGTCCCCAGGGGCCACGCCCCACTCCACCCCACCCCTGAGCTGTCCGTCAGTGGTCTGACTGTGGCTGCAGCTGCGGCCAAAACAACAGCCTCCTCAGGTCCCCTGCAGCTGTCTATTCGAGGCCCTGGGGTGGGGCAGGCCCTGACCCTCGGCTCTGGCTGCCCTGCGAGTCCAGGTCCTCGTCTGCCTCTTCCACGCTGGCCGCCTTCTTTAGCCTGCTGCTTTTTTTCTATGTGAAAGAAGGAGGGTAACGTCAGGACTTCAGAGCCCCAGGCCCAGTCAGGCCATCTGCAGAGGCCAAGAGGGTGCAGGAGGTCATCCTGGGGTCCCCCTGCCCACACTACGCGGCTGCTCCTAACCCCGTCCTCAGCAGTTCCCTTCTCAGATGGGGTCCCAGGTGACCTGAGCTCAGAGCATTGGCCAGTTTGGGTCAGGGGGCGGCCATTGAGCCCCTGCTCCATCTAACCCCGACCAGGGCTCCAGGCCCCAGCACCTGCAGCTGCGCAGCCAGGAATTCAAAGGGGGATTCCAGGAGGTGGGCCAGGGGCCCTGGGAGCTTGAGGAGATGCCCCTCTGGCCAGCACAGGGACAGCTGGGACACATGGATGCAGGGAGGACCCTAGCCCAGGGGTCCCCCGGACCTTGCGCTTGGAGAAGCTGCTCACGAGAAGCCGGCTGTTCTGTCTGCTGGCTCCAACGTCCTCCCCAGACTCCGTGTCCTCCTCAGCCTGGGAGGAGGGACAGAGGGGACAGGATGAGCCCAACATCAAACAAACCAGGCAGGTGGGGCAGGCAGCTTCTCCAGGCAAACCAGATGGCCTTCCTGGAAGAGGGGAAACTGATGGGACAGGAGGGAAGGAGGGGTAACCAGGTGGGCTGGCTGCTGCCCCAGGCCCTGTGGGGGGGCATCATCCCCAGAGCAGAGCAGAACCCTTGTGGAAATGCCCACAGCAGTAGCTGTCGGGGTGCTGTGTTAAACGCATTAGGTTCTTGGTTCTGAGTTTCTCTCCGCAGACAATGATGGCATCATCAGCGCTGTCTGTGTGTCTGAGACAGCCCTCAGCCCAGCCTGCTGTGCAGCCCTGCGGGAGCCCCACGGCTCTCAGGTGCCGTGCCAACATATTACCTAATTAGACAGGTAACGGGCCCTGCCCCCGACAGCTGCAGGCTGCTTCCTGTTCACCCTAAGGCCATGGTGACTCCCTGGCCCCACAGGACTGCGCCTCACCGTTTACAGAATGTGCACATCCAGGTCCCTGTCCCTGCCATGTCCCCTGTCCAGGCACAACCTTCCCATCCACCCTGAAGCTTGTTCACAGGCTGGGGAGCTGCTGGGAGCTGTGCCAGCATCCCTGAGCCCACCGCGGCGACCCCACCACTACCCTTCAGGCCCCTCTGGACGCTGCCAAAACCTCCCAGCTCTGCTCAAGATGTGTGGGGCCTCATCCCAGGACCCATCCCCATCCAGGGTGGGGGCTGGCTGTCAGGCTCACAGGTCGCCGTGCACCTGCAGCCGAGGGTCCGTGTTAGAGGGGCTTCAGCCAGAGACAGACACGTGCACGCCCCTGCATATACCCACACAGGCATAGCCACACACATCCAAATGCACACCTATGTGCTCTCTGTACATACACCCCTTGGGTGCCCCTGCACACAAGCACCCCTCCCTGCCTGGCACACCAAGCCCCTCATGAGTGGGGTCCCCCTAATGTGGGTTCTGGTCTCCCAGCAGAGGTGGCTTGGAGCTCTAGCTGCAGGGGATGTGAGGTCCATTGTACCCAGTGGGGAAGCGCAGGAAGGTCAGCATCGGCTCCAAGGGCAGAGGGAAAGGGACTGCATGCTCCGGGGCATCTGACAGCCACAGTCTCATCTGCCCGGACACCGCCCACCATGGCTCACACGTTAGAAAAGGGAGTGCAACCTGTGTCTGGAAGCTACCGTCCGCCAGCCCCGGGCTCCAGAGGCTCCCCTACCCCTGCCCACTCAGGCTCCGAGAGCAGCTCACCCATCCCTGCCCCTGCCCCCCTCCAGACTGCCCGCGTGCAGGGTCAGGTCTGCCCTCCCGGAGCACTTGCGGGGCCTGGCTGTGCCCACCTGAGCCTTTGGGTCAGCGGTGGCATGCCGTGTGGAGAGGCGCTGACCCGCAATAATGGAGGCGCCCAGGACCAGCAGAACCCCAAACTGCCCCTGAGATGTCTCCACCCCCTGGCCCAGCAGGGAAGCCAGTTTCCTTCTGCACTGATGGTCCTCCCACAGCAGAAGCGCTGGGGACGTGTTTGGGGTGTTTGGAGCCCGTTGAGACCAGCACTCTCAAGGCTCTTTAAAGGATGCTTGGTGCCTGCCCACAGGATTATTGACACCTTCCCACAGTGCCCAGGAGTCGGGGCCCCAGCAAGGAGAGGAGCGTATGGGCCCAGCGTCCCGGAAAAGTGGCTGCAGCTGGAATCGGCTGTCTCCCCAAAACCCCTGTGCACCTCCAACTCTGGCACGGAACACAGCACCAGTCCAAGCCCTGACCCCTTCCGGGGGACTGCGGGCACCAGGGCCGTGAGCAGTGGAGGACCCACATCAGCCACACCAACCCCAGCATGCAGCCAGTATTCATGGAGAACTCAGAACAGAGAGGCAGCCTGAATGGCTGGAGGAGGAGTGTCCACCCCTCGGATGGGGCTGGGTCTCCTGCAGAGGGCCAGGGCTAGCCTTGGGGGCGCCAGGACCGCAGGAGAGTGACCAACACATGGGACATAGGGTGGGGGGGTCTCCTTCCTGGCCCA
The DNA here is from genome assembly GCF_036850765.1 of Saccopteryx bilineata. NCBI lineage: Eukaryota > Metazoa > Chordata > Mammalia > Chiroptera > Emballonuridae > Saccopteryx > Saccopteryx bilineata. The sequence continues at coordinate 291,976,113 of NC_089492.1, forward strand.
CTGCTTCTTCCCCTCCAGACAGACACTCCTGCTGCGCCCCACACACTTGCCCTCCCTCACAGGAACCCATGGAATGGGACCCCACAGCTGCGGGCCCTCAGAAGACAAGACAGACGGGCGCACTAAGGCGTGTCCATGCCCCCACTGGCCCAGATGCTCCCCCGGCCACTGCCGGGGTCCCCCTAAGACTGCTCTGTGGCTCTGCCGGTCATCCCTGTCCCTGCAGGAGAGAGCAGGTGCTGCTGCTGATGGGGGTGGAATTCCCGCTGCCCCCCAAGTCCTCACACCTGGTGGGTCAACCCCAGTGTCTCCTCTTCCCCCTCCTCCAAGATGCCTTCCCGGAGTGCCTGCCGCCACCCCATGTGGAAGGCTGCTCAGACACAAGGCCCCAGGGCCAGGCTGCCCTTCCATGGGCCCTCAGGTGCAGCCCAGGTGTTGCCAGGCTGAGAAGGCACAGGGACTTCACATCGACTCCACCTGGCTGGGCACGCTACCCGCCTGCCTTCCCGCCTGCCTGCCCACCCACCCACTGGAGCCTCAGGTGCCATGTGTTTTCTCCACCTAGACATCTCTAGACTGAAAATAAACAACCACTTGTCAGCGAGGGGCCTGCGGGAGCTACCTGCACAGATGGAGCCTCAAGTCTGTGGTGGCGCCAGCTGCCGTTCCCTCCACCCCAGGGTGAGACACACACCTGCACCTGAATATACTCTCGGGGGTCCCCTCCTCAGCCCGCCAGGGAGGGGCCTCCCACCTCCGCCCTGGGCTTGCCTGGCGCAGGGTCTGTGACGGAGTGGGCAGGGCTCTTCAGAAACAGGGAGGCGCTGTCCCCAGACCACCCACTCCACCTGCTCACCAGGGTCTGCAGGGCTAACTGGACCCCACTGGCCCGCCACCCTGCCCTCCATAGCCCCGAGGAACCGCTGCTGCTTGGGCCACTTGACTGATAGGCATGTCCTTCAAGGTTTACTGCTCCCCACCCTGGAGGGACCCCGCCCACCCCACACACACTTCCCTCCTGCTGTGACAGCCTTGGGACGGGGGCACTTCCTAGAGCTCAGCTGCACATTCCCATGAGGCTGTGGGGGCTCTGGGAGATCCCCAGGATTGGCTTGGCCCTGAGATCCTGCGAGCCCCTCTATCAGGAGACATGTCAGTGGAGGGCCTGCCTCTAGCCCTCAGAGGAGACCATGGTTGCCACACAAACAGGGCAAACTGCCGCTCGGCTATCTCCTGTGACCCAGTGAAGGCTGAAGGTTCCATGCAGCTGTGTGTGCAAATGTGTGTGCATGTGTGTGCAGGTATATGCATGTGTGCACAGGTATGCATATTTGCAGTTTTGTGCAGGTATATTGTGTAGGCAAGTGTGCAATTGCACAGATATGTGCACAGTTCAGTGGGCACTGGCTCACACATACAGGTCTGTACAGGTGTGTGCAGGTATGCACATGTGTGCAGGTGTACACAGGTACATGTGAGTGTCTGCACACGTGGGTCTATGTGTGTGCACGTGCACAGGTGTGCACAGGCCAGATGCTCCAGGCCCTTAGCTGCGCGCTGACCTCATGTGCAGGCGCTCACCTTTCTGCTCTCTGCCTTATGCCCGGGTCTTCCCGACGGGAGCAGTGTGGACACGGTGAAGTCACTGGGGTCCTCACAGTCCCGAATCTTGGACTCCTTGATTAGGGAATCCAGTTTCCTCTTGGCAATGTTTTCTACACGCTTCCGATTAGTGGAGGCCTGCAACAGCCTGGCATCAGTCCCTGGGCCTGCGGGCAGCAGTGACCACGAACCCCAGGGTCTCGGGCAGGGCCACAGGGACCTGCTGGGAGCTGGGCCAATCCTGCCATAGATGGAGCCAGGGACTCCCCCCCCCCCCCCCCCCCCCCCCCCCCCGCCACGCCACTTCTCACACCCGGTACCAGCTACACAGCTGGTCCTCACACTCGCCCTGCCCACTCCGGGGTGAGCAGCAAACACGTGGTGTACCCCAGGGCTGCAGGCCCATCTCTCGCCAACTCCACCTCCTTCAGCTGCAGGATGCTGCTCGGGGGGACCCACCCCACGGGGCCCCTTCAGCAGGATGCTGCCCGGGGGGACCCACCCCACGGGGCCCCTTCAGCAGGATGCTGCCCGGGGGGACCCACCCACGGGGCCTTGGGGAGGAGGTCAGTGCTCACAGTTACTTGCTCAGCAGTTCTAGATCTGGGGTCCCATCAGACACCCGAACGACATGGGAGGGGTTGGAGGGGGACAGACTGCCTAGCCGTCCCTGATAGGGGCTGGTCAGTGTAGCCTCCAGGCACCCTTTCTGTCCAGGGCAGCTCTGGATGAACTTGGACCCCTCCAGGGCAGGGCCTGGGCCTTGGGCATCTGGGTATTGTGGGCCCAGGTTGACCTCACAGAACTGGGTTTACCTATGACTTGGGGCCAAGTGCAGGCACACCCTAAGCAAGGATTCTGCTGCCTCAGGGCTTTCTACAAACTAGAAGCCAGCAAGGGTGGGAAGCTCCTGTAGAGTTATCTTCCCACATCAGCCCCTTGGGGAGAAATAATAACTTCCATGGCTGGAAGTAGCAGGCCCCCCCCCCCCAGCAGGATGGAGCAGGACTGGGAGGAGGGAAGGTGCTAATTACAGTGGCTGCCGCCCCAGCGTGGCCAAGCCTGGGACAGCAAAGCTGCAATGCAGAGAGGACAGTGCTCTGCAGAGGTGACCGCCTGGACGCCCAGCACAGCCAGGCTGGTCCTTCCTGCTCAAATCTCAGCGTCAGGGTTGGCACTGCCCAGAGGCAGGGCTGGTGCAGTGCTGGGGGATGGCAGGCAGGACCACTGGGCACCCGAGGGGAGAGGGGACAGGATGGGGTATTGAGTCAGAGCCCAGGCCAGTGCAGATATGGGTGGGCGTGGTGTGGACCCAGGGAGGACCCCTCCCCATGGTGCTGTCCCTGCTTCCTGAGGGCAGCCAGAGTACTGGGCAAGCTGAGCGAAAGGCGTCCTAAGAGTTGGCTCAGAAACGGGAACCAAAGGCCAGCAGTGAGTGTGCGGCCAGCTGCACCAGAGGGTGCGTGTCCTGTGTGGAGGGGCCCCCAGTGGCCTCAGGCTGCTCCTGTGCCCAGCAGCCTGGTGGCGAGCACACCACCCTGGGCATCTGCCCGAAACCCTCTTTCCTGCCCCCACCCCGTCCCCACTCACATCCCCGTTGAGGAGCTTGTAGTCCTCATCAATCTCGTCGGCGCTGTCCTCATCAGACACCTCGCCCTCCTCCGCGTCCTCGCTGATATTGGCGGGTAGCTTCTTGCCCTGGAGGAGGAGGAGACCATGGGAGGGGCCCTCGCAGGAAGTGCTGGGGGGCCAGAAGTGCAGGGGGAGGGTCTTCTCAAGCTTGCTCGGGGGGTATTGGGCTGTGAAGCCGGGGTGGCCCGGCCAGGCAGCAGCATGGGAGGGAAACAGGCTAGGGGTGCACAGGGTGGTCCCCAGAGTGCACGGTCACCAGGGAGAGATTGCGCCAGGCCAGGGGCAGCACTGATGACCCTGACCCCCTTGCTCTGCCACAGATGGCACAGAGCCCCAGCCTTGGAGCCCAGCAGGATGCCGGGAGGGCCCAGCAAGGGCTCACCTTTACCAGGATCTTGCCCTTGAGCATCTGTGGTGAGGGCAGCATGGTGGCATCCTCGCTGCGCACTGATGTCAAGTCCAGCTTGTCCCCGAGGATGTCGGTCAGATATTGAGCCATCTTCTTCTGCTGGATGACACTACAGTGGTTCTCGATGGAGAGGATCACTGGGTACCTGTGGAGCCCATGTGGGAGGTGCAGGTGAGACCAGGCGAGGGCTAAGCCCAACCCGCGTAGGACCCCCATGACCTGCACCACTGAGATGAGGAAGGGTCTCCACCAGGAGTCCAGGACAGAGGGGACTGCCGGCCCCTCCAGGAGTGGGACCACCTTTGATGAGCAACTCAGTAGGTGGGAGAAGGGCTGGGAGACCTCCGGGGAAAGAAGGTACGCCCTTCACCCCTCACCCCTCCCACACCCAGGAGAAAAAAAAAGGCGACTGGGAACTCGGGGAAAATAAAGGGAAGTGTTCGAGCAAGTCACACGTCATGGCTTATCACCTATGCGGATGAAACTGGGGCACAACACGCAGCGATGGACAGACTGTGAGACAGAGAACCGCCTTGACCTGGACACTGGGGACAGGGCCCTGTGGATGGCCCTGAGCTCCCAACAGTGGCCCCACAAAGAAGGAGACACAAGCCTGGCCCCTGCCATCTGGGGCAACAGTGTCACCCACGTGGTGTGGCATGAGGCATTTCATTATGAGTTCTTTGGCTGTTTGACTTTTTTTTTTTTTCTGACAGGGGCAGAGAGAAAGTCAGAGAGAGAGGCAGAAAGGGACAGACAGACAGGAAGGGAGAGAGATGAGAAGCATCAATTCTTTGTTGTGGCACCTTAGTTGTTCATTGATTGCTTTCTCATATGTTCCTTGACCCAGGGGCTACAGCAGACTGAGTGACCTCTTGCTCAAGCCAGTGACTTTGGGCTCAAGTCAGTGACCATGGGGTCATGTCTATGATCTCACGCTTAAGCTGGTAAGCCCACGCTCAATCTGGCGACCTCGGGGTTTCTTTTGAACCTGGGTCCTCCGCATCCCAGTCTGATGCTCTATCCACTGCGCCACCACCTGATCAGGCTTTTTTTTTTTTTTTTTTTTAACTATGTACACATTGTACTTGGGAGTTTTGCCAAAAAAGGCAATATGATCCTTTCAGGAAATGTAGGTCACTCGGACCTGGAGGACGTGAACTGGGGCAAGAGAGGGGAGAGTCCTGTAATGTTGAGATGGCAAGTGGGTTTTGGGGACCAGGTCCTCATCGCCCCATTTCTTGAGCAAGGGAATGCAGCCTGAAGCCCGGGGCCCTGGGGAGAGACCTGTGTCTGCAAAGTCTACGCTGGCCTGTGAGGTACAGCCCTGTTCTGAGACTGCGGGCCGGCACCTGCCTCCTGGGCAGCTACAGGAGACCTGTGTGTCCCAGCCACTGCCCCCGATGCCTCCTGCACCTGCAAGCCCAGGGGCCAGGCTGCCTGCAGTGGCCCACCGACCCACTGACTGACCCCTCACTCCCACCACCTCCCTGCCGCCCCAGACAGAGCCAGCTAGCTCCTCCTGGAGGGGCCGCCAGACGTCTGTCTCCTCCGTCAATCCGGCTCCCCCCCCCCCATTATTTAGCTCTCTCCTCGCCCGCCAGCCTCCCTCAGCCGAGACTTGAAGGTGTAACTAGAATGGCACGGGGAGGCGTCGTCTATTTTCAGAAACAAAATTGGATTTTGTCAACAGTGTCTGTTGCCACAACTGAGTGACAGCAAATTGAGTCTGGACACACAGGGTAGCTTCCTGGGGTGATTAGCGCCAGGGGCCACGGCTGCTGTGGGGGTGGCCGCCACGTGGACACAGAGACACACGCGGCCTCACAACCCCACCCGGCACACTGTCCGCACCTGCGCCTGCCCCCACCCCTCTCTGGGGAGCTCCCCACCCCCTCCCTGGCCCCATCCTCAGCCAGAGACCCTGAAGCCAGCCCCCAGGCCACACTAACCCCTGCCCCCCAAAAGGATGTGGGGCAGGCAGGAGCCAGAGGAGCCTCAAAGACCCGCCACCTGGGCCAGCACTGCCCCCCACCCCAGTCTCCGCCACTCACTCGTTCTTGATGAAGGCGTATTTGTTGATGGTTTCAATGACATCTTTGAAAAGAATCTTGGAGGTCAGAGTGTAGCCGTGGTGCACAATGGGCTCGCCATCAGGTCCGTCCCAGCAGTCCACTGTGGGCAGGCAGGTTGGGCCAGCTCCAGGGGGGTCCTCTTGCTCAGTGACTAACCCAGGAGAGGCCTGCCCCAGCCCCTGCCTGGGCAGAGGGCAGACTCCCTGTCCACCCAGAGACCCAGAGCACCGCCCCCCACAGAGGTCGCGACAGCCGCGGCCCTGCACTGACCCTCCACGCAGCGGCAGCCGGCCTGCAGCACCCAGGCGTACATGTCCACCCGCGACTGGGACATGAGCTGGTCGCCCACGAGGTAGGTGTTATGGGACGAGGTGATGAAGTAATGGCTAAGAGGCTGCGTCATGTCCTGGTTCACCCTGTGGTGCTCGGGGTTGAAGATGTCGCCCGCGGGGCTCCGTGTGTAGTTGGTGAAGCCTATAGGGGAGGCAGCATGGGGAGGGGTCACCCCGGCGTGCTGGGCCACCTCAGGACCGCTGCCACCCCGCGCCATGCAAAGCAAGAAGCGACCTGCTCAGGCTGCCCCTCAATGCCCCCATTCCCCCCACCCCCAGCCCATCGGCTGCCTAGGACAGTGGGAGGGAGGTGGCTGCCCACTCACCATCAATGCCCAGCACCCCCTTGCTCTTGTTGTCTGGGCAGGGCTCAAACTGCTCGATGATGTCCTGACAGCTTTCCAGTGTCACACCTGTCATCTGGCCAGAGGAGGGGTATGAGTCCAGGCCTGCTGTGACCGACCTGGGCCAGCCCTGGGCACCTCCCCATCCTCCACCACTGTGGCCCCTGCCTTCAGCCCCTGATGGCCATGTCAAGGCTGACCGCAGCGGGGGTGAGGCTCTGGCCCCTGTCGTGTGCTCCCCCCTGCCTGGGGACTCACCGGTCACCTCCAATGCCACATGATTTGGGACTGTGGCCAAAAGGCTACAGGGGGGCCACATGACTTTGGAAGTGTCAGCTCTAGCTGAGATCCTCCCAGCAGAGGCTGGGCCGCCCCCCACTGCTGTGCAGGGGTCCTGAGAGCTGCGGACTGGGGAGGACTCAACAGGGCAGAAGGGTGCATGTGCCAGAACGTGCAGCAGAGCCCAGCCCACATGCCACCTGGGAGGAGCCTCCTCGTCGCCTGGCCCTCTCCTGCTGCCGGGACACTGCCCACCACAGCCAAGCCCAAGATGGCCCCTCATGTCCGAGGCTGTGTTAGCTCCCAGGGCCCAGGGGCACAGCCCAGGCCAGGAGTCCCCAGTTCCCAGCAGCAGGTCCACCAGCGGGGCTTCCAGGAAGTCCCTGGGAATGTGGGGGTGGGTAAGGGGGGTGGGCATGGACAAAAGGGCTCAGAGTTATGGCTGCGGACTTTAGAGGCCTAGAGTCCAGAGCAAGGGGCATGCAGCTCCTACCCAGGCTTGGAACAGGGGATTCAAACCCTTGAAGCTCTGGACACTGGGACACTGGTCAGAAGGGCAGTGCCCAGGGAACACTGAGCCCCTCAGGATGGACAGGCCTGCCTGGGGTCAAGGGAAAAGGACGGGCATGTCCCACCAGCACCTGGAGGCATCTGGGCATCTGCTGGACAAATGGGCAAATGGAGGTGGTAATGGCCCAGAGCTGGGGGTGCAAGCCAGCCAGACCCATGTGGCGGGAACAGGTGGGAAGGCCGGACAAGGATCTCTAGTTCTACGAGATGTCGCACACTGACGATGGTGCCATGGTCAAGTGTGGACTCCCCTCTGGAAGCTTGGTGTCTGTGGTCGGGGGCCCCACCCTTCCCCGGTTCCCTCACCTTCTGCTCCACCTCCAAGAAGCGCTGGAGGTCGGCGGCGTCCAGGTGGTCCTTGTGGTTGCTGTAGGTCAGCATGAGCAGGTAGAGGTCCCGGCGGGTGGACATCATCTTGTAGAAGGCACAGAACTCCTCAAAGCCCAGTGTGCCCTGGTGGTCATCCGTGTCCGCTTCCTGCAATGCAAGGCCTGTGGGTCCCCTTGCAGCTCCTCCCTGAGCCACACCACAAGGGGTCCTCCAGGCCCACCCCAAGTCCCCAGTCACCCCTACAAGTCCACCTTCTCCCTTCCTCCCTGCCATGCCATGTCACACTGCGTCTTTACTCTGACTCTCCCTCTCTGACTCTCCCACCAAGACCACTGAGCGACCCTTTAACACAGACCTGACCCCCCCCCAGTCCAAGCCTTTCAAGGTTAACCTGCAGCTGGACCCAGCACAGTGACCCCACACTGAGAGCCAACACTCTCGCTGGGAGCCAACAGCTCCTCCTACCCGAAGTCATCGCCCAACCTGGGCTGTGAACCTGTCATTACAAAGGCTGCCCATCAATCAGAAGGGCACCAGGACCCCCGGTGTGCAGGGGTTTCCTGGCTCCAGTCTCCACAGGAGCAATGAGAGGACCCTGGTCTTGGGCAGGCATCCTTTTGGACAGAGTGGCTCACACAACACCAACGGGTACCCCAGGAGCAAAGTCACCATGGTCCCAGCGAGACCATATGCCCCTTCATGAACTCACTGGCTCAGGGAGCATCTCTGAGGTGTCCAACCCTGGGGATGCCAAGGGCCAAGGTGCTGCCCTGCCTCAAGGGCCCCAAATACAGGGACAGACCAGAGAACAAGGGCTCCCAGCGCCTGGGGGCTGAGCCCCCCAGAAACATGAAGGGCCGTGAAGCTGGGAATACCCGGGGGTGAGCAGGGTTTAGAACCTTAGAAGATGCAGCTCAAGACTGAGCGCTGAAGGTGGTTCTCTGGCCCGCAGGGTGCAGTTGTGGGCCAGGTGCGGACACGACCAGCTCGGAGGTGACTCCAGGCAAGGAGAGACAGCAGGTCAGCACCACGGAGAGCAGTGCTCAGCAGACCCACGGGCCATCCCACTCGAGTTTCCTTACGTGGCCACATCATCTGGGGTGGGTGCCAGCTCCTTGGGGCCCCTCTGAATCAGGAGCAACACCAATGAGCCAGGTGGCCACAACCACCCCCGTGGCCCCACCCCCAACGAGAGCAGGACTCTCAGGAAAGCTGGGTCCTGACTTGTCCTCCTTAGCTGCTGCCTTCCCCTGGCAATGTGGTTTGGCACAATGTGAAGTGGGCACCCAGCAGGGCTACATGTCTCGCTCCAGGACCTGAGTGCCCATTCTGGGTACCCATGCCAAGTCTGGGAAAGGGCCAGTGTGGTCTGAGGACCCCAGCCCAGAGCCACATATGCTGGTGCCCAGCAGACGTCGGACAAAGGCCCTGGGGTGCCTAGCACTGGGTTTGTGGGCAGCCCTGTGCCCGAGAGCTGGCAGAACAGACCACGCCAGGGCACACACTGCAGGTCAAAGGACTACTTTGGGACAGAGTGGGTCTGGCAGTCCTCCCAGGGGGCATGGCTGGAGCTGGGCACGGATGCCCATTGTTTCCGGCCCATAGAGTGGTCTGGTCTCTGCTGGGCTCTGCTTGGGCAGCAGAACCAGGAGTCCAGGGCGGGGCAGCTGCCTGCTGGCCACCCAGCTGCCATCCCTGGCAGTGAATAAAAATGTTCTGTGACACCTGAAAGGACAAAGCTGACCCCCCAGCCCCAGAAACACCTCCCCGTGTGGTCGGGCTTCTGCCCCTCTTCCCACAAACGGACCAGCAGCAGAGTCACGCCAGGCGTCGTCTGGGAGCTGGCCCAGCGTGCTCATTAGGCTGTGAGGCCCGAAGGCCATGCTGGACCTCGCCCACATACCCCTGTCATCTCAGAGTCGATGACACTATGTTCAAGCTACGCTCACACACCGCACAGACCTGCCTTCTGATCAGGCAATTTCAGGGCGACAACATGGTACTGAGATCTCTCCAAAACCAGGCTGTGCAGCTTATCAAAGCAACCCTGCCCGGCCAGAGGTCAGTCTCCCTCTCCGAGCTCCAAGTGCCGGCGGAAGGCGGCTGTACTGATGGGCAGGGAGGCCCTGCCGCTCGGGAACCTGGGCTGTCTCCACTGCCCGACCACCGTGGACAATGGCCTCTTGGGTCTGAGCTGTCCAGGGTCTGCGGTCTGTGGTTGCAGGACAAGAATTCCTGCTCACTTCTCTCCAGAGTCAGCCTGGAGCCCACCTGCCTGCTGGACCCAGGCTGCAAGCTCTCCCCCACCCCCAGGCCCTCCTGGGCTTCCTCAGGGCGACTGGGCTGAAGCCTGCACACAGCCAGACCCAGGGTGAGCCAGAGGGGAGCTCCTCTTGTGCCGGAGGGCGTGTGAGAGGCCCAGTGTCCTTGCAGGAGGGGCAGGTGGGGGTGGGCTGCCCAGAGCCTGGGCTTTCTCACACCCCACTCTCCACAGTGATGTCCTCTCCTCCCGTATCCGGGACCGGCCTGGACCCCAGCTAGTCTCTGATCTCTGACACAGCCTCCCTGTTGTAGGAGGGCCTGCTGACCCCAGAGCTGTTCCTGGCAGCGGGGCAGGCAGAGAACAGGAGGGGGCTGGTCTGCAGGCCTGAGCCATCCACCAGCTCCTCACTGCCCAGGCAGGCTCTGTCCCTTCTGGGGCCGTGAGGAGGGACCCAGTGAGCCCCCCCACCCCCAGTCCTCAGCCAGCAGCAGTCTGACAGCACCCTGCTCACCACCCCCATCACGCACAGACCCAGGGTTGGCCAGAGCCCCGGGCTCCAGCCAAGCGCAACCACCTGTCTATCTTGAGCGCCCCAGCGGAACGCCAGGGGCTGCGCCTGGCAGAGCGGTCAGACTGCATGTGTGTGTGCCTGTGTGTGCACGTCTCTGTGTACACTGTGTGTGTGTCTGTATGAGTCATTTGTGTGTACACTGTGTGTGACTGTATGTACACTGTGTGTGTGTCTGTATGCACGTCTGTGTGTACACTCTGTGAGTGCATTTGTGTGTACACTGTGAGTGCGTCTGTGTGTACACTGTGTGTGTCTATGTGCATCTGTGTGTACACTGTGTATGTCTGTCTGTGTGAGTGCATCTGTGTGTATACTGTGTGTGTCTGTGTGAGCACATCTGTGTGTGTGCCTGAGTGCATCTGTGTGTACACTATGTATGTGTGTCTATGTGTGCGTGAGTGCAGTTGCCTGGTTCAGGCTTCTGGAACCCTCTTTGCTGGCTGCAGCAAGACAATGAGGTCCTAATTACAGACAATAAAGGCCTCTGTTCAGCGGAAGGATGAATTTTCATAATGTCCCACATCAAGGCGGTTGGGGACCTGCAGCCCCTGAAGTGGCATGTGGGCACCCGGGACCCCACCATGAACAAGTGCGCCTGATTAGGGCAGCAGAGTTACGGGGAGGGGTGGGAAATAGGGTGTGGCCTCCTTTGGGTGGTTTTTCCTCACTGACCAACACCTGCCCCGGGTGCACAGCCTGCCATCCTGGGGGAAGGCCCAGCTCAGCTGCAAAGAGACAGCAACTGGTCCCGGACAGCTGGCCAGACGGCAACGAGTAGGACCCCTTACAGCTCGAGAGGGGCTGGCCTGCTCCCAGGCAGCCCACAGTCCCTGTGGGGACCCTGCTCAGGGTGCCACCTCTGCCAGCTCCAAGCCCCCGCCCCGGGGGCCCATCCCGCTTCACCTTGAACATCTGCTTCACCCTCTGCCGGGGCAGGTTCACGTTCAGCTTATGCAGCAGCTGCAGGACCTCGCCGATGCTCAGGCTGCCGTCCCCGTTCTTGTCGGCCTCGTCAAACGTCTGCTTCAGCCACTTTGGGGCCGAGTTAGGGGCCAATACCACTCTAGCACGGTGGGTTCAGCACACCCACCTCCCGTTCCAAGCCCCAGGCCCCCTCTTTCTCCCCCTCCCCAAATGTGTCCCTCCCCCCCCCAGGTAGACAGCCGGGTCCCTGGGGTCTGCCCTGTGCCCGGATATTGGTCCCTGGTGCGCTGGCGGCGGGCCAGGCTATCTTCATCGCTGATGCCAGCCATGAGGTAGCGCAGGCCCGTGACCCAGGTGCGTGCCTCATTGCCACTGGACGAGACCAGGTCCAGCGACTGGCGCTGGCTGCCGTGATAGATGCTGAAGCAGCAGTTGGGGTCGAAGCTGCCGTCTGGGTAGCGCTGGAAGATCTCTGACTGCTGGCCCTCGCTCACCTCCTGGATGGAGTCGATGGAGACTGCAGGGCAAGGGGGGGGCACTGGTCACAGCCTTCCTCAGGGCAGGCATCCTCTGCCCCAGCCCACAGTGCTGCTCCCAGCAACAGCTGAGGGCCCTTTCCATCTGAGGCTGGGGGTTGGTGGGGAGGGGACATTTCAAGGGACCATAATGAGGAGAGAAGGAAAAGAACAAATATGTGGAGGCAGGCGAGCCTGCTCCTGCTCAGCTCGGACGCTGAGGTCTGCTCACTTGACCTTTGAGTGTGAAAGAGGCACCCTCCCCTAAGGAGGGAGAGGGGCCGCCTCCCCCCACTCGGTGAGCCCGGCGTCTGGCCTCAGCACTGCTGAGTGAGGCAGCCCAAGGAGCCGTTCCCCTCGGTCACACTCCACCAGGTCCCCTCCCCTGTGCGGATTGGACGCCACGGTCCTGTGGCCACCTCTGTAATGAGCCCTGGCAGCAGCAGGTGGGGGGACCAGGGGTGCATGGGGTCCTGCTCTGCAGGAACCGGCTCAGGGTCCATCAAGGACTTCATTACTGGGCATAGTGCCCAGGCTCCATGGGGCCCCCGTTCCAAAGCTGAATTACCACCAGTGTGTGAGCTCAGAGGGCGACTTCAGGGTCCGTTCCCACGCTCGTGACGGGGGCTTCTCCCAGACACACCTGTGCCCCAGGCTCTGCACAGCCGGCCCCCCACCACCACAGCCTCCAAGGGTACCCACCACCTCTCAGCACCATCGCTGCCTGCCTCCTGCTGTCCCCACATAAGCCCCGGCCCTTCTGGGGGTCATCCTGTGCAGAGTAATACGAGGGGCTTCCCCATCGTGCAGTATGGGGTGACTTCACTCCTCTACTCTCTGCCCCTCCCTTCCTGGGAGCTCCCCCCCTACTCCACCAGGTGTGCAGAGCCCACCTGCCTTCCCCAGTTCCCTGTGTGCATGTGGGGTGGTGGGCAGGGTGGTTCTGGGCCTCCAGACAAGGGGCGCTGACAGGCAGGGAACAGCGGTCCCCCATTCCTCCCTTCCGGGAACCCTCTCTAAACAGTCATCCCGGTCCCCTCCTCCGAGCCCCCAGGTCTCTGCCCTGTCACCTCTTCCTCAGAGGGGCCTCCATGAGCCCCACTCACCCCTCCCTTCTATTCTCATCCCATGTTCTTCTCGTCACTCAGCAGGACATGAGGCTGTCCTACACTCGAAGGCCACCCCACACTTGAAGGCAGTAAGTTTCCAGGATGCCAGGGCCAGGAACAGTGCCTGGAACAGAGCAAGCACTCTGGAGGGCTCCAGATCCAGAGGGCAATGCCAGTCCTCCCAGGGAGCTCCACAGTATGTCTCCCTCCTGGGCCCCAAGGTGGAGGCAACTGCTGAGCTGAGGGAGGCCTGCCCCGGCACACCTGCGTTGGACCCACTGGCAAGGCCGAGGAAGGGCAGTCAGGTCCCTCTCCTGGCCCATGGGGACTCTTCTCCCTTCCTGACCCTGGACCCGCAGCCCAGTTCCCGCCTGCCCTGCTCAGAAATGAACTCTGCCCTGCCCCCTGCACAAACTCCTCCTCAGGACCCCTCCTCACTCCAGGAGACCCATAGTCTCCATACCCCATGCCAGCTGCTCACGCCCTGGGGCTGCCTGGGCCAACATTTGGCACCAAAGTCCTACCCTCGGTGTGCCCAGCCAGGGTCTCTGTTCATGGGAGATTGTATCTGCCTTGCTAGACTGAATGTCCTTGGCCTCTCAGTCCATCCTCACATCCGGCACGGGGCTGGGCACGGGGGACTCTCGGTCTCCCCTGTGTCACAGAGGGCATGGGGCCCCGACAACCTCCCAATCCTGTGTCTGGGAGTTGCCTCAGAATCGTAAGGCCCACTGAGCCCAGGTCCCAGGCCTGGAGCGAGCTGAGACATCCTGGGGTCCAGCTGCCCCTCCCCGGGCCACTCTGGGGGGGTCCCCCACTCACTCTTGGCTTTCTCGTTCTTGCGCGAGGGCCGCCAGCGGATGCAGGAACGGTGCTCGTCCAGGAAGTAGAAGCGCGCCAGGCCCTTGGAGCCACCGCGGAGCTTAACCATCTGCGTCCCCGCCTGCATGGCGCTCATACATCGCTCCACTGGATGCCGCCGCCAGCCGGCACGAGAAGAACCATGGGTGGGGACAGACAGACGCCGTGCTCATAAGCACTGCGGCCTCCCCTCCCTGCCCCCCCCCCCAGCCACGAGCTAAGGTAGTGCGGAGACGCCTGTCCACCTGCCACTTGCCCACAGGGGCCGAGTTCGACCCCCAGAGCTACCTGTGGCCCCAGTGCTGGCCCTACTGCCCTCCCCCGTGGTCCTGGGGCCCAGGGGTCAGCTGATGCCCCAGACAGGACTGGCCACCTGCCTATCCCACTGCTCATCACCTGGACCATCCCCAATGACCACCATTACCTGCTCCAAAGCTACTACACAGGAGAGGACACCGGAACACAGTGGCTGAGCCCACTCCCAGGAGCCTTGGTGCCAGGCACAGGGCGGCGGCTGCCCCCGACCCCATGACATACAGCCTGGTTCCCAATCACCTGCACCCCCTGCCTGGCACATTCAGGAAAGCCACCAACCTGCATCTACGTAGCATAGCACATGTGGAAGCCACCGCCCCATCTGAGCATGCAGCTGTGGGAAGAGGCTGCACAGATCGGAACTCCAAACCGAAATCCTCCCCCAACCTGGGCCCACCTGCCTCACCCCTGACCCTCTCCTCCGTGCATCCAGCCTGTTGTCTGCAGCTTGTGTCTCCCAGTTCCCAGGGAAGGACTGCCGGCCAGGACAGAGGTTCCGGGGGGCTGGGGAGGCTGCAGGTAGCGAGGTGGCACTCTAAGGACCATCATGTTCGGCACCAACATGCCGGGATGAAGGCACTGCTGCCCCAAAGTGCCAGGGACCCCTCAGCCAAAGCTTCGGAGCTTCCTGAACGCCGGACCAGCCTGTCCACCAGGGGCATACCCTCAGCTCCACCTTCCGGATGTCTGCCCATGGTTTAGCCTACAGGTCCCAAGCGAGGTCAGCAGAAGGGGATACTGTTGGAGGCATCACCCCCAGGGGGAGACCCAAGGGCACAAGAGGTTATTAAGCTTTCCGGGGCTGGGGTGGGCAAGCCCAGGCCTGTCACACCATCCTGGCTCCGCTGGGCCATGAGCTGGGCGGGGCTCTGGCCAGGGAGGAACAGGCAGTCCCTGCCCCCTTACCTAGTGGACCAAGCTGCCACCATGGGGACACAGCCACGCTCCCGCTGACCCAAAGGAGGGCCTCCGCCAGGCCGGCCACCGTTCGCTTCATCCGGCTGGAGGTGGATGGCCAGGGGATGGACATCCCCAGAGGATGGCCAGGTCGGGCTCACAGAGGCCAGAGTGGGGGGGCGCACCCCCAGAGCACCTCAGCAGCCAGTGAGGCAGTGATGGGCGGCACAGGGGTTCCTCAAGGCCCCCTTCTCTCTTCTGCTTCTTCCTCTTCCCCGCCAGAGCCCCTCACAGCCCCTGCAGGGCTGGCCTCAGGCCCCTCTGGCATTGGCTCGATGGTCACCTGCTGTCCTAGATGGTGCCCAGGCCAGCCCACCCCCCACCAGGACTATGGACAGATCCCCAAAGAAGCGGGCGCCACCCGGTCTATGGGAGGAGGAGCCTGACGCCTCTGCCCGCCCCGCCCACTCTCTGTCCAATCCCCTGTGCTAATCCAAGCCAGGATCCAGCCCAGCTGGCCAGAGGATTTAGGCCAAGGGAACTCCTCGCTGGGAACCAGGAGGGGACTGGACAGGCAGCGATGTCATTCGAGATCCCAGACCATGAGCCCCTATGTCCCGGCTAGGTGATGACCCGGAGGACAGACAGGTGGCTGTCCTGGAAACCCAAAGGACGCAGCCATAAGGCCTGAGGTGACAAGTCCTCATGGTACCGCCCTCTGGGGCGCAGACCCAGGCCCTGCTGGGAGTGCTCCCCACCACCCGCCCAACGCTGGATACCTAAGGCTGCTACACACTCTCCACCCTAGTCTGAGCCTCCCACTGCCCCCCAACTCTGCCCTGCCCGCGGGGAGCTCTGGGGGACCTGAGGGTGAGTGGGGGCACCTTGTCCACCTGGCGCCCGGCCCTGTGGACTGAAGGCTGGAGCCAAGGAGGGCGGGGCCATTGGCCCCAGCCTGTCTGGGGGGCTAACCTGGGGTGCACTGGGCCCCTTGCGGCTGAGACTTCAGCGCTGGCTGGAGAGTGCGGGTCCCCTGAGCTTGGGTCTGGAGCTCCCTGTCTCCCTGGCCCAACCCAGGCCCCGAGGGCCAGCGCCCCAGCTGCACTCCCAGTGCAGGCCACCCATGGCCCAGGGCATGGTCATCCTTGCACTCTGCACCCCCCTGAGCCTGCTGCTCTCCTCATGACTAACCTGGCCTGGAGGGGGGGGTGCTGGCCCAGGGAGGACTCCAGGCCCCACTGGCTAAGACCCAGACAAGGGTGGTCCTGGGGCCACCCTGAAGCCAAGCCCTGAAGGAGCCAACAGCACCCTGGGCAGCTTTGGGGCACGAGGTGGAGTGGCAGAGAGCAGCACATGCCCACCGCTCGTGGCCTAGGAGCCTCCAGGCACCACAGGCTGCCCAGGCAGCCCAGTGCGGCAGACAGGCGGCAGGAGGCCCAAGGGGCAGCACTTGCCCCACAGTCACAGAGCCGGGCGGCAGAGAGAACGGGGGCCTGATCTTGAAGACCCCAGGGTCCGTCCCCCTGTCACTGGGACCACACATCCCCAGCCCACCTGTGCCCCTTGTCCAGGCTCTACAGCAGGGGTCTCAAACTCGCGGCCCGCAGTAAACTGCATGTACAATTGTGCTTGTTGTACTGATTTTTTTTGTTTTCAACTGCAGTGAGAAAAGTGTTGTGTAACAGTTGCCTTTTGTAGACCTAGTGCGGCCCGCCGAACGGCTGTGATCTTGCTCTGCGGCCCACATGCTGAGTTGAGTTTGAGACCCCTGCTCTACAGGGACAGCAAGGACAAGTGCCCCACCCTCGATGCCATCAATCTGAGCTCTCCTGGGTTGTGCTCAGACAGGGACAGTCACCCTTCCCGCACCGGCACAGAGCGGAGGAGCTGGGGCCGGGCCATAGGGACAGGGACAGGAGCGGTCGGAGGCCAGCAGCCTGGTCCAGGATCTGAGATTGGGAGAGGGGAGGCAGCAGGAGTGGAGAGATAAGGACGGGGCATCCTGATCTGGCCACGGAGCCCAGAGCCCATCCGCCTGGCCGAGGTGACCTTCTCAGAGCCAGGGCAGAACCTAATTAAGAGCCTTCACCAGAGAGGAGCTGGCACGGCCCCTCGCGGGCCTTTCCTGGTGCAACTGGATTAGGAGATATTAACCTCCGGAACGGGGAGGCAGAATGAAGCCCAGATGTCCTCGGGAAGACGGGGGCTTCCAGGCCCCTGGCAGCTTCTCCACCCACACTGCGGGTGCCGGGGGAGAGGAACCAGAAACCCCAGAGAGCATCACAGCCAGAGCAGGCCATTCCCCCCCCCAAAAAAAGCCAATGGCTCCTCGAACCCAGGTCACACATGGTCACACCAGCTCTCTCCTTCTCCAGTCTGGGGTGCTCTCATCTCTCACCCCTCCCCCAGAGCTCCCAAAGCCCCGCATCGCCCTCCCCACCCAAGTCATGCCCTGGGTTGTCAGCCAGCAGCTGGCCAATGACCTCCTGCCATCAGAGTGGTGCTTTGCCCACCTGGGCAGGGTTCTGGGCGGGGCACAGACGGAGCAGCCCAGTCCCTGCACCCCACACTCCCTGAGGCCCCCTCAGCTGTCTCAGGCCGTAATCCTCCACTAACCAGACAAATGAAGGTCCAGCTAATCCGGCCTGATGCAGGGCTTTGCCAGCGAGGAGGGCCCAGGTGACCCCCACCCCACCTCTGACAGTGCATGAGACGGTGTGAAGCCAGGGTGCCCAGGGCCCCGGGACACCGCCACGTAGTGTCTGTCCCCTTCACGGTGCAGTTGTATGTGCTGGGTGTGGACACGCTGACCTCTGGGATGGAATATGTGCAAAGGCCACGTCTCAGGGGACTGCCAAGCTGGGCTCAACCCCAGATGTCTCAGTCCCCAACCAGGAGGCAAAGGGCCTCTCCCTTCCCCCTCCCCCAGCTCTCACCCCCACTATGTCTGGCACAGCTACTGACAGCCCTGAGCCTCAACAAGGCAACAGGGCAGAGTGCCTGCTAGAGCTAAGGGTGGGGGCACCCCTGCCTCCCTCCCCTGATCACCTCTCCAAAGGCCGAGGTGGGCAATGCCAGCCAGGACCCCATGTCCACACGTGGTCACCAGAGCGAGCCCCACCTACAGCTCCATCAGTGTCACACCCAGGACCCAGGTCCCAGGATATGAGAAGACCCCCCTGTCTTCCGCCGTACCCAGGTGCTACCTGAGAGCTGACCATGCCAATACCTGGAGGGAGAAGGGCCCAGCCCCCACTCCATGCTCATGGCATTGCAGAGGGGCCCTTGGGGTGCCTTTTACACCAGGGCTGGGCTCACCCCTCCCACCTGGTGCCCTCCACCCACTGTCCGGGGCCCACCCCTCACCCAGCCTCCCTGGCCCTGCACCAGCTGACAGAGTGTGGGCTCTCTGTCTCTCACAAGGGGTCCCAACCACGGTCTACACCCTCTGTCAGGCACCCCCTGCTCCTGCTCAACCTGGAGCCCGAATACCTGACGCAGCTGCCTGGCCAACTGCACTGCAAGGGTCCTGCAGGCCCTCTCACTGTTCCATACCTGAGCTAGAGGCCACGTGGGAGGCTAGCCTGCACTGTGACCACCATGTCCCCAGGCCAGCACAGGTGGGGCCAGCAGCCCTGGTCAGGAGATATAGGAGGGTCCATGGGGATAGGGATGCCCTAGCCCCATCAGCTGCCCACTCCCTTCCTTCTCACACCCACTGCACCCACCAGAGACACCACCTGCCAGCACCCCCTGACTCCCTGCTCCTGGGCCTTATCCCATGACCCGCCTGATACCTTCAGTGCATCTTGGGGGCAGCCTCTTGGCTGCCTAACAGACTCACCCACATCTGTGTTCTGTGTGACCCCTGGGCACCCCAGGGTAAGGACCTCCCAGTCCTGTCCAGCTCGGCCCCTGCACAGCTGGCCTGGCCTTGGCAGTGCCCAGGATGGGAGTTCTTGGGCAGTTCTCACTTCCATTCCCCCACCTGCAAGAAGGCACCCCAGACCCTCGGTCTCTTCCTCCTCCCCAAGCCCTGCAGAGGACGGCAGCAGCCTCAGGACTGTTTGGGGAGGAAGACACCCCACCACCACCCCACCACCCCGCTGTCAGGAGCCTGGAGCATTGGTTTACTTTTGTTTTTATAGTGGAGATTGATCTTGTCCTAACATAGCAGGCGACAAGAGGCCAGAGGCAGCCAGCATCTCTGCCTCTCTGCCCGGTGAGGCCGGCCGGAAAATCAATTGAATCTTCCAACAAAACCCACAAAGTACACCCACAGGCTTCCCAGCAGAGGGAGCGCATGCTCACACTCCCTCGTGGGGGTAGACCCTCCCGCCCAGGGCGGGGGTGGGGTGTGCAGGCACGTGCATACGCCCTGAGTCACTTGTGCCTTCATTCAGCAAGCACACTCAATGTGGCGTGGGGAGGGCGGGCGCGTGCTCGGGGCTGTGTGGGGGTGCACATCCCCGCCTCCCTGACTCCCCGCTGGCCCTTGTGCCCTGTCCTGCTCATTCATTTCCTTCTTCAAACTTCTCTGCCTTTTAAAGGACCTTTCGGCAGGCACTGCCGTGCGTGGACTCTACTTAGGCTGGTCAGCAGCAGCGGAGCACGCAGGGCTGAGGCTCCTTGGCCCTGCCCCTGACCCCCACGAGGCCCGAAGCTCCCTGTGCCTCCCTGCCAGCCCTGGGGTCGCTCCGTTCACTCCCTGCTGCTGGCCCAGCTCAGCGCCCAGTAGATGCCTAGGCTGCCCTTGGGTGGACAAGGGGAAGGAGGAAGGGGCCGCATAGGGACCAGCCTAGCCCTGGCCAGATCCTCTCAGGAGTTTAGGAGCGGGCCCACACACAGATGGCCAAGATTATTTAAGTGTCTGAGAAGCAGCTCCGGCCCCCCCCCCCAGTGTCTGGGTGCCTCCTCCCCAACTATTTTTATTTTATCAGAGAGTGTGAGCCGGTGGCTCTTCATACCCTCCCCCACCCTGCGGGACCCCAAGGTGGCTGTGCTCAGTGCCCAGGGTCACGGGAGGCAGGACTGGCCTCAGGAGTCCACACCAGGGCAGTGGAGCCTGGGGCTCACTTGGCAGGGTCAGCAAAGCCTCGGCTGGCCCCAGAGAAGCCTGATGCCAGGGGTAGGGCAGGGCTGGGGATGGGCGTGGGAGCAGCGGGGAGGGAGGGCCGCACTGGCCACAGCACTGGATAGGGATGTGCCCCTTTTTCTCCCACAGAGCCCTTTCTGATGGGCAGGCGGCTCAGGCTTATTGCAGGAGAGATGAGCACTCCATGGGCAGTGCCAACCTCAGCTTCGAGGAGGCCAGAGGAGGCAGCCGGACTTCACTCTGCCCTCCTGGGCTGCTCTTGGACACTTGTCCTTGCCCAGCCTGAGCACTAGACCCAGGGACCAGGAAGGTCGCGTGTGCTAGAGAGTGGGAACAGTCTCAGATGGCCAACCACCCTCTTCCCCCCACACCAAACAACCAGCCCAGGATTGGGCTGTCCCTTGCACCTCCCCACAGAGGCACCTGGGCAGCGATGGCAGCCTAGACCCTTCCTAGTACCATGGTCGGCGCCAGAGAGGGCCAGAGGGACCCTGCTGTCTTGTCACACAGAAGCAGAAAAGCATTGCTGATGGGCACAGCCATCTCCAGCTGACCCGGGCTCCTGCGGCACTGGGCACAAGTGCACAGGGTGTTCTCTGAGGCTGAAGCACTCAGTGCCTGGGCCCCTCTCCCGGGGAAGCCCCTTCTAATTCAGTGGGCCACCACGTTCTCATCCAGCCTGCTCAGTGCCATGGGGACCTGGGGTCCAGCACAGCAGACTCCCAGCACCTGGCCTTCCCCTGCCGTCCCAGCAGAGCCTGGGGCCTCCTTGCACCCAGCCAGGGTCAGTGCAACCTCAGCGAGGGTCCCTCCCAAGGCAGCTCCCCATCCCCCTTGCTACGGCTGGGGTGGGGGGGGAGACAGTCCCCACCTCAGCTACTTCAGTGGCATTAATCACATTCGACAGTCCTGTGGAGAGGGCTCTATTAATAGCCGTCCATAGCCTCCTGCCCTCACAGGTGCCCCAGTTCATGTGTTCTGGGGGCTACTGACAAGTGTGGATGCTGGGAGGGGCCTGGGGGCAGGCCCACATGCCCCCACAGTGGCCCAAGCTTCCTGGAGGGAGGCGCCCAGCCTGTGCGGGGAAGGGGCCCCAGGGAGCCCCTGGTAAGCAGCGAGAAAGGAAGAGAGGCTCGCAGCAGTGACCAGGGGTGGGAGCACTTTCCTGAAAAGTCACCAGATGGAGCCGGGCCTGCCTGTTGGGAGGAGAAGAAACTCCAGCAGGGTGAGGGAGGGGCCGTAGCTCCCAGGGAGGGGTCCTCAAGGCTTTGGTGGAGCCAGTCCTGCTTCCCACCGCAGACTCACAGTTGGGAAGGGAGCCAGGCAGCAGCTGGCAGGGCTGGAGGGCCACAGGGCAGAGCAGGCAAAGAGCCATCGAGGAGACAGGAAACAGAAGAAGGCTGTCCTCAGCCTCCACTCCTCCTGCCAGGGCAGCTGTGCCTCACCCCTCAGAGGCAGCTTCCTCGAGAGCCCTGGGGCCTCCGTGTGGAGCGGACATGGCCAGGCCAGGCCTCCAAGTTTGACTCTGCACCTCAGGCAAGACCCCCACTTTGCTCCCCTGCCTGGGGGCTGGGCCAGCTGCCTGTCCCTTCCTCCTGTCCTGAGGTGGAGCCTCCCTGGGTCTCACCTGACTCTTTTCTGTGCTGTCCCTTCATGCATGTTGACCACTGACCAGGAGTGGTCAAGCCCCAACAGTGGACAACTCTCTGCCGTAGGGCTTGAGCACCGCGGAGACTGTCCGAGCAAACAGCAGCACAGCTGACGTGGCCAGGCCTGAGGACCAGGCCGGCTCCTGACCAACGTGGACCAACCACCCTGGGTCACGTGGAGGTGCGTCTGCAGGTCCCCGGGCTGAGCGGGCTGAGGGACCCCAGGAGAGTGTGGCCTACCATCCCCAAGTCGGGGACCCCATCGTGGCTCCTAAGGACAGGGCTGATAACACAGCCTTCCTTGGACACGCCGCCTGGGTCCCCCACACTTGGACACGGAGCTTGAGGGTCCTTGAGTCCGTGGGGGCTGCTGGAGCAGATAGGTGGACTGTCAGAGCAGCTTATTTCTCTCTTTGACCTGCCATCCAGCATGGCACAAGGTCATCCTGGAGTCTTCCAGGGGGTGCTGCCCCCGGCCAGTGGAAGCCCTGTGCCAGAGCTGGCCAGGTCAGTGACTTCCTCTCCCCCCCCCCCAGCTTCCGAGGGCCTGAGAAAACTTCCTGTCCCTGTCCTGGGGGGGTGTCCAATGCCCCACCGGAGGCCCACAGCCACGCCCACGCCCACAGTGTTCCCACAGGGAGCCGGTCCAGCCAGCAGGAGCCCACATGCATGCACCATGCTGAAATCGAGGTCCCAGGAAGAAACAGACACTTCTGATTCCTCAGCCCCCCCCCCGTGAGGCCCCTCCCTGGCAGCCGATGTGAACGCAGGGCGCTGGCACTGAGACTGCCCACCCCCCTGCATCTCCCTGACACACAGCCCACCCCAGGAGAGGAGCACTGGTCCGCAGGCTGTCCGGAAAGAAGGTGCCAGGAGCAGGGAGACCATCGTCATCAGCTCATTAGCTGTGCAGATGGAGGGCCGGACGAGACTCCAGCCATCTGCTCAGCTCTGTGCTGCACATTTGAGATCTTTCTCTCCCTGGGAATAGGGCACCCGCATGCCCCTCCCAGCACGCAATCACGCCGGGAGTGTGTGCACCGCCAGCCCCACCTACACCTGCCACACTGTCCTCCATTCACAAAGGGCATCTCAGATGGGGGGGAGGGGTGCGGGAGCGGGAGTGGGAGGGGACGGCCACATGGGCCAGGTGCACTCACTTTGAAGGCTCACATCCACCCCGTGAAGGCCACCCGCCCGTGCTGTCCCTCTCTTCCACAAGAGGCTCAGAGAGGGCTGGTGCCTTGCCTGAAGTCACACAGCTCATCAGAGGCACCGTCAGGAACACAGAGAAGGCATCCTGTGTTCACATTCGACAGATATGTGTCGAATACTGTCGGTATGCCCGGCACCCTACACATGCTCCCCGAGTCTCCCCAGACACTCCCCTGTGCCCACGCCAAGCAGAAGGCAGCAGACGTTGAGTCCAGGACAGCTAGGATCCACACAAATCCACCAGAAGGCCAGCTCCTCCTTGGATCCCAGCCCTTAATCAGGAAGTTCTGCTGCTGTCTGACCCAAGTCATTCCTGCTGCAACTTGTGATCCTGGCCCCCAGGCCCTCACTGCCTCTCCTCACTCCTTGCCCAGGTCACTCCTGCTGCACTGGGGGCAGACAGAAACCCTGCCTCACAGAAGTTCTGTCCCATCGGGTCCCTGAAGGATAAGCCTTGACACCATATACCGGTCCCTCCTTGTGCCCAAGCTCCGTGGTGCCAGGTATCCCTGGGCAGCCACAGTGGGCTCCTGCCACCCCTGATGATCTGTGCTGTCTTCGCAAGGCAGTGCCCAGACCCCCAGGGAAAGGCAGAGTTGAGCAAGAAACCTCTCTCCCAGGTGTGAAGACCACAGCCTGAAGCTCAGCCAATAGTCCCCTCAGGGAAGGCGGCCACTGCCCTGTCCATGGTGCTGACCAAGTCGGCCACCACGCTCCACACGCCCTGGACAAGGGGGAAGGTGGGGTTGAATTAGGCGAACCCCCAGAGTCCCACAGACCAGGACACCCCAGCTATGACCTCCTAACTGAGGCTGGTGTCTGCCAGGAGCAGGCTGGAGGTCAGGGACCTGTGGGTTGACCTTGGGGACACCTCCTCCTGCCACCCATCAGGATTGCCTCCACCCTGCACTGGGAGATGCCAGCACAGCAGGGAATCGGGTATTCCCAGAGACCCTCAGAGAAGGGATCAAGCCCTGCTTGTGTGGAGGTCAGTGGGTCACCAACTGGCAGCTCAGCAGCTGCACGGGGCTCCCTGCAGGGGTGGCCACAGCCCGGTTCTTTGAGCCCCTCCTATCGCCCTTACCTTGGTCCTGGCTGAGCCCACCAGGGTCCCCCGGCTCTCCCATGGCCTGTGGGCGGCACCCTGGCCGCAGCTCGCACTGCCCGAGGGGGCCAGGGCAGCAGGCTGGCCCTGCGAGTCCCTGCGCCCATGCCAGTCAACATCCACAGCGCTGCCTGAGCTGCCTGCCGGACCGCCCCTCCCTTGGGAGCCCCGCCCGCCTTAACCCTTCGCAGCCTGGGAGCGAGCAGCCAGATCCCACAGTGAGTGGGGGTGGCATTCAGCGGCCAGCCTGGGGCAGAGGGCTGTGCCACATTCTCCATCCTCACTGGGGATTCCAGGACAAGCCTAGCCCCCTGCCCTCCTGGCCTCCAGGTCCTGCTACCGACTTCTGCCTCCCCAGGAGCTGAATGTGCCCTAGCTGGCAGCCCTCCCCTACCACCCCGTTCAACCATAGGGTCCCTCTATCATTCCACATAGCCTCCCCTCAAGCCCCATGGGCTGGCTCCAGGACAAGCCCCCACAGAGGCCCAGCACTTTGGGTAGTTAGGGTGACAGCCCCCTGGCTGCCCTTGTCAGGGGTCTGTGCACAGAGCGTGGAAACGGGGCCCAGGAGCCCCAGCTCTCTGAGAGCCACATGCCTCCTGTGCGCCTGCCCCGCCACCCCCACGGGCCCCTCAGTGAGGGTCCTGCAGAAGCCCCTGGTGTCTGGGGAATGGTGGGGGTTGCTGGAGTGCAGGGGAAGAGTCCCCGCTTCAGCTCACTGTCTGGCCAGGCTGAGTGGAGGGGTTGATGTGTGCTGAGCAGCCCCCCCAACCCCCAAGCCTGCCTTGTTCTGGTTTGACCTGCTGCTCTAGCATCTGAGGGAAGCAACGTTTCCCAGATCAACCAGAGAGATCGCCCTTTGGGGCCTGTTTTGAAAACTAACTGCTCTGCCTGCAGCCCAGAGGGTGGCCTGGGGAGGTTTGTGGGGACATGAGAGTTCAAG
The DNA here is from genome assembly GCF_036850765.1 of Saccopteryx bilineata. Classification (NCBI taxonomy): domain Eukaryota; kingdom Metazoa; phylum Chordata; class Mammalia; order Chiroptera; family Emballonuridae; genus Saccopteryx; species Saccopteryx bilineata. The sequence goes on from NC_089492.1 coordinate 292,001,148, forward strand.
TTTGAGACAAGCAGGCAGGTGGCATTACCCCAAAGTATGGCCACCTCCAGCCAGGCAAGGCCCCCAGGTGTGGAGAGGGAAGGAAGCCAGGTCAGCCGTCACCACCACCTGGATCCTGCCCAGGGACTGCCCTAGGGCCCTCTGCCCAGCTCCCTTAAAGGGGCAGCTGTCCTCCATTCACTACCACTCGTGGAGCCCTGGTCCCTCGGTCAGTGTCCACTGCCTGGGGCTCTGAGAGCCTGCCCCGGTGAGCTGACGCTGACTGTCTCTCGTTCACTCTGGTCACATATTCACTCAGCAGTCAAGGTCCCTAGGCCTGCGTCCACCGGGCTAGCAGAGATATCTGAAGGGAGACGCACCTCATGGGACTGACTTCCCCACCGGTTCTGGCCCTTGGGGGTCCTACAGCCAAGTAGGAAGGCTGAGGTGGGGTCTGCAGGCCAAGAGGGGGCCTGTCCAAGCAACAGCACCATGTGCAAATGTGCACAAGGTGGCCAGAGGCTGGGGAGCAACGGTGGGAGGGGGCTCCAAAAATCCCCTCAGATATCCCCCTCTGGGAAAAAGCCAGCAGCCCTAGAGTCTCAGGAGAGGAGAAACTGAGGCAGGGAGCAAGGAGGGAGAGAAGATGTGAGGGGAAACTGGACAGACCCAGGAGAGTGGAGGTGACAGAGAGGGACATGCAGGCCACAGGGTCCGGGGGGGGGGCAGAGTGGAGCTCAGGGCCCAGCCTAGTGTCCTCAGAGTGGACAGAAGGCCGCTGACCACTCCTCTTTAGTGAAGCTGAGACTGAAGTTCAAGTTCTGATGAATAATCCATGGTGTCGCCAGCCCCGCCCACCACCCTGCTGGCCCAGCGAGATGATTTCCGTTACCACCGCCTGCAATTAAAGGCGGTGAGTAAAAGCCGCCTGCTGCGCCCGTTAATTTGCTTAAGATTCTCATCTCCTAAATCTTCCTTCTGGGCATTTAAGCAAAAATTCTGTCTTGGAGAGCACTTGGCCCCGCAGGCTGTGGGCGGGGCAGCAAGTCCCCACTGGGCCCCAGAGGTTCAATTCCTTTCTTGTTTGAAGAGGGGTTGGAATAAACAGTTCCTGCCAGGTGACTGGGCAGCGAGGCTAGGGCCCCTGCCTGAGCCTCTGGGGGCGAAAGGAGGGGTGCCTGACACCCTGGAGCCCCCTTTCTGCCGTCCCAAGCCCTGCTCCGCCCGCCCCGCAGGCCACACTGCCCCTCTGCAGCGGCTACCTCTCTCCTTGCCTCCCTCCCAGGGGGCTTCACCCCTACACTGGCTGCACTGACCAGATCTGTTTCCTGTGTCCTGCCCTGCGGCTGTGGGGCAGAGGCCTGGTGTGGCAAGGGAGGGGTGTCCCCATCCCCTGGGGACAGAGCCCAGGCCTGGACACCCAGCGCCATCACCCCTGCTTACCCCCTGCTCCTAGGGCTGAGTCCTCACCTTCCAAGTCTAAGTAAGCGTCTGTGTCTGGGCAGGGAGTCAGCCTGAGGCTGCCTCTGGCCCTGAGCTCCAGCTTCTCGTCCCAAGTGTTGCCAGGAGAAGGCTGGAGGAAGCTGAGCCTTAAGACTTGGGACCAGCCCAAACCTCGAGCCCACCGCAGCTCTGGGTTCCTGGCCAGGCCCGCAATGGGGCAACGCCTGTCGCCCTCTGTGCCTCAGTGTGTTTGCCTGTGCAGTGGGAACACCGCTCCCAACGACCAACCACGTCCGCGCTGGGGCCTGCCGAGCCCGTCCCTCCTCGCCCAGGGCTTCCCCACCCAGAGCGGACTCCGGGGGTCCAGCCCCTCGAACCTCATGTCTTTCCAGACCCACAGCATCTTCTCTGGTTCTGTCTCAGGGGAGGGGGCTTGAGATAGGACAGAGATCCCCGAGGGCAGAGGCTGCTTGGGGTCTCAGCAAGAGCAGAACGTGGGCCCCTGATCTCCACAGCCACCAGCACCCCGCCACGCCCTGCAGCCTGCTTTCCGCGGGCAGTTTCACGCTTGGGCCGGGTCAGCAGGGAACCCCACAAGGTGTCTGTGTGTGTGCACCTGTGTGTGCCTAGGGGTTGGAGGGAGCGCCACCCTCCACAGCCTGCGTCACAATGAACAGCAAACACACTTGAAAAGGAAAAACAGCCCCAAAGAGACCCAGGGACAGAAGACTCTGGCGAAGACCCAGAAATGGGGCCGCTAGTGCCAGGTGACCTGGGAATACAGCAAAGGTGCCCCGCCATGTCCCTCCTCCTACTCCTCTGAGGCCGCCTCAGAACGCTGCCCCGGAGGCCACCGCTGCCACCTTCCTCACTTTTCAGGTAGGGAAACTGAGGCACAGGGGTCTTGCCCAGGGTTCACAGACAGGCAGACACAGAGCCATGACTAGGACCCAGACCCTGACCGCTGGCCACCCACACCGCAGCTCCCCCTCCAGGTGGGCCCCCCAGTGGTCACATGGGGCCCCTGCTGCCCCTCCCCTCCATGTCAGGCCATGGCACAGCACGTCCTGACCCCTCGCAAAAGTGGTGAGCACTTGTTTAAAGATGGAAGGGCAGCCCCTCAAGTGATAAGATGGTACCGAGAACTCTACCCCCGCCACCAGGAGAGACATGGCCCAGAAGGCGTGTCTCTGGGAGTTCTGTAAATTATTCAACATCAAAGCCAATTCTGTGCTGCTTTCCTGCCCGGTGTCAGGGCTCTGCGATAGGTGGCTCCTGATAAGGAATTAAGCTGCCCTGAAGGACGTGGTTCCATATCCGCCACACTTACTCAACCCACCAGTACGTCTGAGCAACCTCCTGCTTCAGGAAGCAGCTGGGAAGGCAGAGGTAAGTGGCACATGGAGGGCAAGGGACATAAACCCGGGCCCAGATTCCCACATGGAGTCCCCCCTCCCCTAGTGATGAGCTAAACCCAGGGCTGGGTCCTGGGCGTGAGGTCCCTGAGGAGCACATGGCCTGGCCAGGAAGTAGGATAAACCAGGGGGAACCAGATTGATCACAACTGCTCCAGATGACCACAGCTGTGAGGGTGAGATAGTGTGAGGCCAGAAAAGGTGGCACTGAGGTCCTACCACAAACAGTGCAGCCAGCGCAGGTCGAGCTGCAGAGAGGGGGCGTCTGGAAAGACCCCTGCGAAAGTGGGACCTACGCAAGCCCAAGAAACTGGACAGACATAAGGTGCAGGGCAAACAGCCAAGGGAACCCAGTGGCAGAGGCCCTGCGCTGCTCTGGGCCTGGCGTTCCTGCCTGTCCGAGACTGTGCTCACTACCCATGCTAGCCTCAGACAGCGTGTGAACTTCCCTCCTGGTCCCCCCACACCCTGCACGGCCAGCAGACAGCTCCAAAAAAAACCATGGCTAACTTCCTGGCAGAAGAACGGAATAAATAAAGACATGACAACAAGGAACGGTTGGATCTGAGGTCCACAGTGTTGGTGGGCAGCAGGGGAGTTAGGATGGTCATCATCCCCACGGCATCCCTGAGGGTTGCCCAGGGCCAGAGGGAAGCGGAGGCCCCACCACTGGTGACCGACTCCAATCCCAGAGCCCAGGGGCCGCAGCCGGGCTACTGGAAGGACGCTGGGACAACGGGTGCTTCAGGTGCACGATGGGATGAGAGGGCAGCCAGTGGAGGCCACAGACAGCCAGAGGGATGAGGGCTTCAGGAAGGTTCATCCTGAGTGGTCACAGCTACGCCCACATGTCCAACCCCCTCGTGCCCAGGGGCCAGATCCCCATGGGGACAGACCCCATGTGCCCTTGCCAGTGGCACCTGCAACCACAACACCCATCCACTCACCTCCCTCCTCACTGCCCACAGTGCATAGCTCTGCAGCCCCTGCTCAGGCCAAAGGGGCCTCGCCAACGTCATCGGGCCCTGCCTGGTCTGCCGTAACCCCACTGCCGGGAGCCCTTGCGATCAGGCCCTGCCCTCACCACCCTGCACCAGCCTGACCTAGATTCTGTGCCTGCAGGCGGCGGCCGAGCAGAGCCGCAGCCAGCCTGGCACTGACACAGGCAGGCCAGGTTCCAGGGCAAAGGCCGCCCCCAGCCACCAGCCCAGCCCACCCAGGGACACCCTCCCCACAATGCCCCCGGCAAAGTCTCTTGGGAGCAAGCTGCCCATGACCTGCACCTACCCCTGCCCACAGCCTGGGCCCCACGGCAGGCCGAGCTGGCTCCCCAGGACCCGGGCCACCCCTGCAGCCAAGCTGACCATTTGCTGTGCCCCCTGGGTGTGGGCACACTGGGCCACCTGCCCTGATTAAAGATACGTAAATCCCTGAAATGAGAAGCATACACATGAAAATGTATACAAATCCACCCCTGCCTCTGGCTCTAGGGAGCCCTGGGCAGGGTCAGGCCAGGAACGGAGTCCCTGGAGGGTCACCGCACCTGCAAAGCCCAGGAAAGACCAGACCACCCCACTGGAGGGCAGGGCCTCTTGGGGCTTGGGGCCTGGGCCTGGGGTGCAGAGCGCTTTCTCCGAGCTGGGCCCAGAGCAGGAGTTGAGGGGCTGAGGGCACCAAGGGGCCTGAGCAGGGTCAGTGCATGCCGCCTGGGGCCCGTCAACGGGATCAGGATGGATCCAGGGGAGAGAAGAGCGAGGGTTGGGAGCTGCCCGCCGGACCCCTCCCTGGACGTCAGCACGTCCCCTCTCACTGTGCCAACGATGGAAGGCACTGTCCCGCGGTGCTCACCTGACACCATCCTTCCTCCAAATGCCGCCTGCCCTGGTCTCCCGTGATGACACAATTTTGGGTAAAAATTATGCCTAAATACACTACACTTAGACACCACGTGTTTGGTGGTGTTCCCTGGCAGCGTGGGAACCGTTTTAAAATCCTGGGTGGGAGCATATGAGTCCCCAAAGACAAACCGAACAAACGGTCCGATGGGACTCGTGGTTCACATAGAATGTGTCACCAGAACTCGCACGTGGGACAGTCAGGTCGCCCTGGGGCAGGGGGGAACGCAGGGTATGGCCCATGGTTAGCCCCAGCGGGGTTCTGGGGCTTGAAGGAGGCTGCTCTAACCAGCTGGCACCTGCCAGGTTCTGAAACTGTGCACTCAGGTGGGACCAGGTGCCCAGGCGGTGGTGCAACAAGCAGCCTAGACCCTCAGAGTGTCGTGTTATCCTGAAGCACAACCAGACGCAGTCGGCCGGAAGAGGGGAGAGGCCCCCATGTGTGCGGGAGGGGCTGGCACACGCTGCGTACTGCCACACCCCCAGATTTAATCACTTTTGCACCACAGGAGCACTGGTTGCGTAAGCACAGATATTAAAAGCTGGCAAGACTCGAGCACACAAGAAGCTGATGAGGAGAGTTCAACTAGGTCTCGAGATGGTCCGCGCGGAGACAGGTCTGCGAGGACAGGTCCACGGGGACAGGTCTGAGCTGGGCACCTCTCTGGGCACAGGGCTGTACCGCCCACTGCCACCCCGGTGCCCAGGCTCCCGCCCGGCACACAGCTTGCTCTGGTTAAGTGCTCATTGAGCGGCCCCCCCCCCCGGGATGCATACCCAGACAGGTGGGAGGGGCACTGTCCTGGTGACACCCCCACCTAAGCCATCTTCCCTGAGATTTGGCTGCGAACCCGGTCGAGAGAAACCAGAGTGAGCCACCTTCCGAGGGCACAAGGTCTGCCCATGAGGCTCAGCCCAGCCTCCGACTTGGGGTGCCTGTCTGTCCACCCTCAGGCGTTGTAGTCAGACCTGGGTTCTGGTCTTTCTGTGGCTTGGGCAACCAGCAGTAGGAGGCCACGTCGGGGAGGCCGAGGTGAGAGCAGGAGCTCAGGGCAACTGGGAAACACGCTCTCTCTCCTTCACAA